>NW_022170249.1:58984644-59658191 GCF_008802855.1 Photinus pyralis
ATCACCGTTTACTATTTCCCTAACCTTTATTGGGAAATCAACTCCCAAAATTTCGATAAACTGTAAACTTTCGCCAATATGCAGTGCCTAACTGTTCTACCCCTAGGATCCAACTTTTCTGCTGCTCTGATACTCAAATAATTTTTAAGAGCATAAATGATTCGTCTCCCAGGAAACCGCCATAGGCGCCGGAAATCTTGAAATTATGCGTTGTTTATTCTATTGTGAATTCAACACGCGACGATTACATTTAGGAATAAAGAGATGTATGCAAAAACCACGCACAAAAAAGTAAAGTGTACACCTGACGGACTACACAAAGAAGTAGTAACGAAACGAACTGTTCCAATTTAACAAAATTGAGTTATTTGCCTACCTAACTTTGTTCATTACCCAAGTAGAAACGCACAAACCAGATCCTGCAAAAGGTGTGTAAAAATACCTATAGGAACAGGGACACAAAGTAACCTTCGTAAGTGATACCAATGGTGAAATGAAATACGGGAGGTCAGTCTTGGTACATTATTCAATCACCACTTTCTTCGATGATTCAAAGTGTGCCATGCATTTTCCGATTTTCTCTGCAAGTGCGTCAATAATGCACAAAGGTACATGATATACTTTCACCGATCAATCTCCCTTAATTACATTTCGCGAACCGACCAAACTGGTTCGGATCTTCTGCGAGTCTGTGACCCGCCCCATGTCAGTATGTCAACTCGAGGCACACATAACCTACAATTAATAAAAAACAGGGTGCCGTTCGTATTTTCCTGAAAATGAATTGTAAGCTTTTCAAAGTTAATGACCGCCCCTGAACTACTAGCGCCGTTTCCGTAATTCAATTATGCAAATTGGTTGTGCGATCAGTTCAAACACTCGCTTGGGAAAAATAGATAATAACAAAAATTAATAAAAATCAGAAGCGTGTCGCTTTTAACGGTGCGATGTCCCAGGTCCAATTTTATTACAATTTTAATGTACCTTTTTTTAACAGTTCAAAGCACGTAATTATGTAATTATTCAATTAGTTGTTGGCATGCCGTAGGCAAGTTTCGATCAAATACAAAAAAGGGGTGCCCTACTAAAACATCATAGTACTTGGCGCGTGACAAATTAGTCTCACTCAAGTGTCATGTTGGATTTCAGCTTGGTCGCGTATTTCAGATGCAAGTGACAGTGATTGTTAAAAAATTAGTCATAACAAAGCAATGGTTTGATTTTTGTACCATTTTTGCTTGGGATGGAAAATACGGCGTTTTGAATAAATTAGAACTTTTTTTCGGGATTGGGAAACCGGTACGGACACTCCACTAAAACCTTCCCCTGTCATCCCTAGTTCCATGTCCAATCCGGAACCGCGTGGGCATTACTTCGAGTTGGGTTAGCCATGGTAATATAGTTTTCATCTTCTGTTCTCTTCTTCTCTTTTCCTTTCGCATTGTGCTTTCATCTGTAAAATTTTTTATGTCTCTCCTATTTTCTCCTAATTTCATCATTTTTTCGCATCCCGTTTCCACTTCAGGTCACTCCTTGATTTTATTGAAGAGAATCAACCGTTCCCCATCCCATTCGGGACATCTGAATAGAGTGTGCTCTTTGCAATTGCAAAAACAACACCAGGCTTTTCGTTCCTTTCCTGTCCTGTATATTAGGAACGACAAAAAGCAACCGTGTCCGGACAGTAACTGCGAGAGGTAGAAGTTTATCCCCTGCCTTTCCTTTCTGCCCATTCCTTGATCAAACGCCATGTTCATCTATCTCTTCGTCTCCTGCCATCTCTGTTGCCAGATTTCCATTGCGTTTTTTTTCGGATTAATTCCTTCGTAGAGATGGCGCCTCTCCTCAGCTACTAAACGCCAAGGGATGCTGCCGGCCATTACGTGGAGCGCCTCGCTGCTCGTTGACCTGTACCCGCTCACGATCCGAAGACATACTCTTCGTTGCACTGCCAGGAGCTTTTGTCTGTACGAAATTATCTTCATGACTTCCGATCATACCGGAGCGCCATACATGACAATACTTTCTACTGTGCTGATGATTAGTCTTCGCGTAGCACTTTTTGATGTACCGAAGTCGACCGGATTATACAAAATGTTCCACAGGGTGGAGACAAGTATTGATTCCTGCTTCAAACTCCTCTGAGATTCGATCCCATTTCCGAGTTGAATGCGTTTTCCGTGTCGAGTGTCTTTCTGTCTCCACGATCCCGAATGTACTCACTACTCCATATTTTTAAGACTTCCTTCACCACATCCAGACTAAATCTACCCTTCGTAAAACCGGACTGATTTTCCGATAGGTTTCCTTTTTCCTCTAGATGCTTCAAAATTCTTGGATTTATTAGGCGTTCATACAATGAACTTCCTTGGTCTTATTTTTCGATCACCTTTTGGTACGAGGACCAAGATAGCTTCTTCCAAATCTGTGGAAAGTCACATTTGGATAGCATTTTCCCTCCATCGGCTTTGACTTCCAATATCTACTGGCATACTATCCGGCCGAGGTGCCTTCTTATCTCGTACTTTATTAACGAGCTCCCAGCGAGTTTATAATTTTGCTGTGTCTGTCGGTCTGTCCGTCCGTTAGCACGATATCTCGATAACGAATGGACCGATTACGATAAAATTTAGTAGACGGATTTTTTTAATTAAATTTATAGATCGGAATTGGCAATGCAGCCCAAAAAATAAGGAAGGCCCTTTTGACATCTCCGTGAGTTATGAACCTAATTGCATGAAATTCAATATGCGTATAGCTTTAGCCATATAAAACGCAATTCCAAAAATTGAGCCTAATCGATCAACATTCACAGTGCCCTTTTCGCATCTCGACCATTGATAAACCATTGCAAACTTTCTTATCTATGGAGGGATTTAAATAAAATTTGATACATAACCACTTGCAATAAAACCAAAATTAACGCGAGTGTCAAAATTTCGTTTTGCGCATGCGCAGTGTCAACTTTCTTATTTATGGAAGCAATTAAATGAAATTTCATACATATACATTTTAAATAAAAGCAAAACTAACATCAAGTTTAAAATTTGGTTTTGCACATGCTATAGCCATACCCAGGAGTTCGTTTTCTATATTTGTTTAGTTTATTAACGACTACATCAAGTGCTCTTTTATCAAACGGTTCCATACCTGTTATCGGCACCCCGATTCAAAATCATCCATGTTTATTTGCACTTTTTTCCTGGCGTTTCGAAATAAATCGTCCTCTTGCTTTAAGAACTTCTCTCCTAGCGTTTGCCACGTCTTGTGTCCATCAGTATCTGGGAACTCGTCGTGTGAAACTCGTTTTTTTGCCAATATTTTCCCACAACCGGAATTGAAGTATTTGGCATGTTTGGACTACTATTTCGAACTCTTGGCGTCGCTTGGAAACTCCTTTACATTTTAAAAGGGTCAGAATAGGGAGGGGGAATTGGGATTCTTAGAACTTTTTGAAAAACATAGATTTCGACCCCTTCTTAGAAATACTTTAAACTAACTTTATACCTTCGCGATTTTAAAATAGTTTCCCACTCGTCCCAACTGTGAGTGAAAATCATTTGTGGTGATAACAATTGAATATGCGTACGCGTTGCACTAAAGTGCATCCTTTTTATGGAAAGTTTATTGACACAAGAAACGCGTACACATTTTGTACACGAATTTAACTATGACCCTACTCCAATTCAGACTCACAGACGCTTTACTAAAGTTGCGAGGAAATTTCTCTCGAGTACTGGTGGCTGATAGCTATTTGTCCCCGTTTTCTCTTGTCGTCCGTATTTCAGAATGTTTCGAACCAGAGTTTTTCCGAAGGGGAACATTTTGTGGCAATATTGACTTTCAATTTCTCAATTCGAGCAAGTCGAAGGCCTCCATCAATTGCAACGAATTAATTACACCAATTTTGATCAACACCTAAAATAAATCTTGTGTACCAATAGAAAAAATCTGATAAAAACTTTGGATTCGAATAAACACACGATTAATTGGTTGACAATGACAAAAATGTATTCCGAAACACATGAATGAATTAAAACAAAATTGGTGGACGAAATAAAAGCATTCAGAGCTTGTTTTTATACATACCACGCACGCATGCGTTCGACAGATAAATAAATAAAAAATCTTAATTACTCACAGATATTGAATAATCCAATCAATCTGGTTGTAAAAAGGTTGCGATACTAGGTGCACTTAACTCAACAAAAAAACACTCACTGACAGTTTCAGGATAACATTGAACTTGATGACAAAATATGGTTTCTTGAATTTGAAGGCAAAATTGGGTGGCTTTTCGGACGGTAGAACACTTTTAACTTTTAATAAATGACAAACCTTGTAGAAAAGGCTTCGCTATGCAACTACTTCTGGGTTTACTCAACTTTTACTAACTGCAACTTTACGAACAAAACGCTTTTCTCTCATACTTTTACAACCTCACTGTACGATGTAATAACTTAAATCTTTTTTTAAGATTGTTTAACTTCTCCTGCACACTTTATTGCAATACTGACGAAATACGTTTTCACATACACAGGCTGACTGCCCGAAAAATTTAGCGTAAACGAAAAATCCACGCTCTTAAAGCGTCGCCGTCTTCTCGTTATCTCTAGTATTTAAGGGCTCACCATTTTCACCATTAAATAAACTCCTTCTTTATGAGTGTTCAAACTTCAAAGATGATTACTGAATCCAAATGGAGTGTGACACCAAACAGTGTTGATTTGTTAGAACATTATAATCCCTTATACTTTCTATTGAAATACAAACGGTTACTGTTCAGTGGATACGTCTCCCGGGGGTTCAAGTGCGCGGCGAGGGAGGGGGCGTTTTTACCCGGTGGAAATTGGCTCTCCCTCCTCCTCACTTCTACTATCGTCTCTCGTCATTTCGTGGCCTCTCCACGCCTGTATACAGCCCTATTATGTTCTTTCCTATCCTGCAGCTTTTTATTATTCTCTATTGCTGTCGCATGTCGGTTCCGTTTCCCTCTTATAAAATAGTGCAAATTAATAGCATTTAGGAACATTTAGGCCATGGAACCCGTCGGTTTATAATATTCGCATAGTATCTATAGCGCGTTCGCACCTCCAGATGCAGTATGGGGCCTTATGGACTAATTGCCTCTCTTACTAGTTTGTGTCATTCTTCGATAATGCTATCCTTGTTTCTAACCGCAGTGATGTCAAATTGACATATGATTGAAGTATTAAAACAAAACATAATCTCCTTGTGCTGTCTTTGTCACGTTTGGCAAGCATGTACTGTATGTCCATAAGCACCATACTGCATTTGGAGGTGCGAACGCGCTATAGAGGGTGGACAAGCCTCAAATTCGAGCCCTTTATACTACCTCCCTGACTAGAGTTGTCCGACTCCTCAACGTCTCTCAAACCATCCCCCATGTAAGATGAACCTAAGAATGCCGGAAGGGGAAGCGGCTTTGATCGTAGTCATATCCGGCCAGGATACCTCCACCATGGATCGTCACTTCGACTAGAGTGGGAGATTCACCAAGTATGTGGTGTGCCGTCTCGTGGTCTGTGTCACATCGTCTACAAGATGATGATTCTACCAAACCCATGCAATGCATGTGGATATGCTTGTTTAGTTTGCAGTGCCCAGAAAGTATGCCCACGAGTAACGGGTTCTTTCATGATAGCCCTTTGTAAAACCGCGCCAGGCTACGAGATAGTCCTTTGAAGACTTCTCTCCCATGGCGACAATCTTACATCATGTTCCACCAAGTCCTGGAGTGGGTTTGAGTGTCTTGAGCCTGGTCTTGAGATAATAAGTTGTTTAGAGTTGCAACTTTAATTGGAAGAGCTTGCTCCGTTTTTTGTCGGGATAACGGACTAGGAGTGTTCCCTACACCATTTTCGCATAGTAAACGAATCGGGGAATATTCTACGTAAAAAGTAGATAATAGAGTTGAGCTATTTTTAGTTAAAATTAATTTTATAGTTCTTTAGTAAATTCGTAATAAATGTTTGATTAAATTAGAATAAATTGAGCGGTTAATTTGAAGTTCATGGTTTTGAAGGTTATTTTAATTAACCAGAATTCTTTAAGTTAATTAATCCGTCCTTTACCTTTGAGAAATCCACTTAGGTTGCGAATGCAATAAAAGTGAGATAACAATATGTTGTTATTGATTATTGTTCTGTAGAGCGACCGCCTACCTTCCTAATCAAGTGATTAAAATCTCATTTGCAAAATTAATGTAACTAAAATTCGTTTAACATTTCTTCGTCCTTTAGTGATCATTTACGGTCCAAGCTCTGGCACTGCCACATTCTCACTATCCTACCATTACATTGGACGTGTACTGCTGCATTATGCAGTACTGAAGGTATGGACGATAAAAACCAATCAACACTATTTGCAATCTCTTCACCCTGAAATTTTGAAAGATTCTTCATGCGCCGACTTGCCCTTGAAATATGCGTTTTACAACGTATCGCCTACAAACACAATCGACCACGCTTATATCGCCACACCGCTACTTCGTGGAAAAAACTTAGAGATTTCAGACCACAAGGCGATGGACTACTTCTACGAATTACATCTAAACGATGATGTTCTGTCACTCTCACTTTCAGACGTAGTGCTGCTATGGGTCACATCAATTGAGAATTGCAACCTTGCAATAGAAGAAGAGTGCCACAACTCGCGGTATAGGTTCCTCGGGACGTTTCACACTGCAAATTGGGTTAACTAAAAAGGCAACCTCAACAAGATCCAGACTAACAATAATAGGAAATTTCATCTTTATCTTATTTAGAAGTGGGCCCACAATTACCCACAATTAATCATCTGTGCCACTATTCCACTATTACCATCAGGTATCACAATACGCCAACGTCATCCATGTGTGACTCGATAGCCCCTGCAACCTCAGCCCCCCTTGCCAAAAGCCCTCCGGATTATGCTCACGGCATGGGAATCAGATTACGTCTAATTTCTGTGAGAAATAAGGGCTATTTGAATGGTCTTAAATCAGACTTGTACGACCTGGAAGGTTTCAACAAGTAATTTTAGATTACTCTTTTTTAAACTAATTTTGTAATTTTGTTTCAGGTGAGTCCACCGTTCAAAATTGGAAACCTTTGGAACTTGCAGGTAAAAACTTCTCTGAAAATATATGCGAAGCCTTACTGTTAGTTTTAGTTTTGGTGAATTATTGGATTAAGGTGTTAGTGTTCAAATAAATTGTTACCACGAAAGCGTTCGGGTGCAAGGTGCAAAAAATTGCGTTGCGTTATTTTTCGAGTCGCTAGTTACGTTGAAAAACCAGTTTATTAATCAAAGTTCTGCATGTCATTTGTTTATACGAGGTGCTCATAATATTATAAATAACACGGCAACCGGTAAAAAGGTTAAATACAATTAATTTGTGCTTCCTTTAACTGCAAACCGTAAGTTTGGACATTTCCATACTGCGGAACATTGCTCATTTTTCCCATAAATATACCAAATAAGAACTTATGAGGAAACTGAAACGATTTCAAATTCGTAAATCTTTTTGCGAGTTTCACTTTTAATGAGTAACCAGATAAAGGGTATCAGTTCTCAATGGAAGAATGGGGGAACATTGCATCGATAAATGTCAGTTAATTAAATTTTTTATATTGCATCAAAATAGGAATCGACCGATTATGGGGATTTGGTATAAGAAATTTGCACTTAAAGTCACTCTAACGTTCCTGGAGAGGTCGATTTATGGTTCAGCAGTAAACATCTGACGTAAACCTTGATTTACCATACTCATATGTGAATAATTATTTGCCTAAATCGTCATGAAATCTTCTCTTTCATGCCTACTTTGTCTCAAGAAATTTTCCATGATGGTGGAAGTAATACATGTCCTGCCACCGGTCACTTTGACAATACGTAACAATAGTAATGGTAATAATAGTAAGTATGGAAGTCTGAGCAATACGTATTGCCCGTCTCTGAAGGGCAAAGATGCGGCGAACGGTTGCACAATTTCCCCAGACCATTGAACAGTACCAATATGGCTGTGTATGGGAAACAAATAAGCTAATTTTAGAATATGGGGCGAGACGTTGTTCGCTAGACGTCATAAGAGATAAATTTTACTCGCTATTAGCTTTGCCAGTAAATGAGTGTACTCCGAAAAGTTTAATTGAGGATCAATTTTGACATCAGAATTTTGAAAAATTTGGATTGGATCATTCATGCGCTTTTAGCGACATTATCAATGACACAGTTTTGTCTTTATTTATTGTTAGTTCGTTTGCGTTACACCATAGTTCTGCTAGGTCTCTAGCCTTACGCCATTTGTCGAGAAGATTGTTCAAATTATTATCAGAAACATCACTGTGGTATTGTCTGCCTATAAAATGCAATCGGTGATATTATTTAAATAAAACGGGAAACCATTAAAGTTTATCAAAAATAAAAGCGACCCCAGAATGGATCCTTGTGAGGCTCCAGAGTTTACAGTGGCACTCAGGGCCAGGAAACCAAGTATCACTCAACAAGCGATCGGACGAACATATTAAATTTAAATAAAGTTTAAGTTTAAGTTAAACACTCTTCATTATCCGGTTATAATTGCGAATCTCTTTATAACTGCAGCACAAACACCAAGCGAATATACTTCGGAACTTTGATTTCACTTAAAACTCCATTTAGACTTGATTGATAATAGGCATAACCCTTTTAACAGAAACTTCTTTGTAAACATAAAACACACTTATAACATTCACTTAAATAACGAGTTATTAGATAAAACTCTTATTGCAGTACAACTGGCTTCTTCGTAAACTTCACAACTTAACAACACTGACTGTCTCTTCAAAAAGCCTCGATAACGACAAAACTGACTACTTTGCCAACAATTACGCGCAAATACGGCTACATTTCAACGTCCATACAACTCGATTCACGTCTTCCACCATAAAAGAGTCATGATGCACTTCCGGTTTGCTTATTAAAAACCTTTTCCCTTTCCATTTAAACAAAAATAATGCGCCGTCTTAGAATAATCTGCACATGTGTCAAACTTTGGCAATAACACGCTCTTATCTTGAAACTAATTAGCTTTGCAGCTACAAGAAAACATCTTATCTAAGACCGGGGAAAAACATGAGATAAACTAAGCAAATAATTTCCAGATGTTTAGATCTAGTTCTTTAACACGTAATTTAAATTTAATATAACATAAACAAAATAATCAAGCGAATATCTAAACAAAAAAACAACATCAATAATTATACAAAACAAAATCGACTTCGAAATCGAACGTTGCCAATAAATGATATTCCAAAGAAAAGTTTGCATCACGTAGTTTTCACGACAAGATAGAGAGTTAAGGCATCTCGATATAAAATTCTGCACCATCAAATAATGGGTGTCATCTCGGGTGTGACATTTGAAAAAATTTTGCCAACTTATTCGCAATAATTGATTATTTTGTCAATGTAGATTTTGAAATTTGCGGTTCCGTTTACCCCAGAAGAGCTTACCATTTACCGAAATATTTAAAAAGTGTAATGTTTAATTAATCTTTCAAAATTAAATAAGTGAAAATGATGCGCCATCATAAGACTTACGCGCATTTTTGATTGGCAGATCAGTACGTGTCAGGCTAAGTGACGCACGATTGTACATATCTAATGCTGAAACTGCGAAGGATCTACGACATTCCATTACCGAGATCTCGATCGATTTATTAAAGGCGCCCAAACGAACGAATGATCGGCCTACAAGCTTACTTTTGAAAATCAAAAATTCGCTAAAAAGAGAAAACAAGTATAAATTGTGCAAAATTATTGTGCAGATAAAGCGCATTTTTTTAACAGAAATATTAGGAAATGGTTGGTTATATGTAGAGGATGCTCTTTACATAAACATTTAAACACTGCCTGGCATACGTTCAAAATCCTCCGACACTCCATTCTGCAGATATTTGCACTGAAAGCTTCGACTTCACCAATAGTCTCGTCCGGTCGATTCATTTTGCCTGTACTTTCCTCCTACAAACCGTTTTCGAGATATTCGCTCTTAAAGTTTTGAAATCACCAATGGATATATTTCTTCCAGATGTCCCAAACACCCTTTGTGAGTACTCTCTTCCGACAATCCGTTCTGGAGATATGAGATATAAGGGAATGTATTCGATCATGATAAGGGATCGAGGAGGAGGACTATGGTTGGTGGAAATTAATTCCTCGTGTTGAGACCTTTCATTAGAGTACCATGAAGGATAAATCCTGTTCCACTGCCCCCCCCCCCCAAAACCCTATCTCATCCACTGATTTCGAAAAAGAGTCGCGTGGAAAAGTTATACTTTGTACAAACCAATTTATTTCGATTAGACTTTTATTAGAATACCATGAAGGGTTGAACGTGTGTACTTGGATGTGTACTTGGATAGGTTTTCAAACTAAGCGATTCAGGAATACCTCGATAGTATAATACAATGCCGAAAACCCCACAGATCAACCATATTTCTTTGGCAACACCTCGATCGAGATTTCTTCAAATGAAATTGACATTTATTATTAAAAACCACACGTAGCTACCATCAAACAAAGCATACATATACATATATTGCCCCCAACTTGGCTTGGAGCACGAAATGACACCTTCGGGATTACAATACGTACACGCCTTCGTCTAAGCTGTTCATCCGTTTGTGAAACAAAAACCAAAAAAAGAACCGTTTGTAACATCCCCCTCCCCCCTGCCGATTTCTTCACTTCTAGACATGAGGATGTATAGATACTTCCTAACTACCAATCCACCACCCTCAACAACTTCATTAAATGAAACCGTAGCCCAGACTAAGCATCACCTGGTTTTTAGCGCATTTTTTTTTTAAATTTAAAAAATGTGCCATTGTTTGCACTTTGTCCGTCTGCCCGTCTGTCCGTCCGTCCGGACCCATTTCTACGGTTTTGAACTACTTCTCAACCAACTCGTCTCAGACTTGGCATACGCGTGTCTTTAGTGGTGCCAAGTAAAATTTTTGAAAATTGGGGGGGGGGGGGGGAGGTGACTGGGGGGACCTCACGTTCTACCCATCATGGTATTCTAATGAAAGGTCTCGCCGACATGAATTGGTTTTCACAAACTATAACTTTCCTGCGCGACTCCTTTTCGAGATCAATAGGTGGCCGGGGGGAGGGGGTAATTCTATCATCTTTCATGGTATTTTAATTAAAGGTGTCAACAAAACGAACGGTTTTCTGCCAACCACCCTTCTTTCTGACTCTTTAACAAGGAGGGGGGGGTGGAACAGGTTCTTTCAGGATCGTTCACGGAACTCTAATGAAGAGTCTCAACGAAAGGAATTAATTTCTACCAACCGTCCACAGTTCGTCCATTTGCAAGAATCATCGGGACAATTTTTGGAAACGGTTGTTTTAGGGGTCCTGTAAAAACATTGAGAACGCTCTGGGAATCTCCCAGTTTGAAAGGCAAAGCATTGTTTTTGATATTTGTTTATTTAATTAATCAATGACTATGACACCTAAATGGTGATCGGGTTTGTCATAGTGTTTTGTTATCAAAACAAGTGGCGGATTTTATACTTATTAATAATAGATTGTTAATTTTCGTGATTTCTTTTTTATAATTTTCCATGAAAAACAATAACATTTGAAAATGAACGTTCCATACCAACTGTACCTTACAGAAAATTCGAGTTTCCCTCTGGGCAATAGTTAACGAGATAATTGAAGTCAAATGTGAAAAAAACGACATTTTCCCGTTTTATCTTCGTTTTTTGTTTATAAGACTGCCTTTGGACCTAATTTGACTGGTCTGTAAGCTATTTCGGCTTTAAAAAATGGGCTTTATCTGCACAAGAGTTGTGCACTATTTATACTTGTTGTTTTGTGTGTGTGACTTAAAAATGTTTGGAAGATACACAGAAGATCCATTATATAAAGTGCGTTCTGTTTGTTCTTCACACTCCAATAATTGTAATTGCATTTTAAAGACAAAATTAAACAATAATCATACTGTCTAAAACTCTCATCTTGACACGCGACGAGCAAAAATGACAAATTATATTTTGTCTACAAGACACTTCTTTTGCGAGTAGTCGCGCGGAAAATAACATAAATTAACCTACATAAAAAGTAGGTGAGCGTCTGCATTGCTGTAACTTGCGACCCGACAATTTGCTGCTTACTTAAAAGAAAGTAAAAGTTCTCTTTTTTGTACGTGAACTTTAATTTGCATCTTTGCAAGTTCACAAATTGTGAGTCGAGCTTTGTCTCCTTTAACCCATGCTGTAGCTACACATGTAAAATTCTCAATAAATATTTTTGTTCTACTTTCTTTTGGAAAGTTTACCGGTTTTTCCCAAATTGTTATATTACGCGAAATTTTAAATTTTGTTCGGCGTATGAAAGAAATACTATACTACCCGTACATGATGGTAGGCGGTGCTCTTCTTATTGTCTAACCCTTACTAGTTCAACCGGAACACTTTTGTGTGCCATTGAGATTAAAAGTCAACGTGTGAGATACAGGCTAATAAAACATATCCTTAGCACCGTTATGTGCAAATGAGTTCAGTGATTATCGAATCAATTGGATCGTTCCAGAATCGTGACGCGAGCTAGAGATTTACTGAGGACGTGATATAATTTACAACAAGCAATTTGCGTGTTACAGTTTTTACAAATACGTACATCAGCTGTTTGAATAAGATTATTTCTATAGTTCAAAGATACAAATTACTACCATTTTATTGGGAATCACATTAACATTCAGTTTGAGTATTATTAACGAACAATCGTTATTTTTAGACGGCAGCGTTGTAATAAGAATTTGTTACAAGAGATTACCGCATGTAAAACAAAATTGATACGAATATTGTTCTAAAAACGGTTTATAGCCGCAATTTTTCTAGTCGTGATCGTGATCGCCCTTTATTTGGTATGCTCATAATTTATCCATTAATGCCCAGAATTTTGTAGGTCATTTTTGATTCTTAAAAAGAAACTCATTGGGTTTTCGGCATTATATTCGTACTATTGTGTTATTCCTGAATCGCTTAGTCTGGACAATAATACTGAAGTTAATCATGCTTTGTGACCGATCACTTTTTGTTCACATTCAAGGTGGGAAAACACATGAATACAAAACTTTGATGTAGGCAATCGCTCTGTATCGACAATTTAATTGAATTCACTTGAAGGATTGGGAATTGACCGAATAGTACGAAATCGATAAAAAAACTTATCTGAAATTGATTCATAAATCAATGGCGCAGGGCCACAGACTCGTGATTTCAAGTTTATTTTGTTTATTGTGAATATTAATGTAATCGCGTAGGCAATGTAGCTATTAACTAGGATGCTAAAGAGTTTCGAAAGTTGTTCATTTGTGGGATCGAATCTTGATATTAATCTCCTCCATGATCCGTTGACCCATTTCACAGCAAAATGGCCGCTCGTTATCAGCAGGTGGAAAGATATTTCAAAGGTGTCAGCACTCGCATGTATCGGTGAATTTAAACCAAGGTTGTAACTTGTACTTTGCATGTAATGCAACGTATCCATAATTTACATTGGTAAATAACATTAAAATTTAGACGGAAACTAAATAGTCGAGACCGAACTTGGACTAAAATAAAAACCCTAAAAGAAACCAAAGGTAACCCCTTGTAATGTATTAAAATTTCATTATTATCAAGTAATCAGATAACAAATATATCGAATGATATGTCATAAATATTTTTCATATTGAATCAAATAAAAACGTATTTTGTATAATTAAATTTAATACAAAACAAGTGGCGACGAGGTGAAGTACATTTTATTATTCTTTAACGCGATCAACACTGGTAATCGTTATCAATAATGGCAGATACCGCCCAATTAAATCAATTGATTGCAGCAATGCTAGAGATGACTACGACAATGCAACGCCAGCAGAATGTGAATGCAAATCAACAAAAGCCTCAAGTAACATTGCTATCAAGTTTTGAAACATTTGACCCGAAGAATCAAAATACAAGGAACGATTAGAAATCCACTTTCAAGTCAAAGGGCTAATCAACGATAAGGAAATGTGCGCAAAGCTACTCCTTCAGTACATAGGATCCTCGAATTACGATTTACTAACTTCCTTAGCTGCCCCTGAAGATCCGAAACGGCTAACCTACGATAAGTTAATTGAGCTACTGGAAAAACATTTTTGTCCGAAAACGAACATAATTGTAGAGCAGCATAAATTTTTATGCGAATATCAAAATGACAGCGATTCTATAACAGAATACGTTGCAAAACTACGGAAATATGTCAATAATTGCGAATTTCAATGTGAATGTGGCAAATCTGTAGCAGAAATCTTTTTAGGGGCACAATTCATTCGTGGTATTCGTGATATGAAGATCAAAGAACACCTTTTGCAAAGTAATACGTTAAGTTTTACAGAAGTCATTGAAAAAGCACTAGCATTAGAAGCGAGTAAAATTAATACACAAGAAATTTCAAATTCCCAAGGAACAATCAAATCTGAAGATGTTAATCATGTGTCACGCCATCGTACTAACACTAGTAATACAAACAATCGTAACGCGCATTGTGATCGAAACCGGAATAAATCAAAAAGAAGAATAGACTTGCAAAACCGATCAACATCGAGAATAAACTATCAACATTTAGGCATCAACAATTTGTGTCTAAGGTGCGGTCGTGCTAATCATAGGGCGAACTGTTGTCGTATTGATAGCAACAGGTTAAAGTGTAATGCGTGTGGTAAATCGGGACATGTATCAAAAGTATGCATACAAACAATAATGAAACAAAAATCAAACAACGCTTCAACCAATGTGGAAACGAATTACGTTTCATCACAAAACGAACAATTTAATAGCATCAATAACATTGTGGACATATTTCAAAAACACAGTGTACAACATCAAAATGAAATCCGTAAATATATTACTGATATTTATATCGAAGGAAAGCGTCAATCATTTGAAGTCGACTCGGGAGCAGGATACACTTTGATTCCGGAAACAGATTACGCGAGATTGAATTTAAAAGCAACTCTTCGAAAGCCATCAACACTATTTCGATCATATACGGGAGAAGTTTTTACCCCAATAGGTTTTGTATCTGTTGAGGTTGAATATCAAGGAAGAAAATCACAAGAAGAAATGTACATAGTACCATCGAAATATCACCCAATTTTGGGAAGAATCTGGATACGCCATTTACAAATTAATTTAGCGGAAATCGATAAAAATAACACAAATTTATCAAAGTCGGATTGTTTTGCAATTGACCCTATTCCAAATATATTTTCTGAATATAAGGATATATTTGAACCAAAAGTGGGATGTATTCCAAACGTAAAATGTTCCTTAAAGCTACGCGAAAACGCTAAACCAACTTTTATCAAACATCGAATCATACCATATGCACTTCGAGAAAAAGTCGAACGAGAACTAGACATGCTCGAGAAGACTGGAATTATTACCAAGGTTAATCTAAGCGACTGGGGATCGCCATTAGTAGTCATACCCAAACCAGATGGAAACGTAAGGCTTTGTGTGGATTACAAAATATCTGTCAACCAACAATTGCAAGCAGCGCACTATCCAATTAGGAATATTGACGAGATTCTGAACAATCTTCGTAATTCAAAAGTTTTTTGCAGACTGGACTTATACAAAGCGTACTTGCATGTACAAGTTGATGAAGATAGCCAAACAATTCAAACAATATCAACACATAGAGGAACGTACCGAATGAACAGGTTATCCTTTGGGATCAAAACCGCTCCGAACGAATTTAATAGAATATTGGAAGAAATTTTGCAAGATCTAGATGGAACCATGTCTTACTTTGACGATATTATTATACATGCAACATCTAGAGAGGAGTGTGGTAAACGATTGATAAGATGTTTAGATAGGCTGAAAGCAAATGATCTACATCTTAACAAAGATAAATGTGATTTTTTCAAAACAGAAATCCAGTACTTAGGATATACCGTTCGATATAATCAAATTTCCAAATGTCAAAACAAAGTGGAAGCCATCGAAAAAGTTCATCGCCCGAAAAATGCAGATGATGTACGTAAGTTCTTAGGAATGGTAACATATTACTCAAGATTTATACCAAATGCATCAACACTAACATATCCACTCAGGAAGCTACTTCAAAAAAATTATAAATTTTCATGGTCATCAATATGCGAAGCGGCTTTTATCAAATTGAAGCAAGAAATATCAAGCGATAGAGTATTGGTACCATTCAATCCAAATTTACATATAACAATTGCATGTGATGCCAGTCCGACAGGTATCGCAGGAGTTCTATCAAATATTATCGAAGGAGGAGAAAGACCTGTGGCTTTTGTATCAAGATCGCTCACCCAAGCAGAGCAAAATTATAGCCAACTCGACAGAGAAGCGCTCGCAATAGTTTTTACAGTGAACAAATTCTATAATTATGTCTATGGCCAACAATTTACACTAATCACTGACAATAAGCCATTAACACGTATTTTTCATCAAGATTCGAAATTACCAGCCATGACATCAAGCCGATTATTGCGTTATGCAACATTCTTGCAGAATTTTAACTACAAGGTTCAACACAGGAAAGCAGAAGAGCATCAAAACGTAGATTTCTTGTCAAGATCAACACATCATCAAAAAGTTCCAGGTATTGAAACACTGCTAGATGAAGAACTACAAGTTATATGCGATCAAACCATAAATCAAATATCCACCCATTCAATCACACATACGTCAATAGCAGAAGGAACCGAGCAGGATAAAGAACTTTCCAAAATGAAAAATGACATAATTCAAGGAAATGTGGAAAATACTGATTACAGTGTGGGAACTGGAATAATATTCAAAAGGTAATCGAATCGTAATACCAGAAAATCTTCGTTCAGAAGTACTAAGGGAACTACATCATACCCATATAGGTATAGTAAAAATGAAACAACTTGCAAGAAAATACTGCTATTGGAAAAACATCGATAGACCGATAGACATCGAACAATTGGTAAAATTATGTAAAAGTTGTGCTCTCATAAGGAAGAATCCAGAAAAGGCACCACTGCATCACTGGGAAGAACCTCAAGAAAATTTCGATAGGATCCATATGGATTATGCAGGACCTTTCCAGGGTTTCCATTTCTTCGTTGTAGTAGATGCAAAATCAAAATGGGCCGAAATTAAACCAATAAAACAAGCACCTACATCCGAAAATACCATACATTTATTGCAAGAAATTTTTTGTACGCATGGGTTACCAAAAGTATTGGTATCCGACAATGCTTCAATATTTCAAAGTACAATGTTTCATGAATTTTGTACAAGAAACGGTATCATCCAGAAATTTACTGCACCTGGACATCCATCAACAAATGGCCTGGCTGAAAGAAACATACAAACCCTCAAACGTAAACTTACAGCTATGGCAGAAGAGAAATTATCTATGCACGTGAAAATTAGAGAAATACTTTTTAGATATCGAGCAACCCCTCTACAATGTGGAAAAACACCAGCGCAATTATACTTAGGAAGAGATATCCGTATAAAACTTGATGCGATGCGACCACCAAAAGAAAGTGTTGGTAACAAAATATTTCATCATAATATTCGAAATTATAGTGTGGGAGAGAGGGTACAAGCACGATGGTATGCAGACAACAAACCCACATGGAAATTCGGAACTATTGAACAAAAATTTGGACGACTACATTATCAAATTAAATTAGATAATGGTTACAGCTTAAAGAGGCATATAGACCAGCTTGCCAGAACAAGCGTCCCTCCAAAGAAAACAATGACATTCCAAGACGATCGACAGGAGAGTATTACAGACAAACAGTAGACTGAGGGAATGGACGAAATGATGATTATACAACCCCGACAGCAAATAGAGCGACCTGTATTAGAAGATATAAGGAGACCAGCACCAGAAGAACCTATACTACGGAGATCTGAGAGGTATCGACAACCACCTAGATACTTGTTAGAATATATACAGAAGAAGTAATTCAAAAATATTCAATTTCAATTTTTTAATAAGTGTGGGAGAATCTGTAATGTATTAAAATTTCATTATTATCAAGTAATCAGATAACAAATATATCGAATGATATGTCATAAATATTTTTCATATTAAATCAAATAAAAACGTATTTTGTATAATTAAATTTAATACAAAACACAAACTCAGACAAAGGTGTATTTCATTTTGATAAAAAGCAGCCAAACTAGGTAAAGAATTGATACCACCTAAATCCAAAGAAGTATATGAGCAGCAGTACCATACGTTTAAGAAGTAGTGCCGCATACAAAATGTGGAACAACCTACTGAAATTGCCTTGTTAGTAATTTCATCCTTCCGGGATTTTCGTCCAAATTTAATCCCGGCGGGACAAAAAGTGACACTTCAGTACTTGTCATAACGGAGTGAAGTTGTCACTTTAGTCTCGGAAGTACGAAAAGTAAATAAACAAATTGTCAGATATGCATGTTGTTTACAAATGATGTAATTGGGTTAAAATGATTGGGTCGAGAATTTTTTTAAGCTCCACCCATTGTTTACAGCACAGGACATTTGCATAAAGGAGACAAATGTTTCAAATCTTTTTCCAACAAAGAATTGATAGGTCCTGCTTTCTTCCTGGCCCCACCCCTTATGCCAGTAGCAAGGGGAGCAGCACAAACAGATAATACAATCCCCCAATCGAAACTTCTAACGGGTGAAGCTTTAAAGATTGACATCCAGCAGTAGAAGATTACCCTCTACTGAAAACAAGAAACAAAAAAAGTATACAAACCATGTATTGGTTAACAGTACTCATGTGTAGCTGTTGCAATAAACTCAAAGATGTGTCGGTGGCACTACAACTGCAAGCTAAACAGTATCCCTCCAGTTTTTTAGAGTTAACATTCAGAAATCCAGTCTTGTGAGAAATACTGTTGTAATACTGCATGCAGTTGTTAAAATACGATGTGGCAGTCTCATAATTTTCTTTAAAAAAGTAGAACTCTGCCAAATCGTAACTGATCTGTGCATAAAATTCGTCTTTCGAAATCGGCGTAGATCGGTCCCAATTGTTTTCTACCAGTAAACTGTCCTCTTTCAGCGTTGCAAAGCAATCGTAGGTTATAAGATGAGGCACACAGCCTTTTGCCAAAATATCGGTGAGGAAGCACACACTCTTTTGAACGTTCTGAGGGGAATGTATAATTGAATCGTCAGGTGACGTAAATTCGATGTTCCTACAATCAAGTGGTTCAAAAGATTTCAATCTCAGAATGTCTTCTTACCCTATGAACTTGACCGGACCCATAAATATACAATTTACAGTGCTTCTAATTACCCATCGATGAAACAAGACTAATGCAAAACCGAAAGGTTGGGATAAGATTTCTGTATCTTCAACATCGGGTACGTTAAAAATATCAACTGGAATTTGGTTATTGGTGAAGTATAATAGGTCTTGTAGGATGTTCAGTTGAAATTTATATGGTAGCTCTTTGATAATATCTGGAAAAAAATATTAACAATAACATTTATTAAAGAAATGTATCTATGCCATGGAACTTTTGTTTTTTCTAAACCGAAATTGCCTTTCACAACGATCTGTTTCTCTTAAAAATCCAGGTATACATGGCCAATTCAAAAATAGTAATTTTTAGGATTATCTTACACATTGGTGTAACCAGAGGTGTAACCATCACAAGTTTGTGCATATATAAGATGTTGATATATAGAAGTAACACTCGTATCGATAAAAGTCAACCGAGATACAATTTGATAAGACAAAGTCGAGCACAAAATGTACAGTAAATCCATCCAAACTTTCATCAGAAATCCTTACCAAGATTCCATTTTAAATAGGCCACTACTTTCAAAGATAATATCTTAAGCGCCAGATGCTTCAATGTGTACTTAGTTTCCAACACGCTGCTTTTGTCTCCATCTACCTCAACTTTTTTAAGATCGGTAGTTTCATATACCACAGACGTAAATTTATTAATAAGCTCAACCGGAGACGGATCTAAAATAGAAACGGGATCAAAATAAACGTAAGACTACGTTTATTCATTTTTATTTTACCAGGTTTCTCCTTTTGTAAGTGGTCCAGCAGAAGTTCCTCTCGAAGTAAAAATTCAAACCAAAGAACGGTATCAGGCGATATTGGTACAGTACCGGGTCGTAAAAGGTCTACATCCATCACTTAAATTGTGTACACTACGAAGACGTTCATTGGAAAAAAATTAAGGTTCATTCGTTCATTTTTCTTTGAAACGTTTGCGTTATTTAAAAACTTAACAATATATATTTGTAGGTTATGGGTTGGTGGTACTGGTGGTTTTATCAGAGATGGCGCGCAATTCACTGAAAGGTTGCATTCCATTATCAGAATATACGCGCATTGAAATCAAAGACAGTAGCATTCACAACCTCAAAATTAATAGCTACAATCATTGAATTTATAACTAGGATAGTTATAAATTCAATGCTACAATTAACAATCGAAAATTAACGTAAATGTTTAAAGCTATATATTTTAAGGGTAACATTCACAATATAGAAAATTAATCGTCGAAATTAATACTTAACGCAGAAGTTTGCAAACTGCAAACTTTGTCGCTTAATTTTACGAAAATGAACCCGACATAACCATGTTTTGTTTCATCTTTGTTTTGATTTTGTTTACATATACAATGAATGTGGCGAACAGAAAAAAGTATCTTGCCACTTTAGGATAAGGCTAGTTATAGTTAAAAGACACTTATTAACACAAACACTGATTCTTGTGCTTGCGCTACAAGGTTATGTTGAAAGTTGTTGTATAAACAATTAACCAATTGCCTCGCCGGTACATAGGTGGCGACACTGCTTAAACATTAATTTCACGTATTAATTTCAGGCATTGCGAAGGATTGCTTTGCGTAAAGTTAACGAAATAATTTCACTCATTAATTATAAACATTAATTGGAGGTTGTGAATGCAGCTTTAAGAAGGACCGTCTGTTTTAAACGGAAGACGGCGGCGGCCACTTTCCTACCTCGGAGTGAATAACGGGTGGGGGGGGGGGCGCAAAAACCAGCGACCAAAGCCTGAAAAGGTCCCTCTCATGCAAAATTGTGTACGAATTAATGCAATGTAGTTGATTTTTAAGTGACCCTGAAACCTATTTATTTAATCAATCAAATAATGGAGGATGTCATGTGTAGTGATATGCAACTGAGCAACTAAGAGATAGGTACTTGACTCGATTGAGAAAACCATAGCCATAGCTGATCATTAATATTTTATTTAAAAAATAATGAAGAACTAGAACACACAAAGTTACAAAAATTTCGTTCCTATTCATTGCACTATTTTGTAAAGAAAAGCAAGTATAAAAAATTAAATATATCCAAACATTCTCAAATTCTTTCAATATATCCTCTACTTCTACACTTTTTGTAATATCTGCATGCACATGCAGTAGAAGATGTATTAGGCTAAATGCACACTTGCGTGTTTTCAAGCCGCGAACAATTACCTGTCTTTTCCAAGCAAAATGGATGACTATCAACGCGTTACGTTTGCTAACTCAGTGTATGAATATTTATACAACAACAAAGAACCGCATGGGTTTTCCGCTTGATTAGTGCTCGTTCATTTCCCTATTTCAACATCTTCGCAGATAGGAAAAAAAATTTGTCTTTATCATCCTGACTCCTGATCCTGTACCATATTGATGCTTGGTTTTTAATAGCATCAGGTAATAATTCTGTGTCGAAAACGACTTCCATCGTGCGACCAGTGTGCACTCGTTCGTTGATTGCCTACCACAGCCACAGACTGCCAAGACCCACGGATAGTTGTGGGAGTTGCGTGTACGGCGGCGTAGCCAAAAAACTGGCGTCCTCCAAAAACGAGCCCGGTGCACGCTGCTTACCCGCCGCGGTTCTGATTGAGTGTGTATTGTGTAACTTGAGCCCATGCACTGCTAAACTGGCGGCGTTCGCTCGCTACTTGCACGCAAGGACATTGTATAGATGATTTTCCGTCGCGCAGCAGCACCTTCCAACGTTTCTTGTGTCATTATTAGCTTTCACATGGGAGAAAACGTCTGTGTTGTTAAAAAATTTGATTTGGATATTGAAATTAGGAACCCATTTTGTTCTTCTGTATAAAAATTGTGGCAATCAGAAAGTGACTATACCAACTTGTACCGTTTCTGTATCCGGTTAGGATATAAATTTATACTGCATTGAAAGAATGTTTTTTAATAATAGTATATTTGCTTAATATAAAAGGTACACTGAACGACAAAATAGTTAAAATCAAATTTTAACTATTTTCCCAATTAAAATAGAATAAAAGATCTTGAAACAGCTGTAAACAATAACAAATACAATAATTAAACATGTCAAAAAGAAATACTGATACTGTTTTAATGTTAACCTACCAGCCCAAAATCGCTATTTCTCCTACGAACAAAGTAAAAATAAATTAAGGGCCAAATACTGGCCAGGAATAAGTTAACAATTAATTATTTTTTTAAAGGTCTGGAAATATTTAAATTTTTGTTTTTATAACCAAGTTTGTATCTGAATCTTCTTCTTTTTGTTTTATAATATAGCTTCTCTCTACCTGTTATCGACATTGGTTTATTCTGTTCTGAATATTTGACATCCCCTTGAGCACTTTCTTCGTCTGTATTTGACGTACTCGATATATTATCGTCTAATTTGTTGCAATTGCGATAAGACTCCCCTACATTATTGTATGAGGATTCCGTTGGGGTTTCAGATGGTAATTCAGATTCGGTTGATCCGGTAGTATCACAGATACCATTATTCTGAACATTATATGGTTTGCTCCTTCCACTATGATTTGAATGCCTGGTACAAGGAGTGGGGGTGTCTTCATCTGCCAAAGATGTCTTATTGTTAGTTAAGGTTGTATTATGCTCGAGGTCACTTAAATTTTGCATAGTAGTCGACATTTCTGGCCCTCCACCATAAATTTCATAGAAAAATAGCCAAATATCTTCACTTATTTCTAGATAGTCGTTTGCAATTCCGGGCAGTTTTTGAAAGTTATCGATGGGTCCTGGAGGATCCAGAGTTCGTTTTTGGATGAAATTTTGCCACTGACTAAACCACGCGCTAGAAATGAGATGAGTAGCGGGAAATATATGCAAGTCTCGGCTCAAATTCAAGAATGTTTCAACTTCGACTGTGATACGCCTTTGTAAAGCTTCACATGTTGGACAGACGTGAATGTCGACAATTGCCGGGCATCCTCCGAATTTTTTGTACAGATAGTCATACACTTGTTTCGGTAGTTGCACAGCAAGCTGTGGTAGTAAATCGCTTCGTTCTGGGTTAATAAGGTTATGTTGGCATAAGAAATCTGAATTATCGAGCGGTCCAGGTTCGGCGCATGTCTTAAACCTGCTAAACCATTGTTTGGATACATAACTAACTCCATCCGAAGAATTACTATACATTTCAGCTATTTCACAGGCTTTTGATTTAATTACTTGCATCGATGCGGTATTTTTACGATAGAATAAAACATACGCCTCACATGCTTGCACAGTTTCAGCAGACACTTTGGTAACACACTGATCATCAAATTCGTACCATTGATTATTGTTTAAAGAGTAACACGTGTAATGACCTCCACCGGCCGTGCCGTGATGGCATATAACAGAAAATAGATCGTACGTTGTCACATTGGATACGCAATCGGCATGCAGGTAAGGCCTTACATCTAATCCTTTTAAAGGAAAGCTAACGAACGATGAAATTTTACTACTAAACATAAGTTCGTGCCGAAACCTTTTCAGATGAATGCATAAAATTTCGGGTAACTGCAGCACCTGCAAGTCAATTGTCATAAAACTTAAAAAAAAAAAATTCGAAAAATACCTTGCTAAATTTGATTCCATTTCTTAACTTATTGCACCTTTCACAACTGTACATATTATCGCCTTTGAGTTCATCCGTACTAAAAAATGCGGCCAGACAATCGTGCAGAGATACAATCGGCCCGTAAAACCACGAACGTAGCCAAGATATTATCCACGCGATCCATCCGTCTTGTTCGGGTAGCACCACTTCTGAGCAAGTCGCTAAGCCACTGTCGACGTTGTGTCCGTGCAAAACTAACAGATGATCCCGAGATGGAATAGGTAAAGACAAATCTTGAAACGTTTCGACGCGACTAGATACCCTACTGCATGTTAGACATTGTACCGATGAAAGTAATTTTCCATCAAATATGTCCGATATTATTGATCGGTATTTGTATTGGGGTTTCGTTGAAGTTGTGGATGCACTGGTTGTAGGTTGAGTATCTACAAATAGATAAAAATATTACTATACTGTATTCATTTTAAGAAGGTAGGGTTAGAAAACATAGGGAAGCTGTGACCTTCACTGTAATTGGTTAAGAGCTCCCTTTAAAACACATACCCCGCAAGATGGCGCCATAATTCCAAAGTTAGTAAAGTCACTAGATATAGAAAGTACCGCAATCATCCGCCATTTTTGGGCAAATTTGCTGCCAACTTAAAAAAATTGACAAATAAAATCTGAATAGCTGTCATTTTTTATAACCTAACTTCATAGTACTGTCATGTTTTATAAAAATATATACAGATATCTCCAAACAGGTGGAACAATCCCTAACATTAAAGTTACTAGAATCTGGTAACTTCCGCCATTTTTGGGCAAAAATCATGCGTTCTCTCTCTTTCTATATTTAGTGACTTTAGATTCCAGTATTAGAGTCCTGTATATATTTTTATAAAACATGACAGTACTATGAAGTTAGGTTATAAAAAATTACAGCTATTCAGATTTTATTTGTCAATTTTTTTAAGTTGGCAGCAAATTTGCCCAAAAATGGCGGATAATTGCGGTACTTTCTATATCTAGTGACTTTAAAAGTTAGGTATATTTATTAGACACATTACTCTCATATTACTGAAAATCATGCAAATATGAGGATAAATTCTGATTCTACTAGTCAAGGAGTCGGTAATAAGCTTTTTTGGGATTTCAATTTTCATTATTAACCATAAAAACAAGGTTCAAACTGGAAACACTTAACACTTACTTTGAAGTAGTAGGTCATTTTTAAGATACTTAATACCTTACCAACTACATGCGAGATTAATTGCCCAAATATCATCTCGCAAAAACTGATAATAAATGAGTAATGTGGTTAAAACCATCTGACATTGACAACGAATAATAACCATGTTGGCAAACCTACTGAAGTTCAGGTATTCCCCCAAGATGGCGCTTGTTATCACCAAGAATGTTAAATGTGTCCAGTGTGATTACTCACACCAATAATAAATACCACTTGCTTTTTTGCCAAAAATAGCGATGATTGCGATCTTAAGCCCGCTTGACATGGAGCAATAAAAATTGCAATTGCATGCAAGTTGCAAGAAAAATTGCGAAAGGCATGCGCAGTTCAAAGCCAGCTGATCAATTGCTGCAAGAGACTTGCATGCAATTTTTATAGGACCGGTGCTATTTTTCTTGCATGAATCGTGCAATTCTAGGGATAAATCTAGTTGTTTTTGTGGCACCAACCTAGTAAAATACAGCGGCGGCAACTGTGATGCTGAGAGACGCACTCATTACTTGTTTTTACTAATCTTATTTATTCTTGTAATTTTCATGTTTCTTCAAGCAATCAAAATTTAATTTTCATTTGAGGTTAACAACTTTGTTGACAAATCCATATGTTTCTTCTGTTGGCAGACATGTGGCAATTGAAATAGAATTGCACCATGTCAAATACCATGCAATGCTTATTGCATGCAAGGATTTGACCTTGCAATTTCTTTCTGCCAGTTCTTGCGCGTAGTATTGCTCCATGTCAAGCGGCCTTTAGAGAGTCTAAGATTGCGGTACTTTTTATATCTAGTGACTTTGAACGCGCTAAAGTTTAGGCGCCCTATATGGGGAAGCGGTATATATCATTATAATGAATATTTCCCTCATATGTAATAAATGCCATATGAGGTGTGCAATTATCGCTCAATTACACCGACAATTTATAAGTAGGTAACGTCAGTTTGACAAGTAATGCTTGTTCGAGAAATATTCCCCTAAATTACACTCGTGCATCAAAATAAACCTGATAATTTTTTATTCAAGCATGTTTTCAGTAAAAAACTGCATTCGGTCATTTGATATTTTGATATGAAAATAAACTCATGCAGTTTTTAGACAACATGCTTTCAAAAAAATTATCGGTAATTTTGATGCACTTGTGGAATTACTTACGACAATCGAATCTGCTGACTGAAATTCCATGAAAAATATCGATTTTTAGGCAAAATCTGGCAACTTGTCTTAAATGCCCCTCTTAAAACACGAGTCAGTATACGCTGACACAAAAAACGACTGGCGAATTTTGTAAGCTGGTAGTTTATGTTGCCAACTAAACTGCCAAAGTGTCATTAGCTGTTAATGTCAGATTTATTTCTGTTCGCAGTGCTGGATATTTCTACTTTACAATAATTTGGTGCCGTTTTATACTCTTATGTGTGTGTTTATCTTCAAACACAGCGCCATCTACTACCTTCTTATAATGAATGCAGTATAGAGCATTTTCGTTTCAATTTATTTACTTAATCTGGTTGGGTTTTTTACCTGTAAACACAAAGCGAGTTTTTTCTATTTGTATCTAATTGCTTTGTCTTGTTTTATTTCGTTGTAAAAGATTATTTCCCCTAGTATTGTTAAATGTAGGGCAATTTATCGCTTATTTTGTTATCAATTTTCGTTTTATTGAATCATTTATGTGACCTTTTTTTTAAGTTTAAGTTGTTACTTCTGAAATATTGGCTTAGACCATATAGTACATGGACTGCTAATTGTAACTAAAATATGGTCAAGGACATCGCCTGGGTATGTGAGTTTCAGGGTAAACGAGTCTGTCCGAAGTTGTGCGATTAGACACGATTTGAGACTGTCAACCTATAAATTAACAAACGTCAATTAATTAATCATATAGAAGATAATCAAGAGTATTTAAAGCTTCCCGAGTACTACGCCGTTACCATCAAAGCTACTACGCGATCCGAGTGGTGTTCATGTGGCATTAGTTTACCCTGAGATTCACATACCCACGACTACAGTGCCCTCTATCCGTGACCACCCATTTTGTATTGAAAGCATAGGGCTAATAGCAGTCCATGTACTATGTGTGGTCTAAGAATATTGGGCAAATTCTTCATTCTTACCAACTTTAATAGTACATTATATATCAAGGTAGAGAAGTCCACTATTATTGCCTGAGCACCAAGATTACATCTCGAGGCGCTTGCGCCGAGGGGTGTAAGGTGCGAAGGCAATAATAGACTTCTCTACCGTGGTATATATACTATTTTTTTCACTACTAGCACTTGAAATCCTCTAAATTAACATATTATATTGATAAGAGAGTTAACGGTTGGACAGAATTGTTTGTTTCTTAATTTAACATGTCAATCAAGTACGTGGAAGTACAAGTCAAACAGGCCGTATTTTGTTCTGTCATTGAGATTTTTCAAAGAGTAATTTCGTTCGAATTTTTTCAAAATGTGATAATTTTAGGTATGTAATTTCTCTGGAAATTGCGAATGGTGGTGATTCGTTTTAGAGAACTTGTCTAAACGTTCATTGAGCGAAATTTCGGGTTGTGTTTTCTAAAAGTGACAGCGTGACAGTTCTCATTATTGACTACTAGTTAATAATAAAAAATTATTAACCACTTTGAACAAATGCCGAGAAAGCCTACTTTACAAGTGGAAAAAAGGTTAATAATCATGTCATCAGACGCTAGTAGTGAAAAAAATAATAAATAATCGCGATTGATGAAATATGACAAGAAACCAATTGATCTGATGTTGGGTATGCATCTTTTAGGTAATAAAAAAAATAAATCATTAGGAGATTTTTTCAGCTCGGTTCTTTCTTAAATGTGTCCATGTTTTTTCCAATTTATAATTAAGCCAATTGGTTTAATAAAATTAGTAGATTTTGCTATGCCACATTTGTGTCACACAACATAAATTCATCATCTTGGTTTTCAGGTTAATTTCTACCAATCTGGTGTATTTGGCAAAAACATGGTGGATTTCCCAACTATCAATAGAAAATAAGACCACGGTATGACCACACTGCCTCTATAGTCATTCTAACTAGTACTACAGTGCCTATACTACAAACAGGGACCACAATTGATGCATCGATTTTTATTGGATTGGACTGACTAATCATGTGGTATATGGCCGCCAATAAAGAGTAAATTTTATTCGTTTACTTTGTTTCGTATTTGGCTTAACTTGTTTAATCGAGTTTTAGCACAACATTTGAATTTCGTGTTCTAACAATACAAACTTGCCAGACAATTGCCTCTTAATGGCGGATGGGCGGGGCCAACCGCTGCTTGTCTGTCACTGTTTGTAGAAGTCATTGTCACTAGTGCAAGTGATCAGCACCATCTGCATGCGAATTGTCAGTTTTTGTGCTATTACTTAGCACTGTACAAATTTTAAAATAAAAATCGTTTACAAATTTTCTTCACAATGGGATCATCTTTTGGGGCACAATACCTTGCACCACCACGACTTACCCACAGCAGTAGTTTGAAAGTGTGGACGAATTTTATAACATGGACTAGTAGACCTAGACAACCTGCTCTTGTTAACGCTTTCGGTTCGTTCCATCTCATCACTCAGACTCGAACGTTCGCTCACACCCGAATCACATGTTTCATACTCTCCCTCGCTCGATTCAATACTAGAATTCATCGCCGACTCATCAACAGTTAAACTATAATTACTCAAATCGATCATCAACTCTGTAGGGCATATTTGCTTTAGCTCCTCGTGTAATTGGTCCATAAAATTTCTTAAAAACTCCTGGGTATCATGTTGATGATAGCCACGGAACATTGCGTGCACATTTCGAATACCATACAAAATACCTACAAGTTGCACATTAATTACAACTTCGAGTAAAAAAAAATGAGTCGCACCGGAAGGAGTAACATAGCCGTACCCTTTCTTTATCCATATATCCTTTATAAGCGATTGATATGTCCGACTAAGACCAGGTTTACGTCCCTCCGAAAGTATCATCACAGTGGCCGAGCAATCCAGAAAGAAACTGGTTAATGGTAATGTATTGCTAAGAGCCTGAAGTGCCGCATTCATGTAACAAGTATTTCCGATGTTCTGCAGGCCAACTAAACCGTACGTCCTTCGAGAGTCGTAGTGACGCTCATCTTGCGAATCGCTGGAATCTGAGCTATTGCCGTTTAGGTTAACATTCAAGCCGATGCTGCTATCAAATGCGTAAATATTGCTTCTCTCTTCGATATTGGAATATAATTTGTTGTACTGTGTATAATCGGGATCTTGCATATTTACAGAGTGCTGTAGCGGGTAGCTAAACTGTTTCAAATGGAATGTGAACTAGTATCTAAAAACAATGCATAAAATATGAACGGAGTAATGAAACTTAATTAGGTTTGGTACTGTCTCACCCCCTTTTAAAGTTAGAGTCAACACTTACTTACTATATTAAAAGGCTTCTATCAATGTAACCATCGTTTTTGTTTGTCATTCTAGTAATTTAAAATTGTGCTAAATGTACACGTCATAGTTCGTTGATGATTATTTGCCTGCAAAAACCAAACTTTAGGGTATAAGTCACAAAAATTGCGCTTCTTTAATATAATAAAGAATTATGAATAAGCAGAAATTAAACTTACAACATAACTGCATCTCAAATCATTTAATTATAGGTTATGTTCGGAGATATTACGTATTTAAGTAGTTGGCAAAATTTTCCGATAGATGGCGACAATCTTGTTCTTATCATGAAAAACAGCGTTTCTCAAACTTGGTACCGGGGCGCAATGAACTGAATTAAATAAAATGTTTACTATCAAATGCAAACTAAGCTTATAAGGCTGAGAAACAACTGGCATGTACTTGCTTTGAAACAAACATCCCTTGATCTCTCATTGAAAATAGCGACTCACTCTTTCAGTAGGTAGTTGAATGTTGAAGTTGATTCGATATTTATTAGATTTCAACAAAACGAGACAGACAGCAGATAGATAGGACGTGAGAGAAACAAAATGTAAATTGTTTCGGATTTCTGATTCAGAAGTTCAGCCTAGAAGTTTGATAAAGCCAAAGGTTTAAATCTTTTAATTATTAATTAATTAATAAGTATGTGAAGAATGCTGACTATGAACGTTTTAGAACCTCACTTAAATTAAACTTAAATTTTAATCAAAAATGTGCTGAGCGAATACGTCTATAAATCTATAACGGGCGAATGAGACAGATCGGTTTTACTTACAAACCCAGTACATCGGAGTGCTGGTCTTCGATGTAGAAACAAAGAGTAGGTTACTCTTTGGAAGAAGACTAGAAGGTCAAAGTTTTGTACATTTACCTCTATTAGGTAAACAAATGCTATATTAAAGTTTTCGAGAAATAGTAATTCAAAGGTTAAAACCGGCCCTCTGCATAGTTAAAGCTTAAAACGATTTTTCATATTCCCTTGTCTCACTGTAAAATCCGTTTTTGGGCATCAAATTTATCTAAAAGTTTAAAAACAAATCATATCAACCCCTACATTATCCTACATCTCTAAGAAGAGCGAAACATGTTCTTTTTAACAACCATGAGATATTGCTCACGAAAAAAAAATTAAAATTTTCTGCTATTTATCAAAAACTGTAGAGATTTTGAAAATTATTTTTGCACGCCACTGATTTCTATAACATTCTTGAGGTGCCAAGAAGTCAGTTACCCGCGATATGGAATGAAAGTGGATGTAAGATGTAACTCATTATTTCTATGAAATATATGATATGGTGATTCCGAGATCCGAAGATTTTTGTTTGCTAAATATCATCAGTTTATGGTGTCTAGAACACTTCGCCGAATGCCCATTGCCCACATCGCCGACACTAAGCCCAACGTGTCCACGTCGCCGACTAATGACTATTCGAAAAACCAAGCCCCTCACATTCTGTGCAGGTTCGGTTTATAATTTAACCTTAGGATTCGAATCATCAGTGATGCGAAAGTATTTTGCAGACCCTCTTCTTCTGAGTTTCGCTAAATATTTTTCTCGTTTTTTGGCGGGATTATCCATTATTAAAAATACCTGATCAATAAAGCATATTATTCCACCATATAATGTATTTACAATGGGTTTAGTAGTAATTTGTGTAACTATTTGTTTTTGTTAGTTGGTACAATACAGTTTGTGATCTCTACTTATATTCATTTTATGACAAATGTAACATTAAATATATTAAATAAGTATATTAAATATTATTCAGCTGTGAAGTATACAGAACTTTTGTCGAACTGTGAATTTCCAAATATGTCACGATTTTTTAAAGATGGCGCTCGGCGGAGAGACAAATTCTTATGAAATCCTCGGAAACAGATTACCTACTTGTAAGTTTTAATACGATTTCAGTGTACAAAAGCAATTCCTTCTTACGGGATTTTACACTATCTGCGAAACATTTTGAGCGGTCAGAAAAGAATCAGTATTTAAAATTTACAATTTGAGAATTTACAGTAAAAATGCAAAGCACGTCACCATGTGCAAATCCGGCCCTGAATTGTTGCCAAAATATTCTGCGCAATCATATTGATTATTTGATTTGCTAGCAACGTAGTGCGGAACTTCAAAAAAATAAAGCATAAAAAACATTTTCAATTTTATATAAAAATGTCTCCGGTTCCATACAAGTCAGATGTAAATTCCTCCGTTTCCGCGTATTTATTGTGCATCAGCGTTACCGCCGAGTCTGTTGCGTGTATGTCGGGCTTTAAATTTTTATAATGTCGTGGTTAGGCGAACAATTTAAAAGGGAATTTTTATTGAATATTCGTTTGCTTAAACAGTTTTATCTAATTTGTGATTATGTAATTAACAAACACTTGAGAATGCCGACCTAACTCTTCAAGGACCTTACAAAAATTAAATTTGAACAAGTGATCTTAATTACGTATAAGCAGTAAACATTTTATTATTACCTATCATTAATTGTTGGTGATCTGGATATAATGAGTTAGATTGACCAGCAAGTATGTCCTATTCCGAGCTAGAATATGGGTATCAAGGTTTACGTGGTGATGCTAGATCAACTCAATTTTTTCTGGGTGAGGTAAGTGTGGATTTACCTGTAATTTTAATCTTTAACACTGTAGTCAATCAACTATCTGTGATTTATGCATACCGTGTGAGACAAATGCGAGGACAAATGTATGCAATCAGAAAACAGTTGAACAAAGTATATTTATTATGTACCTACAATCTACATTGGTAGGTAGATAGGTGGTTATCGTTACTATTATATTTTCTGGATTCCATAATACAGTTGAGGATCTAAAATTTTGTCAGGTAGGAGGCGTTCCGCCAAGTATTGTGCTGATTATGGCCATTGCCTTTCCGATGTCTCTCACAGGAGAGAGTTTCTGGTTATTTTGATTTGCTATTTCAAAACCATAATTAAGGATTTTCTGTGATAAAAATACACTATAATAAGAGCTATTACAACATGCAGATAGGTATCAAGCCTTCGATTCAGGCCAAGCCTCGGGCCAAGCTGTTATAGTTTTGAATAAATACCACACTGAGGGTGGTTTAACACAACTTTACTGCGAAAATGGGGGAATTGGATGATTTTTCAGTCTGAATTAATGTGATAATTCTTTCCCTCATTCTTTCCCATATCATTTTAGTTGTCCTATTCTATCCCAGGAATGGTTTTGACCATTTTTTTACAATATTTTTTATGGGATATAGCCGAGGATATAGCCCGTTGCGAGGCCCATTGTAAGTGTTTAAATGATCAACTCTGTATATTTAAGATGTCATAGGTTAGTCAGAATTTTTTGAAAGAATAGAAAAACTAAACAAAGTCTGTCAATACTTAACTACCTATGTAAAAAAATGGGACCAAAATAAACATTTTTTTCAAATAAACGGTATATAATCATTTTGTTTTGTAATTGTGTTTTTTTTACGGATTTGCTTAGGTTTTTGGGTAGGCTCGGGTAGGTACACTCTGTCTGATTTTGGAAAAGTGTTTTCAAATTTCTACCCCTAAACCGGGCGTGCGGAAAAAATCCGACTAAATTTGGTATACAGGGTGGTGCCTAGCGCAACGCAGCATAGGGATTTCAATGGTAATTTCCTCGGTAATTACTTTATAGTCAATTACTAGCTCCCCAAATTATTTTAAGTCTAAATACGTTTTTTTTAGAGAAAAAAATACTGAATCTGTTCATACTAAAGGGTTTACCAATAGGGACGATAGGATTTTAAACGTTTAAGGCGGCTATGTTGGATGCCAAACATTTGACATATGCTGTCAGTTGTCATCAGTAAGGCTTGCCATTTCATCATGAACAAGTTCACGTTGCCTCAACGCTTGGAAATTATCCAACAACATGCCACACAGCGAACGCTACAATGGACTTATTGCGTCAACAGTTTGGTGAATCGTTGATTTCTCAAAATGGCCCCCACAATTGGCCGCCAAGATCATGCGATTTAACACCATTGGACTTCTTTTTGTGGGGCTATGTGAAGTCAAAGGTCTATGCGAATAAACCCAAGACTCTTGACGAGCTCGAGGCCAACATTCGAGCGACCATAGCTGCCATTCCACCCGATATGATCCACCGAGTCATCGAAAATTGGTCCGATCGGATGAGCCAGTGCAAAAAGAGCCGCGGTGGCCATTTGAACGATATTTTGTTTAAATCATAAATGGCATGAAATACAGCATCTAATAAAACCAATCAAACCTAAATTTGACCAAATTGACTGTGTTTTATTTCAATTTAAAATCCTATTGCTCTTATTGGTAAACCCGTTATTAGCATTGAATAATAAAGCATTGAATAATAAGTCTGAATTATTATTCAATGCTATTAGTTATAATTTTCCATTTTTCAAAACCGTGGAAATTGACAAAATAAAAAATTACATTTTTATAAATCATTGATGCTTTGGAATCTTTTAACAAACTACAAGCGCATCGCATCTAAGTTATCGTTGTTTGACGTCGAACAATTTTCATATTTAATTCTGTTTCAACTAACCGACGCAATAAAAGGCATCTTAGGGTAATGTTTTTTTAGAGAATGTAATGCTGCATTTGGAATACTATTTGTTTATCATTTCCCGGAATCAGAGTACCTACATAATCGAAGAAAACTGATTTGAAGAAGATTTGTTCCTAAACTTCGGATTTTCCGCTACTGCAGCCAAAACGTTGAATGTATTGTCGTTTTCCTGATGGTTTTGACCTCGGTTTTGACGGACATTTTAAATGTTATTGCACTTGCAGTTCTTTAAATAATCTATAAACAAGCATGGTATATGTAAACAAGTATAAATTTAATATACTTCAAAGGCAAATAATGAAACGTGATCGTTATTTTTTTTAGGTAATTCCAAGGCATATCTGATTTATTGTAAAATGAACCATTTTATTTTGTCGATTTCTACGGTTTTGAAAAACGGAAAATTATAATTAATGGTATGAACAGATGCTCTAATTGAAATTGTATGAAATTTGCTCTAAAAAAAGGTATTTAGACTCTTGTTCTAAAATAATTTGGGGAGCTAGTAATTGACTATAAAGAAATTACCATTGAAATCCCTATGCTGCGTCGCGCTAGGGACCACACGGTATATGAAACCAGACGAAAAATTGAAATGCAATTGTAACGGCTTAGCTACATTTACAAGGGCCGAAGACCTCATTTGCATAACATAAAATTGAATCTCTACGGCACTGGAAAAAATGTTAATAGGTACTTATCACAATTTTTAATTTACCCATGGCAAACTCAGTCATAAAAATTGTTGTTGATACCCATTACTTACCTTGCGGAAGTTTGCCCATTATCTCCTACTAAAACCTGAAATTCGAGCTGAAATTCAAAATCTAATATGTACTCTCATTGATTACTTAAATACGCATAATGACTGTAGTTGATATTGTGTATCAATAACAATATCTGTTTTCTTTATCTAAACTGTCATTTTTTATACAAAATAAATTCTAGGGGCAGTCTCGTGATTAAAATATAACACCTCTGAATGCTCAACAAAATTTTAATCCAACCAAAGGAATTAAATGCAATTTTCCAATCAATGAAACCAAATTACTTAAAACAAAGTTATTATGCAAATTCTTAAAAATAACCGATTACTATTTTATACAAATCAAAAAATTTAAAATATCTTACAATAATTGAGGTGAGTACGCCTTCAAATTCTGGGGCGTAGCTAATCTTTACCCCAAGGAAGGGCAGAGAAAATCTGTGAAAGGGTAAAGTATTTTTCATTGAAAGGAATTGGTTAATTAAAGGTCTCAACGAAAGGAACTTTTATTTTCTTAAAATTTCCTCAGAATTTCCTTGGAATTTTCTCAAAATTTCCTAATATTTCTCCATTCCTTTGAAATTTCTTCCTATTTCCCAAAAATTATAACAGGGTTTTGGCAGCCAACAAAAGCACGAATTAATTGTCTTTAACCTTTTTACCGGTTGCCGTTTAATGTAGATCTAATAACACCCTGTATACACAAGAGAGATGCACAGTTTTGATTGAGAAACTGGTTTTTAATTTTCTAACCGCTCTAAATATATCCACAATGAACTTTTAGCACCTTGGATCTCAACAGTTTCGTGGTAACTAAAGCGACCACCAAGTCCTGTCGACCTGCGAACAAACTCCCATCTTGCTCTGGTGTAGGAAGTAGAAAAATATCCTCTCGTAATTTTTTTTTGAAAATCAGGATGAACCCATAAACGCTTTTGGCTTATTCCTATGTTTATTCTTCTCCTTAAATGCATGGACCCACCACAAAATCTTTATCGGACGACGACATCACTACAGAGATCGAGAAAAGAGAGAGATGGAAAGTCTTACCTCATTCCCATACAACCCTGACCTAGCCCTAACATACTTCCATCTGTTCAGGTCCCTAAAGGAAGATCACGCTTGAAGTTCAGGCGGCTGTGTAAACGTCCTTGCATCAATGGTTTAGGAACCAAGACCATGGCACTTGGTAAAAAACTCCGATTTTGATTAGAATTGTTATCTTGGTAAAAAAATGAATATAAATAAATGCGTTTCATTTAAAGTACAAACTATAACTTTCGCGTGCGACTCTTTCGAGATCTGTGAGCGACGGGGCCTGAAGGGGGGGGGGGGGTAAAAATTAATTTGATCTCTCATTGTATTCTAATGAAAGGTCTCAACGAAAGGAATTAATTTGTACCAACTACTGCCCTTCTTTCTGTCCTCTTATCAAAGTACGGGGGGGAGGGCACTAGTTTTATCCTTCATGGTACTCTAATGAAAGGTCTCTCGTATCGTGATCGGGTATATTCCCTTATACCTCAAGGACGGATTATCGGAAGAGGGTACTCACAAAGGGCGATTGAGACGTCTGCAAGAAATATATCCATTGGTGATGTCAATACAAAAGCTATTTCGGTTAAAAAAAATGCGCTTTATCTGCTCAAGCGTTGTGCACAATTTATGCTTGTTTTATTTGTCGCCCTCCTGCGTGCGGGGTAATATTTCCAAACAAGCTTTGTAAGCTCTTCTTTCATGCAAGGATTTTGTTTTAATTTTTTGTTTATTTGTTTCAGAATAAATTTTTGTCATTGTCAATCAATTAATTGTGTGTTAATTCGAATTTATTGTGCTACTCGGATAGGGTTTTCATGTTAGATTTTTTTTTATTTGTGTCAAGATTTATTTCAAGTGTTTATCAAAAGTTGTGTAATAAATGCTTTAGAAATCCCCGAAGATGATCTAGGTCAATAATAGGATTTTTTTCGGGCAGATGCCGTATGTGTGTGTGTTTTTTGGGTAGTAACAAAATTGTCATACGAATAGGAAAGTTGATTCTATACTTTCACACACTCTGTTTTCATAATTGTGCGTATTGGAGATTTTTGATGTTTAACAATATCATCAAAATCAAATTATGAAACAAATAATTCTCTCAATTTAAAGATCATCGTTGAAATCCCCTTGTAGCAAGGATAAAATGAGATAGCCACGTCTTAACATAAAAATTGTGAAGAAAATGAGACATTTTTTCTAAATTATGTTACTCACTTTTGAATTGTCGCTGTGTGCATTCCTTTGACACTGCTAAAATGTCAGTGGTACATTTGCATCATCACTATACCACTGTGGTACATCTTCTACAATAATGGAATTACTCTTTTACAAATGCGCTGAGTGCAACAAACCCCTTATTAACAAGTTAGCTGATTATTGGCACACTAACGTATAGATTACCATAGCGCAATGCGATAATAGTCATGTTAAATTTCAGAGCGAATTGGAAGGATGTGATCCGAATCCCTTTAATGTGGATTTGGGCGGCCAGGAGAACTGCAAACAGGTCGTGGTGGGAGTTTGCGCGATGGCGAAGAAGTCCCAAAGTAAACCGATGAAGGAGATTCTAACGAGGCTTCAGGAATTCGAGTATCTTAAAGTGGTTGTCTTTCCGGAAAACGAAATACTCGAGGTAGAAACTGACGTACGTCCACTTGTCGCACTTCATTTACGATCCTTTGCAGAAACCGGTGGAGGAATGGCACGCCTGTGACTGTCTGATATCCTTTCACTCTAAAGGATTTCCTTTGGATAAAGCGATTCAGTATGCTCAACTTCATAATCCTTACGTTATTAATAATTTGCATATGCAATACGATATTCAGGATCGCAGGAGGGTGTATGCAATTTTGGAGTCGGAAGGAATTGAAATTCCGAGGTATGCAGTTTTGGATAGAGATAACCCGGATCCGAAAGGTGGGTAGAGTGAATTTTTGTTGTTGAACAATTCTCATTAAATGTTCAGGTCACGAACTAGTTGAGTCTGAGGATCATGTTGAAGTGAACGGAATAGTTTTTAATAAACCGTTTGTGGAGAAGCCAGTGTCTGCCGAAGATCACAATATTTATATTTATTACCCTACATCCGCAGGCGGAGGTAGCCAGAGATTGTTTCGAAAGGTGAGAGTGCCCAAAATTGTGTCATTTCGTATTGTGCTCATTTACCATTTAGATATGTAAGTAAAATATATGTATGAATTGTAAGAGTTTTAGGCCTCACTGACACTCAAATTGGGGTAGATTTTATAGGAACCTTTTGTTTTGTAGAGTGATCGTTGTGGTTATATAAAGCACACTAATCTCTTATTCTCATCTGGAAAGCCGATCAAAGTAAGTTAATATCGGTAGTTAAGGTTCGATATTGCTATTTATATTAGGCTACATAATTTGACTTTTACCTGTTGCGTTATTTAGTAAATGTAAAAGTAAATATGTGCTGTTCTAGTAGGCCAGGTTAAAGGATATACTATTAACATATCTTGATCGGTATATCTTAACAAGTTAAATTATGTAGTTCTGTATGGTCTGATGGGTGGGCGTTGAAAAACTTTGATGAACCATCATTAACTCTACTTGGAATGGTGAAATTCATTCATTGTCATTCATAGACTTTAGGACACTTTAGGAATTGATTTTCAAATGCTATAATCTCAAATTAATGTTCTATAATCAACATCGGTACTCCTAGTAAGTGCATACCAGAATTATATATCAGTGTCTTTATTGTCATTTAGATTATACACCCTATAGTATTCCCATGTAGTACTGTTGTGCACTATAGTTAAAGAATAAGATTTTAATTTCCCCCTACGCGTGCCTATCTTACTCGTCCATTGCCCCTCTATACTCATTCTCTCCTCTTAGTGCTTGTTGCGTGCACATCTTGCTAGCGCCTCCCTTCATTTGTTTTTTCACACACAGAGTTGGATCCATCGTTCCTCGAAATGGGGGTTGAAATATATTATGTTATCAAAAATCTCTAAACCTTCCCCATATAGTTTTATTCGTTGAAGTTTTTAAAAATAACAGCGACTATAGTTTCGGCGTACTGCCATCATCCCCCCGGTTGGTTATCTTAACAAGGCTTGATAATTAATTCGTCTTGAAACTTAGGACAACCTTTCCGTTTTAACCACCCTTCAGGTTTTTCACTTGGCTTCGGCCAGTTAATAATTAAAAAAACAACATGTTCGTCTTATCCGTCTTCAACGTTTGTAATTTACCGTTTTCCTGTTAACTTTCACAGTAAGTACTAGCTCTTAATGTTTTCAAATTTGCTATATTGTGATACACTTCTAGTCGCCTGATGATGGCAGTACGCCGAAACTATAGTCGCTGTTATTTTTAAAAACTTCAACGAATAAAACTATATGGGGAAGGTTTAGAGATTTTTGATAACATAATATGTTTTACAAAGCTTGTGAAACCTGTCGGCTCCCAACTACTACATCTCGTCATTGAATAAAAAATTAAGAAGAAGCCTAACCTTAAGAAAGAAAGTGGCTTATTAGGGAACATACGCGGAGTTTGGGAAGTAGATCCCTCCACGGTATCCGATATTTATCGAAGAATATCCCCACTTTTTAGAATGAAATAATTAATTCAGTTGCAATGTGCTGTGTTACGCGCTGTAGGTCTATATTTCTATCTAATATAGTATGCCTTCTTTATATTTAGCCAACTTTGATAATAAGGTGGGTCACAAACACTTATACTATGTAACATATCATGTTGCCGATCTTGTGAATTCCACTTATTATTTGAAATGAAAATATTAGGGTACCATGTTAACTATACAGGGTAGCAGCACAGCGTTAGGATGGGGTTTCATTATGAAAAAAAAAATTGTAAAGGAAAAAATTCTATACATTTTCACGTAGAAATCAGTGGGGTAGAAATAATTTTGATACCACTACAACTATTTTTTAATGGAGGCAGTATTTTATATCATGGTTGTTAAATGGAGTAGGTATTTTAGCTATTCAGCGATATAAGGTTGTTTTTAAATTTTGGACAAATGTGCCCAAAAACGAATTTTGTACAGGGTGAGTTTTTGTTTCATTTTAAACATAAGTAAGTAAGACATAGAGATTCGGTTAAATGAGGAAAGAGTTGTCGTTTTAAGAGCTTAGTCAAATGTGCTTTGGTTTTTTGAAAAAAATCTACGGTTTACTAGACTGTATATCTGCGAGCGAAAAACATATTTAGTGATTTTTCTTTTAAATGTTGTAGATTCGTTAGTATTAGAAATACAGAAATATGCAAAGAACAAAAAATTGTAGATCTTTTTTCGCTTAATAAGATCCGAGATAAGATCCTTTTATTAATTTCCATTCTTCTTTTATAATTTTCGAGTTATAACGCAAACTTAAATTTTTTTAAATGGCAACCATGGTTGCCTGTGACATTTTAAAAAAATGTATTTTTTCTGTTTCCAGTGATATAAGGTTCATTCTTACTTTGACAAATAAACATGAATTTTCTTTGAGGCCTTTAACAATAAACAGCAGTATTTTGTTTTTTATTGTTTTCCATGGCATGATACGATTTACTTTTAATAGTGCATTGAATATGATTATTAATTTAACTTTCATAGCAAATTTTCGAAGTTGGCCTTTAAATATGTTTATCGGTTGCAGGCGGTATAATCGTCCTTAAATTGTCAAAAAGTTCGCTTGTAAACAACATTGTAACCACATTGATATATAAAATGACAAGTGAGTATGTTAATATGACAAATGAGTAGTGTAATATTTTACCATACCATTAAACAAAACTATAGTTATAACTTTACTAGCTGACCCGACGGACATTGTCCTCTTTCGTAGCAATGAATACATATTCAAAATTCGGACTGAAATAAATAATAACAAAAAAATTTGCTGTGGCTAGCACAGGTACCACTCGCCCCAGTCAAGTCAAGCATATGCGTTAGTTTCTGATATGTTTGTACCTTGCACATGAGAAATTGATTGTCTTTTCCCCAGTCCTTAAAATCTGCATAACATTTTTCATATCGAACTTTCGATTTAGTTGGAATTAGAGACTTAAGAGCTTCGTTAGCACTTTCGCGTACGTTTTCAGGCAAATGTACAGTACTCATTTTCTAATTAAAAATTTTAACCTAGCAACCGACATGTACGGCAACTTTGATGATTACGATGCAATTGTTTGGTTATCAAATTTACGAAATTGTCTAAAAGTAGAGGATTGTGCGCCTGCAACCGATAAACTATTGAACAAACCGCTGATGTTATGGCAATCATAACAGCCTTAGATGTCTTACAATCCTCGCTGCACTCGGATTTTAACCTGACATCCGCGGCTGTTATGCTAGCCATAACATACCTTGGAATGTTAATAGCTTTAAATGTGCCACAGTTACATTGTTACCTATCTCACTCGATATTGTTTTCCATGGCAAACTCTTTTTATTTACTTCTCAATAATATGAAAATTTCTGCAGTGCTTTTATTTACTAACATACTTTAGCAAGCCTTATATCACTATAAAGAGAAAAATTTGTCCTTTTCAAAAATGTCAAAGCCAACTATGACTACCATTTAAAAAATTAAATTTTGTATCGTAACTCAAAAATCGTAAAATATAGAAGGAAAATAGTATGTTCATGATATTAAGCATTAAAATGTCTAAAACTTTTATTCGTGTCATTTTGTCCTATTTCTAATACTTACGATTCTACAACAGTTAAAAGAAAAATCACTAAATTTGTTTTTCGCTCATATCTAGTAAACTATGGATTTTTTTCAAAAAACAAAAACATCTTAAATCAACTCTTAAAACGACAACTCTTCCTCATTTAATCGAATCTCTATGTCTTATGGTTTCCGAAATCCCAATGCTTAAAATGAAAGAAAAACTCGGAAATCGGGGCTCTGTGGCTCTGCGTCATTGATTTATCAATCAATTTCAGACATACGCTAAAACACTATAGCATCTATCATGTGTGCGAAATCGATAAAAAAAAACTTGTCACTCAGGGCCACAGGGCACAGACGCCTGATTAAATGTCAAGTATCAATAATTGTGATTTATTCTGACAAAAGGTCTTGTTAACGTGTAACAGTCGATCAACAAACCTTAAGAACATCTTTTTGGATCCTTCCACTAACGCGAGATTGTATGTTTCCCTAATCACCAGTGGCGTAGCGTAAGAGGGGTCCGGCGGGGCGGTCCGCTGCGGGTGCCACTTTAAAGTAAAGTAGGAGACCATACAAAAATCGTGTAACATTTAAATTTTGATTTTCTAAGCAAAGGCCATTACATCGGTTATTTTTTCATTTAATCCTTTGGTGGTGTAGTCCAACCAGTTTACACTGTTTAATTAGTATATTCGTTTAATAAAGGTTTCTTTATAATACAACGCAGTTGCCAGTTTACTTGGGCCTTGGGTTTACTGTAGCTTAATCTTTAAACAACTGGAGGGTGTATAATCTAAATGATATTGAAGATTGGATACTGAGATATAATTAGTGATCAAGTGAACTTACCTTAACTGAAGTTCGATCATAATTATAGGAAGTATTCCATCCGAAAATATCACTCCCCACCCTCCCTCTTTGTCTCTACCCATTGCCTACATTTCGGCCCATTCCATTATATTTCTAAAGAATGAGTATGGAGGGGCACAGGACGAGTAAGATAGATAGTGCACAATATGAGTGTACTACAGGGTGTATAAGTTTAAGATATTTTTGGATTGGACACATATAATTATGATTGAACTTCACTTAAGGTAAGTTCGCTTGATCACTAATTAAATTTGCAGTGAGATTTTTTGTGTTTGTTGTATTTTTAAGAATAAGAAAGGTTCACTTTAATTCAAGAGAAGAAGAAACACCTGTTTTAGAATCTTTCTACAATTCCCGACAAATACATCCAATTTAGATTTTACAATTTATCTTACAAAATTATGCACCTTCCACATTTATCCCTAATCAAAACATTTTATCATACAGGATCTCGCTTTTGCTTACAAACGTTACCCGGTTTAAGGCTTTTGTAAAAATATGGGTTTTTTAATGTTCTGGATTCATCTTCCCCCATCATGTATTGATCGTACACAAAGAAATTGCACACTTGATAGGACACTTTCGTATTTCCACTAGTTTTACTGCACAAGGTTATCAAAAAAATATATTTTGTTTTTACAAACGGGGCTTTACAATTCTACCAGATTACCTCGATACTGGCTATCCCTTCATGGTTTGGCACCAACACTAACGTAACACGATGACGCCTTGCTATTTCTTTGTTTTGTGTGGCATTCCATGAGCAGGTCAGGATCAGGCTGCTAGAATCTGGAGAACTGCCTGCCTGTCCAAACTGATGCGCGCACCCAGTAGCCCTTTGGCCGCAATGACATCTGCGCACCTGGTTATTGTAGCTATAACCTCGGCTTGAAAGGCTCACTTTTCAAATTCTGGACTCTTCTTACAGCCTTCCTTGTCCCGGATTACCACTTTAAAGGGCTTGTTGTGGCGGTATTCGGGAGTCATGTTATATCTGCTCAGGAATGTTTAATTACCTTGCTTCGCTGCTTCCTTCTTTGCCACGAAATGAAGAATGAGGAGGCCCGGCAAGGCCTCCATGGCAGCAGGGGGTGTAGTACTCATTGCTCCAGTAATACTCAGACAGACTATTCGTTGCAGTCTGTTTAGTTGAATTTTTCACTCACTTAAGACATACTGGGTGAATTAAAAAACTAGTCAATTTCCAAAAACCCTATATTTTCTTATCGATCGTATCATCTAAAAAAGGAATTGGGGGAATGTAGTGTAACTTCCCACTAAGTTTATTGTTCATATCAATATCGCTTTACGAGGTATAAAGATCGTTATCATGCGCGCCGTTGAAACCACTCTCTAGACTCCCAATGAGTGAGCCAGGTGTTTATAAGCGCAAGCTGAATGTTCCACTGCACAATGCACTGGATCTACACAACTTCCTTTAATGCATTGTACAGCGGAACATTCAAGTTATAAACGTCTATGTGCATATAAACACTTCACTCATTCATTAGGAGTCTAGAGAGTGGTTTCAACCGCGCATGATTACCAGCTTTATATCTACCTTTATTCATAGCAGAGTGATATTGAGATGAACAATGTGGGAAGGTACACTACTTTCCCCCGATTCCTTTTTTAGATGATATGATCTATACAGAAAAATGTTTATTGCAAAAGTTTCTTGACTGGAAACATTATTCATTTTAAAGATACCTGTAGATTTAGATCAGTGCATGCTCTCTAATGACTTTTTTTTACGAAAGTCACGTATAATAAATCGTCTAAAATTTTGTTAATTTTTCCTTTGTCCCAATCCCTAAAATAAACCAAACGCCGCTACCATTCACTGTGAAAAATATTCTTTAAAATGCGAGAGATGCAAAACTCACGAAAGATTACATTGTTTAAAATATTTTTTCTATTTAGCGGAATTCAATTGTATTTAATAGTATTTATTTGTAATTAAAGGGATTTAAGTGTATTTAATGGGATTTATGCCCGTTTGCACCGACAAATTTAAGCGGAGCTTAGCTTAAGCGTCCCTTAAAATCCATGGCAACCATTGTCTCAATAATCGTTGCCATGGATTTTAAGGGACGCTTAAGCTAAGCTCCGCTTAAATTTGTCGGTGCAAACGGGCATTAATTATCTTTATTTATTGGATTTAAGTGTGTTCATTAAATATATTTAATAGGTGGATACACCTATTTAAGGAGTGTCTCACTCCTCGATTTATTGTATCAAAAATTATTAAAAGTTTGCAACAAATCTACAAACTTAAAAAATATGAACAGTGGCGGGCGGCTGTCTTATTATTATTAAGCTGCTAAAGAAAAATGACAAAAAACAAACTACATATTTGGGCATTAGACGCAAGCCATTGCAAATTTTAACCATGTAGATTTACTTAAAATTTTGTAAAGATTTTTATACAAAAATCCGATACAACTGAATACTGAACGATCCTCATGATCTTCACACATCCATTATTTTTACAATACACCATAAGGGGTTGATCCCATCCCACCAGATCAGCATAGCTTGTAAAACAAATTTTTTGAATGGGCATTAGTTTTACTTTTATTCGAGGTGCCTATATAAAAAATTTCATTTAAGTACCTTAACAAATAAAAAAATTGAATTGCGCAAATACAAAAGCTGGGTTGCAAATTGTTTTATTCGTCTACATGGTTGAGGTTTAAGGAATATTTTTACTAACACAGAAAACCAGACATTCGTATGTTTTTTGTAACAATTATAAAAGAAACCTTTTTTGGAGGTGTGGTCAGTTTTTGGGCTGTAACTTTTTGGCCTAAGTAGTTGAAAGACAATATTAGCAACATTTCTTATTTCCTTTAGAACCAATTTTCAAAGGGATCGGACGTTTCTAAAGTTACACAGACAGACACAGACAGCAATACAAAACTATACATGATCTCGAGGATCGTTTGACATAACTAAAAAAGTATAATGGTTTTTTTCAACACAAAATAGTGAAGTTATAAAATTAATTTATTTTATTTTCCTTAATTTGAGTTTTTCTACTTAAATGTTATTATACAGTGTGTAAAGCGATGAGGTATACAAGAGGGAATTTTTTTTAAAATATTGATTTATGAAAAAAATTGATTCTTCATGATATTTTTTGCTTGCTTTGAAAGTACCAATAACGTTTCGATAATCTAAAATTTATTTATAGAAATCTGGAAAAATAATAAAATTAATTTTTTTTATTGAAAGTTATCATTCTAGATTATAATTAAGATAAGAGTATTGCTATCAAACCACAAACAATCGAAACGTTATTGGTACTTTCAAAGCAAGCAAAACATATTATGAAGAATAAATCTTTTTCATAAATCAATATTTAAAAAAAAATTCCCTCTTGTATACCCCATCGCTTTACACACTGTATATTATATAGGTAACAAAGTTTTTAGGTTTCTATATTCAAAAAGGTGTGTACTTTAAGCATTTGTCATAAAAAATAGCGATTGCTATTTAAAAATGTATATGCCCCCTTTGATTACGCAGACGTACGCCATTGACTACAATTTTTAAGTACCTATGTAGCAAACTTGTTTTAACTTTGGATACCATAAAATAAGCTTCTTTAAAAAAATTGTTTTTCACTGTAAAATTACACTTATACGTACAGTGTAACATAAACTATAAACCTTTAGGGCCTGGTGCTGAAATGATGCTTGGCTTATTGAAAAAATTCTTGTTCGTTTTTTCTCCTTCTTTTTCAACTTTCTTCTTTTGATTATTACTCTCTTCATTTATTGATCATTCCACAGCTCCATGCTCCATTTTTGTGATTCCAACATGGTGAACAAGTGATAATTGTAAGACAAAAAAGTTTATGTTTTGTTTTACCAAAGCTAATAAGACGTTGTGATAAAAAATTTTTGGCGTTGCCCTCTATTAATTTGATGTCTTTAATTCTTTCTCTTTTGCGTATTTCAATTATTCTGACCTAATTTTATACCATGCCAATCGCTTGCGTTCAAATATATCTGCTACATTTATATTCCGTGGGTTTATTGTACAAATCTCTTACATTTGCATTAGAATTCCTTGTTTTTACGGGTGCGCTGATCTCTTCAAAACAGTTTTCAAAAAGACGAACAAACAGTCGAAAAGGTAGAGCGATTGTAGGAGCCCTTGCAATTAAAAATCTTATTCAAGTAAAAATTTCAGAAGGGATTATTGTAGGTGTTTGTTTTGGAGACACTCACTTTTTCTGGAAGAAGGGTTTGAGTTGTTCTAATACGTGTACCCATAAGTTTAAAACTTCATCTTCATGTACAAATGGAAATAAAATTAATCGGCCATTTTAGTGTACATTGCTTTTCATATTTGTATCTAATTTTCCTTTCCTGTAAATACCTACTTAGAAATTTGAACTGACAGAACAGTGGTAGTGTGTGTTTCTGCTTATATAATACCAATACATCCAAATGGCCACTTAATGCCTAGCTACCGTATTTGCAATGGCTATTTTAACTCTTCATTCGTTCATTTATAAAGTTGCATGATTCATGCTGAAAAAAAATCAACTTAGTCTAAATATGCGAAACTTCAAATAAGCTGTGAATATCGTGGGCTATTTCTTTTATTCTAGATAGGTAGTCGAAGTAGTGTCTATTCCCCCGAATCGAGGGTTAGAAAAACGGGTAGCTTTATTTACGAGGACTTCATGCCAACCGATGGTACAGACGTTAAGGTAGGTTACAGTGTCTTCACTTTGATAATCACGCTTGAATCGTAAAGGTTTATACTGTGGGGCCTGATTATGCTCACGCGGAAGCTAGAAAGTCGCCAGCGCTCGATGGTAAAGTAGAACGTGACAGAGAGGGAAAGGAAATACGTTACCCAGTAATATTAAGCAATGTGGAGAAGATGATTTCAAGGAAAGTGTGCCTTGCATTCAAACAGGCTGTTTGCGGATTTGATTTGTTAAGGTATTTCTTAACCTTGCTTCTACTATTCGTAACAACATTTTTTAGGGCCAACGGCAAATCATTTGTGTGTGACGTGAACGGATTTAGTTTCGTTAAGAACTCCAACAAGTATTACGACGATTGTGCGAAAATTTTGGGGAATATGATTTTAAGAGAATTGGCACCAACTTTGCACATTCCTTGGTCGGTACCATTTCAATTGGACGACCCGCCCATCGTACCCACCACTTTCGGAAAAATGATGGAGTTACGATGCGTGGTGGCTGTAATACGTCATGGCGATCGAACACCTAAACAAAAAATGAAAGTGGAAGTTCGACATCCTAAGTACGTTAGCATCCGTGTCTACAAACAATGTAAGCGTGACACTTTTAGGTTTTTCGAAATATTTGAAAAATACGAAGGATACAAAAACGGCTACGTAAAGCTGAAACGCCCCAAACAACTACAAGAAATTTTAGATACAGCGCGTTCTTTGCTGGCGGAGATACAGCACCACGAAGCCGATCCAGAAACGGAGGAGAAACAGGGTAAACTAGAGCAATTGAAAAGTGTCTTAGAAATGTAATGTTTGTCCGTATCTCGCCTTTTATTCTAACACCATTTCTTTAAAGGTATGGACATTTTTCTGGCATTAATAGGAAAGTGCAAATGAAATACCAACCTAAGGGTAGACCACGTGGCTCCAGCTCCGACGATGGTAAAACACAACTTAGTACGACAATTTTAATTATTATTTTAGTATGTAGTTTTATGATAAATTGGTGTTCGCTTGGCTTATAGGTTCAATTGTATGAAAGCGTTTTTTTAGTAGACTTCGTTAGTGCTAGTTCCAGTATAAAAATAATAACAGACTTGGAGTATCTCATAAAGCTATATAGTATGTAAAGAGTCAGTTATCAATCTGCCAACTGTAGGTGTATGTACGAGTATGTTTGTGGGAGGTGTTAGAAAAGCACCCCGCGAAACCCATAAAAAAGACAGCCGACAAAAAGTCGCAGCTCAACACCAATAGGTTGGAAGAGATCTATGTTGGAAAGCAGGAACATTACACCAAATGTAGGATAATTAACTGCCACAGTGACAGTGACATTGTTTATGAAAACAGGATTTGATAGTTAGGGATATGCAGATAACCTTGGTATCATTATCCTCCACTATCATAGTTTCCATGTTTGCCACAAATTGAAGAGTGTGGAAATAAGTGCTCAATAAGAGCTCTAATGTTTCCGTTGCATTCTCAGTGTGGTTATCATCGTGTGTCATTAAGTTGCTGATGACATTTTTGTGGTCTTTTGAAAGGGCATTTGCAGACAGGCTGCTGCCGGGGCTCTCGCAGAATTCTCGCCAAGTCCTGCTTTTAGACCTTCTTAGTTGAGTGTTGCAGTTGGCCAAAGCTGATTGATATGCCTCCTGTCAGTCCTATTGTTATGCCTTTTGACTATAATGAATAGTCTAAATGTTTTGGCTCTGCGTTTCTCGAGTTCTACATTCCATCAGGGTATGAGTGTGTGTAGATCGGTAGAGGTTATTTCTAGGTCCTCCTCTCTGTCTACATGTTGTAGGTAAATCTCATCAACTTTAGATCTGATGATGATGTGCTCTTCGTACAGGCACCAGTCTGTAAGTTTTAATCTTTTGATCTGGAAACCATATACTCGAGAACAAGGTGGGGTCTCTTTGGAGACATGCCAATTGGCTCTGTTTCCATGCTGTGTGGTGTGCATTTGCATCACAGTCCAATATGAAATTTATGTTCTCGTGGGTGCTTTACTAGAACACCCCAGTAGGTAGATAGAGACTATCACAGCCCTTTAACCTTCTCTAAAAGATAGAGTAGGCACCTCCCACGAATTTGTAAATGAAGATGGACTGCTAATGTTGAATTGACAAATGACTCCTACATGGGGGCAGCCATGATGCGCACTCACTTGGCTCGAAATTCAAATCAACTAATAAACAAGCATTAACCTCACGTTTTCTAAATAAATTAATGTGACACGTCATTTTCCCAGGCTGCAATAGTGTCAAAACTTGAGCACTAGGAAAATTCCCCTAGAAAATAACTAAAATGTGTACATCATGGCCCCGCCCATGCTAGGGCCATTTCTACCTCTATGCAACTGTTTGATCAGCAGTCCATCTTAATTTATAAGTTCGTGGCACCTCCACTGCAACCTGGTTTTTGGAAAGGTAGGTTACTGAGGTTTTTATTAGTATTGCTGTTCTGGGTACACCATAGAAGATACGACGATGGTCAAATTACGGAAAAGTTGCGCAATTAAACAGTTATTGTCATGCTTTAAAGAAAATTCCAATTACTTCCGAAGATATGCCAGAAAAACCGAAATTTGCCTATGAGGTTTTTAATTTTGTTGTTTTGTTATTTGAACAGATACAAAAAATAAAATAAACACTTTTTCATTTTCACTTTGAGCTCTACCTACAAGACACTGTTAAGAGATTTTCAATACAAAATTTGTTTTGGAGAAAACATCAATTTTATTTTTTATATGATTCATAAAAGAAGTATATGGCACACACAAAAAACAAAATTTGGAAACTGTTGATTTCAACAGGACAGTGCACCCGCGCACAACCTAATCCGAAAGGTATTCTCGCACGATTAGGGCGTTGTGCGCGGGTGTACCATCCTGTTGAAACCAACAGTTTCCAACTGGTTTTCTTTAAAGCATGATAATAATTGCGCATCTTTTCTCTAATTGGATTATCGTCATATATTCTGTGGTTTCGAAGATCCCCATTATAGACATCCTTATCTTGGACACAGTGTATACGGTTCCCGCTGGCTTAGTTGAGGTGGTCCTTTTGCCGTTAAGGACGCGCTCAGTGGGTCCCACCCACTGACTACGAAAGACAGTTCTGGGCAGAAGAAAGTATACTATACCTCTGACACATGAAATTATTGATCTCTGTGTTTTAGTTATAATAACATATCATTTTTGGGAAGAATATCGTTTTTCTGGATTTGCAGATTGCAGATGAAACAAAAGTCAATTTTAAAATGCTACTAGTTTTCGAAAGGTTCCCAAGTGCAATGAATATTTAGATTACTATTTCAGACACATTCAGTGGTAGGTTAATTAATTATTTTATATTAACCGCATTTACTACAAATTATGCCGAATAGCGTCAAAATGGCGAGAAATGTTAAGGTTTAGTTTTAAAAATAGATACAAGGGTTGAGCAACAAAATTTTGATACAGAAAAGGCCGTGGAAATTTTAGGTCAGATTTAATCTTAATTTTAAGTAGATAGGTATTAGGTCTACTACCCTTGTAGACCAGGGAATAGACTTCGAGAGTTTGAACTTGCAGAATTAGAAGTACAGAGTATAAATCGAAAAGTGGAACATACGCGTTTAACATGGGAAATTACTTTTTCTTTGCGCAAACGTTTCCTAATTATTTTACGCAAAAATACTTCAAATAAAAGTTATAGAGATATATAAATTCTGCATGTAAATCATGTGAAACGATTATTCTACCTCTTCTTGTACGCGAAAAAATTAATTATAAAGATTCTGTTTTCAGGAGTTGTTAATCTAAGTAGCCATGGACTATGATAAAAGAAAAACATAGGATTGGAAACCACGTGACTTTTTTATGCGTAAACAAACAGTCCTTTCACGTCTACATTGGAGGTGTTACTGCAATTCTCATTGCAGTGTAATCTTACATCTACCAGCGTATATTCATCTCTGCCACACAAATAGTGTTCCAGAACTCGTTGCAGAATACGCGCGTCCTAGTAGCATGCGATTTTTACACTGTGGCAACACTGCTGCGCAAAGGTTATAGACGGAGGCTGGCTACGGAAAAAAGTGATTTATCGCTAGGTGGCTGATATTTTGTGTAAAGTATCCTGATACATAATAAAATAAAAAAATCATGTCTGCCAGTGAGATCCCGTGGCTTAATGTTGGGAGGGGCGCTCAAATATGTCAAATTTTAATAAAACTGTCGATCTTCCGACTATATCTACCTCTAGCCCCTTTATTTTGAATCCGACGCAAAAAATTGATGAAACTTTTTTGTACAACTTATCAAGGCACATCTTTGTTGTATTTAACATTTTTCGCTATCTTGCTTACTTTTCGAGAAAAGTGCAAATTAAAAAAAATTATAAAATTAATAGTTTATCTTTTCAATTTAGAATTTCTCAAAAACTAAGAAACTTACAAAAAACTGTAATCGACTTTTTTTGTAGAGTTTTGTATGCCACATTGGCCAGTGTGTGCATAAATGATTACAACAAATTTTTTGTTATGGTTTTTTTAAACTGTATGCATGCGGTCGTTTCTAGTGAACACGGTAACTCAAAAACGCCTGAACCGATTTTGATGAAATTTGGAATGTTTATAGGATTTCATGGGAAATCGCAAACGACCTATTTTGGTTTTGATCCGTTACCATCTTCAGGGTTTTTGAGAGTGTTACAATTTTAAAAGGGCCATAACGGCTTAAAAAAATGTTTGTAATTTTGTTCGCATACACTGGCTAATGTGGTACAAGAAACTCTACAAAAAAGTCCATAAACATTTTCTTAGTTTTTGAGAAATTTTAAATTGAACAGTTAAACTATTCATTTTATAATTTTTCTAAATTTGCACTTTTCTCAGAAAGTAAGCATCATAGCGAAAAATGTTAAATGTAAAAAAAGATGTGCCTGATGAGTTGTACAAAAAAGTCTCATCCATTTTTTGCGTCAGGTATAAAATACAGGGGTCAAAGATAGAGAGAGCCAGAGATAGTTGGAAAATCGGAAGTTTTATTAAAATTTGACATATTTCACCGCCCCTCCCAACCTTAATCCACGGGATCGCGCTGGCAGACATGACTTTGTCTACTTTACTATGTATCAGGGTACTTTACACAAAAAATCAGCCATGTAGCGATAAGTCACTTTTTTCCGTAGCCAACTCTTAAGACTATTAGGTCAAGTTCGACTTTTAAAGTATTTGCAACAAAAATGATAGCTCATTGCGTAATTTTTTAAACAAAAGCAAGAAAAATGTGTATTCACAGGATAGGTGCTCTAGTAGCCAACCAAAAAATAAATGTTTAGGCTTGGAATGTATGGAAAATTCTGTTTCTGTTTTGCTTTTTTTTTGGAAACACTGAAAAATGTGTCCTGTAGTAACACAAAATAATGTTTTGTTATTTTTATTGATGTTTTGCTCCATGCTCCATTTGCCTCTCTCTACTTACCTGCTACATTAAAAATGTTTTGTTACTTTACATTGAAAGTAATGTAATTTTTCTGCGGCTTTTTCGTTTTACTCTCAGGGTCTTATGTCGTTTATTTGCTTTGCACGTAAGATTGAGTCACACCCGAGGTCATACCCGCTAAGCAATCGAATTCGAAACTACCGTACCGCGGTCCGAAAGCGAAACAAAACCAGGATACAATAATTTCAACTTACTTTTGCTCTTAGGGCCAGTTCTTCATCTTGATAAATTTATTCGGCAAATAAGTGCCTTGACAACGATTGTATCGGCAACGGTATCTTATCTATGTAATTTATTCGAAGAGTAAAGGTATTAAAGGGTCCAGGCCTTCGGTCATTATAAATTCAAATTTTAAGTTCCGCGTGACGTCATACGCGGACTAGACGAATTTAGAACGGTAATCTAGCATTATCTTGGTTTCATTATTTCATAAAACAAAACGATTTGTGCCTAGAAGCGCGCTGCGCTATTAGACGACTCTCCGCGGCGTTGCCACATTCGTAGTACCTTTCTTTATTCATCACGGACACAAGATTTTTATAATCACGCGCCATCTATGAGGTAAATCTTATTTATTCCTCTAATTTCGTTATTGATTTTTACAATTAAATTAGCTGGTGATAATTGTGTCCGAAATGTATAAGTAAACGGCGCTATTTCAATTGTTCAAAGTAATGATTTTTAACAACAAAGTTTAGTTCAAAATATTCACAAATTTAAAATTTTAATGAAATAGCGCCGTTTACCGATAAATTAGAATTACATTGTCGAAAACCTCATGAAAATCGAATTAAAAATAACGAAGATAAGTGTAGCGAAAATCGCATATCATTGGGGTATCCAATCCTCTTAAAACAAATTGACAAATTTTATTAGTACACAGCCTTACTACTAAATACATTAACTAAACAGTAAACAAGGGAATTCTGCCCATTTTATATCAATTATTAATGACCATTTCCAATTATATTGCTATTCGGATTTGTCATGATTATAGAAGATGTTATTTTAATAATCCAACGTAATGACCACCCAAGTATCGGTCACTGTTTACAGCGCATCTAGTAGGCGGGCTTCCACTGAAATGATCATGCTTCTTCGAGGAATAAGCGAGCTGTAGTTCTAATTTTTCTTGCATGGTGTAAAGAGTCATCTGGCGGTTCAGAATCCACGTTTTTGGAGACCCACCCCTAGTTCTTCCCCCGTGCGATGAACTTTGTTAGGAAGTCCGCGCACAAATGGCATGAAAATTAAGCAATATAATCAGCGGAATAAATTAAAATTTTATTGAAAGAAAAATAAATAAATGATTGGAATTAAATCACCACCAGCAGACTTGAGCGCCACTAGGAGAAAAAAACAATGCTCAGACCGAGGTCCGCGGTTTTGGAACGGTCACAGAGCTTTGGCACAATCGGTAGCCACAGGCAGTCAGTTGAAGTAACGGCTTAGTTCAGAATTCGGCGGGCGGTTACTCCCAGGGAGGCAACTAAAGATAATTACCGCACACGGACACAGTAGCGATTGCCCCAACGGGAACGCAATGAACAAAAGCATAAATTAATTAGCGGCAGCTACAAGAAATCAAATACAGGAAAATCAAAGCAAATAGGTAATTGGAAAGTCAAACACTTATCATTAAAATTAAACGGTATTGTGATAAAGATTCTCAATACAATATGTTAGAGCACAGCGAAGAAATGCCAAAAGATCGTACGTTTTAGTTGAACACCAAAGGCAAAAAGATCCCCTCTAAACAACAGCTTTACATTTTGTTAAATTCTGCCATTTTATGGAGGGATCGACGGTTTCCCAGCGGACACAGCGCATTCGATGGTTTAGATTCAAAAACTTTCTTAATGTAATTGTGCGACCCGTGATAAACATAAAAATCTATAATTAGCCTTACCATTTAGCTCAATTAAGCGCCACTTTTAATGAAACCACTCACAACTGAGATAGGTGGGACCTAGAGAATTGATGAGGTCCTCTGTATGTCATTTTAGTTCCCGGTTTTGACCTTTTTTGATGTAATTGTTTGTGCAATATAACCTACTGTAAGTTTTTGTATAGTTACTCTGTATGGCACGCATTTCCCCGAACCTTTTGCAATCGAAGCGGAATGGTGATCAATACAGGAAGGAACCAGCATCCATATTTCAGGCATAAGGGTCTAGGTCTATATTATACCTATTATTGTTAGGGAGAACCTAAATGTATATCTGATCAATTTTGGCAATTTTTATCCATAAATACATAACCATATTCCCGAAATTATGCTTCAAACTACATACTGACTAGTTGCAAGTGCTTTTTTGCGAGTAAAATAAGTAGATGTCTTGTAGTATGAGTCGATTCACATGCTAATTATCATTTTACCATCAGATCCTCCCGCCGAACCGTCATTGGTGTTAATTTTGAAATGGGGCGGAGAGCTGACGCCGGCCGGACGCATTCAAGCGGAAGAGTTGGGAAGAATTTTCCGTTGTATGTACCCCGGGGGCCAAGGTAGACATTTGGCCGGTTCGTAAGCTGCTTTTTTATTTTTAGTTCTATTTAAATTTATTTGCGATCACTGAAATGGATGCAATCTCTCTCGCACACAAAATGTAGTAGTGGTAACGTATAATTTCGGTTATTGTTTACTTTGATACGTTGTGCATGTACCTTTTGCACACTGTCTGTTATATGTGCGACATCTAGTAATGAAGTTATATATTTGGCTTCATTTTTTAAAGATATTCCAGTTTTTTACGCTTACATTTCGTGAACTTTAGGAGAGTACGCTGGTGCACAAGGATTGGGTTTATTAAGGCTACATTCGACGTTCCGCCACGATTTGAAAATCTACGCATCGGACGAAGGGAGAGTGCAGATGACTGCCGCGGCATTTGCAAAAGGCCTACTCGCATTAGAGGGCGAGCTCACACCAATTTTAGTACAGATGGTGAAAAGTGCCAATACAAACGGATTATTAGATAACGACTGTGATAGTAGCAAATACCAAAATATGTATGTCAGAGGGATAAGTCGTATAAATTTCATTGATTTGATGCTTTGTGTAGGTGTAAATCTCGCCTGCACGAATTAATGCAATTAAATAGGGATTTTAGTGCAGAAGATATTGAAAAAATTAATCCTTGCAATTCTTCAAGCATATCGGATGCCTTAGATTTTGTAAAGAATCCATTCAGATGTTGCCAGCATGTTCACGAACTTATTAAGTCGCTGCTCAACATCGTCCGCCTGAAAAAGGAGGATTCAAAAGCGAAAGGTTTTGTATGCGATGTTTCGATTGTTTAAATTCTATTAATCATTTTGCAGACGTGGTTTTGTACCACGGCGAGACGTGGGAGTTGATGGGACGCCGGTGGGGAAAGATTGAGAAAGATTTTTGTACCAAAAACAAACGGTTTGACATTAGCAAAATACCAGATATTTATGATTGTATAAAGTATGATCTGCAACATAATCAACATACCCTTCAGTTTGAACAAGCTGAGGAATTGTATGTATATTCGAAGTACTTAGCCGATATTGTGATTCCGCAAGTAAGTATTGATCTTAATTTTTATTTCTGTATGAGGTCTGAACAGTAAACAAAATAGACAATCGGCTTATTTAACCTAATGCCTATCTATAATAAAAAAGTCAGCTTTGCAATTCTACTCAATATGGAACACCCTATGTTCAGTGCAGATGTTATAAAGGGCTTTAAAATGTATAATCTTATCAGAAAGATTCAAAAGATCTGTGAAGATTGCTATATAGTGCTGGGCGATAATTGAAATTGTTATCGATTTATCGATAAGTCTGTTTAGTCTGATAATTATCGATTAATCGTTAATCGATAACTATCAATAATTATCGATAGCTTTTCATAATTATCGATAACTTTTGATAATTATCGATAATTATTGATAACTTTTGATAATAATCAATAATGGTCGTTAACTGTCGGTAATAATAGATTATTATTGACATCTGTCGAAAATTGTCGATCTCTGATTGTTATTGATTAATCGATATTATACATTTTTCATTAATTTTCGATAAATTATCGATTAGTTGACCATTTGTTTAAAATTAATCTACTATCCATTAATCGATAATTACCTATCGATAAGATGGTGTTATACAGGGCGAATCCCTAAGTCTAAGTAAAGTAGAACAAATCATCAATAGTGTCCTACGTACAACGTACAATCTGACGCGCTCGATAAATCTCGTTTTATACCCTTCCGTACAGTCTCTTTCACCACGCAAACAGGCAGATTAAAGCTCATCCCACACAGGTAGCGCGGCGCGCGCACCGCGCCGCGCCTAACCTCCAGATGTAAAATTCCACGGTAGGTCGCACATCGGAGACTCCTTTTGCTCTTTTCCGCCCGTTGCCGCCATTCTCTCCCGTGCCTATGTACCAAGCAGTACTCATTTGTATTTTAAGATGAGCAATCCTGAGGGTGAAGATTTTAAAGAAGAAGAGGGATAGACAGATGTGTGTTCATTCCATAAACGGGAGGAGGGACAGACCAGGGTAGTTTCACGATCGTTTTTCCCATTTACTAAAGAATTAGCGGAAATTTTTCCAATATGTCACCGGCAATCTTTTACAAGCTTCCGGATGAACGAGAGGTAGCGAAGGCCCTCGAAAAGTGGCCGCGCTCCAAGAACTGTTCCACTCCTATTGCACACTGCGAGCGCGCCACGCCTACCCAGTGGTAAAATTCCACTTCGTATTCTCCCGAGGATTCCGGCGGCGGAACAATTCCACAGTGGTTATGGTTCCACAGCACGACGCGTTTTCGGTGTGCGCTCCCTCATTTTCCTTACGTGCAAATTACTGAGCTGTGTGACGAGGCCCGGCGGGCTTCCTGTGTGGGATGAACTCCAATATCAGAGATACGTGGGGCATATATACTATCAATATCTTACGCACTCGAGTGTTTTTATGTGACTATTTTTTTGTGCATTATTAAAAAAGTGTAGATGCACCCCCCACCGATGGAGGGATGTACCGAGTGACCCAATAAGACTGTTCCTCGGCCATATCTCGAGAACCGTTCGTCATATGACTTAGGGGTAAAAAAAATTATTGGGTAAAATCGGTCATGAAGAATCTCTGGAAAGTATTATCAAGTTCAAAAATGACCAACAGAGGGCGTAACTGCCATCTTAAATTTTAAAATTGCATTTTCTTTAAATTTCGCATAATAAACTAAAAAAAAAATTTTCACGTTTTTAAAGAGAACCAGTTTATCTATCATTTTCGTAAAAAAACTCTGTTATTTCAAAACAAAGATGGTGTGGGGCGTTCAATTGTTTTTGCAATAACCTGCTTTAACTTCTTAACCGTTTGACCAATTTCAACAAATTTGGTATGGTTGAAAGTAGCATTCCTTGGGCAATGAGAATCAACCAAAATCTAGTTAATTTAGTTGAATCCTTCTCCGCCGGGGGCTAGTTTAGACACTATGACCCAAAATCCTAAAAAAATCAAATGGAATGATATGACTTTTTCTTTATGAAAAAGTATCCAAATAACATCCAAAGAGGTTAGTGAAAACCGTTTTTCAAAATCTCGTTCCTAACCTCAAATATTGGGAAAATGAGATTAATAATTAATTAATCAATAAAAATGCTTAAATTGTATCTTTAATTTACTTTTTACGTATTTCAGGTATTTGTCGATGGCACGAAAGAAAAGCACTCTACACTTTTAGGTAGACCTTGGAAAATTAAACAAATGAAACATGATGCATTATAAAATAATAACAGCCGTAATTTGTAAATTATTCTGCTGTGTTTACATTCAGAAAGTGCGATATATTTTGAGTATTTTCAAAATGCGATCATCGTTACCCACATCTTCTATTTGCGTTATCCGAATTGACCACCAACCATCGCCGCCAGCATATTAAATGCTTCTTGGTTAGAAATCAGCATTTTAGAAAAGATACAATTTAAGCATTTTGATTAATTAACTAATTAATTATCTCATTTTCCCAATATTGCACGAGATTTTGAAAAACGGTTTTCACTGGCCTCTGGTTGTTATTTGGCTATATGACTTTTTCATAAAGAAAAAGTCATATCATTCCATTTGATTTTTTTAGGATTTTGGGTCATAATGTCAAAACTAGCCCCCCCCGGCGGAGATGGATCCAACTAAATTAACTATATTTTGGTTGATGCTTGTTGCCCAAGGAATGCTCTTTTCAACGATACCAAATTTGTTACAATCGGTCAAACGGGTAAGCAGTTAAAGCAGGTTATTGCAAAAACAATTAAACGCCCCACGCCATCTTTGTTTAAGAAATAACTGGGTTTTTGTTTTTACGAAAATGATAGATAATCTGGTTTTCTTTAAAAATGTGAAAAAAAAATGTTTAGTTTAATATGCGAAATTGAAAGAAAATGCAATTTTAAAATTTAAGATGGCAGTTACGCCCTCTGGTGGTCATTTTTAGAACTTGAAAATATTTTCCAGCGATTCTTCATAATCGATTTACCTAATAATTTTTTGACCCCTAAGTCATACGACGAACGGTTCCCGAGATATGGCCGAGGAACAGTCTTATTGGGTCACCCGGTACATCATATAACTGGTTTTCTTTCTGCTATCTAATCTACAAAGTTCAATAGATCCCTGCGATGCTTGAATAAATCTTCATGTAGCATCGTGGGCTCCCCTCTTAGACCATACAGTACATGGACTCTAATTGCAACTCAAATATAGGAGAATGTATTTGCCGTCCCAATTCACGCGGCTCACAGAAAATTACTACAGTTTACGTTCGCCGACTATCAAACATACCGTTTGGTTGGCTTGCGCTCTATATGTCTTCACTAAGTTAATCAAGCCCGTAGTTTTTTCTTTGCATCGCGCCGTGTATTTACGTGTGCACCCGTGTTTTCTAACCGGCGATAAGACGTCCTTATCTTAACATTAATATTAGCCTACGTAGCGATAACGCTCTTATCGCAATGACCTGAAAAAACATGAGATAAACTTTTACAAGTGCTACGTAAATAATCTCAAATTCCAACCAACATTTAACGTTAACAATCAATGAAATTCACATATAGGGTGTCCCATCGTTATTGCAGGTGCCGAAGCGAAATAAAACGTCCGAAAGACGTAATTTATACAACAATATGTAGGACACATTTTGTAATATACTGAAATCAAGATATTATTATGTTAGGATTAAAAATGTGTTGTCAGACCTCATATTTTCTTTCATACATCAACTAAGGGTATTTTATGATGTATCAATTATAGGAGTATGGTTTAACAGCACAAGAGAAATTGTCTATTGGACAGGGTATATGCACTCCTTTACTTAAAAAAATTAGAGCGGATCTTCAGCGTAATATAGAAGAACTGGATGACGAGACAGTCAATCGACTGAATCCGATATATTCACACGGCGTTTCCAGTCCAGGCAGACACGTACGCACCAGATTGTACTTCACCAGCGAGAGTCACGTGCACTCCCTAATTACCTGCCTTCGTTACGGCGGTTTATTCAATGTAAGTTTGCTAAATGGCACTTGGTTACACTGATATTTTTGTTGTGTTCACAGGTCGTTACAGATGAACAGTGGCGACGTGCGATGGAATATGTTTCTATGGTATCCGAGTTAAATTACATGTCTCAGGTGGTAATCATGCTCTATGAAGATCCCACAAAGGATCCTTCGAGCGATGAACGCTTTCATGTCGAACTTCACTTTAGTCCTGGAGTCAATTGCTGTGTTCAAAAAAATTTACCTCCTGGTCCCGGTTTTCGACCGCACTCTCGCAACGATTCTGTAGCTAGCAGAAGCACGGTAATGATTGGGCGAACAAATGCATTAACTGACTCTACAAGTTTTTAGAGTGGAAACAGTTCAGATACTGCGACTCCTGACGAATCCAGAAGTAGTAGGTATTCAACTTGCATCGACGAAGAAATGGAGATGAGCATTGAGGAACGACAAAACAATAACAATAAAGGGATACATTTTCAGCTTAGTCCTAGCGATTTTTCTCCAACTTCACCCTGTAGACATTCCCTTCACAAATCGTCACGATCCATACCTATGGGGTACTATATTTATCTTTCTTTTATTTGGTGAGGTTGCTCAGTAAATTGTAGATCTTGTCATACTGTTAGCGGACACGAGGCGATGAATTTAGCCAAAAGGTTAAATGAAGAGTTGGCCCAACAGGCGCATAGAGAAAAGTATGGTTATAAGCCAGAGAGAGCAAAGAGTCCCGACATTGAGGCTAGATCGAGAAGTTACGATCAGTACGCTATGACTGCAAGAATGCAAGGTTAGATTTTACTAATGTTCATAGTTTCGTTTAACCATTTTAACACAGCAGCTTGCTACTAAAAACCCGTGCGTAATTAATCAGATTAACCGGATTGATGTTCCATATAACCCGGAATCTATTGTTCTAGCAGTATTAGTGTTCTTAAAGCTGTTTTTGAGCTCAGCCCACTTACTGTTTAACCTTGAGTTAGAAAATAGTATCTACTAAAATGAAATCAATGAAGAAAGATTGTAGAATCTATGATCTTTTCCAAAAACTACTACGTCATATCAATATGTATGAGGTGGTGATTACAGAAATGTGGTGTAGAGAGAGATGGGTGTAACTGGCATTAGGTTCATCATGTAGGTACAGTGTGTCCCATTTTTGACACTTATAGGGTGTCTCCATAATAGGTAGTGCTATGAAACTAGTAATATAGCCGTTATGTACTCTTTTCGAGTTAAAATGGTAAAATCAAAATTTGAAAATATTCGCTCACGTAAGAGGTACTGAGGTACGGAGGAAATCAACAAATTGTCAACTTCAAAATGACCCTATAACTTCTTGGTTAAAAGAGATTTCGGCCTATGGCTAAGATCAAAGTGTAGATATAGAAAAATGTTTATTATAGAAGTTTCTTTATAATGTCCGAACCTAACCTAATTTTTTAAATACTTTGTATATTTTAATCTATTTTATCTAAAAAGATAAATTCTCTTCAAAAATATAGTACTAAAAAAATTCAATATTGATTGAACATTCAAAAAAGATTTTAAAATAATGTAAATAAATTGAAAAAAGGTTTAAATGATGCAAAAAATACAAACAACTTTCAAAAAGATTTTTAATTTTATTTATGTATATTTTAATGTATTTAATCTAAAAAGATAGCATATTAAATTCTCTTTTAAGAAAATGGCTGCAGTTTTTGAAACTGACCATGACCGCTGAACGCAGTGTGGATTGGAAATTTTTATATGCAGCCCTTGGCTGAAACCCCGCCCACTTAAAATTAAAGTCTAAAAATAAATAAATAAACTATTTAAATTATATTATTATATTCATTGTGTATATTGAATAGATCTGTTTCCTTCTATACCACATTGCAATCACTACAGTTAGATGAACATGATATTGCTCAAAAACATTCATTGGAAGTACTTAATTTGGTTGACAGCTTGCTATCTATTAGTCATAACAGTATTAATAATAAAAAACATGTAGTGTTGTTTACAAATTAGTATTACTTTGGTGCACCGTTTAAATCATTGCGTTGGGGCCAAAACCAATGGCTTGTAAAATTGAGAATAGATTTTCCTACCTAGACTAATTAAAAATATTAAACGAAAAGGTTTGACTTTGTTTTTTCTCAGTTGAGTAAAGCTAGAATTTGAAACTTATTAATCTTTCACTGACTGTAGTAACATTTGCCGCTTATTAGTATGATAGAAGACGCTTATTTTTAAAGTAATTGGTTACATATACTGATTAAAGGTTTGTTTACTCGATGGAACCGAAGGTACGTTCATTTCAATATACATCTAACAACTTTTATTTTCAAAAGAACTAGTACTGCAGATACAATATGCATCTAAGCATTGCTTATGACAACAGTCATTCATTTTAGAGGTTAGCAGTGGCAGCAGCTGTAGCAAACGTCACCGTCACTCTATTGCAGGGCAAATGACCTACTACAAAATGTTGGGAACTGGTTATGGTCCCCTAACATTTAAAAAGGTCGCGGGAGAGAATACGAACTCGCTGTTCTCTACAGCGGTCATATCCGGCAGTTCCAGCGCGCCCAATTTAAGGGATATGATACCGAGCACAGCTAGCGTCTCAGGTATCGTATATTTCATTTTTTTGTTCTGTTGAAGCAATAATTCATTCTACGGTAAAGTTCATATTTTGTTAGATAAGTTGTAGTAAATGATTTGTGGAATTAATTATTGTATCTTAATAAGTGTAGTGACTGAAATCCCATTGTATAATATAGACAAATACAGTTTACAATTATGGAGGCATTTCAAGTTGCACTCAGTAAGGTGTCAATAAACCCTACCTAAGGTGACCTCAAATTGACATCACAACCACCTACAATACACATAGCGCCATACCATATGGATCAACGGATGGACGATCATAGTAAATATTGCTGTGTGAAATGGTACAGGTACAGGAAAAAATTAAAGTTAACAACACTTTTTTTAACACACACACAAAGCGTTTACACAACGGACAATTTAAAAAAAAGAACAATTCAAGAGAACGACAAAACAGAGACTTTACATAGAGCTGACAGCTTTTAACTCACACATAACTTGGGTAATACAATAACGTGTTGGATGAGTTTAACCAATAATTATCACGGCCGATCGGCTGATAATTAACTACACTTTATCAACTGGACAAGGACTGTCCTTTTAATTGTGGAACCGCATGTGTAAGTTTCAAACGTAATCGGCGAAAACTTGCTCATAGTAGATAAATCTAGCGCAACAACAACGTTTCTTTAATTGACCTCCAAACAGCATCGATTATTTCCAATTCTTTGTACTGAACAGTCAAACCACCTCCACTCATCTGTTCCAAGTGTTTATTCTCCGGCGATTCTCGAAACACGCGGCTTCGTCGCTCGTATTATAATAAACGCCTGCTTTCATTATCTGCACATGGCGTTGTTAGTAAATAAAGCCAATTAATTTGTCCGATAGAAAAGTTTACAAAACATCTGGCTATATAAAACTTTTACCTTATTTATTCCAGTCTAATATTTAAGGAACTCACTAAATACAACAAATACAATTAACTGGTTTAAACAATTTTTAAATTCACAATAATAGTACATTATATATCAAGGTAGAGAAGTCCACTATTATTGCCTGAGCACCAAGATTACATCTCGAGGCGCTTGCGCCGAGGGGTGTAAGGTGCGAAGTAATAGACTTCTCTACCGTGGTATATATACTATTTTTTTCACTACTAGCACTTGAAATCCTCTAAATTAACATATTATATTGATAAGAGAGTTAACGGTTGGACAGAATTGTTTGTTTCTTAATTTAACATGTCAATCAAGTACGTGGAAGTACAAGTCAAACAGGCCGTATTTTGTTCTGTCATTGAGATTTTTCAAAGAGTAATTTCGTTCGAATTTTTTCAAAATGTGATAATTTTAGGTATGTAATTTCTCTGGAAATTGCGAATGGTGGCAATTATTCGTTTTAGAGAACTTGTCTAAACGTTCATTGAGAACAATTTCGGGGTGTGTTTTCTAAAAGTGACAGCGTGACAGTTCTCATTATTGACTACTAGTTAATAATAAAAAATTATTAACCACTTTGAACAAAGGCGCTTTCTTTCGGCTACTTCGCAATCATGATTTCTAGATCGTGATTAGTAGGATCACGTTTTACGAAAGAACGCGCGAATTTAAATCAAAGTATGGTTAAGTTTACATAGCGCACATTTGCATTCGAATTATGTATTTTTTGTTTGGATTATGAAAATAATTTAAATACAAGTGGAAGTACCTGCACGATTATGCTCCGCTTCAGTTACAAATATTGACTAATCTAACATTTGAGCAAAAATATCCTTGCATTTATAGGTTAGGAATTCTTGTCCAAAAAATTTTATGTTCAGTTTGTTCACGATTTTAGCAATCATGATTATAAGATCACACTTCGAAAGAACGTGACTTGACAATCCAAACGCGTTTGGATCACCGAAAGAAAGCGCCTCAAATGCCGAGAAAGCCTACTTTACAAGTGGAAAAAAGGTTAATAATCATGTCATCAGACGCTAGTAGTGAAAAAAAAAATTTTTTCTACGAAAGTGTAGAAACACGATTGTTTTTGTAGGTAAATTGATTGTGAAAACAGGTCTTTGAAACACTAGTGCGGCAATAGTTATTTACCTAACAAGTTCGGTAAGTTAATTTTCCCGCATGAGCACTTTGTTTGCAGCACGACCGTAGGGAGTGCTGCATTTAGTGCGAATGCGGGAAAATTCTTTCCGAAAGAGTTAGGTACAATATTTTTTGTAACGAATTGCGTAAAAAAAAGTCAAAATTAATAAAGTTTTGTAAATTAGCTTTTTTTTAATCATGAGTTGGTAACACAATCATATGTTTGGTTGGTAACATAATTTTGTAACTACCAACTTTTAATAATGCACTGGTCACATTTAAAACTTCCACATCTTTGGTTAATACATATTTTGCCTTTGCAATGAGTGCTACTACTGGTCACGGCATTGCATCGTTTTCACTGAATATCTTGAGTTGCGTAAATACACTCGTTACATTTAAAATCCTTGGAAGCTTTGTGTGTGTTAATATGTGCTTTCTTAAACTGCATATGCCAATAGTTGCAGAATGTCACTGGTCACATTTTAAGACGTTTTAACAATAAATTTTACTTTTTCTTGAGTTCCAATTCTGAAAAATAATTTGATTGCGTTATAACTTCTTGTTTATATATTTACGTAAAACTTAGTGTACGTCTGTTTCCGATTAATCGCACTAAATACCCTCAACCAACGGTTTAATTGATTTTACAGCAGATGACAGTTAACCATGACATGACGTTCGTTGACTTCAATAAGTACTACCAACCGAAGAACGCGCATAACCCTTCTCTCCAGCGGAAACTAAAAAACACCGCGATGCGGGAAAGTCGTTTTCCCGTGCATCGAGGATGCTTGGAAACATTATCTTTCCATTCAATGAGTACAAAAAAATATTTTCTGCACGCATTTTCTACACGCTAATAAACATATGCGAAGTAACTCTTTGTAATTGTATTGCTTTATTCACAGTTTCGTTATATAAGACAATGGTAGAATTTTCTTTGCCTTCTGCTACAGAAAACGTTCTTGGGACATGATTCTTGGAGTCAGGAATCGTTAAGTATCAATAAAATTGCATCTTGTTCTGTGAAATCCGTTACAGTCATTTTACAACGTTCGCTCCGACGGCAAGCTCCAGCCACTCCAAGGACGAGAGCAACCTGTAATTAAATTATGCTTATTTATGATTTAAAAATACAATAAGAAATTGACAAACCTTCATCATTACAAATGTTTCATCAGGCGCTTCTCCCAAAAACTTAGCGATTTGTTCTCTTATGAAAACGCTCCTTTCCGAAACGCTGCTTACACTTTTGGGGTAGCAATTCATGCGAAACCGCATTAGCCATTTCCGCAACGTCCGGCTGGGTGCACATACCTTCTTCATCTTCAGTTTCGTCAAAATCTATCTTAACACTTCTTCACTACGCCACAAATTGTTTGACTTAAATTTACGATTTTTCAAACAATTATGTTTTGTCATGGCAACCGGCTTACTGGATCATTTACAATTGAAACATCCAACTACGATCAGACTATACGATTTTTTGTCGTTATTTGGCTAGTTGAAATTTCTAATTTCTAGAGAAGAATTTTTCACTTTCGTAGAAAAAATAGTATGAAACACGCATGCCGAAACTGTAATTGAAAAACTCGTATAATAGGAACACTCGCTGGCGCTCGTGTTCCTACATTTATACTCGTTTTTCAATAATACCGTTTCTGCACTTGTATTTCAATGTACTATTCCAATTCTCTGTCTTTTGTTACGAAATTTCCCCAAGTCCTATGAAATAAATTGAGACGAATTACATACAGGGTGTCCGAATTCAAGCTCTACCGCATATGAATTAAGCGGGCGAAGGCATAATTTGCCCTTTGCCCCCCCCCTTCCTCCTCCACCTCTTTGTGGTTGTAATTGTATAAACAATCAAACGAACTCATCTGAAGTGAATTTTGAAGCGTTCAGTCCAAATACATTATTGCCCAGGTAGTCTGCTTACAAGCGTTTAAAGAAAATGAAAATTCAGCATTAAGTTTCCAGGGGATACCTAAGGGCGGGGAGGAGGGAATAATGTATTCGGATCGGACGCGTCATATAATTAAAATCGAACCTCACTGGAAGTAAGTTCGTTGAATCGTTTAATTATACTCTTGTCGAGTCCAAAGCGCGCCGTGTAGAATGAGGTTTGAATTTATCTGTATCGATTCCGCCTATAGAAAGCGTTCTTTTGATCCATTTACTCAGAGATTGCGGCTTGGTAGGAGTGTAGGGTTGTCTGCAGGTTAAGAAAAGTAAATTCTGCTCCAGTGTGTTCAAATGATTTTGTTATCTCGATGTATTTTTTAGCGCATTTTTTAAGAATTACAAAAAATTTGCTATTGTTTGCGTTTTGTCCGTCCGGACCCACTTCTACCTTTTGAACTACTTCTAGGGAAATGGTCTTAGAGTCCTAGAATTTTTTTTGCAGTAGATAGGCCTATACCTTGAAGGTGTGCCAGACGGCCATCAAATTTCGCTGTCTGAAAGCCCCCCCACGAATTATTTCCTGAGATGCTGTTTTTGAAAGTAAAATGTGCATAGCTTTTACATACTTCAACCAATTAGTCTCAGATTTTGCATGCCTTTAGTGGTGCTAAGTTAAACTTTACGAAATGGCGGGGGGGGGGACATGTTCTACACTTCATGGTATTCTAATGAAAGGTCTCATCGAAAGGAACCGTTTTCTACCAACTACTGTCCATCTTTCTGTCCTTTTATCAAAGTACGGGGCGGAGGGGTCGGGGGGGGGGGGGTGGAACTAGGAGGTATTATAATGAAAGGTCTTAATTTCTAATTTCATGAAGCATCTTATGAATGATGATGAAGACTGATCTAAAGTCTGGAATTATATGGTTCAATGAGAGTTTAAGGCTCTATCTATAAGGTATCCATTTTTCGAGCACCACTATGGGGATCTCGCTTATCTTAAGATGTAGGGAACAGTTCCCATTTTCCTCAACTCTCCTAGCATTATGGGAGGGTGCGCCATCTTGCTGGAACCATATTGCCTACAAACGATGAATATATTCGTTTTTAATTTTTTCATATAAACTAATCGCACTAGACATTTCTAACCAAAACATATTAAGGCACTTTTTTATGGAGAATTCGAATGTGGTATCACGTTTTTCATCATTTTCAAGAGGGCGGAGAAACACGTAGCGACTTTATTTGTTCTTATGGACGCCATTTTGGATTTTGACATTTTGAGATTACGTTTTTTTAGGTATACTTAGTCCATTTGTTATTACTGTTCCGATATGTAATTAACCCCACTCAATGCAGCGTTAACTTTTTCTACCTCACGACGTCGATTTAAACAAACAATTCTCTCAAACAAACTGCAACACGCTATTGTTGACGTGCAGAATAAGAATGACCAAAGTACGGTTCTGAAACGGTTAATCGATTCTAGATCGTATTGCTTATGTCAAATAATATTAATTGAACTGAATTTCGCTTGCATCCAGTTTTTGTTTACAGCAATGTTGTTTACGCCTACTTGATGCCATGCCATGCAAGCGAAATTCACTTCAATAAATATTCTTTAACGTAAGCGATACGAACTACAATCCCTTAACCGTTGCGTTACCTTACTTTGTTCATTCTTATTCTGCACGTCAACAATAACGCGTTGCAGTTTGTTAGAGAGAATTATTTATATTAAATCGACGAAGTGAAGAAAAAAAGTTAACGTTGCATTTAGGGGGTTGATTACATATCGGAATAGTAATAACGGATGGACTATAGGTCGGTCTTGGTAGCCTCTGGGGTAAACTCAATTGGAGAAACGGTAGCCCCAGGAATTCTGCCGGTCCAGCAGATGGCGGCGGTCACTTCGGTAACACTAAAACAACGTTAAAGGCCACAACCGGCAAATTTCCTAATGAAAGAAAAGCAATTGAGCACAGTTAAAGTAGCGGTTTCTACGGAAAACAATTTCGGGAAAACGTACGGAAAATCCTCCCCCCCCCCCTTTATTCGGAAAGAAAAGCTTACCTTGCGGAAATTAATGGAGCAGAAATGAAAAAAGAACTACAAGCTGTAAAAAAACGGGGCTGTACGCTTAAGGCCTAAACAACTAAAGTGGTTGGTTGTAAGCGGGACGCTCACTAAACCAGCAACTAGAAATCACTAATCGGTTAACAATGCAAAGGGTGCAAAAGCGTTACGGAAAAATTAATTTCAAAGAAAATTACGGAAAATGGTGGTACCTACTTACAAAGCTCACTTGAGACGGTAAAAATGGCAAAACATAATAAACTTACTTACGGCAAGGACAAAAGGCAAAAGATACCCACAAAATCCAGTGTTCTTACAAAGAAATCTGAATTTTGGGGAAATGGAATAGGGAATTTCTAGCTCCTCGCTGTATTCAGTACTAAAGCGGTGCACATTAATTCGGGTTTTAATTAATTACTCGGCCTGTAGTTATCGGAAAAATATAAAATGGACATCGGGCTCCCTGTCTTTTAAAGCGCGCTCGTGTTGATATAATTCTGGACGTCGTCTATCGGTTTTTTTTTACTACTCATTAAAACGTCGTTATTAACCATGCTTACCCAATTAAGCGCATTCAAACTTCAAAACTCATTAATCCAATTAGTATCTATTGTTAATTGGAATTTTCCGGCGCAACAACTGTTGTTGTTATCTACATCCCAGCATGTCTGCAAGACTGATACAACTGGATTTGGAACTTGTTTCTATCCTGGTTTTCGCTTATTATGGGAATCTAAAATGCTTAATAATTAATTAACGGCGATGACATATCAGTCAAATATTAATCGTCTCTCTTCTTCTCTGGCAGGAGAACTTCCGGTGACTGTAAGAATAATTTAAATATTCTTACCGGAACGGTCGCCAAAACTTATAAATTCATTACAAAACTTTCGTAGTTAGCGGCGCGGCGGTACAATAAACAATTACCCCAAAAATGTAAACTCTCCTCAGGCAAATAATTAAATTCCGGAACTCTTTCGTAACGAAGCGACAAACTCGATACAGGGTGTTCAGCAGCTTCATAAATGTACAGTGCGGTCATAACTTTTGGTATGAACTTCGAGGCGGAAAACGGGTAGTTCGTTACAGGTAAAAAATCTTTTTTTTTTCATATGTATGTACCATAATTCTACACTTTTGCCGGTTAGTCAAAGAGCCCAGTAGGAAAGTATACCTTGAACGCCCTGACGATTCTAATAATTTTCATAGGATTCGCCATAAGAAGTTGCCGGTGCCGGCGAAAATCCTACCGAAAGCAATTAAAAAAAATTAACTTCGCCCCTTATTTTTGCAAAATGTACTTTATTGTCCTGGACGTTCAGGAAGAGTACTAAATGGTGCATATGGATGAGTTTTATCGGAAAAAGTCACGGTGCCGGGGCGCAACTTGCCGCAACCCTTGGCACCGGGACTACAAATGGGGTGGTAGATCGTACTAAACTATACAGGGTCATTCTTGACGAGCGTCGGTTAGAAAGATATGGAAAACCTTTGAAAATGAAACTAAACTGATAAGTCCTTTAAGGGTTTTGGCACATGATGAATTGAACTAAAATATTTTCAAGATGGCGCCACTTCCGGAAATACCGGAAGTAGCCATCAACTTTGTTATTTTAAATAGGGACCCCCTATTTTTTCTACATTTTCGGATTCTACGTCGAATTTGGAGTACAACGATACCCATAGTTGACCCTTTGCTCCAAGGGCTTCGCCGATATTCAAGTTTTTATGTCAAAAATTGAATTTGCAGGGGTAATTTTAAAAATTTATTATTCGAAAACGGTGAGAGATATTGCAACACAGTTTTCACTGATTTATTAAAGAAAGATCGAATTTTCTTATGGTATGCGTAACAGTCTAAGAAAGTGTCACTTTTTCAAAGCTCTCAACTTTTAAATATCCATAACTCCATTTTTTCAAATGGCACCCCCCATTTTGTTCTTCACCCTTGTTTTCCTTTTTCCTAGACCTTTAATTTGATACAAAATGTCAAAAGCTCACGGTTTCCGAGATATTCCATGTTTTAGTTACTTCTTGTAGCAAATTTAAAAAAAAATTCATTCGCTTGATGTAATTCTTTTGGTTTTATTATGATAATGTTTAAACGTCAAATTTGCAGGAATAACAGTATGTTACAAACAAAAATACAAAAAAGGAAGCCTGCGGTAGACTCTGAAGGACAAGAAATAACAGCTGTACTGGCGTATTTTGCTACAAATCCAACTGCATCGCTTAATGATATCCAAAGAGAAATTGACATATCAGACACGAGTGCACAAAGATTTCTCAGTACTGGCGTATTTTACAGTTATTTCTTGTTCTTCAGAGTCTACCACAGGCTTCCTTTTTTTGTATTTTTGTTTGAAACGTACCGTTATTCCTGAAATTTTGTATTAATTTGCGAGTTATAACCTCTGTGGGTTGCGCCTTGTCAGGGTATCTTTCGGAAAAAAGACGGCAAGTTCTGGCCGCTATTCGATTATATTCACAGTGTATTAATATTAAATTCAAAAAATCTTCATTAGTGTAACCCAAACGAGCCATTATTGACGAGAAGTATAAGTTCAAGCAGCAAAAATTTGACGTTTAAACATTATCATTATAAAAACAACAGAATAACATCAAATACCTTAATATATTAATACAGGAAACTCGCTACTATTTGCATTTGCTTACGTGTGACACGTGAATGAGCGCCATCTTTACGGCGCGGTGTGCAATGACGAAAAAATAAGAAGAGAATTATTTATATTCCCAAGAGTATTTAACATCATAGGGGTATGATATTATCAAATACCATCATATTATCAGTTTATCCATAAGAATTTTGCAAAATAATCTGTAAAAAATAATAAATACCCTAAAAAAGAGAGTCAATATTCATCTGCTCATTTCTGTAATGGTACCTTGGTAGATAATTTCTTTGCCTTTTCAGGTTTCTAATAAGGTAAGGTAGGGTAAGTTTATTTGGAGGAAGTGAATAATGAAGAAATAATACGAAAACCTTGCGAATACAAGAGGTTTCATATAATAAACTACTAAAGGAAGTCTCTCAGCTAACTTTTAGTGTAGCAGTACCTACAGTTAAATCTTTATTTTGCCTTAAGAGCTTATATATTTTGTAAACAACCTGTTTATGTTTTTAAAAGTCTTTCCTTTGTGTTCTTAAAAAGTTTGTACAATCGGTAACACTTTGCTGAACAATAATGAAGTGCTAGAGCAAAATTCTTCTGCAATTCTGAGTATCTACGACCTCTTGGTTTACATTCAACATTGTCCAATGGGGTCATTATAGAATTACTAGGTCTTAACTTCCTAAGTTCGGATTTCAGTTCTTCATTCTGTTTTTGAAGAGTTAAGACTTGCTGTTTTAAATTTGCAATAGTTTGAGTATATCTGCTTTTATATTTTTGCAACAAACGTAACTTTTTTGCAACAGTATTCGGGGAATCGCACATGTTTCCTTTTCTTTTCTTGAACTCAGAATGGTATTCAGCAACAGTTTGTGGTATACGGTCTTCCATAACATCTGCCTTGAGGTTTTCATTTTGAGGTAACTTACGTTTGAAAGGACCTTTTCTTGTCTTTAATTGAACCCAGTGCAACTTTATACTCGGAATGGCACCCTTAATCAACCTATTCCAAACAAATACACTAATGAGTAAATAAATTCAGAACTACACTTATGTAAATCTCACCCTTGACTAAACAATCGTGTATTTCTGAAATGACTTTCAACAAAATGATCAGAACACACTCTATGGCTTCTGTTTAAACATTTCACACCTCCTTTCTTAAAAATAGCATCCAAGTCGCTTCTTTTGCAGTTGACCATCCACTGCTTGCACCTAAAATGAAAACAATAGTATAAGCTAGGCCCTACACAACATAAAACTTCATAGAAATTTGTGGAAAAATATAAAACTTACAATTTGGGTATATACAATAAAGTTACTTACACTTCTGTATTTAAAGGAAATCGAAAGAATGCTTTTGAACATTTTTTCACAGTGGCATTGCAACAACCATACACAGCACAGACCCCACCAGACATGCTGTTTTACGACTTTTTCTCTTCAAAAAGCCAAATCAAAAGTTGCAAAAATTTCAAATCAAATATGACATTTGATTGTGAATACACCCTACCGCACGGTGGCGCTGCAGTCACTTGCGACAGGTTGTCAATGTGAGTTTCCTGTATTATTATATCGGGCGATCAAAAATGATTGGCTGTCGAGTCGCCTTAGGAAGTTCAAGTTAAATAGGATTTCCCATGTAAACAAAAATTCCAAAGGCGACTAGACAGCCAATCATTTTTGATCGCATTGTATTAAAGTATTTGATAACATCAAGCGACTTAATTTTTTTATCAATTTGCCACAAGAAGTAACTAAAACATGTAATATCTCTGAAACCGTTTGAAGGAGCTTTTGACATTTTGTATCAAATTAAAGGTCTAGGAAAAAGGAAAACAAGGGTGAAGAACAAAATGGGGGGTGCCATTTGAAAAAATGGAGTTATGGATATTTAAAAGTTTAAAAGTTGAGAGCTTTGAAAAAGTGGCGTAGTCTCACTTTCTTAGACTGTTACGCATACCATAAGAAAATTCGATCGTTCTTTAATAAATCAGTGAAAACTGTGTTGCAATATCTCTCACCGTTCTCGAATAATAAATTTTTAAAATTACCCCTGCAAATTCAATTTTTGACATAAAAACTTGAATATCGGCGAAACCCTTGGAGAAAAGGGTCAACTATGGGGTATCGTTGTACTCCAAATTTGACGTAGAATCCGAAAATGTAGAAAAGATAGGGGGTCCCTATTTAAAATAACAAAGTTGATGGCTACTTCCGATATTTCCGGAAGTGGCGCCACCTTGAAAATATTTTAGTTCAATTCATCATGTGTCAAAACCCTTAAAGAACTTATCAGTTTATCTTCATTTTCTAAGGTTTTCCATATCTTTCTAACTGACGCTCGTCAATAATGACCCTGATATATATTATCTATAATGGATAAGGCATTGCATGGTAATTTAAAAATATATATTCAGCTACTATCTCAGATGGAGGGTGGTAACCTACCCCCAGTTCGTGACTTATTTGCTACTTTTTTTGCCAATTTTCCTATCGATCTGATGTTTAGTCTGCCCAGTAGTGCCCATTACATTCTTACTTCCATCTGTGGACAATTTTTTAAAAGTAGAAAACTACTGAGTTTATGGAATTTTCGAATTTACCACTGCCGAGACTTATCGGAGAATAGGAATAAGAATTTTGCACTCAAAATACGTTTGGTTTATTAAGGACCTAACAAGTCCTTGTTGATAAAACTGTTCTTGGCCCAAGGAAAAATCTTATCCGAATCAAAGATCAATAGGCCAAAATTTCAAATTACTTTTGGGTCTTTATACTTTGTTGTATGGGTTTATTATTCTGTAAACCATCTTCAGAATTTTTTAGTTTACGTTTAAACAATGCGTCCAACACGTAATACATGTTTGTCTAGATGTCAAATACACGGTAAACGCTCTTTCGCGCTCGTTCATGCAGTGATGAATGTGATTGTTTACTGCGAATTCCGGTTCATTCCCAACCTACACTGGATCAAACGTTGCTGACAATGTTGTTAATCGATAAGTGGTAAGATAAGATGCGGGCAATAGGATTTCTTGCCAAAACTTCTGACTACGGTAAATCGTTTGCCGAGTTGCTTCATTATTAAAAGATTGATTTGGTACTGGAGAATTTTCGTTTTCATCCTCTTCTATGATGTTGTTTACTGTCCCGACTCCAAAAAAATCTAACTAAATAAATTATTAACCAATTAGGTTAGTTATTTTTTTTCCCAAGTTTCCACTAACCATGTATATCCAAACATTAGATCTATTATGTGATTGTGATAATAAATAGTATTTAAAAACACACATCAGATTAAACATTGTCCTCAAAGTGCTCAATTTGGTTTTTCACAAGAAGTAGGTACTACATAATAACTTGTTGACTAATTTAGAGTATGTTTAGAAAAGATCTACACCGTGTTTTATAGTCTCAAGCTTCGTTTTCGCTAATGAAATAACATTTTGTTGGCGCTTAATATGTGAGGATTGAAAAATAATATTAAATGTTAGAGCACTATCGCAAGTAATTTTTTTTAAACTGAGTTTGTTCTGTTTCAGCATTAGAAGGTATCGGTGGAGTGCCAGCAATAAGGCCGCTGGAGACTTTACACAATGCCTTGTCCTTACGCCAGTTAGATGTTTTTTTAGAAAGTATGACCTTAGCTCCGATTCTTAAAACGCCATCGTCCACACCACCAAAAGTTCCTTGTACGCCTTCGACTACTCCTACGAATACATCTCGAGCACCAGGTTGTAGTAGATGCAATAGTCATTCGCCGCCTTTGAAGTTGCAGTCTCCCTCTAACAGTAAGTATAATATATTTTTATGTGCTATTCCTTCTGCAATCATTAATCACCTACTGCGTGATAGCCAGAAATTATGTGAGCAATTGCAGTTAAGTTAAACGATGTTAAATTATGCAGTCCATAATTTAAATTGAATTAATTTAGGTATAGGTTGGAGTGGTCCGCCTAGTTTCATATCAAGTGGTAGTGGTCCCTCTTCACCCGGTACGTCAGACCTTCACCAGTGCTCCAAAGAAAGCATGGAAACCTTATCAAGCATTATAAGTGATGGATAGATCGTAGATAGGTTAAATTGTGATTATTCTAAAAACTGTTATAGTAAATTGAAAAGAAAAGTCCTGATTTTTTATTGTCAGATGGACCCCAGACCGGAATGTATGGGACTTAAATAAGGAGCAAGTTGTACTAGGTACTCATCACTTTTACTTTAATTGCGTATCTACATAGTAGTTAATATGTATGGAATAAATTCATTTTTAACGTTATTAGGTACTAATGAAAAAAATCTACAAGGTTTGGTTTCGCGGACAAATTAACACCGTAAATCCAGGAAACAAAGAACCAGCAAGAAAAAACCTCGCATACATACACATATACCTACAAGAAATAAGAAAAGAACAAAACCCAAAGAGAAAAATACAAATTTACTCAATTTGTAAATGAAATAGCCGAGGCCAATACAGTTAAACATTATAATAAAAACGTGATATAAGTGACATAATAATTTACAAAATGAAAAGCAGGATGTATCAAATTAGTATAAAAACACATTAAAGACTTCCACTTTTTTGCGCATTTTTGCAAAGTTATTTGTAAAAAGGTAGCTTTTAATCTTACTTTGACTGGCTGCAAATGCAGGCCTGTAGGAGAACGCTTGTAAAAAGACGAGGTGTTTGCACATACTTATAGGGGCCGTGTAATTAACAACTTAAGGGACGGGACTACATGATGTGGGGTCGGCGACATCTGGGCGCCATCCCCGAGCGTGTTTTACTAACGTGATGATTTTTCAGTTTTTTCTTTTCTTCTACAATTTTGGTCTGATTGTTTTCAAATTGGTTACGTCGTAAAGATCTTGTAAACGCGCAACTCATGCGTGACGGAATTTTGTTTTTTTTTGTAGGGCTGAAATTAACCACCTTTTGCAAGGCGTGCGTCTTCGAAGGGCAGTCGACTTTGGACGCCCAAAAGTTTTTTTAAGTTCGAATTGTGGTTTCTTTTTCTCGTGTCGCCAATAGAAGCTCAGGCTATGAGAAGTGTCCCAATAATTGAGTACTATTTGGTGGAGGGTTTGATAATTTTTTTATTTTAAGATATCAATCGACCGGCGACTAGCTCAATCATGAATTCTACTGTAATTAGCTTATTGCACATTTGTTCCTTTGTTTTTAATCCTAAAATCAAAATATGAATTTTCTTTTAAGTTGGTAAACAATAAATAGAAACTTACGATGAAAGATTGAATATATGTGTTAACAAAATAAAATAGATCCGAATTCCAATTTATCCCACATTTTTTTCTTATTTAAAAATTTTACCTTAACAGTGAATTCTGACAATATAAACTCTATATCGTGATCATGATCACGTTTCTTTCTAAACTACCTCTATTTAACCCTCCACAACAATAATAAATATTTATTGATTTGCCTTATTTTTGAGTGGGCGGGGTTTCAGCCAAGGCTGCTCTACCAACCCAACCCACTATACATTTACTATTCATGCCTGAACTCGGATTCGAACCAGGAACCCTTAGCACCACAGTCCAGTTTCAACTGAACTGCGCCGCACGGGCCGGCTATGATAAGACGAATTTATACAAAAACCGATCACTATATAACAAATGGAACTCATTTATGTGAATATTCTCATTCTACTTGACAAATTAAATTGAACTGAAAGAAACAAATCAAAACTCCTGTTAAATATGTCCAAACTCTTTTCTTTTGAGTACTACTTTCAATAAAATAGGTAACCGATAGTTACTTTGATACAAATCGGGAAAAAATTACAGTACCTTACATATAGCACTATCTGGATACATGGTTTTCCTACAGTACCTGGATGTCTGGGAGGACTCACATTCTCAGGATTCTTTTGTAGATAGGTGTTCCTGGTGAAATTTATCAGGCATTGAATTGTCTACGTTCACTGTCTTCTGTCAAGTAGCTTTCGTTTTCACAATACAAATTCAAACTACAACCGATTTAAATTCTTCCAGGCAGCTTTAACTTTGGAAAGGGAAAGTTTTTAACTTACTCAAAACTGGCATTCGAAGTTTTTATTAATTCATCGGATACGTGTGAGCTAGCAGTTTTTTAGACAGTTATAGCACAGATTCTCCAGTTACAGATACGAAATTTGGAGGGGTAAACCACCTTTATTACCCTCCTTTAACAACCCCTCTGAGCACCCCTTCAAAAATTAAAAATAGTAAAGGGGGTTGTGCGGGATTCTTTGTTTAGCAATATACAGTATTTACCACTCGCACGTTATTGGGGCAAAAAATTACCCCCCACTTTTTTGACGGAAATACATGTTTTGAAGCAGTAGTAATCCGAATCAAACAAAATCTTGATGCTGCTGTCGGACCGTCTGTACTCTCATTTCCGGCTAAACGGCGGAACTGATTTTAACCAAATTTTGTACACATATTCTTAGACATAAAAGGGCAGAATCGCGCATGCTCAGGTGTGCGGGTAGCATCTGTACTAGCCACAGCATTTTTTTACATGTGATAAAATCATAACTGAGAAAAACTAAACAATTTACAACATGAATTTTTGAATTGTTTATACAGTAAAACTCTTACAGTTTGCGCACTGCACTGTGTTCATTCCCAGGCGTCGCGTCGTTTAACTGTATTTGATACGGAGTTTTGAGCATATAATATATGACTTTTCTTGAAGATAAATAGAGACATCTATTAATGACAAACAGAAGTAACACAAGCAATATTAATATTTATATATTATTACTCCCGCGCTATATGCACTAACACCCGACTAGCAGACTATTACCATTGTATTTATACGTTTATAAATACAATGCTATTACTACATTATTATTATTATTACATTCAGTACTCACATCTTCAATATTTTACAAGGTTTCACCTTTGAGAAAATCTTGTTAAAAAATGTTCACAGGTTCTCGGACTAATAGGACAACTCAATTAATTCGCTGTGTTTGAAGCTACGAGTAAAAGAGGAGAGAATGTAACGGTGGTGGGAAATAACATAGCACGCGACAGAAGCCATCAAATTACCTCCTTTGCGGTGGCCAGTTATGTTGACTTGACTTGATAAAACAGAAGAGACGATGGCTTGCCAATAGTGACGCGTTTTTTCCCCACTCTTAACCCCGCTTTTTATCCATTTCCGTCGCGTGCCCTTTTAATGCAAGGTTCTCTCCTTTTAAATTTTACTCGTAGGTTTGAAGCATTTGATGTGTTCGCCACGTTCTCGGTCACTTTCAACTGAATTTCAAGTATTTTGACAAATTTGGAGTGGCATTTTTATTAATTAATCTCATTTTCCCAATTTTTGAGGTTAGGAACGAGATTTTGAAAAACGGTTTTCACTGGCCCCTTTGGATGTTATTTGGCTACTTTTTCATAAAGAAAAAGTCACATCATTCTATTTGATTTTTTTTAGGATTATGAGTCATAGTGTCAAAATTAGCGCCCTGGCGGAGAAGGATTCAACTAAATTAACTATATTTTGGTTGATTCTCATTGCCCAAGGAATGCTCTTTTCAACCATAAATAATTTGTTAAAATCGGTCAAACGGTTAAGAAGTTAAAGCAGGTTATTGCAAAAACAATTGAACGCCCCACGCCATCTTTGTTTTTGAAATAACTGAGTTTTTGTTTTTACAAAAATGAGAGATAAACTGGCTCTCTTTAAAAATGTGAAAAAATAACCCCAATTATGCGTAGCAACGGGCGTTATTTCTATAACGCCCAAGGGCGTAATTTCTAGTCCTATAAATATGGAATAATGAATCTGTACGAACTTTTTATTTTCAACAACTAAATAAAAGGAACTGTGTTGATGTCGCATTATCCTACTGCTATTCTTTAAAGTAAAAAGAACAATTCTGGAACTGTCCAGAGAACACCGCAGCAGCTTGACCCAGACCCATTCATTTTCTTTCTTCTTTGTACATCAGATACTGCGGATCAGGTGCTTCTGTAAGAAAGGCGACTCTCTGTTCGCGAGTAAGGATTTTTGATTTTTTTGGACTATAGCTTTTCTGAACTTGTTTTAAACACCGTTGTAGCTGCACGATTTTTTTCGAAATTTTTTTCATAACGGTTTCGTTTATTGTCTCCACAGAATTACTCACCACCCATTTTTCAAAAGTAGCGTACTCTTTTTCGTAAGAGGATTTCGATTTTTGTAGCACTATGGCTTCATTCGCTTTTGCGGCTCGCGCAAGAACGTGGCCGGTAAATGAAATGCTTCGTCTGCCATTTTTCAGAAAATTTTTAGAGTGTTTGACAAATATAGTAAGTAGCTATCTATCTCCATAGATAACTTAATTTTGATGATTCTTATTATCTTCCCATTTAATCATCTGTCACTGCTAATTCTTGGAAAATCATTAAGTATGACATAAAACGTTGAAGGCACCACGGGCGTTATGAACACAACGCCCACGGTCAACGTATAACCCTCGGGCCGGAGGCCCTCGGGTTCTACACTGTTGACCTGGGGCGTTATTTAGTTCATAACGCCTTTGATACCTTAATAACTATTTTAGTTAATTATGCGAAATTTAAAGAAAATACAATTTTAAAATTTAAGATGGCAGTTACGCCCTCTGTTGGTCATTTTTAGAACTTGAAAATATTTTCCAGCGATTCTTCATGCCCGATTTACCCAATAATTGTTTTTTACCCCTAATATGGCCAAGGAACAGTCTTATTGGGTCACCCGGTACAAGCAAGAATTAATAAAACGGATAAAGCTATAATGTGATATTTATTCTTTAACTACAACATTCTTAAATCTTTAAAACTTAACAATTTAAACTTGTAACAATAATGCAACACCTGCCAATGTCCATTTAGTTGCCTTCTCTTTTGTTTTCAAATTAAACGTCCAGACAAATGTCGGTCCTCTCGATCTCGTTTTATACACAGGACAGTCATACATATTTTTCAAATCTTGCTTATCTTGAGTTATTGCCTTAATGTAAATTACGGGTACAACCGGAAACAAATCTTTAAGCTTAGAGTCGGCTATGCTACCTGATGCTGTGTCCCACCTTGCACCCTCCATGTATAATCCGCATACGTTAGCACCTTCTCGGGGCGTCGTCGTTAAATCTTCCCTTTGTTTCTTCGTAACGTCGGTTAATAGGCACATTTTATCGAGGGGCCATTCATTCTTACGTGCGGTCTGTTGCATGATCGCCGTTAGAAATGACTGCGGATTGAAAAATCCGCCCAACCAAACTGCAGGTGGCATCTGGAAGTCGCCCACCCAACCTTCTAGTTCCTTAATTCGAATCGACAAATCGCCAACCCATTGACCTAAGGGTAGCATGCTGGGGTACGCCTTAACCGCCCAACTCTCGGGTACATAATCCATAAATAACGACTCTTCTAAAACTTCCATAACTGAGGTAATTGTCAGTTCGCCCTTCAATCCCAACTCGAGTTCTTTCAAGGATCGGCGCATCTCTTTGGTGAGCATATTCATACGTTCGCATTCCTGAAACGCGACTATAATGAACGGTGTCCGGTCTTCCACTTTGGCCATCATTTCTACAATTCGAAACTCCTCCGGCAGCTTATCGATAATATCTTCTATTATGCAACGCACTTTATCCTCTCTTGATATACCTATTCCGCTCGAGCTGCCGGTGTCGCGCGGTTGCAGTTCAAAAATGGTTTTAAATAAGTTGTCCGAGAGGTTCGTCAGGAATCCAATTTCGGCATTTGGATGTAACCCGTACAAGTAGGGAGATTCGGGCGGGAGGCGATCGTCTATGTAACGATGGTAGCCGACGTAGTCGGTGTTGGGAGGTGCCAGAAAGCCTGGTGCAAATTCCAGCTCGGCATCTAGCAGTTCAGACTGCATGAATTCGATTAGGTAAGTTCTACAGAGGCGACGGTCCCAGTCGTCTGTGATATGCCCGCCGTACATTATTTCCCCAAACAGATATCGTAAATCATCCCATGGCACTTTTGTGTTACCTTCCAAGTAATTATATAAGACGTTTACGCTGATTGTTAAATCGCCTACGTTGAACGGGTAATTTCTGTTCCAGCCCTGAGGCCCGAATTTTCTTCTCTCGGCGACTACGGCGTGAAAATAACACAGCGAAAATAAGATCGCTTTAAATTCCGCTTCCTTGGTGCACATTTCTAATGTCTCTTGGTTAAAATTGTCTAGGGCTTTGTGTAGATTTGCGAACATGCCAGTAGGTGGTTCATTAGTTATTTTGATACTTGACTCCAGTATTCCTTGTGGGATCACACAAATTTGGGGATCGCTGTTGGGCTCGGCGCTTAAATACAACCGGTAGTCCGGACTTGACGAATCCATAGTTTGCTCAATTTTCTTTTCTAAACTCGAAAGCCACCTTGCAACTAAGTGTATGTTCTGTAGGATAACCCAGTGGCCGTTTTCGGTCGCGATGTCAATAGCGGATTCGGCTACAATTTCTTGCCCTTGGCCTAGGGAAACGCTGTGAAAATTTCCGTTATCAAAAGTAAATCCCAATTGTTTTCCCAAGGCTTCGACGTCTTTTAGTGGATTTACACCTGGCGACAGTATGAAGAACGTTGGCGTTGCACTACTGGTCTCTTCGTACGATTTTGCAAATGGTACCGATCGAGCGACAATGTATTTGTTACCCAGTTTCTCATCTACAAATGCGCTAACCGCGTAAGTCATACGATCTGGTCTTAAGGCACGCATCATGCAAAGCCTTTGTAAGGCAGATTTGTTCTTCCATTCACCCGGAAACTTTTCTTTCTCCGGACATTCGCTTTCGACAAACTTTCGCCATCGATTAATGGAGCCTTCTATGTCTTTGTCCAGGTTTTTAAACTCATCTAATCCTGACAGGGCTTTGATACCTCCCCAACACAAATTTGAGAGAAAATCGAATGGGGAGTGCACTGTGAGCGCCGGGAAACGTAAGAGGAAATCCAATTCGCTCGGTAGGATGTCGTTCTCGCGGAGTAATATTTGAAAAGTCATTTGAGCCAAAAATATTAATTTATCGCATTCAAACAGTCCTCTGCTCGTATACATGAAGACCATAAACGAGATGCTGTCGAGCAGGTTTAGTACGCGTTGTGTCAATTTTTCGGCAGGATCGGCCCTCACCAGCGCGTTTAGGAATACAACCGTGAATGCTTTTAGTGAAAATTGGTATATGGCGTTGATTCTGTTGAGATCTGTTAATATAAAGTAGAGCAAAGATCCTCGTATAGCCGCGGGCCTATACTGTTCACGAGCCTCGTCAATTTTAATCGAAGTCACTTTAGCCTCGGCCACCTTGATCTGAATATCCGCGGCCGTCTTTTTGGTTTTCTCCAAATTCTCGACGAGTGCCACGTCTCCTAAAATATTTCCGGTTGCCGACGAAAGTCGTTCTAACAGATTATCCTCGCACGTTTTAAGCGTAATCTTGAAATCGTTCTGCTGTTTGGTTAAATTCGACTTCAGGTGTTCCAAATCGGGACGTTCCGCCTTCACTACTTCCGCCAGAAGCTGTTCCTCTAGTCCGTCTCGCGTCACCGTGAAATTGATTAGGGTGGTTTGCGCCTGAATTTCCGGTTTGTAGTGCGGATTGGCCAGTTTGGTGTGGATAATAAGCCGAAATCTCGGATCGTAGTCGACATCCTTGTCGCCTATTTTAATTGCCTTGCCCTTTTTAATGAGAATGCGACCTAGAATAGGGTCTAGGACGGCGTCGATAGTTTCGCCAACGTTTTCGAGTAAAATTACCTGGCCGTTACTTATGCATCTCTCGATAGTATCGAGGTAATTCTTCATGCTGAGGCGTATTACGGTAAGCTGACTACCATATTTGTTCTTAATCCACTTGATTCCCTGTAGCTGAGGATCGATCATTAAAGGCCAACGCGCCGAATTTTCCAAAATTGTCGCATTCTCCGATGACATGCGATCATTTGGTAGACCTTCGTTGTTCCATTTAGCTATTCTAGCATCATCTGTTAGAAGAGAAAGCGGATCTAAACCTTCGGTCATTGGTATTGGAACGTCTAATTTCTGAAGAAATGGCAACCAGTAACGATTCATCATTTCTAACCGGTAGCGTCTTGTAAAGCAACCTACATACGAGATAAATGCTGTTACTAGTAGGACGTCACCCGGCATAGTCACACCGGCTGCCTTATAATTTGCAACCGAAGCGATCCAACGAACTTTCTCTGATGCCAAACCGTTTACTAATCTGTTAGCCAAATCTATCATCAACGCGGTGGCATCCGCCTCTGCTTGACACTTTAGTTTAGCATCGGTGGCCTCCTCAAAATCATTTCTTAAAACGCTCAATGTTTGTTCAAATTCGTCAAGTTTTTTATTTAGGGCGACAAGCTTCGCTCTGGCTTCCTCGAGATCCTGATTTGCCTTGTTTAGTGCCCTCCTTTTTGGTTCGACCACCACAAAGACGTCATAAAATTTTAGTATATTAATTACCCACGAACAGAGCCCGGCAGCCGCGGCAGATTTGCCAAGTATAATTTCTGGTAGAAACTCGGGGTCTTTCAAATATTCTTGTGTCACTTTTACAACTTCAGGTGACATATGCTCCTTGTCGTAATATATTAGGTCATTCAGAAATTGATCCGCCTTTCCCATCATCATTTTGCATTCCTTCCAACTACGATCTTTGGGAATTTTACCTTTCGAAAATAACACTAGAACTGCCGCCGTGACATTTACCACCGCTGGTGGAGGCGTTCCGAACGACTTTAGCTCGGTAAGGTTATTTTTATTCAATGTATTTAAAGCTTCCTGCGCGGCTAGAAGTGCCGGTTCGGCTTTTGCCAGATCCGCCGCGCAAATCTTCGCTTTCACGCTTACATCCTCTTCGATTATTTTTACCTTTTCTTCCTCTTCCGTTGCAATCTTTTTTTCCGTTTCCACTTTTTCATTTTCAGTACCGAGAACAACAATTAATTTATCGGCGGCCGCATTTTTTTCGGCCAACACAACTTCTTGCACGGCCAAAACTTCCTTTAAACCGTCAACCTCCTCGGCAGTCGATGCCAGTTTAAGCAAGCCATTTTCGAGACGTATAATGCTGTATTCGAGAAAGTTAATTTTTTCGGTGAGTAACTTTGAGTATAAAGAGATTTGCTCCAAAAACGTTTTTGGGGTGGTATAGTTGTACCGTTTTTCGTTCTGTAAGTAAACCACCGACATGTCGTTAACAACCGAATGGACGTACGACATAAAGTTGGAAACCGAATCCACTATGCGTTTGGGTAGAACTTCGATGTCTTGTAGAAATTTTTGTGACACAGACTGAAGCGCTTCTTTTGGCCATTCGTGAAACCAGTCTATAGCAGTGCAACTAACAACTGCGGGAAATTTTCTTCCTCTAATCCGCAACGTGGAGCCCACAGGTGAAAAGCACAATACTACTTTAAGCAGTTTGCGACACCGCTGTATGTAGAATTTCCAGCAATTTTCTTTCGTGTCATCAACCCCACTCGCTTTTACTTCACCTCGGACGACGTTTAGTATGTTCTCCACTTCTTCGTCTTGCAGTAAGTCGGGTATCTCGCCTGAAGCTAGCATATCATTTATAACCACCAGCCACGCCTCTTCCGCAACTTGCGCGTCGGTCATGAGAAATACCGTACTGATATTCTTCAGCCCAGCCTTAACATAAAGCGCCGCTATATTTGCTTTTAGATCAGACATATTAAACCCCTTCTTTAGTTGAACTTGAAATACTTCCAAAGAGGAAATAAACGCCGCCAGTCGAGTCAAGCTTTGCTTCCCGGAACCCCCAACTCCCACCAGTAACGCATTCCCCCTCGGCGCCTCCATAATTCTATTTATCCGACATATGTGATTCATCGCGTCTTCGAAGAGGACCAAATTCATAGCGGAAACTAAATCATTGTAACCGGCCAGAGCCTCGTTTAACAATCTCGTTAGAACAGTATAATTTTGAATTGGCAAATATTTCGGATCGCCTAAACCGTCGGCGAAATGGCAGAATATTAACGGCTTTGCCATTACTTCGACCTCTTCCAATTCTTCGAATCCCTTTTTTAGTACTTCTACCACCAGCTTAGAGAAGGTGTCCTGATCTCGGCGCTCCACTAATTTGTCGCCATAAACTCTGTAGGATTCGTGCATCCACAAACGGATCAAAGCCGACTGGTTAGGTGCAGTGTCGCCGTTAGCAAAAAGCATTCCCTGAAATAGGTTGGATAAATCGCGCAGATTAAAGACGTAATGAAATTTGACGGCCGTCGGCAGGAATGTTTGCGCAACTCTCGAATGCAGGGTCAATGCGGCAGTAACGACATTTACGCTTAGGGAGTGGAGGGAGTATGGAAACTTGTTAAGCGGATTTGTTAGGTGCTGTGAAAATATGTTTGAGTAAATATGATAGCAGGCGTCTTGCGTTGGAAAGCTTATGGCGAAAACGCAAAAGTGGCGCTGGAGTCGGGGGTCTATTGTAAAGGAGCCTGCCGTTGGATTCATACACGATATGAATTGGATGTTGTGTATATCTTTGAGCGATAACTTCTGTCTGTCGTACCAGTGCTGGTAGTCCATCCACTGGCGAAGTAATGTGTGCGGCTGAACGGTGAAGTACTTATCAACTTCGGGCATGTTCATGTCGTCGATAAAGTAGATCATTGTTTTTGTGCCAGGTGGTCCGTACACTCTCCCGGCCTTTTTCTCTAAAGGATTTTCTAGCACCCTTTGCAACATTTCTGAAGTGGTGTAGAAATTAAAGGGCACATTCGTAACTGCATACCCTTCAGAGAGAGACGAGAGCTTGTCGGACACCAAAACGGTTTTACCACTGCCTGCTCCTCCGATTAACATCACGGGATGCTTGTGAGCGATCAGTTTGTCCATAAAGTATCGCACACGGACGGTTTCTGCCGTATTAACTAACGTCGCTTGTAACGGTATATCGGGATCCAGCTCGAAGCTCGGGGTCAGATCGCTCCAAGGCATAAACTTTTTCGTTTCCTGATCAATATAGTAATGGAAGACGGTTCCTGCAGTGGGAAATTTAACGGTCTTAAATTCGTTGGTAAACCATTTACTAAACTCATTTCTCCAATCGATTATTTGGTCTTGGAATAGAGCCGATCCGAATGCCCAAATTAGCGCAAACACGAAGTAAATTTCGTACCATTCTTTTGGGCATTCTGGCGGTACATTTTGGTATGTCAAAAAGCAGTCAAGTAAAAAGCAAAGCATGTGGATATGCGCAATGTCGACGATAGGTGTGATTTTCTTTAACTTTGTCTTTACCATCTCTAAACAAGGGGGGATATATTTATCGAACAGTATCATTAAGTTTGCTTTCTCGTTTTCATTTCTGGTGTCAATCCAAGACGCTATGTAGGGATTCCAGCCTAAATCAGCCGGATTTATGTAGAGAATTCCAGCTCGCGATACCGTAGCTGGAGTGGCGGTCCTCAAGTTTGCAATTTCAAAGAGGAGCCTCATTGCTCTGGTTAAGGCAATGCGTTCGTTACTAGCTAACGTTAAGACTTTATTATCATCCATTAGGGTATTTAACGATTCTATCCACATCGGGTCAATATCACCATCTAAGACTATCCACTTTGGCCCATCTCCGGACATGTTCGCTTGATCTCTCATTATAACCGAAAACAGCCCGTCTTTCCATTCGCGGGTAGCTGGATTAATAATTCCAAACAGTTCGTCATTTGTCACCGCTTTAGGATTTAGATCATTGTAATACGGTTTCAATTTTTGATTGTAGTACGTTCTATTTAGAGTTTTCCAAACACACGTTTTGCCAGTTCCCGCGAATCCCAACACAAATACCGAATGACGAACTGCAAACAACTCCTCAAGCTGCACCACCTTCAAAATGAACCCATCCTCGGGTTGCAATTTCAAATCCACAGCCGAAGCTTTCGCCAACTTTTCAAATTCTAAACTTCGCTTCCTCGGGACATCGAGAGCCGGAAATAAATCTCCAATAAGTCCCATGAAAACGGGGACGTCATCCGTAACTATCTTCGGAATGTTAAAATCTCGCAAAGCTCTCATCAGCACCTGATCTTCGGGCCGCAATCTGTCGCCCCGTCTCAGCGCGCCCGCGACCACCAGTACCGACTTTATTGCGCGCAAACCCCAGTCGTAATGGTCTTGTTTGCTTAATAATTCCTTACACAGCGTGTAGAGAGTAATAAACTTTCTCGCGAGCAGTCGAGCCTCTTGAAATCCCTCGGCGACTAACATTATTTCGCAAATGAGCGCAAAATCGGGAACGACCATTGCGCAAGGTCGAAATAGAGCTTTCAGATTTTCGGGAAGTTCCGTTCTGCCGGCGTATCCAGGATTCATCGTAATGAAGATTCCGATCTGAAATCATTTAAATTAAAATTAAAAATTATTTTTAACCGGCCGATTATGGTGTAGATTGAGAGGCGGGGTTGAAAAACGAAATTTAGGCGAAACGGGATTTGTAAAATCTAATCTTGTCGGTAGGTGGTTTTTTAAGATAAACATTATAGTTTGATATTCAAAGATTTAACCCAGATGATGCGTTGCAAGCTTTGAGTAGTATATAATCAAAGGTTGCAAACGTGCGTAACTTTAAAATGGTTATTTTAGCGGATGATGATGATGATTGATGATCCGCAAAGTCACCTGTGTGAAGTTAGCAGCCAAATTGCCGAAAACGCCCGAACGTCCAGTGGCGGAGGAAAAATGAAAAGTTTAGCGACCGTCTGAGAGGGTGAACTCTGCCCCTATGGCCCTAACGTACAAAAAAATTCGTTTAACCCCCACGCAAAAAAGGTTCAAATTCTCATGCTTGTCCAGATTCAACATTCCTGAAGAGGTCGATTGACGGGAATTTATCCCGCGAACAAATTTGTGTATTTTTTATGAATAACTGATAAGTGAACCCAACCCAAACCAAAGATATTGGTAGGTACATTGTTTTCTCATTAATTGTGAAGATGATTAATACCATTCTTTTGTGTGTTAAATTTTATTTAGTGTCCAGATATGTATAAATTGATGTGTTGAATGGGAATATTATCTTCAACAATATATTCAATCAGTTCAATTTATATGAGTACTTTTTGAGAGCCAAATCAGAGTATCAGCTTTTAATTTCCAGATTATAACTATAAGATCTAACACTTCACAAGGTAAGAGTCATTCATTACTGAGCTAAAGTGGTATGAAATAGTATATTGAAAGACAAGTGTTACAATGCGAGCTATTGTAATACGACTATCTTGTGGCACGAGTGGCGACGCGAAGCGTAGCCACGAGTGTCCGCAAGATAGGAGTATTACAATAAAGCATTGTAACACGCGTTTTTCATACTATTTTTTCTATTTCGGTGCTTTAATTTAATTAAAAAAATCATTATCAGAAACTATAGGGAACATTAGAACTAACATGTTTTATGTTGGGAACACTTTTATGCCGTTAAGTTTTAGGTTGGCAGCGTAGTAAGACTGACATTTTGAAGTTCAAACATGGAAGTACCCAACGAAGTACCTACTTGTACTAACTAGTAACTGCCAACTTAAGAGATGAGTTACCAAAAAAAACGACTATAATCACTGTCTTTGTACAACTGTTTTCGGCCGAAAACAGTTGTACAAAATCATCATTGTGACACCGAAATAGAAAAAATTTATTGTTACAGTAAAAAAAATTTTGCCAGTGCCGTAGAGAATAAAATTTAATTTCCTCAAGAGGGGTTTGTAACCCCTGTAAATGTAACTAGCCCGTTACAACTTTTAATTTGTATAGAATCAACCTAAACTTTGAATATAAAATTAGTCGAAGACCTAAACAAGACAGTTGGCTCTAATCTAAAATAGGATCAGTGTACGTGCGTTTTGTAATAAACATGAAATGTATATAGAATTTTACATAGAATGTAAAAACGGAATTATGTATAGAGTGCTTCATTTAAAATAAGCAAATGTAACGGTAGCTCGCTTCGCAGTTTAACATTTTACGAATTTTATATATGTATAGGCAGAACCAGAATTACATATGCCAAGCACATTTGAAATTGTTAACCAATCATACGCCTTTCGGATTACAGTATCGTCGGATTTCGTATGCACGTGAATCCAGCTTTACCCGCACAGATTACGGACGTTTCTATGAGAATTGTAATTACGCAAAAACATAAAGTTGCCTTTAATTTTGGAAACGCTCTGATAATGTTAATGGGGATCGCGCTTTTTAGTCGCAAGAAACCAAAGCATAAAGACGTTAAAGTCAACCGGGTCGATATAAAGAAACTAGTGGTTAAAAAAAACACCGCCCAGCGTTTTAAAGGTGGGTACACATCTGAGCACGAACGAACAAGTGAGGCCGTATGATGTATGATTGTAGTTTTATTTCATTACGCAATCGAATTCATAATATTTAACATTTTATTTTGAATATTAACTATCACAAATATATCAAGAAACAGTATCTGGGTGTGTGAAGTCATTAAAACCACTTACAAAATTTGGAATCAATATACTCAAATTTTTGTACTTTTGATTGTTTGCTATTGACCATCGATTGGAGATTCCCTATGGTAAGAGAGTTCAGAGGCAATCAACTTTTCTGTGTCAAGGACTACATAAAAACAAGTATAAATTGTGTACAGGTCTTGTGCAGATAAAGCGCATTTTTTAACCGAAATAGCTTTTGTTTTGACATCACCAATAGATATATTTCTTGCAGACGTTTCAATCGCCCTTTGTGAGTACTCTCTTCCGTTCTTGATGTATAAGGGAATATACCCGATCACGACAAGAGGTCGAGGAGGAGGGCTATGGCTGGTAGAAATTAATTCCTTTCGTTGAGACCTGTCATTAGAGTACCACGAAGAATAAAACTAGTTCCCCCACCCCCCACCCTCTAGTCCGTACTTTTATAAGAGGGGAGAAAGAAAGGCAGTAGTTGGTAGACAACGGTTCTTTTCGTTGAGACCTTTCATTAGAGTACCATGAAGGATAAAACTAGTTCCACCACCACCCCCCCTTTCCCGCCGCCCCGTACTTTGATAAGAGAACAGAAAGACGGGCAGTAGTTGGTAGAAAACGGTCCCTTTCGTTGAGACCTTTAATTAGAATACAATGAGAGATAAAATTAATTTTTAACTCCTCCCCCCCCCCTGGCCCCATCGCTCACTGATCTAGAAAAAGAGTCGCACGGGAAAATTATAATTTATACAAACCAATTTATTTCGATGAGACCATTTATTAGAATACCATGAAGGGTAGAACATGTGTTTACCCCCCCCATTTTCAAAATTCATTTTTTAAGAATTAAACAAAAATGTGCATAACTTTTACATACGACAACCAATTGGTCTCAGATTTGGCATACACATGCCTTTAATGGTGCCAAGTTAAACTTTAGAAAATGGGGGGGGGGGGGTAACACATGTTCTACCCTTCATGGTATTCTAATGAAAGGTCTCATCGAAATAAATTGGTTTGTACAAACTATAATTTTCCCGTGCGACTGTTTCGAGATCAGGGAGCGACGAGGCCTGAGGGGGAGGGGGGTTAAAAATTAATGTTATCTCTCCTCGTATTCTAATTAACGGTCTCAACGAAAGAAACCGTTTTCTACCAACTACTGCCCTTTTTTCTGTCCTCTTATCAAAGTATGCGGGGGAGGGAAAGGGGGGAGTGGAACTAGTTATATCCTTCATGGTACTCTAATGAAAGGTCTCAACGAAAGGAATTAATTTCTACCAACCATAGCCCTCCTCCTCGACCGTGATCGGGTATATTCCTTTATACCTCAAGAATGGATTGTCGGAAGAGGGTACTCACAAGGGCGATTGAGACGTCTTCAAGAAATATATCCATTGGCGATGTCAAAACAAAAGCTATTTCGGTTAAAAAAATGCGCTTTATCTGCACAAGAGTTGTGCACAATTTATACTTGTTTTTTTTTTCTATATCAACCATATGCATATTTTATGTTATCCAGCAAATTGATTTTTCTTTTCTGATCAGATATATCATAATGTCACACATAAAATTATATTTAACAAATTTTTCGTATTTCGCCAAATATAAGCTCTTATCTCGAGCGCACTGTATAGACAGCCGGAATTTGTCGCGGGACACCCTGATAAGGTAAGTAGGAACAAATATTACCCTGTCCTGTATGAATAATAAGGTGCAAAGGAACTAATTACCCGAATCGTACAAGGGTGTAAGGATTGAGGAATGTCAAATCATCATTCGTATTTTTCAATGAAGGGGGCCCCTAGCAGAGCTAACAACTTACCGTTGGAATCAAAGAAATTTCCTCGCCCAAGAAGTTGAATCTGGCCTTCTTTACTTTAACGGCGTCTTGTATCGTTTTTACTTGTACAGCAACTACCGATAACACTTCGACGGAGATTCGGTTAAATTCGTCAAAGCACCCCCACGTCCCAGTTTGCGCTAATCCTTTATATATATTTCCAACTGACTTATAGTCCATTTGCTCCGAACAATTGAAAACGTACACCATCATTCCGAGAGCCTTGCCCAAATCTTTGGTCGTTTCGGTTTTGCCAGTTCCGGCTGGACCAGCCGGCGCTCCTCCCATAATTAAATGCAAACTTTGCGTTAAAGTTATGTAACAGCGGTCAGTGAGAGGAGTGATTACTAGTCTTGGCGAGTTCCCCAAATATTCGTATTGATAAAGAAACTGAGCGTCGCAAATGTTGGCGAAACAGTTGTTGACTTTGGTATCCCAGCGGTGTCTGAGCTGACTTTGCCACTGGAAGGCTTGCGAATTTTCAACTTTAACCTGAATCATTTTTGCTACAACATCCCGTGAGTGCACATCAATTGTACAGATGGTCATAATCTTTTGCCGTTCTCCTACCGTGAGATCCCCTAACAGTAAAGTGATTAGCGCGTTTAGTTGCGCAATCTGCTTCTTTTGATAGTCTTTAAGTGCGTTCTCGTACCCCTCTTCCAATCGAGCGAAAGCAATGTTCACTTCCGTCGTCCACCATATTTGTGTGCCACACAGAGCCGGTTGGGCCGGATAGTCGAAAATCCAAAGTTCTCTTGGTTTCTCGTCGTACGACGTTACCGCTTCGCTAAATGACCGATGTAATGTTACTCGCATAATGTCAATAACCCGGTTTAACCACACTTCAACTTTTCCGCTACAATCGCAATGGTTCAAAAAAGGTACCCATTCGTCGTTTTCTTTGGACCCCATCGCGTTCGACCTCTTACTCTCCTTTCCACCTTCCATCGCAAATCGCAGTTTGGCCAACGAATCGAAGAGCTTGGTCAAATGCCTGGCCACCAAAGGTGGCTGATTTCCGGTCGATAATATATCTAATAAATCCGCAGATGACACAAAGTAAAACCTAGGAAACGCCAATCTTTTGGTTTCCAAATAATTATTTAGGGCTTTTTCGCACAAGAGCAAATCATCCAAGATTCGCTCCAATCGCGTTGCCAAACCTGGTTTACTGGTCGCCCTAACTATATTTAAGGTCCTAACCATTTCATTCAAAATCTCTTTAAATTCCCGGTCAATTTTGTCGAACCTTTTCGAATCTTCCGGCAACTGTGCCCTGATATCTTCAGATCCAATAAAAATACTCTCCAAGTAGCACCACTTTCTTTGCACTTCGAAGAATACCTGTATAACCTGATCGGCGTTAGACAACTTTTGCTGCCACTCCAAAACTTCCTTTTGAAAGAACTGTATAAATTTCGAGGTCATCATATTTTGCAGCTGCACTTGATTGTCTTCAAGAATTTCTATCGTTTCTTCGGCGATTTTCAACAATCTTATTTTGCTTCGATCGTGTATTTCGGTATCAAATTCGAGTACGTTCCAGTTTTGGTTGAATTCCTTGAGAGATTTTTCCATTGCCATTTCCTTTACGGACTTGTCGACGATTGTTTTGACCTCTTCTTCGTATTCGTGCAAGTTCAAGTCGAGAAGATCACTCAGTGTTGTTTCATCGTCTAAGACAAATTTGACCTACGAAATTATTAAAATTAGATTAAACTCGAAAAACTGTTTGGCGCTCTGATGGTTATACGTACAGTGTAAATTTCCTCCAAATTAATCTGGCAGCGTACATTTCTAAGTTACGGTTACATGGAGGCGTCTCGTGTGGTATATTTACCTTTGTGGCTTGCATGAGTTGAATCCAGTGGCGATCTCGAATTGCAGGATTTTGTAACTCTGTGACTGCACGAAGGGAAGTGAGCATATTCTTGATCGTTGCCTCCATTTCAATGTACACGTTCCATCCCCTCACCTCTTTGTCCATGAGCCTGGTCTCCTTTCCGAATTTCTTCAGTTCCATTTCCATACCCTCGACGTCAATTTTCTTCCAAGGCGTCGTCTTCCATTCATTAATTGACGACATGACGATGTTAACAAAATCCCACAGTTGCTTAATTTGCTTCAACTCTTTACGGGTAACCTTCAAAGACTTATATTCGGACATTTGTAAGTCGAACAAATTCGACTGCTCGCTCAGTTTCTTCAATTCGACCTCAAAGTCGGACAACTCCTTGTGCACCTTATCAAACAACGCGTACACATGTTGGCAACCCCAAAGGAAGAAAGGCATCTTTCGGAATGCATCCCTGCTCATCGCCTGACGAACGTCGAATAATGCTATTCGCCTTCTAATTGCTGCGATTTGAATGGTTTGTAATGGGCCTACTGCTTGTTTAGTTTGTACTGCAACCTACAACGATAATTCCAATCACAAAATTGACAAAAATGGCAACATAACAGCGATACGCTTCTTAAATGGTAAGCACAATCGTACTACTTTTTTTAGGCAATTGATTTTGAAAGACTAGTTATGGGAATGTAAGAAGAACTCTAAGTGAATGAGGGCACTTTGAATATTTATTAGGTGTTGTGTGCCACAATGGTCTAGTAGTAAGGATATCCGGCTTGCACCCCGGCGACTCGGGTTCGATTCTTTGATACAAAAACTCATTTTTTTGCAAAAATGCGTACCCAAGTCAGTGGGCTTCAACATAGGTTATTTTTAGGTTTCAGATTTTCTTGAATTTTTTTGAACAGCAAACATGCAAATATGCTTCAGACATGCGCAGTGAGTGGTACTGTACAGGACCATATTTGGACGATCATGGCATTCATGATGTCAGAGACAAAACGGTTGCACTGCACTGGTATTACTGGAAACGCGCGCTCCGTCCACCAGGCCGATACCAGAGAGAGAGAGAGAGAGAGAGCCACAAGTGACGTCTCTGTCCTACTATAATGAAAAAATATGGAATGAAATAATGCGAACCCCAGCAACTACTGATATTGACTTGAAAAAAAAAAATAGGATAGATGGATAGAACATTTTAAAATAAGAGATTATTACCTTTTTGCAGGTGAGCCACTTATCGGGAAGTTCTTGCAGCTGTACGTAGGTTTCTTCCGAAAATTCTACCCCATAATCTTTCAGCAAAGCAATAATATCTTTCAACGGGCCAAACATGACGTCGGTAGCCGCCTGCATGTCTCTAATTTTTACCAGGAAAGCCATCACTTTTAAAAGACCCTCGTAATCGTCTTCGGTCAGTTGTACCTGCATCCCCGCAATGGCCTCTTGTATGAAGTTTTCCAGTTCACTTATGCTGTTTATGACGTGGTCGTAAAGGTGTTGCTTGAACATGTTGCCCCATTTTCCAACAGTATTTAATATCGCTTGACGTATCGGTCTGGCGTCGATGCGTAGCCAGCCGAGTATAATTTTTTCGGTTTCAAGTTGCTCGACAGTTTTATACATTTCTTCGAAGAAGTCGATTTGTTCTTTAAATTGACTAACTATGGGCGGCGTCGATTTCAGGCCACCGCTCGTTTCGTCTTGCTCAATGTCTAACTCCTCTGCTGTTAAAGGACGTCCGTACAGAAGAAATTGCCTTAAGAATTCTTGACGATTGTCCAACCATAAGTTGGAGAAATCGTCGAAAACCGTAGTGTATTCCATCGCCAACTCCATGGCTTGTGTAACACGGCTCACCACTATCTCCATCATGCTCGTTATTTCGGGATCCTCGCACACGTCATTAAAATAATCGGGGTCCGCATTTTTCTTAACTCGTTTCATAAATATCCCCATTTTGCGCATGTCTTCAATTAGCGACTCGACGAAACTTAAAAAATTGTCGGTATCTTCGAGATCTATCGAAGGTATGAATACCACATTTGTGTCAATCAGTTTTAACAATAATTCAAATAACGGGTACAAATTTGGGTTTGACTCCGTTGCCTTCACCAGCAATTCCAAACTAACGGAGACGGCTTGCCTTAACGACTGTGAGACCAATTCATCTATGAACGCTTCGTAGGGTTCCCAAAGATTTAAGCGCCTCAATGCTTGTTCGTCCACTGGAGGTTCCTCAACCGGTTTCTCCTCTTCTTCAGTTTTTTGCTTTTTGCCCTTATCGGCCGCTTTTTTGCCTTTATCTTTTTCTTTCTTGTCTTTTACGGGTTCTGGGGGAGGCTCTTCAACCTAAAATAGATAAGAATCGTTATAATTTGGTGCAAGTTCCAATAGATTCGTTCGGGAATTTGTACCCTTCAATCGATAATATTTTATTCATTAGATCTTGGCGATGGTTTTTCTTTTTCTGGTAGATCATTACAAATTATATGCTCTGTTAGAGCGGAACGCGCCGAATTTCGCTTGACTCGAATGATTTGCATTTGAATAAGTTGCTAGATTGACAATTTTTGGAAAAGGTTGTTTTACGAGTTCCACCATCTGTAAAAAAATTGAGAACGCTCTGGGAGTCACCCAGTTTGAAAGACAAAGCATCGTTTTTTAATTTGTTTATTTAATTAAACAATAACTATAAAACCTACGGTGATCGGGTTTGTCATATTTTTTTGTTATCAAAAGTAGTGATCATATACGAACTTTCAACAAGATCGGATGAATTTTACTTAGTATAATAACCAATTGTTAATTTTCCATAGCAAGCAATAACATTTCAAAATTACCGTTTCGGACCCACTGTATCTTATGGAAAATTCGATTCTAAACAAATTCATTTCTCTTCATTGTTCGCTCAGAGAAATAGTTAAAGAGATGATTGAAGTCAAATTGGAAAAAAACGACATTTTTAGTGCACTTTCACTTTAAAAAAATAAAAAGTGCACTTTTTCGCTCTTTATGTCTGTCTGTCTGTCTGAGTCACAAAGGCTCCGGAACTACACCACATACTGACTTGGTATTGGTGTCATTCGATCAGAAATTAAAAATTATTATTATTATTATGAAAGTTTGAGAGGTTCCACCCTGTATATACAACTTACGACGATACAATACATTTTTGAGAGTTGGCAACCATGCAATTTTTAGGTGGGGAAAAGCTGCCTGCGCCATCTAGAAAGCACGAACAGGAGTAACGTTTGGCATCTTGTCTTGAATGGCGGTCGTGAACGCGTCGCTCCATAAATGTTTGTTGTTATTTTGTGTTATTTAATGCAGGTAGTAATTTTTGCATTTCTTTATGTCGTATTTGTGTTTTGTATGCCGCATTTTATATTTGTTGTGTGTTTGAATCTCTGTTTTTGAAATTTACTTGGTTTAACCGTAAAGCAATCATATGTGTGATACCGTTATGCTATTGTTTATAATTGTTTACATTTTTGGTGTAATGTTTGCTTAATTTATGTTTATTGATGTTGATTACTTGGTCTTGTCCCTGAAGTTACATTCATATAAGTTTGGATCATTTTATTTTATTATGTGGAGATTACCGATTCGTTTGAGGTTTGTTATGATTTGTTGTTTGTTACTAACAATTTTCTCCGTGAATGAAGCAGTCACGGGGGTGGAAAAAAACTGTAGTCAAATTTGTGTTACGACACCTAATTCCGTGATTGTCTTCGACATCCAACTGTAGGTTCGAAACCCCGAAACCAGGGGCGAACTACCCATCTTGCAGGAGCGAGATTACGCTAATCAAAGCTCTTCAGTTTAGAATCTATGTGCGTTAAATGAGTGGCGATTCAATAATTTCCACATATCTTGTTTTTAGTGAAATTTGCCTACAAGGCCATGTAATTTTCCAACTTGCTTTCAACAAAAGGACTTTATTGCACCAAAGATGAGTCACATCCTGTGTATTTCACCCTTTCTCAGAATCTTGGTACCTGCTCCTACCTGACCTATTGTCCCCAAAAACTTGCTTTAACCTTGAGTGTAACCAACCTTGTGTAGATGCATTTACTATCTATCTTTGTTAATATTTTGTTAATTAACTTTTGGACTGTATTAATCAAACTGCGAGGTTTTTCTTACGTCGTACTCTTTTTACCCTTAACAGTTACTTTTGCGAGAGTACGACACCTTTGGGCTTTGCTTGCTTTGTTTATATTAATGTACATCATCTAAAATTTCCGGGTTTTCACAATCATAATAATTACGATCATTATTAAACAAACTTTTCACAATTTCAGTGTTTTATCATTGAATTTATAAAAATTCAATGGTTTTATTTTACGTTCCTTCCCTACTGTACTTCAGGTCAAAGCGTTGTCTACAACTAACGTAAGGAGGTCCTGCCTTAGATGTTTCATCACGTGCCACTTTTCAAATTTAAGCGAGATCTTGTTTAGTTTTGGAGGGAATAGTCATTCGGGTGGCCATTTTTAAACGTTGCCGGGTTGACTTTCAAATTTAAAAAGTGCACTTTGGCTGTCTTTATGTCTGTCTGTGTGAGTCGGAAAGGCTCCGGAACTACACCACTTACAGACTTGGTATTGGTGTCATTCGATCAGAAAATAAAAATTATTTCATATTTGTATTCTCGTTAAGGCATGAAATTTCCATAAGGGCTATTAAAATCGAAAAAATAAATTTGAAAGTGCACTCTTCGCCTCTTGCTCACAAGCGGCATTTTCTAACGAAGTTGGGTGCGCTATTGCAGCCACTTTCTCTGTCCGTCCGTCTGTCCGAGTTTTCAAGATATTTAGTTCGTTCTATTTGCGTTCGGTAGCGTATAGCTCTGGCACCTGAGCCACGGAAAATCTTGAAGATTAAACTGCGCATGCGCAGGCAGCGTAATGTCAACTTTCTTATTTATTAATATATTTTGTTGAAATTTTAACCGCAGATACTTCTAGTAAAGGCAAACATATCGCATATTGTAATATCAGATATCCGAATGCGCAGCAGAGTTGGACTGGGTCAAGTTAGACTCAGTTTGACCCAGCGACCCAATTTGACCCAGTGATCCAGTTTGACTCAGCGACCCAATTTCACCCGGGGACCCAATTTAACCCAGTAACCTAGTTTGATCGAATAACGCAGTTAAGTCAGTGCCTTCGGTTCAAGTGTACAGAACTACAGATTATGAAATAAATGAAACTTAATGCTGGTTTGTTGAAAATAATACTCGATTGCTTGACAACTGCCATTTCTGTGATGTTTGCTTTAATACTGCCGTAAAAAACTTTCCATGTCCCGAATTGTATTAGAATAATGTTATTTCTTTGCTTCAGGGCTTACCAGTTTGCTTACAGGTGTTCATTCACATTTAATTTTTTTCTACTAGTTAGCTTAATCCAAATAAATCTTTTCTCTAAATACTTTTGTTGACTACATGACTACAAACTATAAACAAATGCATTTGATTTTTTTAGGTATTAGTTCTCTTGAATGAAATTGGGCTACGTGCTTGTTGCCGAATATTGTTGAGGAAGTTTTTTTTTAAATTAAAAGTTACTTGAAATTGTTTTGGATGATACCTAACAATAATTTAATTACTGGGTCACCGGATTCAACTGGAACAACCTAGGGGTCAACGGTTTAAACTGGGCTACCGGGTCAAGATGGGTCACCGAGTAAAGATGGGTCACTGGGTCAAGCTGGGTCCCCGAGTCAAGCCGGGCCACAGGGTCAAGCTGGGTCACTGGGTCAGTAAACTAACTGGGTCAATGGGTCACTCTATGTTTGACCCAGTCCAACTCTGATGCGCAGACTGCGCAATGCCAACATTCTTATTGGAGATATTTTTTACTTACAATTCGAAAACGGTGCGTCCTAGGAAAAAATTGCATCTAAATAAAACTTATTACAATTTGCTACAACTTTGATTCTATAAACTTTCTTAAAAAACTCACCGTTTTTAAGTTTTTGACTCTCCAAGATTGAGATTATACACATGTATAGCCAACTCGATCCGCATAGCGGGATTTTTTTCAATCTGAGAGCAAGTTTTACTGAGTGGAGGGCGGTTTCCTTCGTCACCGAATTAAATTGGCAGTTGGATCCACCTTATCTTCCATCGCAGAACGGTATGTTTTGTACATAATCCGTCACTATGGCCAGAATTATGCTGTGGTTTTTGATGATGGGTACTTAAAGAAATGTCGATTCAAGAAAACGAGCTGAACAGAAGCGGAGAGGAACTTCAGTGGAACTCAACGTGACTAAGAACGTGGTGTGTAACGTTCCGCAGTAGAACTTTCTCGCCAATGCGAAGAACAAAGCTAAGTTGCTAGAAGTGTTGTTGAAAATCTTGACTGCAAGAGGAATAGAAGCAACGATACTACCAGCGCCATATATGGAGAAAGTAATAAGCTTCGATGCTCAAATGCTTTGAGAAAAAGCCCAACGAAACTCGAGCCATTGCTTATAGTTTGTTCTATAACACATCATCAAGCCCTGATAGTGTTGAAAGAGCAGGCGAAGAATAATGTATTAAGCCGCACCAAAACAGAATAGGATTTGAATGAGCACAGATACACGTGCTTCCTAAAATCCTCAACTAATGTCTTCTCTTCCACCGACTAAAGCTGCGTCTGGGCAACACTCTCGCAGGGTGTTCTTCCAAATCTAGCAATGGCTTGGGAACCTCGGTCCACAACGGTGGGGTTGGGGGATAGGAGAGGGTCGAATGCTTCAACCCATCAAGACTTCCCACCCGCCCGCACCGGAACATGTACCTACTAAATTCCATCTAGCGCACCGTTTTCACGTTATAAGTAAAAAGTGAGGCCACCGTTCTATCCCCCCTCAATTCTCAAAGGAGATTATGTTTAATACAAGTATTACCTAGTTGTCTTACCTTTGGCTCTTCAACAGGATCAGGCGGTGGGTCTGGAATATTAAAAAATAACTTGTAATTGAGCTCCATGACCTTTTCTATGGACAATGAAGTGGCAGTTATTTGGGAATATCGTTTGTGCACCCGTTCCACTCTATCCTCTACATATAGCAAGCAATGGCTGTTACGATCTTTCCTTTCAAACAGCGGTTCTTCGCCCCATAAGTTTATTTCGGCGATTATATTGTTCACATTACGCTGTGCTTCCATAACGCGATCGTATAATTGTTTTAGCGCGTCATATATAGTTTTGATAAGTTCGAAATCTGTAACGAATATTTTACGTATCTAATAAATGTAATGTAATACTTACTGTCGGTGGTCCAATTCAGTTGATAAATCAGTTCATCTAAACGAAGGTCCAACTCCTCTACCTCGCTTCTAATTAATTCATATTCTACCGGTAGGGACTTGTTTTTAAGATGATTGTACCACTCCGAAATATTATTTAAATGTTGCATCGAAATGAATAGCTCTTCATTTCTTTCGTAAAGTGCCAATGCAACCTCGGGTATGTTTTCGATGCCTAATAACTTCATATATTTTACTTCTCTCAAGATCGCCTCCAGCTCTTTGTCAAAATTGACGGAGATTTGTTCTCCGGATTTGAAAAGTTGCATTTTTGATAGGCTCGCTGTAATTTGGGAAGGAATCGACTGAGACCAAAGCGATAAAACACGCGCTTCTTCTGCGTCAAGAATGTGTTGCATTTCTTCCCATTTGCTGAAAGCTTCAAGGGCGTCCGGTGATTCCACGAGTTTGTTCTGAAACATCTTGAAATCTTCGCCCTGTTTCACGATCCGCTGGCGTAGTTTGTGCAACCAACACAAAACGCCGGCAGTTGGTGGAAAGTAGTTATTAATTGGTACACCTTCCCTTTTGCCTTCATCATACACCTCTTTTACTGTGTCTAGCTCTCGATTAAATATTTCAATTATTTTGTAGAATTTATCTTTAATTGCGTTATATATAATGGGCCTCTCGACTAATGTATTGGCAATATTAACAAATTTGAAGATGCTCTCCAGGTTGTGACAATCATCTAAAACCTGTTCAAAAATGGACGCCAATCTCGAATCCATATCATTACACTTAATTAAGAACTGCTCATTTTCGGCAACAATGGCCATGTGCAAGGGATCGAGTAGGTCATACTGGATTGTAACAAAGTTCGCGTACGCATAATTAAACTCCTCGAGCAGATCTTCGCACCGTTTCGACAGCAATCTACCCTTAATCCCGCCGATTTCGATTCTTTCGAGTTTCTGGTACTCGATCGCTGCCAGAAGGATTGATTTCACCAATTCCAATCTTTCCACAAAATCCATTAGTCTTTGAAAGACGGTTCTTTGGTGAAAAGTCCACGGTTTAGGTTGAATATCTGGTGTCTTAAAATAGGAGGCGAGATTTGCGCGAACTTCTTCGAAAGAAATGCGAAATATGTTAATCAGTCTTAGACAAGTGTTAATTTTCTTAACCATATCTTCGGGTTCCCCTTGAAAGATTGTCGATGGATCTAGTTGCGCGGTAATAGCGCTAATAAACAAATTTGCCACTTCTTTGAGTAAAGTTGTGATTTTCGTGTTTGTACAGTAATAACACGAATTTGCCCATAGCAAACCTAAGCAATGAACCATAGGTCTAATGTAGGGCTCGCTTTCCAAGAACTCCCCGTCTTCAAACTTCTCAAAGTGAGTTTTCATCGGCTTTAAATAGAGGCAAATATTTTTAGCTTCAATTACTCCCGCGACCACATCTTGAAACACGCACTTAAAACAGGACAAGTAAGAGCTACCCGCTAGCTCTAAGTAAAGCACCATCCTTTTAACTCTGGGATCGCGTAGTTGATCAAAAATGCTCTCCAGATTCTTCAACCTGGAGTTCCAAAAATTAATTTCCGCTGATGGGATGGGATTTTGGCCGTGAGCAAATGCCGCATCTGACGTTTGTTGTAGTACGTCGTTACATAGTGATGCCCATTGCAAGACTGCACCTTCAATTGCCGTCTTCAGAGACAGATCCACTTCTTTACCATGCGACTGCTGTAGTAATAACGTAGCTTCGTATATTCGTTCAACGCCCGTCGGCATTGGCAAAAGAGTTTGGCTTTTCAATGCTCCTTTAATCTGAAAAGAATTCGATGTTAGATTTTTGAGGTTGCAATTTAGTGTAGAGTAATCTGTGATATATAGGTAATACCTAAAGTAAATATGCCGAAAGTAATCATTAAAAAAATTTCTTGATTTTCACACCACTTTATAAACTCTCCATTCATCTCCCCCTGAAACATTTAACACCACGTCCATGATCACCCACGACGTGTCTCAGTGTCTGTATGTAGAGTTGTAAATAAAGGCGAATCGTTATTCGTAATGGGAGTAACGTCCTCATCTCATTACATCGGGTCCTATAAAACTACCACATTCTTATAATGAGGAGCGAAAGCAGATGCCTCCGAAACCTCAAGATCGACATTGTAGGCAAAAAAGGTTAGGTAACCATCCCCTGATTGCTTTCCTTTTAAGACGAATCGAGGTTGCTAACGCATTCAAATTTTGGTAGATGTTTATGCTGATTTGAAACGTATTACCTGTTCATATCCAATCAAATTGAATTTATTTGAGTGTGAACAAATGTGTTTGCCACTTATTTATTTCAGCTACGGCCTCCTCCCCATTTACTACCATGCAATTTTTTTTCAGCGGACAATTAAGAAAATAAAAACTGTTTCGTTAAATAAATAAATAAAGATTAGTTGATTTATTTTTCTCCTATATATCCTTGAGGCGAAGATAAATTCAACATTTCAATCATTCAACTACCGTTATTGTTGCGTCCCCAAATAAATAGCATCCGTTCCTTTAGTTATTCGTTTGACATTTCGTCAAAAAAATTGACGATGGTCAAATTAGGGAAAAGTTGCGCAATTAAACATCATGCTTTAAAAAAATCAGGAAATTCCTATTACTTCCGAAGATATGCTAGAAAAACCGCAGTTTACCGATTTGGTTTTATTTTTTTCTGCTTTTATGTGAACAGATACAAAAAAAATACAAAACCGTTTCTCATTGCCTCATTTTGAGCTGTAGGAGCCATCGTTGAGGGAATTTCAATACAACATTTCGTTTCAGAGAAATCATCATCAACTTAATTTTTTACATGACCCGTAAATGAAGTACATGAGTAGCATTTTTGATTACGAATTCAACGATATATGGCACACACACACACAAAACAAAAGTTGAAAACTGTTCGTTTCAACAGGATGGTGCGCCCACGCGCAACGCTCTAATCATGCCAGAATACCTACCTATCGATTATCGAATTACTTTTTCATTTTCCGGTGAAGGCGTAGATACCGAAATAAGGGGCGCAATAACTTAGTACACAAAGATGTGTGTTTCGCTAATTGCGCGACAAAAATTAATGGGGTTATTAAAAAACAACGGAAAAATTTTTTTGTTGCACCCGAATTTTGCCGAAAACTAAACTTTTTAAATAACGGTTTATTGTCATTTTGGTTAAATGGTTTAAGATGAATTTTGCTATTTTTTTTTAAATTAGTGCTTACGATTACTTTGGTAACGTGTTTTTCAGTACTAGTTTACCAATTATGGCATTTTTAGCGCATTTTTGCAAAAATTTTTTTTTGTAAAAAGTAGCTTTTAATCTCACTTTGGCTGGCTGGCTGGCTGGCAGTAAATGCGCGCCCGTAGAAAAACGCTTGTAAAAAGACAAGGAGTGTACATGTAACTATCGGGGCCGTGTAATTAAGAACGTTAGGGATGGGGCTACAAGATTTGGAGTCGACGACATCTGGACGCCATCCCCGAGCGTATTATACTAACCTGGAGATTTTTCAGTTTTTATCTATCTTCTTCTACAGTTTTTCTCCGATTGTTTTCAAATTGGTGTCGTCGGGAAGATCTTGTCAACGCGCACAACTCCTGCGTGGCGGAATTTTGTTTTTTTTTCCTAGGGGCGAAATAAACCACCTTTTGCGCGGCGCGCTTCGAGGGGTAGTCGACTTTGGGCGCCCAAAAGTTTCTTACAGCGCGAATCGCGGTCTCTCTTTCTCGTGTCACTAATTGAAGGTCGAGCTATGTGAAGTACCCAAAAGTTGAATACGATTTTATGCCGGGATTTTAGCGAAATCTACCAAAATGTGAATTACGAATGAACGGGACGTCGGAACTGTGTATCGACAAAGGGAATGTGGTAACCCCCGACGAGATCTTACTGATGGTGGAGTCGAAACTTCAAATCCGAATTGTTGCGGGTGATCAGAAGTGGGTGTCGACAAAGGGAATATGGTAACCCCCAAAGGATTTTACTGATGGTGGAGTCAAAACTTCAAACGCGAATTGCAAGTGCACGGTAAGTGAGAAAATGGTACCGACAAAGTGAACGTGGTAGCTTTTGGCAAGATCTTATTGATGGTGGAGTCAATATTGGCTAATAAAACACTGATCTGCCACACAAAAATGCGCTGAAGTCCCTTCGATCTCACACGAGGACTTTGATCATTTTTGATCACTGTTTGTTTATTAGTGAGAACTATATTTTTTGCATTTTAGTCATTGTGTAAGTACCTAATTGAACGATTTTTAAATAAAAATGAGAAATAAAGAGCATACAGGGATTTTTAAACACGAACCACCGAACGTTATTTGTAATGTAACGTAAATTTAATTACGTCATATGTTTATTTACAAATAATTAACAATAAATTAAACAGTCCCGAAAGGAATTAATAACAGTTAAAAAATTATTCATCATTCACATATATACAATTTATAATAGCACGAACTATTTATTACTTCGGCGTTAAAATTAGAAGCGTAATTCGATTTGCTTATATAGCAAAATCGAGTGTTCTCGAGTGCTCCCGAATGTTCTCGTATATTCTAGCTGGAACAAAACACATCTCCCGGAAAGATTAGGTCGCATCGGCTTTCGTTCTTTATCGTCGATGAGTAATCTTTCATAGCGCCTCGAGCTCTATCGGGATTATTCGCTAGGTAAAGTAATTTAATAAAAATGATCAAAAATTGCAAAAACACGTTCATTTAGATAACTACAAAAGGCCAATTCACAGTATCGGTCACGTCACGGTCCGGTCAATTATTGTAGCTTGTATTTCTTATGAGCATGTTCTGACCGTCAAATGTGAATATTCCTATTGAGATAGCATGTTACAATATTTTGAGTAGAGCGTGACCTGAGCTATAGTGTGAATTGGCCTTAAGAGGAACTTTAATGGAAAGCTTACCTTAGTTTTGTCACCACAACCACCATCACATAATTATAAAGACCATGAAATTATACACGGTGGTCCGTGTGTGTTAAACATGCGACAAAAATTAAAATGGTTACCTCCAGCTCGGATGCAATGCAACCATCCAATCCTCTCTACTATAAACCACAACATTTCCTTCATCGACTCTCGGACTCTTTCAAAAACAAAAACAAAACAAACAAAATAATCAATCAAAGGAATCGGGGAATGTTGTTAAGATAACAACTCATACTTGTTCGTCCTGTAACTTCGCAACAAAGCGCTTTATCAAAATCCATCAAAGGATAAAATATCCTTTGAATAGTTCAAGGAATAACCTCTTTACTTTTTGCCGCTTGTTTAACAAACACCCTGTACTTACAGAAAAACACACAGGCCAAATGTGTGCACTGTAGAGCTAGAGCTCAAAAGTTGCAATGAGAAAGTGTGTATCTGTTCAAATAACCAGAAAAAATAAAAACGAAATCGGCAAATTTCGGTTTTTCTGACATATCTTCGGAAGTAATCGGAATTTTCTGTTTTTTCTTTACAGCGTGATAATAAATCTTTAAATCCGCAACTTTTTTCCTAACTTGACCATCTTTGTATTTCCTATGGTTTCCGAGATCCCCATGATAGACATCGTTATCTTGGACATAGTGCAAAAATAACCGAGTGCTTGATAAAGCAGCCGTTCGGAGGTATGAGGGCAGAAATATTAACGTCGAAAGAATTTGAGAGAATTCGGACGAACCCATTCGGCCGAATTGTTAAATTAAATTTGCCGCTTTCATTATTTCCCCCACCTATCTTGTACGACTATGATGCGCACCATGCGCTTGTTCTCTTTATAACATTAACATATCATAGTCTATTTACATTTTATTTTTACATTTAATATTGTTATAATATAATATACAGTGTGTCCCAGATCGCGTGGGATTGCATGGGTAACTTTGTTATTATTAAAGATAGAGAATTGGTTCAATGGGCAATGTTTTGCAGTTTTAGATGCTTATTTAAAATTTCCTTATGGAAATTCAAAATATCGCATAGGTTCGACGTAAATTCAAAAAAACTAAAATTGGTCATTTCCTTGAATGTCTTATATCATCGAAAGTATAAGAGATATAAAAAAAAAGTTTTATATAAAAGTGACTGTCTTTGATACGCTTAATTTAGAATTGATGTCAAAAAAAAATTCAAGATGGCTACTTTTGAGGAACATTTACCAACTTCCTAAAATTAAATAGGCGCTATATGGGATTTTTAGATTACTTGATAGATTTTTTAATTCTCTTTTCAACGAACCATCATAACATAAGATTGAAAATAAGATACCAGTTATATCAACGGTTTTTATATTTTAATCAAGTAGGTTGTGATGAATTAAAAAAAAAACAAAACAAAATCTATTCGAGCTAACAAAACAATGAAAATAATTACATCAGATGGCCGTCTAACATAACGGAAAATGCTGTCCGCAACCTGGCTACTGTCTTTAATACGCCTAATTTAGAATTGATGTCAAACAAAAATTCAAGATGGCTACATTTGAGGAACATTTACCAACTTCCTAAAGTTAAATAGGCGCCATATTGGATTTTTCGATTATTTGGAGAATCAATTCGATCGCTGTATAGAGATGCACGCATATCACTATTTGTCTTTTAATTAAGAAATTGGAGACGAGATATAAATGTCGTGTTTCAAGTCAATTTGCATAGAAAATATGTATAGCATCTCGCATCGATATAGTGCCAATCGATGTTTAAGGCGGGCCAGTTAATTCTGTCCTTATTCCCAGGAAATATAATTGTTTGCGTAGTAAAAGGATATGTATGCCTTTAGAATTTTTGGTTTTCGAGTTTTTCCTAAAGTTATCATAACGGGTCCCGCATAATCTAAACTTACTACAGAAAACGGTTTCAACTGCGATACTCGATAGGACGGTAAATCTGACATAAATGGCACATTAACTCTTGGAAAGACTCTAAAACATCTTATACACTTAGATATGCAATTAGTTATGGCACGTCGGGGTGACAGAATCCAAAATCTTTGTAATACTAGAAAGTGAAGGGTTTTATATCCTGGGTGTAAATATTTTTGATGCGTATGTTCTACAATTAATTGCGTTATCCTATGATTACTTGGCAGTAAAAGCGGATGTTTTGCGTCAAATGCGAGATTTGAATAACGTAATCTTCCACCCACCCTAAGGCAACCAACCTCATCAACAAAAACAGCAAGTTTGCGAAACGGCTTAGGAACCGGAGTGTTTTGCTGAATTGCTCGAAAAATGTCAGAAAATGTCTCGAGCTGAGCATGTTTTATAATAACCGTCAAAGCGTGTTCTATTTCACTAATATTGATTGTTCTTGGTGGTTGAAAGTTTTTGTTCCTCAGACAATGTATGAAACGATAAGTTAAAGCTATAATTCTTTGAATCTTTTGAAGTGATGAGAAATTTTGGAGAAGTAAAGTGATGCAATGTTGCTCCACGACTGCATTTAGGACCACATATTTCGTTTCCTCCTCGGCGGTTGCTTCCAAATGATTTGGTTGCAAAGGCCAATTCTCCCTTGATTGTGAGAGCCAAGAAGGACCTGCCCACCACAACGAATGTGCGAGTAGCTGGGATGGGGTTATACCTCGAGACCCCACGTCGGCGGCGTTATCTTTTGTTGGAACGTAATCCCATCGAGCTTCTGGCAATGTTTCCTGAATATGCGAAATTCGATGAGCAACAAAAACCTTTTTTGTGTAAGGTAACGAATTAATCCAAGCGAGGGTGGTTTGACTATCCGACCAAGCGTGTAGCTCATTAATAACTACATTAGGAAGCATTGACTGAATATTGGCAATCAAATCTACAAGCATTACAGCAGCACATAGTTCCAAACGCGGTATAGATAAAGTTTTTAGTGGGGCGACGCGAGATTTTCCAGAAACAAGGAATACCTTAGTTAAACAATCGGATAAGACAATTTTAAAATAAACAACTGCGCAATATCCCATTTGCGACGCGTCGGCAAAACCATGCAACTCCGTATAAAGTGCGTCCTGACACAAAAACAACCTAGGAATGTTTATTTTTGAAAGGTATGATAACTCGGATCTGAATTGATGCCACTTTTGTACGATAGAATCTGAGGGAGGATCATCCCACCCGACCTTTGAGATCCATAACTGTTGCATAATAATTTTTGCGAACATTACACACGGTGATAGGAAACCTAAAGGGTCATAAATTCTGGAAATTTCAGATAAAATATATCTCTTAGTGACCAATGGATCATGGGATGTGTAAGAATAAAAGAAATGATCATCTATCGGATTCCAATGTAACCCTAGAACTTTAACGGAAGATGGTTCTTCTTTGTTAAAATCGATGAGATGTTGATGTTGCGATTTAATTAATTCTGAGTGGTTGCTTGCTCATTTTCTCAATTAAAACCCGCCTAGTTCCATAAGTTCAATTAATTCTTTCTGTAATTTTAACGCCGATTCTGTGCTGGTTGCACCGTAAACAACGTCATCGACATAAATAAAATTCTGCAATACGTGCGATGCGAAAGGGAATCTATTTTCGTATATTTTGGCGAGTTCTTGGATTGTGCGATTAGCCAAATAAGGCGAAGAAGCGAGCCCATAAGTTACTGTGTTAAGACGATATTCATTAATGGGTTCGTTTGGGGAAAAACGCCACAAAATGCGTTGAAAATCTCTATGCTTGGGTTCCAAATTAATTTGTCGAAACATTTGTTTGATATCGCAAATAATTGCAATTGGAAAACATCGAAAATTTAATAATATTGCAAATATGTCCTTTTGTAGTTTAGGACCGATAAGTAGCGTATCATTTAAAGATAATCCTAACGATGCCTTTGCGGAAGCATCGAATACAACACGCAATTTAGTAGATAAACTGTCGGGGCGATACACACAATGATGTGGCAAATAGAACCCATTATTAATTTTCAAATCACGAACTACTGACATGTGACCACTCTCGAGATAATCCTTCATAAATTCAGAATATGCAATCCGTAAAGATGGGTTTTTAGCTAGCTTGTTTTCCAAGGAAAGAAATCTGCGTTTTGCTTGACTGTAAGAGTCGCCTAGAACTGGCTGAGAAGCTTTAAATGGTAAAGACACAATGAATCTGCCGCTGGGTTCTCGTTTCACTGTGTTAGAAAAAATCGTTTCACACAGTTGTTCCTCTGGAGTCAGAATTACGGTACTCTTCGGAACCTGCTCAACTTCCCAAAATTTTTGTAGAGTTCTGTTCAATGAAAATTGTGCGAAGACGTGAAATGAAAACGGATTTGCATTGTCGCTGGAATTGCGAAGGACCGAAGCGGTGCCCTGTAGTATCCAACCAAATATACTGTCAATAGCTACTGGCTGATCGGCTGTACCAAATATGCGATCTTTGTTAAATATGTACGGTGTGAGTTCAGCACCAATTAAAATGTCGATAGACGAAGGTATGTTGAATTTGGGATCTGCGAGGCGTAAATTGGTGATATGTTTGCAATTTGAAACATCAATTTCCATTTGAGGTTGCTTCGAACAAATTTGGGGCACGATCAAAGCTTCAAAATCAAATTTTGGATTTTGGCAATGTGCAGGTTGCATGTGGCATAGGACACTTCCTTTACTGCACTGAGTGGACATATTATTTAATCCATGAATTGTTAACGATGAACGCTTGGGTTTTAAACCTAACCGATTAACACAATTATCAGAAATAAAATTGATCATACTTCCAGAATCAATTAATAAGCGAACTGGTTGATAATTACCCCGTATGTCTTTAACATTAACAACTGCGGTCGATAAAAGCACTGTCGAAATTTGATAATTAGAAGTAATATTAGTCATTACGCTCAATGACTGCGTTTGCGTTATTTCGTTAGCGCTCACGGACTCTGAAGAAGTCGAAGGAATTACAGTATCCTCACTTGGTACTGATAAAACCTTTGCGTTAAGATGTAACAGAGTGTGATGCCTGCGATCACAGACATGACATCTTGCTGTAGATTTGCAATGAAAAGCAGTGTGTAAAGAACTAAGGCAATTTTTACAAAGTTTCTTCGTGCTAGCTATTTGAATTCTGTCTTGAACTGGTCTTGACAAAAATTCAGTGCATTTATATATGCCATGCGGCCCCGAACAATGTGAACACTTCAAAGTATTTCTAGTACTAGATTGCGTTTGTGAAGTATTGGTGGCGTCAGTATTTAAAAGATTGGAAATCTGATAACCACGTTTAATAGTTTGTGGAATAGGTGAAGCGGCTGCCATCTTCGACTTGGGAGACATTAATTGTAACGAATCTAGTGCCTTTGACTGATTTTCTAAAAATGTAATTAATTGTTTATATGAAGGGAGCTCAATTTCACTATGTTCTAGTTCAAAATCTGTCCGGGTTTTGGTATCTAACTTTTGCAAAAGCATATTAAACAATAGAAAATCCCAAGAATTGACTGGAAAATTGAGAACCTTTAAAGATTCAATGTTTTCGTGAAACGTGTCTAAAAGTAACCTTAAATCTTTGGAATTAGGGCGCTGCAAAGCAGTGGCGTTTTGTAATTGTTGATAATAGGCTGTAGCAAGTAATCTTTTATTCTCGTATCTATTTTTTAGAATTTGATAAGCTGTGTCATAATTAATTTCAACTAACGGCAAACCTTTAATAATATTATGAGCTTCGTCGCGTACTGAAGTTATCAAATGATGAAATTTTTCGATTTTAGAGATGCTGTCATTGTTATGCACCAATGAATTAAATAAGTCTATGAAAGCTGGCCATTCCTTGATATCACCAGCAAACTTTGGGATCTGAATTTTTGGTAATTTTTGTATTGTTTTTGCGTTAGAATTTTCTGTATGTATATGAGATTTATTAATTATAGCACATAACGCCTTTATTTTATAAAAAATAATATCTGTATCTGAACGAATTTTGTCATGTTCCGGAAAATCCTCATCTTTAACTAACCCTATGATATAATTGTGATATTCTTGAAATTCCTTATAATTGGTATCTACTTGAAGTGCTCTCGCCAAGAAGATAGCTTTTCTTGATTCATCTAACTCCCCTTCGCCTTCCCGTAAAGTTTCTTTTAATCTAGACATCGCGGTATTTCGTAAAAGAATAGATTTGTTAAATTTAGCTGCTACGGTTGGGTTCATTCTTGAAAAATAGTAAATTTAAGCAATATGAAAAATAAGAGAAAAAATATCGAATCCGAATTTTTATCGTTATACGGAACTACAATGCGACCAGGTACAGATAGAGCGCAGACACAGACACACCAAAATTGTATGGCTGTATTGATAACGACACAACCTTGTCGTTGCGAACAAAATTATCGAATTTGTTTATTTATCTATTGCTTGAGCTAATAACGTAATTGCGTAATTAAGCAATTAATAAGGATTAATTCGTGTATAATTTATGTGGTGGAAATATGAAATTACCGTAACCAAACTACTATCAAAATCAAAAATCAATTATGATGAGTTTTAATTTATGAAATGGTAATTAAAGGATTTAAATCCGGGACGAAGGACCATCAATGTTTGCGTAGTAAAAGGACCTGCACTTACCCCAATTCCCCAAAAGAACCAGTATTTATTGGCACCAACTTTGCTGCTCTGGCGCGCGCGCTGCACTGCTCTCTTTCCGGCACTCCCTCTCCTCGTGCAGGATTGGGATAGGATATGCGGGATTCATAAATTAAATTTGAATTCAAAATAGATGATATGATTCCGGACTTAACAATAATAGGTACCTATATCTATTTACTCTTATGTGTATACCTAAACGAAAGTTATGCACGTTAAAAGGTAATATTCGGGACAAACAGACATGTTTGGCTGCACCTATATACTTATTTAATCATTGATCAGTAATGTTTACTTTTGGAACAATGAATGAATTACGCAAGTTTTCCAAATACCTAACAGTTCAGTAGAAATGTCGCTTTTCGATAGGTAGGGGACTAATTGGATAATACTGCATCTCGCATGTGATGCGCTTCTATCAGTTAAACATCCATAGCGTCCTGGCTTGTTTAAGTACAGCTACATACTTACTCGTTATAATTAAGTCTCACCTGGTAGACTTTGTTTCTGAATGCATACACGTGCTTCGTAATATCTGCAGCAATAACAGCGGGCCATTTAGTTTGATTTGCGGGATTTGACAAGACCGGTAAAAATACTTCTTCCACCAACACAGCGATCTCTTCTACGGGCTTTGGTGACATATCACCAATAAGGAGAACTTCTCTAATATTATCTCGAGTTACGACCTCTTTCTTCTTCCGAATGAAGTATGACGACTTTGTCTTAAGATTATTGGGAAATTCTGTGACCGGCATCAGTTGGCCGGCTGCACTAGTTATCATTATCAGTCTGGGCACGTTTGGGTTATTAAAAAAATTCAGAATGATTCTCTGTAATCGATAAGTGGAGAAATGAGGCGTTATAATAAGGTGACCTTACAGCATATTCGTCAGTTGACCACATCTTGTTCCATTTCTCCATTTTCATTTTTAACGTTTTCATGAGATAATTCAATAAGAATTCGACTCTATAATCTGTGTCATCGTCCTGTTGCCTTTTTTTGTCTTTGTCGCCCATTTTGAATGTTTTAAATTGGCATTAAGTACTAATAATTGTGCCGATGATGTGTCGAAGTTTTTATTTACTAATAAACACCTAGCAACGTAATCGATAGTGTTATAATAGTATAGGCAGGTGTATTGGCTTTTGTTAAAAGCAGCACCCCATTCTATATGTACCTACGTAGGTATTGTACGAAATCAAACCCATCATGTGTGCAAATGTACCTACTTGTGATTCTTGTCAGATACCTAGTCGCTTAACTACGCGAACTCGAATATATGTATCTATTATTTTGTAATGGTAGTATTTCGTTAGTTTTTTAAGTTACAGAGAAAGGACAACATTCTGTTCTGGCAGTAGCAAAAATCATATGTTTTAGAGCACTTTTCAAATGCAACATGAACCTACCTATTAGTAAGCCGAATGTAAGCTACCTGTAATGATCAAAGACATCTAGCGCATCAATGGATCACATGAAAAGGGCTTTCCATCGCAAGTCTACCAGCGTTTATTTTTAACATGGTATTTTGATCGCACTAACTATAATAGCAACAAGAAAAGTGATGTGCTCCTTTGTTTATAAAATAACATGAGTTATACTCTCACTCTTTCCTCAGATACTAGGTAAGTATGTAATTAGTATATTATGTATCAAGTTTTATAAACGACACTTTAGACACTACTATGTTAAACACGAGCGTAGCGCCTGCATGCTGCATATTTTGTTGTTATAATTTTATGTTATGCATTCACATCTTTATCTACAAACAATTAATTTTGCAACACAATTTAATATTAATTTGTCGGTTGGTTTTTTCTTGCTAAGATCTTTTTTTCCCCAACCTATTTCTGTTTCTATTCGGTGAACTATCTAACAATTTCAAAGTTAATTCTTGCTCTTGCTGTTGTATCCTTGCATCCTCGAGTATTACTCACACATAATGTACAATAGATTAAGCTTTCCTAAGAATCTGTCAACTACTCTTTAAGGACAACTCATCCCTTTTCTGTGAAACCAAGACCTGACTACTAATCTTTGTGAATCACCAATAGGTAATAAAAGGACTAACCATCAGAAAAGAAGGGAGACTTGAAACGACATCCTAAAATGTAACATTGTTTTTACCATGTTAAATAAATGTTATTTAATTACTGTAAATCGGTAGTGAGTTTATTTTATTTAATTCGTTGCCTTAATATACCAGCCACACTACGGGCACAACTTTGCAATGTACCTACAAATCAAACATTGCCGTTTGCCGATGTTTGAGTAACAAGATAACCGTGGAAAATCTGATACGGGGCCTAAGAACTAATAATTAATTAGTTTGCACTGTAGATAGAAACGTAGTGTAATAAATGATTATGAAAGTAGATTAGATTAATAATAATAATAGTAATAATATTCGTTTTGACATCAACAATAGATACGTATCGTTCAGATGATTCATTGTGCGTTTATTAGTACTCTCCTACCATTGAATAAAAAATTTTATTCAAAGTTTATTCAGTGCTCCTACGGCACACCGTTTTCGAGATTATTTCTACTAAACGTTTCAATCCTCCCTTATGAGTACCTACTTCAGCGACACTGTGTTGTTGAAATATGAGGGATTATAACCAATCACTGTAAGGGGTCGATGAGGAAAGCTGTGTAGGTTGGTGGAAATCCTTCAGTAGAACCAATTTCACGAAGAGGTGGAATGTGTGTTGACCCCCCCCCCCCCCTCCCAATTTCAATTATCACTGCGTAAGCAAAATTTTAAACAAATTGGTTTTCGCGTATAAAAGTTTTTACTTCAGAAACAGCACTCCGGGCTCTTAAAGTGTAATGTGTGCAACTATTTTTACGTGTATGCAATATATTCAACTCACTGCTATCAAGATAGAGACTTAAGGTGGCGGACTTCTTTTTGCATCACTAACTTTATTTCTGAACCGATTTGAACCAATCTTGTTTTAAAATCAGAATGCATATGGGCTAATAATAGGAAGTTTTGAATTCGATACCTTCAGTAATAAGGATTTTATAATTTTTGGTTTTTAGAAAACAATTATTTAAAATAGAACTGTGTAATGGTTATCTCCTACACTTTCACATTTTAAAATACTACATATTTAGAATCTTTTGAAACTTAAGTGAAGTTTCTCGGTGCTTCCGTTCCGACATGATGCAAATTTTCATGAAAATAATAAATTTTTCCGCCATTTAATATGTGAATTGCGCCATAATAGCACCTCCCAATGATAATAGGTGGCGCGCCGTTGGAATATTACAGCGTCCCTATTTTCGCTTCTAAAGACCTCTGTGTCTTAATTAGATAACATCCTGTCTAGAATTCTAGATTACGGCAGGGACACTAGGATACTCGTTACCTCAATTAACCCGTATAATGACCTTGCGTATCATATCACATTGCAAGATAAGAAATACCTACGGCTTTTATTATTGTAATTCTTTTTAGTTTTTATGCTTCTCAGAGCTATCGACTTGTACATTAAACAACCTAAGTTCCAGTTGGTTACATAAATTGGTAACGTACTGAAGCTTTTATTTTGGATACTGGATATGAAACACTACCTCAAAATTTGGGGTGCATTTTCCTTTAAAACTTAGGGGAAGGGAAACTACTTCAGCCATGGGGAGGGAGCTGTATAAAAAATTTTCCTTCCCTCAATGATACGCATTGCCTAGGAATTGTATAGAAATGTGGAATAATGGGTTAATAAACTAACATCGTTTAAGAACTAGTTACGCTTACGACTCAAGTTGCGTATTTGAAACCATTAAAATTATATTTAAAATTTATTTTCATTTCCATGATGTTCGGTAAGAAATTTTTCAAAACAGTTTTTCTAAACATTAATCCTCGCTTTTCCCTCTCGAAATTGGCTCACCTGTAAGTAAGCGCTTATATGTTGGGATATCAGGAGTGACAGGAGTACACAGATCATCGGGATCAGAACGTAGTGCTGGATTTTTATTCTAGACAGATGTGAAGTTGGTCAAAAGGGGATCATTTGACACACAAACCTTTTTCGTCCAGGAAATTAAGGTTTTGCCATGGCAATTTTTTCAAAATGAATCGATTATCTTGAAATTTCGACAGTAGGTAGGGAATAGCCTAAGGATCAAAATGTATATCATCGCAATGAGCGCTTTCCCCCTGGGGGTGGTTGCCACCCCACCTCAGGGGTGGTAATTTTTTATTGTAATTTTTATACAGGAATAGATAGAAGTATTAATTCTAAGCAAAAAGTGTTCTATACATTTTTTTAGAAAGTTAATACTTCTCCAGTTATTCGCGACCGAAAGTATGAGTTTTTCATAGAAAAGATCAATGTTTGTAATTGGTTATTCGCGACAAACACGAAAAGTATGCATTTTATAAAAAAACTGCGGAGAACAAAATCGTAGGTTTTAAAAAAGCAAAGAAAATGGTTTTTTTTAAAATAATTTCTGTATTAACAATACCAACCGAGTTTTGGCTTGTTAAAAGTTAGCTCTTGTTCGTTAAACGCTAAATTAGAGAGTTTGATAGTCAAATAATGGCAAAACTATGCATTTTTCCAGAAAAAGTTGTAGAATACTTATTCTATAAGTATTTAAAAAAAACCTTTCTTCGTTTTTTTAAAAACGAACATTAGCATAAAAGTTAAGTGAGTTATGATGAAAATAAGATAGATCCGTACTTTTTTCAGCGAAAACATCAGCGCAAGCAACCCCCTAATTACCACCCTAATTAAAATTAGTCCTCCCCCTTTCCAGTTTTCTCTAATTACGTATTATTAATACTTACATCTAGAAGAGTGACCAGTTTAGAAGACTTAATTTTGAAATAATTGAACCTAAAAGTGAAAAACGGATTTTTGCAATTTTGTGAATAACGCTCTTCTCTTCACAATATCTACAAAACAACTGGAGATACGTACAAAATTATACAGCATCCAATTGTAGCTTTTTTAATTTCAAACATTTTCCTCGCCGGGAATTTTCTGTACGATAAAAATTAAGTGGATATAGACGTTTAAAACGTGTATTTATATGCGAGCACTGCTTTGTTTTAAATCTCTTAGCTCACCCCATTTTAAAACTAAGAGTTTTAAAGGGATTTTATGTAAATAGTCTTGTAAAAACCTACAAATGGCTTTTTAATGCACTTTTTATCATAAAAATAAAGAAGTTATGATTAAAAATAAACGAATCACAATTTTTTCCGAAAAATTCTGAAAGCACAAATCGAAGAATTTATGCTACATGACCGGTATATATTTCGTATACTACAAATTAGACTTATATATGTCGTAGTCTTTTAGTGAAATCTGTCATTTCACGAAAAGCCTAGTCCGAAGCCCAGTCATTTAGTGAAACGCTGAAAATTTGTACGTGTGGGGTATTTTTCCTTCCGCTTCTAGAGCGATAAGGGATACCATTTATCGATCTCGAATGGGAAGGGAATCCAATCGTTTGGTCCTGGAAAGTACACTGTGCACAGTTTCATATAAATGACTAGGCGTTTCGTGAAATGACGGATTTCACTAAAAGACTACGACATATACACACTTATACATCCATTCCATACACCTATACACTATGTAATGCATATACAGGTCGATTCAAAAAGAATATCACCACTTTGAAAATCTGAATTTTAATGAAAGAAACAAAATAGAACCATATGGGTTATAAAATGGAGAGTATTAAAGTATTAGGTATATGTATTATATGTACGTGCGCGGCTGCCCGGAACTTTTACCTTTGCACAATAGCAATATGTAGTTTTATGGGTAATGGTAATGAATCGAGATAGAGATCTAGAAAAACACAAATTCGGTAAAGTAGATTGTGCGCGTGTACTCGTGCTAGTAGTACTTTCTGCCAAAGAGTCGCTCTGCAATATTTCATTTATACAACATATTCAACACCACCTATCGACAATTGAGCTTTGAGTTCTTGCGCTTCCGTGTCCTTAATCAGTTATATAAGCCGTCGGTTAAGACCGCCGGAACGCATCAAAAACAGACCTTCGCTATTCCAACAATCCTGCTTTTATTTAACAAAATTACACTTTCATATTAGCTGATATTGATCTAGAAGGTTCAGTGTTGAACCTAATATACTTTGTTTGTTAATATATTGCTCCATTTTCTCGTAATTGTTGGAATTGCGAGATACAAAATACAATGAAGCGCAGACACACACCCATGTCCATTAATTGTAAAATTGTAGCAGTCCGTACTGTTTCGTAGTTCAGCCACTATATGAAGGATGGCATTACTATCGCGTTATATTTTCACAATTCGTATTTTGTAATTGCCGCGCCGAATGAAAAATAATTTCATTCATATTGAATGATATATTGTTCTTCAGTAAACAATAAGCGTTTTGTAGTAGGTAGTAGGTAGGTAAACGTTTTAGAAACAAATGCATGCGTTGGAAAATCTAAAATTTTCGCAAGTAGGAATTACACGCAAGTGCATCATAATAATACATTTTTTTGAAAGCATGTTGTCTAAAAACTACATGAGCTATTTTCATATTTTGACCAAGCGCTCTTGCTTGAAACAAAATATGGAAATAACCAAATTCAATCTTAAAAAATTATCAGGTTTATTTTAAAGAACGAGTCTAATTCAGTACAGTATTTCTAGAATCTTTGATTTAGTTCAAATTAGCATAAATCTCATTAGCACAAAAAGCACTCGTTGATAAACACTAATTATTTTGCCTTGTTACTATAGACACGGGGTCTATAAGAAATTATTGGCGGTATCTTTCACATAGTGGGAAATTACCTATCACTGTAATTGAGTGATAATTGCCCGCTTCATATGGGAATTATTACGCATGAGGCGCTCTTCTCTCTTCAGTTTTTTAGCGCATTTTTTAAGAATGAAAAAAATGTGCTATTGTTTGCGTTATGTCCGTTCGGGCCCACTTCTACCGTTTTGAACTACTAATGGTCCTACAGTCATAAAATTTTTTGCAGTAGATACCCTATACCTTGAAGGCCATCAAATTTCGCTTTCTAGGGGGGGGGGGGGGGCAAGAATTATTTCCTGAGATGTTGTTTTTGAAAGTAAAAGGGCAATAGCTTATACATACGACAACCAATTGGTCTCAGATTTTGCATACGCATGCCTTTAATGGGCTTTAGAACATTGGCGGGGGGGGATTTACAGTGTTCTACCCTTAATGGTATTCTAATGAAAGGTCTCATCGAAATAAATTGGTTTGTACAAACTATAACTTTCCCGTGCGACTCTTTTTTGAGATCAGTGAGCGACGGGGCCTGAGGGGGGGAAGGGGTTAAAAATTAATTTTATCTCTCATTGTATTCCTCGTTGTATTCTAATGAAAGGTCTCAACGAAAGGAACACTTTTCTGCAAACTACTGCCCGTTTTTCTGTCCTCTTATCAAAGTACGGGGTGGAGGGGAAGGGGGGGGGGAGTAGAACTAGTTTTATCCTTCATGGTACTCTAATGAAAGGTCTCAACGAAAGGAATTAATTTATACTAACCATAGTCTTCCTCCTCGATCCCTTGTCGTGATCGGTTATAATTCCTTATATCTTAAGAGTGAATTATCAAACGAAAGTACCTACAAAGGGCGATTGGGACGTTTGGAAGAAATATAACCATTGGGCATTTAAATAAAATTTGATACATAGCCACTTGGAATAAAACCAAATTTAACGCCAATTTCAAAATTTCGTTTTGCACATGCGCAGTGCTAACTTTCTTATTTATGGAGGCATTTAAATGAAATTTGATACATAGCCACTTGGAATAAAAGAAAATTTGTCACCAGTTTCAAAATTTGTTTTTGCGCAAGCGCCATATCAACTTTCTTATTTATGGAGGGATTTAAATGAAATTTGATACATAGCTACTTGGAATAAAAGCAAATGTAGCGCTATTTTCTAAATTTTGTTGTGTGTAGGATGTGCAGTGCCAACTTTCTTATTTATGGAAGAAATTTCGTAGGGGTGTTAAAAAAGAATGCGCTTTACTTGCACAAGGGTTGTGCACAATTGGTACTTGTTAAACCTTAAATTTCATGTTTTCTTTCAGCCTAACAAAGTTTCGTGGTTCGCAGGATCTCGATTAGGGAATCGTTTGCAATACAGATGCACTGCTTGCCCACGGTTTTTATTGCACTCGAGGTACACTTGCAACATATCAGTTAATTGACTGAAATCCATTTAAAAAAATTTAGCCAGCAACCACAGTAAAGTGTAATGTTGTTTCCATGGCATTCCATAAAATTTCTCACGATTTCTGTTACATTCGATGCGTAAAGAAGATTGTTTCCTTGACATGCCAGAAAATTTTGAAAAACTAGCTTCTTTAATTTTCTGTGTAAAAAATTCCAATCAAATATCAAATTCAATTAACAAAACATAATCATGCAATTTAAAATATATAAGTCAACCATAATAATAATTTAAAACATTCTAATTACGGCCGTTTTGTAGTATGTTTACAATCATGAAATATGGTTTTTGTTGCATTTAATTCGGACAAAAACTGTAGGCGCTACAGGTTGAGGCGTTTTTTAAGTTACATCCTGTATTGTATCCAGACGATCCATTTTGCCTTTGTGGATGCTCTCCTCTCAGATATCCCAATCGCCCTTTGTTGAGTACTCTCCTCCGACACTGTGCTCTTTGAATATAAGAAATTATCACCGATCACGTAAAAGGGCCGAGGAGAACCGGTTTAACCTCCCCCCCCCCTCCAACTCTGATAAAATGTGGGCGAAAAGGGCGGTAGTTGATAGGGAACAGTTCCTTTCATTGAGACCTTTCATCAGATTACCATGAAAGGTAAAAACATTTCCGCCCTCCGTCTTTCCACGTCACTCTCTTATCTCTAAAAGCAGTCGCGGAGGAAAGTGGTAGAAACCAATCCCTTTCGATGACACCTTTCATTAGACCATGAACGGTAAAAAGTGTGATTACCCCACCTCCCATTTTGAAAATTTTATTTGCCAGGCGCATACCAAATCTGACACAAAAAGACGCAAATGAATATGATGCACCTTTTACTTCCAAACAGCATCTCGAAAAACAATTCATGGGGGGAGGAGGCTTAAAACAACAAAATTTGAAGACTCTGCAAAAAATTCAGCGCAATTACCTAAAATGAGTTCAATACCGCGGAAGGGGATCCGGACAGAAAAACGTACAAAACGCAAACAATAGCGCACTTTTTTAAATAAAAAAAGCATACTAAAAATTTACAGAGCATTCCGTAAAAATACTAATTTGTTGAATGTTTTAATAAACCTATGCGCAACTACTCTTCTAATTTAATTATTCTAATTTTGTCATAGTCACTATGCAGATAATTTTGACCTGTAAAAGGTGGCGTAAAAGATTTTATTGTTTTAAATAGCCCAGAACAAGAGAGGGATAACAAATAAATAAATAAATAAATTTGGCTCCAAATAACATGTATTTGGAAAGTGCACACCATTTTATTCCCGGCACAACTTTTGGCAGCCAAAAAACCTCAAAATGTTTGGAATTTTTTCAGTTTTTCGCTTAAACCTCGAAAACGGTCCATATTTAATGAATAACACTTATTTAGTGAATTAAAGAAATTAAAGAAATTCGGCGGTGATCAAAAGATGAACAAACAAAATCGGTCCAATAGAAAAAATTTTACAAGCGATCAAAGAACACCGATTTTTTCCAAGCTTTCTAAAAAAACTTAGTGCGTTGTGGCTCCTTGCTTGTTTGCTTGTTCATTTTTTTCACTGTTGATCGACGCAGAATTGTGTTTTCTTTAATATACTTACTAAAGAAGTGTTATCCATATAAAGTATAGACCGTTTTCGAGTTTTAAGCGAAAAACTGAAAAAAATACGAACATTTTGAAGTTTTTTGGCTGTCAAAAGTTGTGCCAGGAGAAAATGGGTGTGTACTGTTCAAATACATGTTATTTGGACCCAAATGGACCATTTAAAACGATAAAATCGTTTACACCACCTTTTGCAGGAATCGCCCCTTCTGAATGCTCGGGCCGTAGCCAGATTAGTTACTAAGAGCGGGCAGGAAAAATATTAATAATTTGCTGTGTTCTGCCGAAGGAATTCGTTTTTAGCGCAATCCACGAAAGTGGTGCGCTTATGACTTCACATTTCCGTCCGTCTGCGTGTCGTTCCGTACTATAGCTCAGTGGCTAAACCTCGTATTGACTATCAAAAATGAACTTTGGCATTCATCACGTGTTATAGCCCTAAATTGGTCAAAATTATTATTTATGCACCAATTTTGTTGAGAAAACGATCAAGCTCGATTGCTCGATGACCAAGAAATGATACATTTCTATTTTTGGCGACCAAAATATTTTTATCTAAAGGATGTCAAAATTGTTATTTATGCATCGATTCTCTTGGGAAATTCAATTGCGCAATGCCCAAGAAGTGGTCCATGTGTTTTTTTTGTTCACAAAAAATGTCAAAGTCGTTATTTATGTACCGATTTTCTTGGGAAGAAGAACTCGTCGACTTCTAGTTTTCATCAATACAGATAAATAACCGTATGAAACTTGGTCACTAAGTAAGGAATTTTACTATTACAAACATTAGTTACGGGGGTGTCGAGCTAAATATAGCCCAGGGCGTTAAAAACATAGCCCGGGGATATATTTGCCCGGGGTCTGACTGTTACACAGATTATTGAGAATGAAGTAAACATGGGATGCGTTCTTTACCTTTAATTTTACTTTACCACTGAATAAAGAATCTGAACTTTATTCAATAGCTGGCATAATAATAATAATAAATTAATTATTTTAGCACCTGAGTAAGTCTAAGTAGCGTTTTTTCATGTTAGGAACAGTTTTGGTTTATACGAGTACAAATTTTAATATCGTTGATTAGTTCGATTAGTTGATTGATTAGCAAAGGCGAGCGGGAAGCAAATATATTTTGCTTGGTCTAACAAAAAAGTGTAGTACAATTTTTTAAATAATGCAATCAACCAAATGCGCTTCATAACATGACAATCGTTATCATTAGGTATATAAAAAATAATCGCGTACAAGAACCTGCAAAACAAGCGTGTCGCTAAAAAATCATTTCAAAATACAGATCCATAATGATATTTGTCCCTTTGATAGTTTATAAATTCGAATTTCGAGGATAAATTACCACTGCATGAGTGTTCAAATATGCTCATTCGTGTAGACGGCGAGTTGAATTTCATTTTTACAACCGGTATAAAGAGGTATAATTTGCTATCAGCATTCGAGTGCAGCTATCAGCTTTCAAGATAAATTTATTCAATGTTATCTTTTATGAAGCGCCAAAAGCGGCATCTAGTTTTGTATAACCATGGTATAACCCAAATATTTAACATTTTACTTCGCAACTGCCATCTGTATATGTATAGTACAATTTTAATGTTTAGGGTAATTTTCCACGCTTAGCAAGAGAACACGAGGGATCGGGACGCGGGTCTTAAGTAAGTATGTGCAAAACCAAATTTTGGACATGATGATTGCTTTTATTTAAAGTGTATATGTATGAAATTTCATTTAATTGCTTCAGTAAATAAAAAAGGTGGTACTGCACATCATGCACAAAACCAAATTTGGAAACTGGCGCTATACATTTGCTTTTATTTTTTATTTAAATGCCTCTATAAATAAGAAAGTTGACACTTTTGAAACTTGCGTTAAATTTGTTTTTATTCCAAGTGGCTATATGTATCAAATTTCATGCAATTCGGTTCATAACTAACGGAAGATGTCAAAAGGGCCTTCTTTACTCCTTGGCCTACATTGCCAATTCACAAACTCCGATCTACAAATTTGATGAAGAAACTCCACCTGCAAAATTTCATCGTAATTGGTCCATTCGTTTACGAGATATCGACCTAACGGACGCACGGAGAGACACCGCAAAATGATAAACTCGCTGGGTGTCGATCGTTGGCTGTGAGAGCCAAAGAAATCTGCATGTGCGTACTGAACTTGGCACAGAAGACGTATAACAATTTTATTGCCAAACAGTTAACAACAAATTACGAACAAATAAAAAGTAAGAATTTAAATTATCAAATGACGTTACATGAAAATTGAAGTGAAAAAAATAACAAAACAAGAATTAAATTAGAAATAAGGCATGTTCATGAATTTACGTTAGTCTGTAAGATTTTGTTCAAAATAATTCCAAGTGGTATTATTAATATCTAAATCCAAAGATAAGTTTATAGTCGACGACATGCAGCATAGGTAGGAGATAATAACATTATATTGCTACTATGCGATCAAAGAAGAGTTGCTGTCGAGTCACCTTTGGAATTTTTGTTTACATGAGATATCATATTTAACTTGAACTTCCAAAGACTCGACGTCAATCCTTTTTTGATCGCCATTCGCCCGTTATTAACTTGTGGTAAGTAACACAAAACAGATTTTCTTGTGAAATATATAAACTATACAGTACTGCATCATAATTTTCCAGGACCAACCCCGGCCACTATTGGTTGGATTGAAGGTACGAAATTAAAATGGCAAAAATGTACGTATAGGTATATTTAGTAAAATTGGCAGTTCTTATTTTAGAATATTTGACCAGGTCTGTGTCACCGATTTTTCGCGAAAATATGCTAATAAATTATCAGGAATTTTAGAACTACTGATGCTCTTTTCAAAACTCTAAAAAAAGTTCATTTTTGACGCAACGGGAGCTTCGTGAAGTTTTCTCTCATATTTATAAAATTGATTTTTTATGACTTATCCGGTCGGAACTCTGTCTAATATTTATCAAGAAGTAAACAAAACTCAAATGACAATTGCTCAATTTTATAAATGAGAGGATCGCTTCAAACGTGCGGAAAAGTTATTAGATCTGGCTTTTAGAAAATTGAATAACTTTAATATTCAAACCAAATGTGAAAAAGATGTATTTGCGGATAACGGAGATAATTGACCGTTTCGGGACTTTCAATTTGGTATTTCCAAATTATTGAATCATAAGCGTCCCACCTGTCCACGACGCCCCGGGATCTCAGTTACACGTCACGCCACTGGTGTCGTACGTAAAAATACCGGTTAATGAAGAATGTTTACGTCACAAACGATTTAAACTTTTATGCAAATCATTTACGAAACAGTTACGTCCAGAAAAAAAGTTATATATTGGGAGGGTTACGACCTCAACCTCGACTTCTACACATCACGTATTCGTTTGTGTTGAAATCGGTAGATAACGATAAACTGATTATTTATGCAAGTAGGGAAGGCATAACTTCCCCATTCCATTCACCATTGGAACAGGAACTGGTAGCTATTTATTTACTTTATGCACTATGGAAACTTTGTGATAATTTCTCTTTTAGCTTAACATACCACAATGGAATGCAACGATGTTTACATTGTTTCAGCATGTAGAACAGCAATAGGTGCATTTAACGGACAATTTAGTAAAATCCCAGCAATTAATTTGGGAAGTACTGTTATTCAAGAGTGCTTTAAAAGAGCAAATGTTTCTCCTGAAAATGTATCGGAGGTGATAATGGGCCATGTGCTAACGGCCGGTCAAGGGCAAAATCCAGCTCGTCTGGCTTCTAAGAATGCTGGCATTCCGATCGAGGTTCCCTCGTATACGGTAAACATGTTGTGCGGTTCGGGGTTGAAGGCGATTGCCTTAGGGTACCAATCCGTTAAAAGTGGTGATTCGGATTTTGTAATCTGCGGTGGTCAAGAAAACATGACGTTAGCCCAACATGCCGCGCATGTTCGCGCTGGAGTTAAGTTTGGAAGCATTGATCTGAAGGATACGATGTTGGTGGATGGATTAGTTGATACTTTCCACGGTGTACACATGGGAGTGACTGCTGAGTTTATTGCGCAAAAGTATAATGTGTCACGTGAGGCACAAGATAATTTCGCTCTTCAATCTCAGATGAAAGCCGCAGAAGCTATTCGTAATGGTCACTTTGTGAAAGAAGTTGTTGCTGTAGCCCAACTGAAACCTCCGATGTTACTGACCAATGATGAATTTGTAAAACCAGACACAAGTATAGAAAAGCTTTCCAAACTGAATACGCCCTTTGAAAAGGATGCATCAAAATCTCCATCGGTCACGGCAGGAAATGCGTCCGGTATTAATGATGGTGCAGCCGCAGTAATGCTGTGTAGCGCTTCACAGATAAAATCGAGAAATCTGAAGCCGTTGGCCAGAATTGTAGCCTTTGCTCAAAGTGGGTTGGAACCAATGGAAATGGGACTTGGCCCCGTGAAGGCCGTAGAACTTGTTTTGAAAAGGAGCGGCTGGAGTAAAGAGGAGGTGGATTTGTTCGAACTGAATGAAGCATTTGCTTCACAATCGCTAGTTGTAGTTGACCAATTAGGACTTGATGTTAAGAAAATTAACATAAGTGGTGGTGCAATCGCCTTAGGTCATCCTATTGGAGCTTCCGGTGCCAGGATATTGGTCACTTTAATTTATAATTTACAGCGTACACAACTGACTAAAGGTGTGGCTGCCTTGTGCATAGGTGGTGGAATGGGTATAGCCATGGCAATAGAGAGGTTATGATACGTATCAGTTTTGCTGATACATTTGTACCCCGTCTGATATTTCAGTATTCAAATAGGTTGTATAGATCCAGGGAGAGTGAATTCAGATTTATATTTCTTATAGTGGTGGTGAGCAACTGAAGTGCTATTAATTCGATTGACATACCTAACTGTATGTAACTTTTATCATTTCTACTTTATAAGGCAATGTTTTCTGTTTATATTTATATATGGTTGTGAGTGAAATGCGACAAAAATTTATATACGTTGGAAATAAAGATGATCTTAATATAATACGTTAAGTTTGTGATGTAAAAGCACATGAAGATGATCTGACTAGACTAGACTTGTCATAATTATCATGTGTGCAACTTTTACATCTGTTCAATTACAGAAACAAGCAATATCACGATTTAATTAATTTAGAAATACTCAAAAATATAACTTCAAAATGTTTAATGAAGTCTTAAGTGAATGCTCTTATCTTTAAACAAAGATGTTATAAATTTATAAATGTTATCCTAATTTCATGATAAGTCTATATAATCTTTAATGTTGTCTGTTTCATTTATTGTAAACATCATTTAGTAAGTCCATTATTTTTACAGAGTTAACTTTAAGCTTTGATAATGGCTATGAAAATTTTACAATGCAAGTGTGGGAAACACAAATCCTGTACTACCATAAAAATTACAATGGCATGTAGGAGGGAATTGTTAAAAAGAAATTCTTATATCTTTTGTCCCGTTACTTTACGTACAGAACAAGAAGATCTATTCAATCTTGTCTTTCCCCATCAATTTTTAAAAGTCCGAAGATCAGCGCTGGCGAATATATGAGCCTGATCAAAAGGTGAGTTTGTGAACTGGTTCTGGTTTACCATTATAGGCGTATACAAAAAGAGCACTACTAGAAATTGATGGTGATTGTTCACATCTATTCTACTAACGCTTTTTCTAAACCCCTATTGCAATGAGAATACAATTTAGCTATATAAAAATTTTTTTATTCAAAGTTAAATTCTATCTAAAACAACGTGCCTATTTCTCTCACATTAAAGAACGATAATCTGACAAAAATTCTGTAACGTGTAACTAGGCCCATATATATTTTTTTACATACAGTGATATTTATTAAGTAGTAGCATTGAATAATAATTCAGATTTATTATTCAATGGTAGTAGACATAGGTATTTGTGTATTGTTTTTCCATATGTCTACTTTTTTAAAAGAGAAAATCCTTCTGAAGGGCGCCTATATGCAACCAAAATAATTTCTTGAAACAAATAAAGATCTCGCTGTCATATTAATTTAAATATTGTTACTTTGGTTTCACAGAAAATAAATCTATTACGCTCCTTAAACCTGTTACCAGCACACGAACGAAAATAAAAATACGGAAGCCAAAGCGACAATATTGAAAATACTTAATTAATATGCCAGCCAGATCTATTTATTTTAAGAAATTAACTTGAGTGATAAAATACTAGGACCACATACGTTGTGTTTTCAAAAGTCGCTACCTACAAGATATACAGTGATATTCATATAGAAGTAGACATAGGGATTTCCTATGTCTACTTTTAAATGATAAAAAGCCTTCTGAAGGACGCCTAACTTTATGCAACCAAAATAACTACCTACAACAAAAAGATCTGTCTGTCATATTAATTTGAATATTATCGCTTTAACTTCCGTATTCTCATTTTCGTTCGTGTGTGATGTATTCAACTAAAGAAAAAGTTGATATATCAAATTGGCATAGTGGCGGTAACGGTTAAAGTAGATTAAGAGATTTAATTTCTGTGAAGTCAAAGCAACATTCAAATCAATAATTAATATGGCAGCTAGATCTTTTGTTTCAAGAAGTTATTTTGGTTGCATAAAATTAGATGTCCTTTAGAAGACTTTTTGTCATTTCAAAATAGACATAGGAAATCCCTGTCTACTTATACATGAATATCACTGTATATGTCTTGCTTGTCTCAGTGAACATTAAGTAAGGTATACAAGTAAAATAGTACATATGCTTTAAAAACAGAAATTTAATCAGAATAAATTACATAATTGTAAGAATAAATTTAGAAAATGATAGTTCACCGAGTGCAAATAGAAATAGGCTAGGAAAAAAAGAACTGACAACGAAAAAAACCAGTCAACAAAAGTAATATTAATTGTTGGTAATGACATAAAATGCGTATTGGAATAATTGCGAGAATATTTTTATGAAGTATAAGTTCATAAATTGTCATATCATAGGCTCCATTGGAATTTCTAAAGAAAATATAGTGCACACATAACAAAACAACAAACATTATAATAAATTCACATAAGTTTGTATGTATTAGGTAGCCAGTTCAAATACAATCACACTGAATGAGGGAAACCCCTATAGTGGATACAACAAATGAACCCACTAGTCCCTAAAATGAATGAATTTCAATAACGGATTAGCGATTATATTTATGGAAGATGCGAGATATTCCTTTCCTTTTCGGTACTGTCTAGCTATAGATCCTAGACCAGTGCACTAGACACTCCTAGAGACACTATCATAAATGAATGTATAGGTAATTTTCTATTCTTCAAAAACTCAACATTATGACGTCTTTATTAAGTGATATTTTGAATATTACAAAAAAATCAAACACGTCTATAAAATCAACACTGTTTGTCCAAACCGATAAACCTTTAAAATATAATAACAACCATTAAAAAAAAAAAGCTGTAAAATTACAATTCTCGATCACTTAAATGCAGGTAGTAACTAACCATCAATTCTATTTTCTGTGTATAGACCGATACACTATAAATGATGCCAAAAAGGGCCACAAAACTAAAAATCCTATTAACTGTGCAGACATTCCGTTGAAAAATGTCTTGTGATGCTTTTTTAGTGATGCTCCTTCCAAACCACTTTTGGTATTTTCTAATACATTAACTCTATGTGATAAATGTTCTACGTCTATTCTTAATTTATTAATTGTTTCGTTTATCTCCTGTGTAATATCAACATTGGAATATGGTGCATTTTTCGGTTTCATCCGTGACGGGTTGTCTTTGAATCCATAACTATTAAACATACGATCGGTCGGAATTATCCCATTCTCTAGAGACCTCCGGGGCTCGGGAATCTAAAGACTACTGTATCAGCTCTAGTCACTTGCTAATGATTTTTTACCTCGACTGAATCGATGTATTCCTCATCGCTGTGATCCGACTCTTCCGTACTTGAGGAGATGTCAGATGGTGAAGTGCTCACATTGGAATGTATTCTATTGGGTGACGTATCTCTCGAACCTAATGGAGAATTCGATCTTGATCGTACTCTTTCCATAACATCGCCAACTATAAGTTCCAAATCGGCCATATTTAAAGAATCTATTTCACTTGGTGATGCTTCCAAGAAATTCTCGACCTTATCTGAGTAGCTCATTGTCTCAACAATTCTGAAAAGATGAAAATATCTTCATTTTCCATTTTCAAATATTGCTGAAGAAATTTACACTAGCATGTATGTGTGAAGACTATAAAACTTTATATGGAATGAAATCAAACATTATAATTATCCCATTAACCCCCACCTTTCTATTTGTTTCAGTCCACTGTAATAATATAACTGTAGTGAAGAGAGAAGATGATATTGTTTTATTACTTTTATTTCATGTCGATATAAAATGTGAAATTGCGACGATTTGTATAAATAGCCATTAAAAATCATGCTAGTAGATATGTTTTCATTATTAAAATACAAGTTGTAACCATTGTATCGATTTATCCCAACAAAAAACATGCACATTCTAAGAAAAGGTGGTTTTAAGCCTTCCATCAGTGTATGGGATACAAACAAAGAGGATATCCCCAGAAGATCAAACTCAACTGAATCTGAATCTTGTTAGAACTGGTTTCTATATCCGAGAATAACTACAAATGTATATAAAATTAAGAAATGGTGTTAAATTGCAAATGCATTAGTGTTAAATGATTTTCATTATTTGTCCAACAGTAACTTATTAGCGAAACTTGCAATTGGAGTAGATTTGGCAACGCTGTTCTCCTATATTGGTGTACTGCCATCTGAATGCTATAGTAGATTTGTCTTTAATGAAATGGTAAAAAATAAGTTTACAAGAAGATTGCTAATCTGGCCAGTTAGAGCTTGGAAACCTGAGATTATAGCAAAGTTATCTAAAGCGTCAACGCCTACCACACCATTTATTTATTTTAAAAATTCGGACAAACCGTCTAGAATGCTGTTCATTGACGTGGTTGTGGAATGTGGGACTTATGCGGGTCAATGATCAAGGGGATGTATAATGTTAGAGGATGGTTTGGATTATTCCTCATGTCAGTTCGACATATGACAGCCCCAAGTGAGACTCCCGACTACAGGAACCGCTCATGGTACAATAAGACAAGGTATGCCTATGCGCACGTGCTCGTGACGTCATTGGGATAACTGGGCTCTACCACTCAATGAAGTAATGGGGTTTGTGTAGTCCTACCAGTGTGTATCTTCTTTACGGATGTGATAAGATTTGTTCAATCGATGTCAACGGCGTCAAGTTTCTCACATTAAACTTACAAAGTATCAATTACTGCATGTTATCAATACAAATACTTAAAGTTACAATAAAAATATGTAAGTAAAAATTATATTCGTTCCCAAATAAGGACGAGACCTCTAGCGGCAATAAAAAAAAATCTTAAAAGGCTGATTAAATTTCTGAAATAAGTACAGTAAGTGGTACGTTTAGCTTCTCCGTTGCCTGGAAATTATTTTTAATGTATCCAGTGCGATTACTCAACCAACATTAAAGAGGTGATCTCAATCTCTTGTCACATAAGATTTCCAAGGGTTTAAAATGTGTCTAGTGCAGGGGTCGGCAACCTGCGGCTCGCTTTTGATCTAAAGTTGCGGCTCTCTGCATTTATCTAAAAAAATTAGTTCATTTTTTCGAAATTCATGTTAATGAATCTTATTTTATTACGATATTGAAAGTTTGTCTTCTTAATTAATAAGAAAAAAACTTGAATAAGTACCCTAAAAATTATGAACTTTAAGCACAGGACACCTCGTATAAAAATTGAACAGGACACAAAACACAATCGAATAGCGAAATAAAATAGTGGTATTTGAAAATTTGAAAAATAATAGTTATGGTACTTTGAACAAATGACATTGAAACAAGCACAAATATTCAGGATGTTCTATTTAAAAAAATCATTTATTTATTGACACTGTAAAAATGCGATACCCTGTACATTCAAAAATAATTTCTGTAGATCCGCAACCATCTATAATTGACATTTGCACACAAGATTTTTTTTAATCTTTACCAGGTATAATCTAGCAAAGACGGATGCACTGTTGCAGGACTCTGTACATGACCAAATATTATAGTATTGATTCCAAAATTTTTAGTGGCTCTTTAAAAACTGGGAAATTTTGCAAATTGTAACTTTAGGCTCTTCCGTTTCAATAGGTTGCGGACCCCTGGTCTAGTGCAATATGTTGCAACTCAACTATAATTATAAATCGAGTTTCAAAAAGCATCTCTTAATGCACTAAAGTTCCAAGGACATAAAGTGTGCCTATGTGTGACTATGCAACTAATAAATACAGTTTAAAAAAGCATATCTTAATGCACACAAGACTTCCAACTATTTAAAATGCGCCCAGTGTAATTACGCAACCAAAATAATTCTCCCTTTAAAACGCAATTGTTAACTCACAATTCACTTAGGTGTGGTCTGCGTGCAATCACTATTATACCTAAATCCACAAATCTCTATCTTCAGAAACCTGGTCTCCCACCAAAATTTGGACACCATGTACCAGCTTATATGTATACAAGAATATAAGGTGCTTTTTTTTAACAAAGTGTTTAAAAAGATGTCCACTAGAGGCTGTTACAGGTGGTCGCTTTAGGCTTTAAAGTGTTAAATGTATCAATTTGCTGGTATAGAAAATTAAAAGTGTACCAAGGAATGAGAACAAAACTTTTTGAGAAAATAAAACGAGTTAAGATAAGAAACAAGGTTTCAAGTAGATAAGAGTCGAAACGTCACGGTATTGACACGCACAGACCTCAAAAGTTTCTGAATTTGTATGAGGGCACGCTTTTCACAAAAGCTGCATTCAGAAAAAGAGGGTTGCTTCGTGTTTTGAATTCGACAAGATATTTAAGTAAAAATTTGGTGGGAGAGCGGGATTCTTACTAACATTTTTGAAAATAATCTATGACGCTCGAATGTCACATTTTCTCGACCGCGTACTGATTTCTTGACCGAACCTTTGGTGCGAACTTATGTATTGTGATTTGTGAACGCGGAGATTTATATATAGCGTACAACGAAATTCTTCGCCAAACTGTCAAGGTAAATATTGCGATTTGTGTACGCCATTTTGGGATCGCCGTGTGAGAGAATCGTTGGCCTCGCAATCGAAGACGATGCCGGTATCTTGAACGAGTTTTTATTAAACATGGGTGTCTTCTCAATTCGTTACGAGTTGCTACCAGAAGTAAATTAATAATACGTGGCTAGTTTATGCAGAACGGGAATTTCATTTCGTCAAAGAAGCGATCGGACGGCAATATGATTTTCAACCGAGAATATTGCTAACGGTGCCGTGTTAATACACAAGCTAACATTATTCGTTTCGGTGCATATTTGGATTATAGTGTTCGCGTTTAAATAGAAACTACGAAAGCGTTGGGTTTCAAGGTTCAAAGCATTCCGTTACCCCAGAATGTGTAGTGGCAAGTAACGTAAAAAACCAATTTACTAATGGAAGGTAGGCATCTATTTTATTTATATGAAGTGTGAAGAAAATTATGAACAGAACGGCCACTGGTAAAAAGGTTAAAGACAATTAATTCAAGTTTCTGTTTGTTGTTCAATGGCGGCGCGAGTTGGTGGCAAGTAGGCTTTTGCCATCCATTTGCGTAAAGAAGGCGCTGAAATAGACGGCTAAAATTGCATACAAATTGGAAAAATTATTCAAACACAAACAATTTGGACAACATTAATTACGATATGAATTTCCATGACTCGGGGATTGTAAAATTGCCTTCAACCTTGCTATTTATCACCGTTCAGCGAAAGAGAAAATAAGACTAACACCTTAGTTAGATTACATATACCTAGATATAGTCTCCCATCTACTTTCAATGAGAAGCATCTGTACCAGCATACATAACACAGACAGAAATATACAGCATGTGGCATCGAAAGGCGGGACATGTAAATTTAAAGGAGGTTAATAATGGCTAATTATTTTAGAGGAAAAACCTATTTAGGTTATTTGAATAGCATTAAACTGCGCATCTAAAAGAATAACCTTCGATGTTTTTGATTTACCCCTATGTTGTAATTTCTCCTTTCTTATCACCCCGATGTATTGTATTGTAACCGTTGTAATTTGTTTATTTAGATTTGCTGTATTGTGAAGCATGAAATTGCGTTTTAAAATGTAGCGCCATCTGGTTGTTTGCGATAAGAAGTTTTGTTATGGGACGTAAGTTAATTAACGCACGTGTTCTGGTGCTGATACCAAGAGATGCAGCTGATCAACGATGTGCGCATTATTTTCGGTGTAAGTGGGGATGCGTTCCTTGGCAGCATTATCTAATCTAATTATGATTGGCGCTTTATTTGTAATACCTACTGGAAGAATATTATTCTATGTTGGAGGTGGTCATTATTTATTTAGTTGTTTGTGGCCCGAAATCTAGCAACCATGTCTTTCCATGCATCTCCAACTGCTACGGTTATTAGTAGGTACTAGTCAAAAGCATATTTGAAATTGTGATGAAATATTTTTGGAGGTAACCAACAATCTTTGAGGAGGGTTTTGATTATACGAGGAGATAAAAAACCAACATTCCGCAAGGTAAAAGTAAATGTAACTAGCCAGTTAAATGATGCTAGCACAGCTTACTTACTATCCAGCTGCACAACTCTCTTGGCGGGAGCGGTTTGCGCCGATCTACGCGCGCAGCGCTTAAGCCCCGCCTCTTGGGGTAAAAGACTACATTGCCTGTTTGGCGTGCAATCAAGCCCAGTGTTGCCACGTTGGCCATTGTCCCAAATTCAATTCAATTAGGCAATAAAATGTATTAAACACTAACCCTACTTTCATTGCAATATTACGTAATATTGTACAGCAAATTCTAAACGTTCACATTACAATACAGCTCAAAAATCACCTACTACGGTACTGTGAAGCGACCGCGCGATGAAAATTCGTTTAATCCGGCCCCGACTTTTACCCCAAGCGAGAGAAAGAGGGCACCATTCCATCTCGCTTGGTTGTAGACCGCCAGATCAAAGGCGCCGCTCGAGAGTTGCCGAGCTGGATAGTAAGTAAGCTGTGGTGCTAGCATGCAGACTAATTTTCACTGCAACAAAGATTTTATGAGCTGTGTGTAGTATTTTGTCTGTAATTGTCGCATACACACTTCGTCAAGCCTGTCGATACATAGAATCGATTGAGAGTGTCGACTTAATGATGTGTTTTTGTTTTAACGTTTTTTGACAGTCGACATTAAGCCATATGAACTTATTAATGACCCTAAGTTCATGCTGCCTACTGCTACTGTAAATTAGACAGCAATACAAACGAAACATTAAGAGCCTGTTTCTCGTGTGCCAGTTAACCTTAATTGAAAGATAATTTACTAAGTGAACAGATTTGGTTCCATGAAAACTCAGATAGAGTTAAGCGCCACACGGATTTATTTCCATAGCTTAATCTGGTCACAACGCGTTCCCTTAATATATTATCAAAACGTACTTACGTGTGTAATTCATCCACATAATGTTTCATTGCGTCCTGCTTCGACATATTTCCTAGAGCCTTATAGGCATCATATTTAGCTCTACCGACAATGTCCCAAAAAGCGGGACGAGATGTCTTGCATGGACCTTGCGTTGCCTGTTTATAATAGGCATAGAAACGCAGCATCAAAGCATTGCTTGGCTGATACGATCCTAAAAAGGGTTTAACAGATGTAAAAACGGCATTCAAAGCAACAATAATCAATATCAATTTGCAAAAAGGAGTGAACTTTCAATTTTAACCTAGTTTTCTAAACAATTTTTAATAATTTCTACCATTTTTTGGTAAACTTCTTATCACATTTACGGCTGCGTGAAATTTTTGTTCGGTTGTCATGATGATACTTTGTTTGCAGTTACGCGCTGACACTGTGCAATTTTTTCCAAATCATAGTTAATTAAACAATACCAATACTTCGGACTTTGATTAACATTTTTGTTGATTACATTTTTTGTCGTGTGAGGTGGGGACGGATTTTGCCTTAGCAAAAAAAAAATTCGACGCACAGAAACCTCTGGCGGTTAGGTTCCACTAAACACAAAAGCAAAACAGGAAACTGCGAATGTATGAGATTTACCATATATATTACAAGGTGCTACATTTGACACAGAAGTATCAACATTGTATATGCAATACATGGTATACAGGATGGTAACCTGCGCAACGCATCATATTTCAATGCAAAATTAATAATATTCGATTATTGGCTCCCCAAATTATTTTAGAGCAAAAATGTATTAAAGTTTTTTTGTAGAACAATTTTTTTACGCCAAACCACCGTTTTCAAGTTTTCAATTTTTTTCATATAAAGACGGAAAATTGGAAAAATAAAACCCGCATCTTTTTCAATAATCTGCGATGCCATGGAATTTTCTTAAAACAAAAAGATATCCAGTTATCAATTTACAGCAGTTCGAAATGGATTTTATGATCGACTTGGTTACTAGTCTTGCAGTTAATGGTGACTTATTCGAACATTTATTATAAATTGCTATATTAGGAAACCGTTTTTAGTAATTTGGTCTTTCTTTATGTTGAATTCGCTGTTTTAAATATAATACTTTTTCATAGAATTTGATTTGTTTTATTACCTGCCTGACGGCTCGCCAGTCAACTTCTCCTATCGCCAGTAAAAACTCACTTACCTGGCTAATAATGTAAAATACTATTGGGGTAATATTCACATTTTTTTTACACTCGACTGGCGCTCATTTTAGCCAGTGTCATATCTCAGATGGACAAAGTTTAAATAAACTGATTTAGCTGCAATTTCTATGAATGATGAAGAGCACGAAATCCAGAAACGCAGGAAGAAATGGGTCCACGACATTTTGAGTAACTAGGTACTTACCTAAATGAAAAACCGAAGGAAAATTTGCAGACTGTAGACGATGAATGACAAGACAAGTGTCTCTAATGTAAATACCTACCTACAACATCCATTTGGACCGCACGTCATGCTTACGATACATGTATAAACTTATTTATAGTAAATTATAACAAGCCTTTCCATAGGCTAACTAGTACAGAGAAGAGTTGTTACTATGCTGGGATGAAGATGTTTAACAAACTCCTCGCAGAGGTAAAAGTTGTTACAGCTAAAAAGTAAAAATGCATTTAAAAGAGCTATCACTGAATTGCTCTACGATCTAGATCCTTATTCCGTGGCCGAGTATTTAAACAGGTAATTCGGTACATTTGTGTTAATTCTTTCGAAGTTTATTGTTTCATATGTTTATTTATATTGTGTTTGTAAGCATATTTTACAGTTCAATTAAATATTATTATTATTATGAGACACAACAGTTTCAACTCCACACGTTTGCAGAATGTGCAGAAGAGACATTTTAAAAATTCAAATTAAATTTCCCAAATTAATTCCTAGATGTCTGATGACTTACCTCGGTGATTGGACAACACACATCGAGCTGTCAATGGCAATTCTTTTCGATGCTTTTGTGACAAAGTTTTTTTATCGTTTTGCGCATCCGACAGAACAGGGGTTTCTTGGTTTTTTTTATGTGAGTCTACCAGTTCAATTTTTCCTTTATTTCAGAAGTGTTAATGAAATAATATTGCAATAGTTTTAATTCCATTGTTTTATGTCATTGTTGTGAAATACTCCTACGGTTAGGCAACACACCTTACATTGGAGGAGAACACTATGTGAAAAGTACGAAACGCTCTGTATACACCACCTCGATCTTCGACTTTGACCGTTCTGAGGAGCTGCCGAAAACCCTAGAATTTAGATCAGTGGTCGTGACCTTATAGAGAAGCTTTGATTATAAACTAACTATATTCAAAGTAGAGAAGGAAAGAGAAAGGGGTGATAATAATGATAGTAAAATGAAGCCAAGATAGTTTGTTTGCTCACGCAAAACATGGTCTGTGCATTGCCGTAATCGACTTAAAATCGTTATTTTTTTATTTGCGACATTTTCAATTAACTACATGCGAAATTAAATTACTCACTAGAAGGGGGGGGAGACACTTTGTGACCCGAACGCCCATATCTTTAAATCAGTATAATTTTTGTTTAAAAAGTGATTTTAAAAAACTGGTTGATAATTTTCATCAAGTACGAATTTCGTGGCATTCTCTGCATTTTCGTTGTCAAGCCGAGAATTGCAGTGGAATTTTTTTTCGAATTTTCAAAAACTAAATTCATATTCGTGATTATTCAAAGACGTACATCAGTCTTTCTAACCCTTATGCTTGCTGAGAAAAAAATTAAAGAAGAAATGCAAATTTCGCCACTTTTTTGAGGGTGGCTTCCAAACGAAACACGTTGGACCCTTGGAAAAAATGCTTGTTTTGATCACAGACCATCAAGTTTTGATCCCCTCTTCTACACAACTTTTTTTACATACTGCTATGTAGCACCCTGTATATGGTACTATCTAGGTGTTTTCGTTTTCATAGATGGCGCACCCATACAATTTAGGTTTACAGAGCTCTACTTTGAAAGACGTAATGGTGTTTTGTGTAATGGATGTAATCTCTTCAAAACTGTCTGTCTAAAAGTAATTTTTTGTTAGACAATCTCAAATAGAACAAATTTGTAGTGAAATCAAGCCACAGGCCAATTTTCTATACATGTAAAGTACGATGTTTTCCATTCAGAATCAAAATCAGGTATGTAAACGATTTGAAGCTTAATTTTATATTTGCTGATAGGTTAAGTTTTTACAATTATTTGTTATTTTTAGGCAAAATTCACACTTTCACAAGTTTCTGCTATACTTACACCGAGGCACAACATCTACTTAAACAAAAAAAATAACCCGAAGAAAAAAGACGATAGGTTTTTGTGCGAAGACAGTTTTCTTGAAACTCTTAGTCATTGCGACAGCAACCTTGCTAAGGACTTGAATGTGAATAAGCTTTTCGAGCAACACTTTTTAAATAAACACAAAGTATCGTACGTTTCGAGCGATTCATTTTACGAAAACAAGCATGGCTTATCTCAAAGCACGGTTAACGCTGAACATATGCCGATTTTGTATATAAAGAAAAACAAGCCGATTACCATCTCGAGTAATTTTTACGATCGCTTAGTAAATAGTTTGTTAACTAACAACAAGTTCTCATTTAATATTCAAGTTAGAGGCTTTAAAACAGAACGAAATCATTCTGCCGAATTAAACCGAAATCCCACCTTGCTCACTAGGCTTAAGACCACTTTAGGCTTTTCCGAAGCAGCTGAATTGGACAACAGAGTGATCGCAAACGATCTTCCGACATCGAGCGAAAAATTAAAGCAAATTTTAATAAATGAAGATTCTGGTATTTCCGATGCAGAGAAACAACGTATCAAAATTGCTTTCGCCGAGGGATACCTAATCGGAAATAATAGCAATTTTAACAGGGGGAAGGCGGTGAAATATCTCAAAATTGTTCAACAAGTGCTTACGATTGTAATATTCTTAGCGATAGTTGTTAGTTTAATGGCCAGTGCGAGTGGGTCAATGTTTCGGTAGGTGACTTGAAGTGAGCATTATTTTTTTTAGTAAATCGAATTGTTTTAGAATTCAGCTGGGCAACCAGGTGGAAGTCGATCCAGAAGATATACATGTTACGTTCGAGGACGTCAAAGGCGCAGACGAGGCGAAACAGGAACTAAAAGATGTAGTCGAGTTTTTAAAAAATCCCGATAAGTTTTCAAGTTTGGGTGGTAAATTGCCGAAAGGAGTTTTATTGGTGGGACCACCAGGTAAATATCGTGAATTTCTGCTTTTGACATAAGATTTCTTTGACGTTAAGGACTGTTGAAGCTTGAAAGGGGAACTTCATAACTTTTGGAACAATCAGACTGATTTATTCAAGATGTTACAGAATTTAACAGACTTCAAACAAGTTTTTAATTGCAGGATTGTTCTTCGTTTACTGATATCTTCTGACTGCCAAATTTGTTGATAGCTTATAAGGATGATGTCTGCAACTAACTTTGCATAGTTTTTGTTTAAGGCACAGGAAAAACATTGTTAGCTCGTGCTGTGGCTGGTGAAGCAGGCGTGCCATTTTTTCATGCAGCTGGGCCTGAGTTTGACGAGATTTTAGTTGGCCAGGGTGCTAGAAGAGTTCGTGATTTGTTTAGTAGGTTGCCTAAACTAAAACATTATGCGTATTTTATATATTTACACATTACTTTTAGAATCGGCAAAAGAGAGAGCTCCATGTGTTGTCTTCATTGATGAAATTGATTCTGTCGGTGCTAAACGTACCAATAGTTTATTACACCCCTACGCCAATCAGACCATAAATCAGCTTTTAAGCGAAATGGACGGATTTCATCAGAACGACGGAGTGATCGTGCTTGGTGCTACCAATAGACGGGATGATTTGGATCAGGCACTCCTCCGTCCTGGTCGATTCGATGTTGAGGTTGATTGTACCGTAACGTTATTTCATTTTTTGAATTTTTCTTGTAGGTTACTGTTCCGACGCCGGATTATACAGGTAGATTGGAAATTTTAGGATTATATCTGGGGAAAATTATGGCAAAAGAAATCAATATCGAGCTACTGGCTAGGGGAACAACTGGGTTTACTGGCGCTGATTTAGAAAATATGGTGAACCAAGCAGCTTTAAGGTAAAAATGCAGTTGTAAGTTGAGTCTTTCAAAATACAGTGCAACCTCCATAATCCAGTGCGTCCGAATTAGTGAAATGCCTGGATTACTTAATAGTAGGCCACAAATGCATGCATGTACATTAATAACTTGGACACGTTTATTGTATATTTTCAAATAATATACAGGGTGATTCATGCAACCCGGTCATTAGTCATTAGAGTTTTGAAACTTGCAGATGAAATGGAAACTTGAAATTTGGTTTACAGCCACATTAAACCATTGTAAATTGAAATAATAGTACATTATATATCAAGGTAGAGAAGTACAGTATTATTGCCTGAGCACCAAGATTACATCTCGAGGCGCTTGGGCCGAGGGGTGTAAGGTGCGAAGGCAATAATAGACTTCTCTACCGTGGTATATATACTATTTTTTTCACTACTAGCACTTGAAGTCCTCTAAATTAACATATTATTATATTTATAAGAAAGTGAACGGTTGGACAGAATTTTTTGTTTATTAATTTAACATGTCAATCAAGTACGTAGAAGTACAAGTCAAACAGGCCGTATTTTGTTCTGTCATTGAGATATTTTCAAAGAGTAATTTCGTTCGAATTTTTTCAAAACGTGATAATTTTAGGTATGTAATTTCTCTGGAAATGGCGAATGGTGGCAATTATTCATTTTAGAGAACTTGTCCAAACGTTTATTGAGCGAAATTTCGTGTTGTGTTTTCTAAAAGTGACAGCGTGACAGTTCTCATTATTGACTACTAGTTAATAATGTCCACATTATTAACCATTTTGAACAAATGCCGAGAAAGCCTACTTTACAAGTGGAAAAAGGTTAATAATCATGTCATCAGCAGACGCTAGTAGTGAAAAAAATAATTTATAAATAAATAAATATTTATTAAATGAAATATTTATGGGCTGAAAAGCTTTTGGGCAGAACGCGCAAATTTGTGTAGATGAGCGATTGTATTCTGAATTTAACGCAATAAGATTTAAGTACCTACCTACCTGTCATAGTTTTTGACATATGTCAATTTTTTTTCTCTAAAAATTAGAAGAGGCAAGGGTTCATTCAAAAATTCATATCTTTTAAATCATTCGGGATAAGTGAGAGTGCTCTGTAAATAACTAAAGACAGGTTAGTTTATTTACACTTTAGTTAGACGTACTTAAACTTGCGTTTCTCTGAACAATTCGTTAATATCGTTTTTATCCTATACAAGGAGAAACTTACATTTTCTCGCCTGTGTGAGGACGCGAAAGAAGACAATTGCACACATGGAGCGAGAAAATTCAATTTTGTCGGCTAGGCGAGAAAAAAAATACGCCTTATGTAAGCTAGATGGCGCGGTTGTAATGAAATGTCTAAAGTCACTAAATATAGAAAGTACCGCAATCCATTGGGCTCGTGTGTTAGAGAGAGAACGCATGATTTTTGCCCAAAAATGGCGGAAGTTGCCAGATTCTAGTAACTTTAATGTTAGGGATTGTTCCACCTGTTTGGAGATATCTGTATATATTTTTATAAAACATGACAGTACTATGAAGTACTGTATTTGTGTTGTCGCTTGGGTTATTGGTGGAAACATTACAGTATTTTGTGAGCTTGTAGTGCTGTTTAGGTTTTTGCGTTTGGGTTGTATACGAGTGGGTTGTGTTATTATTATTATTATTATTAAATGTTTATTTACTTTATTAACGAGCTCCTAGCGACTTTATAAGTTGGCGGTGTCTGTCCGTCCGTCCGTTAGCACGATAACTCATAAACGAATGGACCGATTACGATGAAATTTTGCAGGTGGATTCTTTATCAAATTTGTAGATCGGAGATCCTTTTGACATATCTGTTAGTTATGAACCGAATTGCATGAAATTGAATATGCTCATAGCTTTAGCCATATAAAACACAATTCCAAAAGTTGAGCCTAACCGATCAGCATTCACAGTGCCCTTTTCGCATCTCGACCATTTACAGACCGAATTGCAAATTTTCTTATTTATGAAGGTATTTACATGAAATTTGATACATAGCCACTTCTAATAAAAGCAAATTTAATGCCAGTTTCAAAATTTGGTTTTGTGCATGCGCTGTGTCAACTTTGTTATTTATGGAGGGATTTAAATGAAATTTCATACATATACACTTTAAATAAAAGCAAAACTAACATCAAGTTTCAAATTTGGTTTTGTACATGCTATAGCCGTACCCAGGAGCTCGTTTGCTATATTTGTTTAATTTATTTACATCTGAAATAATAGTAATAATAATTAAATACGTTATGGCCGTTATTACCACTATAATTTGTAATATTGTAATTGTGGAATAATAAATAAATAATAATAATAAATATTTATTGCTCAACAGCAAAACCAATTAGTATAGACTTAGAGCAACATCACTTTTAATCTTACCTAGTAGGTACATGCTAGCACAGACAACATATACTACAGACGGTCAATGCAATGCTATAGAAATAAACGCAACACCTAATAGAGTACGGTTAGTGTGTTGTCTATCTTGCAGCAGTCGAAATAATTTGTCGTAAAATGTGGTAGACGCACAGAAAACTGTTGTGTGTGGTAAAAGTGTGTAATAGATGGAGTCATTTTTGTAAAAATAAAATACATATACTCAAACCTTATTTCCTCGGCTTCAGAACGCCGGCCTTTACGTAGATAAGATAAGCGCCCACTTGTATAACATCATAAATTACATGGAATACATTTTATTTCTTCATTTTTCTCTTTTCTAAACATTTAAAAAATTGATGGAGCGGGTTTGGTTATACAAGGGCGGAAACTAAATTGGCTTCCAAATATAAAATTATGAGGTTGGGCAAGGTAAGATTTTATTAGAAAAATAAACATAATTTTTGTTTTTCCATAATAAATATATTATTATACCGGGTGGTGACGCGCTTTTGTTTGATTTCCTAAATCCATGGAATTACCGACTTTATAAACGCTACAGTTTTTAATTTTTAAATTTTTACTGATTCTGAATTTATAAATATTACGAAACAAGAGTATGTACGGATTCGTTTATATGATTCGATGTAAATCTTTCACTCACGCCTTTGACGCTCCCGACGACCTATATGTATCTGTGATAATACCATCACAAAATTTTTGATTAGGGGAGGGAGCACTTAACGAACTTTATTTTATGTCAATGTGTTGGGTAGTAGGGTCAACATAGTCCAGTCAAATTAGCTCCAAAAGTATTCTAAACTGGATGTTGGCATTTCACACAACGAAACCAAGTGTATTCTATGTAGTTCCCTGCCCGGAAGCTCCCGGAACTGCTATACACAAAAAAACCAAGGAAAAACGGAAAAATGCAGTTTTTTCCGCATTTGACTTCCAATTATCTCGTCACCTATTGCTCGAGCTCATAGAAATGAATTTGTTTAGAATCGAATTTTCAGTTGGTACAGAACCGTCCATTTTTAAATGTTATTGTTTTTGTTGATACGCCCTTCTCGATGCTTTGTCTTTCAAACTGGATGACTCCCAGAGCGTTTTCAATATTTTTATGGATGGTGGTACCGTAAAACAACCTATTCCAATAATTGTCTGTTGTCCCGATGAGTTTTGCAAATCGACGGAATGTGGAATTAATTTAGTGAAAACCCCAGCAAAAAGAACAAGAAAATAACTTTATAAAATGCCCTTGGCACTCTGTTTAATAAAAATCATACCAACTTTATCTGATAGAAAAATCGATTCTAAACAAATTCGTTCTCTTCATTTTTTCCGTAAGAGGAATAGTTAACGAGATACCTAATTAAGTCAAATGCGAAAAAACGACATTTTCCCATTTTTATATTCCGGTCAGCTAGACTGTCATTTACGTTGAGTGAAGTGACAACACACTAAACCGGCAGACAGTAATAGATACAAAACTATAAACCATCTCGAGGATCGCTATTAAAACTTTGCTTTGTGACAATTTTCGTAGGTAATTGCACAAGTGCATCAAAATGCTCTTTTAACAAAATATGAAATTAACCGAACGCAGTTTTTTACTGATAAGATACTTGAATAAACAAGTAAAAAGGTTTTCGCCCTAAGGCGAGTAACTTCAGCGCATTTTCCATAAATTGATCAATACTTCCCCAAAGGCCATATCTATGTGCGCTGTTTTTTCATTACTAGAGGCATATATGGTTAAAATTTTAAAGAAATATCTTCATGACACTTACTGCGCAGTTGATATTGCGCGTCCTGCGCATGCGCTTATTAATCTGATATTTACAATATGCAATACGTTTGCTTTTACTATAAGTATCTTTGGTTAAAATTTCAAAGAAATATCTCCATAAATAAGAAAGTTTGCATTGCGCAGTCTGCGCATGCGCACATCTGATTTTTACTATATGCGATATATTTGCCTTTACTACAAGTATCTGTGATTAAAATTTCAACAGAATATATTAATAAATAAAAAAGTTAACATTGCGCAGACTGCCATTTCAATCGTCAAGATTTTCCTTGACTCAGGTGCCAGAGCGATACGCTACCGAATGCAAAAAGAACGAACTACATATCTTGAAAACTGTAGGAGTAGTTAAGACCTCGGACAGACGGACGGGCAGAGAAAGTGACTGCAATAGCGCACCCAACTTCGTTGGAAAATGCGCTAAAAATTATCATATATAATACCATAAGTAGTCGAAGTATTGTCGAATATTTTTGAGCTGCTGTCACGAATGCTGATTAATACCACGAGCGCTTGCGCGAGTGGTATTAAAAAGCGTAACTAGCATGAGTGGAGCAGCAGCTCAAAAATAATCTACAAATACTTCGACTACGAATGGTATTCGGAGGACTATTCAATGAATCAAAAGAAAAATTAAGCATAATTACCCACGCGAATGTATTTCCATGACAACAATAAACGTCAAAATAAATTATGGAAGTTGCTTTTCATTTTGCTATTGATTCTATTCGAACTTTTGTGCTCCAAGCTAATTCGTTATGAGTGATTAAATTAAAAGATGTGGTGATAAGTCGGTTGTCGAAATTGATTAACAAACTAAGAAGAATGTTCCGGTTAATAGACAAAATTTCGCGTCATTTCACTGGTGGAAGTTTGACAAATGTCATTGAATAATCGCATTGAATTGTCGCTGAAATACCACACGTGAAATTATCGCTAAAATACCACACGTGCAATTGTCACTTATAATTGCACAAGAGGTTTGTATTTTACCGAGTAAATTTGGGTTGTTTAGGTAACGAAAATCTGTTGCCTAGCAATTAGACGAGAAAAACTGTCAACTAATAAAAATGCGACACCGAAGGTGGAGCATTTTTAGGTTGACAGTTTTTTGAGTTCAATTGCTAAAAGGAAACAGATTTGAATTGCAACAACCCAAATTTACTCGGTTTAAATACAAACCTCGAGTGTAATTCGGCAGGACAATTTAACGAACAAGAAATTCACCAAACTAACCAATTATTGACAGACGTCAAACTAGTCATATGGGAAAGGATAATGCGATAATAGGTTCAAAAATGAATAACTGAAAAAACCACTAGTGCATTTTTCGCTGGAAAAGATGCAGGTAACTTTTGCCGCTGTCAAAGTGACAATTGCACTGCGGCTTATGGGATTTTTTATACATGAGTTGAATTGTCACTATAATTCGTTCCCATTGGCGCAGCAATTTGAAATCGAGACATTTCACTGGTTGAAATGTGACAAATGTTAGATGAATTGAATAGTCAGGTTTATTTTGATGCACAAGTGTAATTCGGGGGAATATTTCCCGAATAAACATTACAAACTCACTTTACCTACTTATAAAATTTTTAAGTGTATTCCCATGAAATTTGCAATTATCATCGCAGGGCTCTTTCGTTTTCTACAATGCAATTACCGACCGCTGTATTTGCCCGATAATTGCACACCTCATATGGGATTTATTACATATGAGGCAAATATTCATTCGAAAATTGCTTACGTTTAGGTTTTCTTTATCAAAGTTAAATGAAGTTAAATTGCCGATTGCAAGATTTATTCCACAAACGGAGAGACAAGTAGGCAAATAGAGTACGTAGGTATATAAACAAACACGGAGATTACACTTTTTTCGAGAATTCGAAAAGTGATGCAAGTTATATCGTTTGTGCACCCAAAGACAACGAGTAATACGTAATTGCGAATATGAAGTGATATTTGCTTTGTATGTGTACCTGCAAAGATTATCAGCACTTCGCCCAGACATACCATCGCCCAGACGTAAATATGGGGATTTCTTTTGGGACAGCTTTCTAACAATAAAGTATCAATACTTCTTTCCCTAGACAATTTGCAAAACCATTCCAATAAAAGAAATCTGTAGAAGAACCAACACATTGTTGTATGCGCTAATAGATGGAGCAAAATAGAGGGATAGCTGGTTTTTAAATAAGGGGACATTTGAAACAAAACTTAGCGTGCTTTTTCCCCTTAAGATTGACCGTCTGTAGTATATGTTGTCTGTGATGCTAGTAAACACATGGACACTAAACTTAAAAACGTTAATCGTCACAAAAAATAAGAGGGTATCAATTCATAATCAAAAATTAACGACATATTATTATGTAATGACACAATTACAACAAAATCACTATTTTAAGTTAAGTAGAAAGAAATTCTAATTAAATGGGGCAAACCAAATTAAATCAAATCAATTACTGTCAAACAACTAGCAAAAAAACATTGCAGCGGTTTGAGTAATCGAATAACTGTTTTAATAAATAATAAAAATTTTAAAAATGAAAAATGTATTGCCGTTATGAGTATTCAGCCGTAGTGTCGAAACAGGTGTGTGTGAGTTTACCACCAGTAACTTTCTGTCCGATACAAACATGAATTTTTGAAAAAGTAAAAATGGGTTAAAATCTATTTGTGTAAAAAAAATTGTCTTATTTATGTACAGAGCAGCGATAGACGGCGCAGACTGTGTGAGTATGAAGCACCTAGAATCTGCCCGCGATAAAGTTTTAATGGGGCCCGAAAGGAAATCTCGCATTCCAGACGAAGAAGCAAACATGATAACGGCGTATCACGAAGGCGGTCACGCTATTGTGGCTTACTTTACAAAGGACAGTCATCCATTACACAAAGTAACCATCATCCCTAGAGGTCCCAGTTTAGGTCACACAGCCTACATCCCCGAAAAGGAACGATATCACATTACAAAATCTCAATTATTGGCGATGATGGACACAATGATGGGAGGTAGAGCTGCGGAGGAATTGATTTTTGGACCGGAAAAAATTACATCGGGTGAGTGTGTATAAAAGCGATAATATCGCACTAAACAAATTTGTTAGGGGCCAGTTCTGATTTAAAACAAGCTACGCAAATCGCTTCTCATATGGTAAAAGATTGGGGCATGTCGGAGAAAATTGGCTTGAGAACACTACCAGAAAACGCAAAGTCCTTCAACTACGAACAGTTAGGTCCTTCCACTAATGAAACGGTATAATTCAATCTTATATCGCTCAAATGTTAATCTACATGCGTTGCAGGTTGATCACGAAATTAAACGAATTTTAACAGAAAGTTATGACAGAGCACGAAGTATCTTAAAAGCACACGCAAAAGAACACAAGGCGTTAGCCGAAGCCCTTCTTAAATATGAAACTTTAGATGCAGACGATATAAAAGCAATTATGTCAGATAAACCACCCGGTATAGAAACGAAATCGTAGTTTTAAAATTGTAACTAACTAATTTTATTCAAAAATGTTATGCTACGATATATAACCTTTAAAATAGTTTACCAATGTATTAAAGTACAATTATTTAGTTTAATGCAGTTAAAATAGGTTGGAGTGACATAAATTTTAATTTACATGTAAATTTCTTTCTTTCTAATAAACTGAAACCGATTTTCTGTTGCTATGTATATCCAGAAACAAAAGCTTTAATTGACTGCAATTTTCTAAAGTTGTACCTTTTGTGAGATGAACATTTTAAAGCAGAGCTCGTCTGCAACCTTTCTTGGCTGTTTTGTAATGACACCAGTTTCTCTGACCAATCACAGTAAAAAATGTTTCTGAAATCAAGTGTTGTCTATGTGTTTAACTTTGAGAGGTTCCAGGAACTGGAAACTATGCAACTTTTAGAAGGGAAAAAGCTGTCTGCGTGATCTCGGGCAGCAAAACTTACTACGTAACTGCATATTACTTTTTTTCGCCACGAAAACCAGTTTAAGTTTGTTGTTATTTTGTGTTTTTCAATGCAGGGAGTAATCTTTGCATTTCTTTACATTTTTTTAATAATTACTATTATAGGCAATCTTTTTTTTAAATTGTCATAATTTAACCGCAATGCATCAAATGTCAGGAAAATACTGTTAACCTATATTGATTTCCAATCTTTTCCATTTTTGGCGTAGATGTTACTCAATATATATTTTGATTCCATATAATATGGTCTTGACTCAATTTATAATTTAAGGTCATTCGTTTAAATATGTGGAAGTTATCAAATTGTTCTGATGTGTGTACTGACTTCTTTGTAAACTAAAATTTTCGCCGTGAATGAAGCCGTCATGGTGGTGGCAAATAAAGGGTGATCAAATAAGAGCTTCCGAAAGTTTTTTTGAAATAAAACGCATTAAATTCAATTTAATAATCAAAAATTGTATTTGATACGTAAGTTCGGTTCATGACATTTAATGTTTAAAAATAATTTGTTGTTAAATGTTGACCGTCACTGACTCGTAGATGGTCCATTCTATGGGTCCAGTTTTCAAGCGCTCTTTCGAGCATTTAGGCCGAAATTTCATTAATTACACGTATTATGTTCGCTTCTAATGCAGGAATAGTTTGTGGTTTATCGGCATAAACAAGTGATTTTAGACAACCCCATAAAAAGTAATCTAACGGCGTTTGATCACAGGATCTTGGTGGCCAATTCACTGCTCTATTTCTTGATATGATGTTCTCAACAAATGTTTCTTTCAATAAATCCATGGTTTCATGTGTTGTATGGCACGTCGCACCATCTTGCTGAAACCATAAGTCGGCTACATCAATATCTTGAACTTTTGGCAACGATTTTTTCATTATGCGTTCAGTTGGACGATTATGAGCACCATAAAATGACCGAAAAGCACCAAAAACATTTCTTACTGAACACTGATTTTGGAAATAATTCTGATGTAAGTCTGTTCATGGTGAAATGTCAACTAATAATGAACAAATAGTATATTATATACCGCGGGACTGAAGTAGTACTTTTAATCCCTTCGGTCGGGCCATAATTTACCTGAGGGATTAAGACCACTACTTCAGTCGCAAGGTATATACGATATTTTTCGTACTTCCGAAACCGAAACACTTAATATGTATGAAGTTAGAGAACGCGTTCTTTCAAAAAATCGCTGCTTAACAAGTAACCATAGGAACTGTCATTGCTAGTGTCATAATTTTGGTGGTGGGTGACAAAGGTGTATTTGATATTGATAAAAAGCAGCCAAAGTAGGTATAGAATTGATACCACCGAAATCCAAAAAACTATATGAGCAGCAGTGCGATGCGTTTAAGAAGTAGTGCCACATACAAAATGTGGAACAACCTACTGAAATTGCCTTGTTAGTAATTTCATCCTTCCGGGATTTTCGTCTAAATTTAATCCCGGCGGGACAAAAAGTGACACTTCAGTACTTGTCATAATGGAGTGAAGTTGTTACTTTAGTCCCGGAAGTACGAAAAAACATGCACATGACAGCTATCTTGATTAAAGTGTTTTAAAATCTCTATTGGAAAAAGTACTTCGTATTTGATCAGTTAACTGTAACCACATTAGTTACGACACCTAATGCTGGGACTGACTTCGACTGTAGGTTTGAATTCCCTGGACGTAGGACAAGTTACTTACCTTGGGCAGGGGCGAACTGGGGACAACTGACCGGCCCTGAGATTTGAAGGGTATACCTGCCCACTTGTCATTTTGAATTTATTGAATGATTTCAAATATATTTATTATTATTATTGCACACATCGCGTCATACATAGAACAAATACATATAATAATCCCATTATCTATTACTTTAAGCATTATCCATTACTTTTAAATTCACAAGAATGCAGAAATGCACTGTAGGTATTAAAAATGATAATTGTTGACTATTTTGCTGCGCGCATAAGCAAAACAAAAAATAACACTTCATTCATGTATGCATGATGCAATCATGATTAATCCAGTCTCCGCCGTGCCTGTGACCGGTGTATTTTTTATTCTTATTCACGTTTCTCCGTACCGACAGTTATTTCGAAAAATTATTATTTATTAAATTCGAATGAATTTTCTTAACTTAAGTTTAAAATGCAGTAAAGTAATGAGTACAAATAACAAGCCTCCGACTCTATAACCTCTCAGGTGGTGAGTTCAAATCCCACAACTTGCCAGTTTTTAGTGGTATAGATTTATATAGAACATCTTCTGACTACCATGCTTTGACGGGCATGTAAGGCTCACGGTGCCTGCACTCATACCACAAGTGTCGATAGGTCACGCTGACGGCTGTTGATGCGATCTGAAAACGTTTGTAATCCAGGAGTGCCACCCATACGATAAACAAATAAACATTTGGATAAATTCCACATATTAAAAGATTGACCAAAATGTATATGAATACCTATTACTTTCGGTCTGGTCAAGACCATGTAATCTAAACACAAATTAAGCAAACATTACACCAAAACGTAAACGATTTCAAACAGAAGGGTACGGTATCAAATACGGTGATTCTGCATTGAGGTTAAATCAAGTCAATTTGAAAAGCAAAGATAGAACATTAATTGTACACTCTAAAATGTTGCATACAAAACACAAGTATTATAAATAAATGCAAAGATTACTAACTACCTGCATTAAATAACACAAAATAAGTAAACTAACAACAAACATTTACGGAGCGATGCTTTCGTGATCGCCATTAAAAACACGATGCCAAATGTAACTAGACTTGGTGCTCGCCAGATGGCGCAGACAGCTTTTCCCTTCTAAAGTCCCTAGATTGTCTAAAAAGTCACGCGGTTGCCAGCTATAAATAGTAAAAAATATGTCCATCATCGCAAGATGTATATACAGGGTGGAATCTCTCAATGTGCCTCGGCGTCTTTTGTAGTCAGGATTCATCGCAGAATGAAACTTGTGGACCTTCCTTTAAACGTCTCCCTGAACAGTTGAACACCCTGTATGTAAAAGTTAACCTAACAAATCATTTTGTTAAATTATTATAAAAGTTTAAGATGCAATTTGAATGGGCATTAAAATATCCGGAGCTTTACAATTTCTGCCTAAAATTTAATTTAAGCGAATTAAATGATCCAATCGAAGTGTCGTACACAAACCTCGAAGGAATCCTCCAAGAAGGACCACAATGCGGCTTAGTCGCGTTAGCAATTTGCATGAGAAAGCCCACCAAAGATACCGTAGAGAAATTATTAACAGACGCGAGAAATTCAGGTTATACATATAACGGTGAATTATTTAGTGCGGCGGAATTTTTAAATTTAGTTCAAAAGCATTTACCAGAAAACGAAGTGTCCTTATACAGCGGTTTCTTAGACTCCAATCATGTTATAAGCTTTTTATTGAAAGGTGGCTTAATGCTGGTACCGTATCCTTTTTTACAGTACACTTTAACAGAATCGAACACCTGAACTGGCACAGTTACGACTGCGATAAGAACCACACACCTTGTAACTTAAATGGCCATAAGGCACATTGGGCGGCGATTATTGGAGTAATTGTCACAAGTACCGTAAACTTTGTAATTGCGAAACATGGAAAATCAAAAAACCTGGCTGTTTGGAATATACGGGATTTGGCAGAAAGTAATAGTCAATTGGTTGAATTTTCGGAGGATCGAAAATTGTCTAATGTTAAATACAAGTTGCCGATTAATGGGATTGGCGAAGAGAATGGTTTAAAGTGTAAGTCTATTTGGATTGCACCAACGAGAGTATAATTAGGTATCACTATTTTTAATTTTGTGTTCTTTGTTTCACTTTTCTTTGTCTTCTAGCGTTTTGGGAAACTATCATTGTCTACCTCATTTTGTGTTCATGTGTTCTACTGCTCCATCTACTACTGCCTTACCTCTGTGTGATATTAGCCATATCAGTATAAAGATCAGTTAAGATGAATTTTGAATTTATAAGTAAATGAGTGGTTGAAGAAATTTAATGGATATGGAGACAATTCTTCACAGTAATAGAAAAACTACAATTTATATTTTAATGTACCTACTTGATTTTTAAATGTGTAAATTGGTGTAGTGCAGTTAAGTACCCCAAAGGTTGTATTTTCGAAGGCATATGTACATTCAAAATCTATGAATGCTCTCAGATTTCTCAATCTGCTCAACAACATAGTGTAGTGTGACGTTAGTACACTTCCCCGGAGGTACCCGTGCTAATTAGGATGCAACAGGTATCGAGATAAAACCATGCCCCTTTTGTAAAGTTTGGGTCAAATTGGCATATTTTTATATTTATCTGTCTCATAGCCTTTCACAGTCTTGAGAGATACGATATCGCATAGTGACAACCTCTGGGAAGTGCAGAGCATCTCTCAATATCTTAGCTGTCTCAGAGAGCTCTGTCTTTTCTGAGACTACAGCTGAATAGTAATAATGCTGGTTTTTATTTAGAATTTACTACAGGCGCGATACAAAGGATTCTACCAGTCCACAAAAGCTCTTCCAGGCCTCTCTCTGATATCTCTTAATTTCCTTTTTATTTTGCCTTAGAAGTATGTTGTATGTCTCCCTGTCAACAGTGTTTTTAGTTTGGCTTTGTAGACCAGTTTGCCTACTAGTTTGAATTTTTGCTTAGCGCACGCCTTGCGCCACCAAGAGTGTTTGTAGGGTTGCTTGGCAATTCTCAGAGAGCATGCCTGTTCATAGCACTTAAGGCGTTGCCCTTAGATTAGGAAAGCGCTAACGGATAGACACGAGTTTCAATCACACGAAATAAAGTCCACCCTACGATTAATTATAGGCGGTTAACTCGACTTCGCTCCGTACCCAATGTGAAATTTTCTAATGCAAATCAACCCTGCACTAAATTACAGGGTATCGGCTTAACTGCGAACCACTTCACGCCAATTGTCTGGTGGCTTGACGCGAATTCTCTCGAGATTGGACGCAAATTCTTTCGCAGTTCTCCCAGAACAATCTACTTTATTTTGTGAGAAACAGGGATGTTAAAATATAAAAAGGTGAATAGTGTGCTGAAAAAAGTGAAAGTAAAAAATCGCGCGTGGGTGCAGAAAGGATGTAAACATTTTGAGAGACGATTTTACGTTTAGTTAATCTGTGATTGAATTATAGTGCATTTTATGTTAATAAAGTATTCATTAAACATTTACAATAACAAGGGATACGCAAACTTTTCCACCAATAAACTAATTTTACACAACAAATCAGCTAGATTGCTTGACGTGCCACAACTCGAACAATGTGAGTAATTTCCCGCTGATCTTGAAAAACCCAAAATAAACAAAACCTTTTCTGTAATCTAATCTCATCACGCCACATCCCTCGATTTAGTGTCGCCTAAAGTTTTTAAACCTTAGACCATACAGTACTAGGTACATGGACTGCTATTAGCCCACAGTATTAACATATGTTTTCAATACAAATCCGCAGTCACGGATGGGGGAGTAGTCCTGGGTATGTGAATCTTAGATTATAAGATGTGAATCTCAGAGTAAACTAAAGTCATGTGAACACTACCCGAATCGCTTAAAAAGTAGTTTCTATAGATAGATAGATAGATAGATAGATGTATATTTGTGCTGTACAAATGTATAAATATGTTTGCACACGTCAAATTGCAAATCTTGTATAATAACAATGGTATGTATACACGAAAAGAGAAAAAAAGTATTTGTATAGATAAAAAAAGACATTTAACAATAAGATTAATGTATATAAACAAAAACAAATATTAGACAAACAAACAGAAAACTCAACCACACATATCGAAATCACAGTCTAAGTACTCTTCTACACTGTAGAATGCATTGTTTTGCAGATGTTTTCGCACTTGGGTAGCAACCGCGTGGTACGGGAAACTTTAAATACGCTTCAGTCTCTTCTATACGTCCACAAATAAGAATACGAATAGGTTTGTTTTTTTGGTAAATCCATTTATTTGTGTATTTTTCTATTTTGCATTTTGTTGTCATAGTTACTTATTTCACGTATTTGGGTGGGCTATGCCAGGGTTTTTGGCCCGTAATAGGTTTCCGTGGTATTGGTACTGCCTTGTGTGCGTAATATGGTTTATTTTGCATTTTTTTGCGCAGAAAGTTCCGCATTTTATTCAATTCCCTTCCCGGTATTATGTTTCAATTCCCAACACAAAACAACCTATTACACAACGTAGGATCCATCGTGCCACCCGGTCCTAGCCAACTGCTATTGAGATTCAAATGTGCCGCGAAACATCCAACGTTTCGACTTTAGGGTTAGGTGGCTCTGCTTGTAGTTTTTCCCCAGAGTTGCCAACTGATGTAAGTATACGTCACGCTTTCAGTACCGGCTTCGGGGGACATCAAACATCATCTACATACAGCACAAGCGGCTACAGAGAGTAACTGAGGTGACGTTGACCATGCGCTGTATCCTTTTAGTACCCATACCAAAAAACGAATGTCAGCCGCCTGGATGCGCGATGTGTATCCTTACCACTAGGCACGATTCTTCATATCCTGACTGAACTGAGCTCACATTTCAAAAAAGTTGAGCAAAGGGGACACCCGTCATGCGTTAAATGAAATTTTGAATGTAGGCACTTAGAATATGTAAAAGTAAAGCAAATGTCGAAAAACAATTGTTCTGCGCATGCGCAATTCGTTTTTTTTTCAATGAAATGTAGCATGTATGTAGACATCTCGAAGTAGTTCTAGTGTTCGCATGTTCAAATGATATCTTAATTCAAGAACAAGTCCCGCCAGGGCGTGGGCCCCCGCTCAAAAACTGGACGCTAACCAAGATGCCTGTAATGAGAGATCAGCTTCCAGGTTTTTTCATATGTATTCTTTTTTTTTTCTTTAATGTAGGCAAAGTAACATTAGCCATGTTACTATTTTGGTTACTTTACTAAAAACGAGCTTTTGAATTTCTCAAATCTGTGATCTCTAGTCTTCAATCAAATGTATTATAAATTTGCTAAAGAAATATGTTAAAAAAATATTCTAGTCACTCATACAATGATACACAAAACTGAAAAATTCATACATGCCATTTCAGCTTAATGAAGTTTATGGCATCTTCCAGAAATATAAGTACCTACGTTAATTCATAAAAATATTATGTAGATTTTCATGCGAGGTCTTTTTCTCATGCGTAATAAACAAATAGTTGCTGGCATTATATAATTTTTGTGTCGATGCTTTGTTCAATCTCTCTTTTAATAATCATAGTAAATGATCTTCGGAGCTGATAGTGGGGTACTACTATGTATATTGTATCCCTACAAGTAATAATAATAATAATAAGTAACTTATGAAACATCTATAAAAATGTAATTAACAATGGAAAACTTACAATTAACATTCATACAATTTATATACATTAATTACATCGCTAATAATTACTATAAATAAAATTAAATGAGCAGGAACAAAAGATTCCTTGATGATTTTCGGTCACCACTGCAACTAACTCAACAATCTACGAAACATGCAATTGATCATTTCGTGAACCAAATGACTTTCTAACGTGGACACTGTTTACGTTTTTCATGCATCTTGGCAGCCTTCTTCTTCATGATCTGTAAACGCTTATCAGCGCTAATTATGTTAACGTTAACAGAATTTTTTACATTTGAAACTGGCGCTGGTTTTGTTATGTTGAAGTGTACTTTCGGAACGACAACGGCTGAAATGGATCGTGAATAGTAAAACGTAGTAAGCGTTTTGGATAATTACAAGGTCTCTGAGATGAACTTTTAGACGTGCTCTTCGACGACGAGCTTGCACCAGCGTGGGATGGTGACGCGGGAGGTGTAGCCTTTAAGCATTTAGATACATCCTAAAATTTAAGTTAAGGTAGCTTTATTTTTTAAACACTGGAATAAAGGAATGGTGAATCTAAAAAATCTATAAAACAATTACAACTAATAAGCGTAAAGGTTCACCCATTGTAACGGAATGAAGATATCACCTTGCAATTTTGACAGGTCCATGTACCATCGGCATCCGACGAGTTGACAGGCGGATGATGGCATTCCTGATGATACAGCGAGTGACAGTCGGAGCATTCAAGAAGACGATTACGGGCAGCAACATCCATACCACTAAAATAGAGCAGTAACCTCAAGGGAGGTTCACAGTGAGTGTAATAACATACTTGCAGACTATACACATTAAATCTTCATTAAATAAATCAAGTTCCAATTCATTATCGGAACTTGAGGTGGTCGCTTTGCTCTCCTCGATTACAGGAATTATAATTTCTTCGGGGGCCCGATTGTGTGTTGTTGCAATTAAAGGACCATAATCCTTTGTAATTCCATACTTGCTCTTTATTGCTTCTTCTAAATTTATTTGAAGATGTGAAGGTTCTCTTTTAACTAAATAGTCACGAGAATGTAATGATCCTATTGCGTTTATATAATACGAATCTAAGTCATTAATTGCCATTGTAGGTACAGAAACCACCGACGGTGTTTTATTTATGGAAACATTGGAAACCGACAAACACTATTTGTCAAGGGTGAAACGTGTTTATTTTGCTTGATTAATGTTTAAATCGCCTACGATTAACATTACGCATGCGCATGACCCTAAAAAGAGTGATGATCCGAAGCATGAAGCCGTGTACAGACCGGAGCAACGTGCGTCAACGACGAAATTCAGAAACCGATAGCGATACCGAATATTGCTTTTGCTCTCTTGTGTAAACGTTCTTACTTCTGCAGTTTTCGAGCTATTTAGTTCGTTCTTTTTGCATTCGGTAGCTTATTATAGCTCTGTACTTCAACCAAGAAAATTCTTGACTATTAATATGCGAAATGTCATCTTTCTTATTTATAGAGATATTTTTTTGAAATTTTAACCACAGATATGCTTCTTGTAAAGACTAGCGTATGTACAAATTCATACAAATCAGATGTGCGCATGCGCAATTTGTGAAATGTCAACTTATTTGTAAAGATATTTTTTTGAAATTTTAACCAAAGTTTTTTCTAATAAAGGCAAACATATCGCATATTATGAACATCAAGTGTCTTATTTATAGGAATATTTATGCCATTTGGACGCACAATTTCTTTGCAAGCATAATACATATTTTATATGGATCAGCGGCGGCGTCTAACGTCAATTGCCATCATGCAAACGCGCCATTACTGTCAATTTTGTATGTGTGGCAACGTGGTTGGTTGTAGTTGTGACTAATATAACCTAAATTTATTTTCTTTATGTCTGGTACACTTTCCCTTATTAATAAATTACACTTGAATGTCGGAAAGTGATACTGACTTTGAATTGTCTACTGAAAGTACGAGACTGATGGACGGTCACGTTGCAACGAGCGGTGGCGGAGGTGATTGCAATGGAACTGTTGACAATTCTCGAAAGCGCAAATCAAAACAACCTTACACTGATGGTGAAGGATACAATGTAAGGGACAATTAATCTAGCAGTTATCATAAAACCTCAATTGCAGGTAAATGCTGCAGTACCTGATGTTCAAATAGCGGGGCATTCAGCGCATCAGAATGAGGGAGGTGCCTCACAGGCAAATCGAGAGTGGCGTGATGATGAGGAGGAACTTAAGTATGGTGCCAAACACGTTATAAAGCTGTTTGCACCAGTTTCGCTGTGTATGCTGGTGGTCGTGGCGACTATCAGCAATGTGAATTTTTATTCAGTGAAAGATGTCTTTCTGTACGATTGGTCCATCTGTAGAAAATTATTTCTCTATGCTTTAACATTCTAGTGTGTATACCCCATTCCATGAAAAAAGTCCAGACGTTAGCACCAAAGTATGGAATGCAGTGGCTAATTCGTTAATTTTAATGGCAGTCATAGTTGTTATGACAATATTGTTAATTGTGTTGTATAAGTACCGCTGCTATAAGGTAGATGTGTAAGTAAATGTATGTAAATTACATTCTATTTTTAGATTATACATGGTTGGTTAATAGTTTCGTCCCTTATGCTGCTATCAATTTTCTCCTATTTATATCTGGAGTAAGTTCAAAAAGTCATCTGGCATTGTTGTACATTGGTATATGTTTAGGGAAGTACTACGGGCGTACGACATACCAATGGATTATCCAACACTTTTGTTATTAATGTGGAATTTTGGTGTTGTGGGGATGGTGTGCATACACTGGCAAGGTCCACTGCTATTACAGCAGGCTTATCTGATTTTTGTGGCAGCTTTAATGGCTTTAGTATTTATAAAGTATATGCCCGAGTGGACAACCTGGGCGGTACTTGCGGTTATTTCAATTTGGGGTAAATGGCACTGCATCATGATACATGTAGAGCTAATGTGCTAATTTTATGCAGATCTTATTGCCGTTTTAATGCCGAGAGGACCTTTGCGAATTCTTGTAGAAACTGCACAAGAAAGAAATGAACAAATTTTCCCTGCTCTTATCTATTCATGTGAGTAGTTTATATGTCCACATTTTTAGATAATGTTTCCAAACTTGTAGCGACTTACATGTATACTTATGTTGCAACTGCAAGTGACACTGAAGTAGACGCCCCCAGTTCTATGCAGACAGCCACTAATTCAACTGGTAAGTATAGAATCTCAATCCATGGGTTATCTGAATTGTCACTTGCAAGTGACCTAATATTGATACAGAAGATTGATCTAGATAGCTTAGCTTTGACCTGCCATTTGGGATGAAGTAGTGTGTTGTTCTCTTTCTCCACATCGAGTGGACTCAACTACCACTATCCAATGATTCACCATCACCTGTTACCTTGTACAACACAAACACAAGGGTACTGCCATTACTCTGGTGACTCAATTGAGACTGTCACACATCAAGTCTGAAGGAATTAAATTACGAGCCTTCCTCTGACGATTTACATCTCCTTGAACATTGAACAACGCCAAGGAACAACGCTGTGTTGAGAAAAATGTTAAATGGAAATGACATGAGATTATGGTTGATGACTTTTCAGTTTGCAACCCTTCATCCATGTGAGATAAAAGTTTCACATTGATCATTAAAATTATTAATCAATGATTAATAATATCTTACCTTATAATTAAATAGGTATATCTTTATTTTGAGGTTTGAATGAGTAGGCCAAGTGTCTTTTTAACCGTAAGGGTAGATAAAGTGATGACATCTGTCATTCTTATTAAGAATGAGACTCTGAACACGAAATAAAATGAAAGTCGTAACATATAATACAATATTGTTTCCAACGACTGAAGAATCTAAGCTTGCGCTTTTGGACATCTTAAGTTTTATAATGATTTTTATGACTTCTGATATAAAATCAAATTTTGTATGATATACGACAATATAGAGAAACTAACCATCTTGTGAAACTTAATTAACATCTTTCATTCGTTTGTTAAAAATCTCTTTATTGTCATGTACAATAAATAACTATTAATTATTGATTACCCTTATACATACAATTAGTTCACTATTAAAAATCATTAAGAAATGGCCAATAGAAACAAAGGTTTATTGTGCGTCGGTAACCAACAAAACCATCCTGAGCTTAGTAAACTAATGATAATGATTGTATAAACCCATCATTAATCACTGAAGTGAAACTGAGCATATCTGCATTTTTATAGTATGAATACTTTGGCGGAAACCCAGCCCACTTAAAAATAACGACCAAAAAGCATAAAATAAAATACAAGCAAATAATTTGGTGAATTTTTTTCTTTTTAGAAACTGACAACGGATTCACTGAAGAGTGGGTGCAAACACACGCATCACGTGCAGATTCGCGACAAGTCGATGTACCTCAAGCAGCCAATACTTCTACCGTACAAACGGTCGCCACTGCAGTGGAGGAAGAACGTAATAATGACTTAATATCGTGTGTTTTATTATATTAATTGTCTCATAGGTGGAGTCAAGCTTGGTCTAGGCGACTTCATTTTCTATAGTGTGCTGGTAGGAAAAGCTTCTTCCTATGGCGATTGGAACACAACATTAGCATGCTTTGTAGCAATTCTAATTGTAAGATTTCACCTGGCATCATTTTTTAATATGTGCTCGCTTTATTTATTTTCTAGGGATTGTGTTTAACTCTCCTACTTCTGGCCATCTTTAAGAAAGCATTGCCAGCTCTTCCAATTTCGATTACATTTGGACTAATCTTTTATTTTGCCACAAAAGAAATTGTCAGTCCGTTTGCTGATGTTTTGGCGATCGAACAAGTATTCATATAACTTATTTGTTTATTTTATTTTTAACTAATAAAGTAAAGCTAATATTTATTTACAACTTGCCGTGTACCAATTATTTGTAGGTATTTATAAGGAAAACTGAAAAGAAGACTAATAGCGTATAATAAAATTGTAACGTCTAAGGCGGCTGTTTTTTTTATATCTGGCACGGTCAGCACACATCAAATCCACCGAACGGGTACGCTAATAATCAGCTTTCTGTCAGCAGCTGTGCGCAAATTATTCGGCGGGAATTTCGTTTATGCTTGTTTACACTTACACGCCCATTGTTGGAATAGATTTTTGTATTTTCGTAAAAAGAGTGTGCATGTGAAGCCTGCTGTATGTTGAGCTTCTAAGCTTCTATCCCTTCCTACACTGTGACCCAATCCAAGGGCCAGATGGAGTTTTGTTCATTTACTTCAACAATTTTCATGCTTTGGTGTTAGATGCCCTTTTAATCAATAACGGGCGATCAAAAATGAGTTGCTGTCGAGTCGCCTTTAGAAGTTCAAGTTAAATACGATTTTCCATGTAAACAAAAATTCCAAAGGTAACTCGACAGCAACTCATTTTTGATCGCATAGTACATGCAAAACGTTTGTAAGTCTGTATACCAGATATACACTTGAAACACAATGAGAGGTTTCACCCTACATTTATATCCTACATTTCTGAGAGCCGTCTGCGCATCTCGAAAGCACTGACGCTTCTTACGTCAAGGGCCATCTTGACTTTAAATTTCGTCATAGTGTTATTTAGGTTTGTTTTTTTGTGTTATTTAACACATCTTTGCAGTTATTTATAATTTTATTTGTATAAAACATTTCATGTTTTTTTTTAATGCGCACGAACTTCGATAGCGATGGTCCATCTTTTTTAACAGCCGAAATATCTCCTAATATGTCTAACGTCTCCAGCGATAGTCCTCGTCTTTTTTTATATTCGCAGCGGTCACTATGGGTCCTTAGGAATTCGTGATCAGTAAACAAATCATAAAACTTTTATATTCAGTTTGTTCATGATTTTAGCAATCATGATCATAGGATCACACTTCGAAAGTACGTAATTTGACAATCCAAACGCGTTTGCTTCAGCGAAAGAAAGCGCCTTTTGTGAAACTCGGGAGAAACCGATGCATCACGAGGTGGCAGTTGAACGCAGCCCAATGTCTCTTGTGGACAGTTGCATAGACAAAGCACATTTAGATGGACATGTTCTATAGTACCAATGAGGATGAAAAAGTGGCGCTAAGGTGGATGTAGGGGTAACTAAATCACTGAAGAGGGAAATTTGAATTAATAACAATCTCAGGGGGGGGGGCGGGGGCGGTACCCCTACTTGGGTGTTTGGTTTTATTTGCTGCTTGCAATTTAAATTTCAGTGTAAATTCAGATAAAATGAACTGTACACTACAATTTAAATCATACAATTGTTTCTGAATGTAATGAGAAGGTGAAATTGAGCACATCAAAAATTAATATTTATTTATTGACAAAAATCATCTGTCATATCAATATAAATACAAGATATATTACATCAGGATTAAATTGATGAAGTTTAGGAATAAACAAACATTAATCATAACCTTTTAGACCAATACTAACCTATTACAATACAAAATACTGCAACACTTCATTAATATACAATTTGTAACAAATATACTTAAGAATACAAATTTAAATGCTATACTTTTTTTTGTTTTTTAATTTAGATAAATATTTCCTATGTGCCTCTAATTTTATTGCATCAATTGTGGTCATATTTGGCTTAGTTGCAAGTAACCTAACAAACCTTTCATCATTGCCATTTAAAATTTTGTTCACTTGCTTACCCCAAAAATAAAAAATAACTTTCACAATTAACTTAACAACATGTAATCCTAAATCAGTATGCTTTTCACACTTAAGAAAATCAAAGTTAATGGTTTCCATTATAAATGCAATTAACGACCGATTTAGTCCATACTTGTGGCAATGACGTGGAATTAAATAAAATAATCTGGAACAAGCCTGACTTATTACAAGGTACAAGTATGTCCCAGGTCTGAACAAGCGGGAATTGCTATATTCTCTTGCCTCAATAACATCCATCGGAACATTACCATATGAAGTGGTTAACATGTCCTTGCAAACTGAACAATTTGCACTTTTTGATATTCTGTTACCTACATATCCTGCTACATACGCTAAAGTAGCTTTCGCAATAGGACGTTTTTTTGAATGTGATACAATAAAACTAGTCTCAATCGTAAAATTATTTTCTAATAAGCAAATGCCGGGAACTTCTTCTCCAGTAATAAATGATCTTAAATTATCTAAAGCGCCAACAGTGAAATCGTCTTCACAATTAGAAGAAGGAGAATGGCTAGACATGAAATTATTTACAATTAAAGCCTTAAATGAAGTTATAAAATGACGAGCATCTGGAGAAATATTTCTCCTTCCATGACTTCTCATACTAGCAAAAAAATTTTCTAGGCAATCTTGATTTAAAGCTCGAGGTAATATATATTGCATCTTATTTATCAGTAATACTTTCTTTAGGTATATGAAGGCTTTTAATGTTTTAACCAAATTTAATATTGAGGGCACTTTACAAAATATTTTTTTTTGTGAATCAAAAAATTTCGCATTTTCCAACACTCTAATTGCATCACGCCAAAATTGTTCATGATCAGATGTCATTGTCAGTCCCCCTTTAAGAGGTTTACTTAGTGGGGCGATTTTATTATTTCCGTTAAGGCTATCAAATAACTTGTCCATAAATAGTATAAATGTACCAGTTTGTGTTGCCTCCAATGGTAAATTGTGCGGAGTATGTGTATCTAAAAAAAAGTATATATACACAAATGATCATAGATTCCAATTGTAACATACCCCAGCCAGCAAAACGTTGTAAATGTGCACCAACTGCATGACTAAATAGTTGAGTCATGTAGGCAACTTTCATTTTATTGATCTTCTTGCCAATCACATGACGATCTGTAAGTTTTGGCAATAAACGTGTATCTTCTGCAGTGTCCAAAAAATATAATTGTTCGATGTGCTCCCATTTTGCAACATGCTCCACATCATTCATTGTAAAATGCAAATTTTTCAATAGTAAATTGTTGCGAATTCCTTTAAACAAGTGGGGTACATCATATAATGGAACAATTTCTTTATTATCGACTAGAAATCCTATATATTTGTTCTCAATGCCATTTTTCAAGAGATGTTCATTTGTTTCTTTAATCAGTAAATTTACTGCTGATGAATTTGCACTACCTTGATCGCAAATAGTTGCCACTACCTCAAAGCCAATATTGTGACACTCCTTTATAATTTCAACAATCATCTTTTTAAGTTGCAATGATTTTACTGGCCCATTGCTAAATGTAAATGATAATGCTTGCTTCCACTGCCGATATACTCCCTTGATCATAAATACATTGGCATGATCAGCCAAATGTGGAAATCTCTCCTTTCCAAAATCTTCTACGCCATCATAACAATCAGCTCTTATGTTGTACGACAAGGAAGGAGAAATTGACATCTCATCAAACACAAGGGCACATTTTCTCTCATTAATAGAAAGTTTCTGCACAACATCCTTCAAACTAGCAAATATCTGCTTGTTAACTCCAGGACGAAAAGGAACCTTATTCAGCATATTTAGCAGAGTGTGTTTTGATGGGAGGGAAAATATTTTGGACAAAATCTTATACCCCTTGCTACTTGATTTTAGCACAGTTAACGCTAATAACTTGTCGTCTATAGTGTAACGTCTTGCCTTAGGGGGTAAAGATTGGTTACGAAGTTGCTGGAGAATAAATTTATAGGTAGTTTCATTAATCACATCAGCAAAATTGGCAAAATTTGGATTTTTAGCAACAGCCTCAGCGTGCATCAATCGCTTTCGGTAACTTTCCCGTTGGATATGAAATTTTGCGGCTTTGGTATTTAATTGTGTAACCATTTTATAAAATGTTTGACAATTAGGTGTTAGTTGAATTTGTCTGGTCACATTCACAGCTTGCAAAATCCTTTTTTTCTTTTTTATATCTGTAACAAATTATATTCACGTGAAACATATAAAAATATATCTTTAAATCCAAGATTTATACTAGCTCATCAAAGTTCCTGGCTTGTTACTGGCTACTACAATTAGCTAGTAATTCAAAAATGTCAATCATGCAGAAAATTGTAAATGGTTCAGTAAGCACCAGAAATTTTAATCAGATTGTGTAAAAATTAGTCATAAATATAATATATAGGTTAAAAAGTTAAATACCTTGCGGTTTTTTTATTGAGGAAGATATGGGTACAGTTGTTGTTGCGGTCACTTCCATGGGAACATTTTCGGTGGCTTCAAATGCATTTCGTGTGGGTACAGTTGTTGTTGCGGTCACTTCCATGGGAACGTTTTCTGTGGCTTCAAATACATTTCGTGTGGGTACAGTTGTTGTTGCGGTCACTTCCATGGGATCATTTTCTGTGTCTTCAAATAAATTTCGTGTGGGTACAGCTGATTCTACTACCACATTGCCTGCGTAACAATTAATTAGACATTATACATATATTACTACATTAATTTACATACCTAATATGTGTAAAGTGGGCACAGCATCTCGACGAAGGCCCCTTCTGGTTCCAGGGACCACATATTCCGGAGCAAAATGTTTCTGACAAACAAACTTTGTATCATATACTTGATGCGGTTGCAATGCCATTAAATGTGGAACTTTAATATTTTCAATCCATTTCCTTAAAAGATTTAGGTCTTTTGGAAAACGATGTCGTTTTAAAACCTTGTCATCACAGCCAGGTACACAACACTTATTCTTGTACTTTACAGTATTAGCATCCATCATAGCACAATTACCTAAAGACGTCCATTCGTTTATTTAATATTAACTAGTATTTATTGCATAATACCATATTAGTTGAGTTTAATCCTTAACTTAGTCAATTTTCCTACACATTAAAACTGCATAAACACGAACATTAAGTCAATATTTAACCGTTATCTTTTATACGAATTATATTTACCACGTGAAAATACACAGCAAACTTAGGTTAGATTAACAAAACCACGCGCTACGCGTTAAATAAATGACAATATAACTAATGCGCATGTTCAAACATTGTTCAAATCGCTATTAGCGCCCTCCAACGGAAGTAGGGAACGCATTTAGCCAAGACAACACATCATTCCATCATTGTTCATTTAACTTATGTATCTAAATGTGCTTTGTCTATGGACAGTTGTTTTTTTATTTATAACCTAACCTCAAATGATTAGACATACAACATGAATAATTTCTTGCAAACGTTTAATAATTTAAAAATATTTAAAAGAAGTATAAGTAAAAACATATACAAATGGCACGGTGAAGGTATACAGTATCCAGGTTTCAAATACTATCCCAAGGATCCAAATCATAAGGATCCTCCTTATGAACCGTCCAAGTTGTTTAAAGTGCAGCGGATAAAACATATAAAAGGTTGCCCTTATTGGGAGAAAAACATCCTGAAAGAGTTTAAAATAGATGGTAAATTGAACGATTATGCGATTATTAAAAATATACCCGAAAATAACGCTCGCCTATGGAGGATAAAGCATTTAGTAAAGATCGTACCGGTAACATTTCCTAATGGTTTCCCGGATGATTCGTGGGGAACGTATTTAAAAGAAAATGGAGAACTATTGGTTACGAAGGCATTGAAGCCGCAAGAGGATAAACTTATAGCGACAGAGAAGTTTGTAAAGGATCCCAAAAGGCTGGATGGTGATACTTTGCGACGTGAATCACGTAAACGCTGGGAAACGGATCATAGACCATTGTAGATGTAATTATATAAATTAATATAGAAATACAATTTGTGTATATATTATTTTATTTTTAAAAGCAATCATTCATTTAATCTAAGAGCTAAGACAGTGTCATTATTATGGCCGTTTGGATGTCATTACGGCTTTAATAATAATAATAAGTAAAAAGCTACAAATTTTACATTGAAGGCAAACATATGTTCGTTCTTTATTATCCTGGAAGTGAACATTGTGAGCCAATCACAATTGATATCTGAAGGAACCTCAGAATCAGAATTACCATAACATCAATTAGTATAATGTGTGCTTGAAAATTTTAATGGGGAGCAACGATCTGCAAAAAATCTTTTTCCCATGTTAATTGCCTATGTTCGTTTTTGAAATATTTTTATTTTATGCCCGGGTATATAATAATTTAGAGGTACTTTTAGCAGAGCAGTGCAGCAGCTGCGCTCGGAAAATCGTACCTTCCAGCGTGTCTACCGTGACATTAGTAAAATCACGCGATTGGTACACAAATTTTTTTTGGTTTCTTATGACATCAACTTTTTCCAACAAAAATTTCATCTTTATAGAAATAAGTTCAGTCGAATAATTTTTTATGCATCTTGCGTGGGTGGTAGACTTGTGATAGCAACGCTTCCAGCTTGGTAGATTATTACCATACTTCATTTTTAGGTATACTTAATTACTGTACAAACTTTCATCCTTGTACAAATGAGGCATGTAGGTACATATTATTTATTAACATGTTCAGAACATTGTTGCAAATTTAGGCAACACCGCCGACGCGCTAGACTACCGTTTTGTATACTTTTACTATCAAAACAATAAAATTGCAGAATACCAGCTTTGTAGAAATGAGTACACAAAAAATGTCGCTGCCTATATGTTTAAGCACAAGTTTGGGTATCTTAATACACCTGGAACGCAGTCACGAGTTCTGCCAAAACAAAGTTCCAAATTACCATCAAAAATTTATTTATACAGAGAAAAACATAGCAGTCTGTGGATAATATTTATCCATGTAAGTATATAGAGTATATAGTTCAATGATGTAAGTATATAGTATGTAAAGTACTTTTGTAGTTTTATTTGAGTAGAAATGAATAAATAAATGGGCTGTATAAGTATAATGTCAATATAATATACAAAATATATACATATGGCCAATGAATTCAGATAACATTTTATTTATTCCAAAAAACCATAACATCACCATAGATCGATAGCTTTCAGACATGTTCCCTTTTTGTGTTACAATTACACAATGGAAGAAAAAAGCAGAGAACATTTCCAATAAGCTAACTATCTAGTAATACGCAAGATATCACATTCACGTATTAGAAATTTTATTTAAGGACTTAGGTACTAACAATCAGTTAATATCAATATCTAATGAAATAATTGAGTTCAAAATATATAACAAGTCTTTAAAGACATAACAATAACATTATTTGTACAATTTCTCTCACACAATGCTCATTGGTAGAGTTAAGAATGGCCAAAAGACAAAACTCCAACGGCAAAGTAGAAAACAATTTTAATAAAAATAACAAATTCGATTCATATGTAACTGCATAAATCAGATGGCATTATGATACAGTTTAATGCTGCGCTAACAAATCTTCAGTTTCTTCACACAATTCGAAAAAGCTGGGACGATCATGGGGGTTTGCCTGCCAGCAGGGATAAATTATTCGAACGTACACAGATGGAGGGCACATTGGCGGGCACGGAAATCTGGAGAATAGAATCCAATTATTATTATTACATACCGGGTTCAAGTATGTAAGTATACCGAACTGTAAATTATAAATGATTATATTACCTTGTTCCGCTCTCAATTGCATTCAGTAAAATTTGCTGCTCTTGCCCAACGGAGTCATCCGGCTTTGGCAGCTGTAACTTTGGTTCTTCTCCGTACGCGAACATTTCACACATTGTAACACCATATGACCATACATCGGAGCGTGTCGAAAATTTACCGTCGCGGAGGCTTTCGGGTGCATACCTAAATGTTGTTAATTAGTCAAGTTTACAAGAAGCAATAACGGCAGTTTACCATTTTATAGGAAGGTCTCTGTTAGTCTTTATTATATAGTATTCATTTCCCTCCATGACCTGAGCTAAACCGAAGTCGGATATTTTTACGTGATTTTCATCGACTACTAAAATGTTTCTTGCTGCTAAGTCCCGGTGTACTATGTGCTTGGTTCCTAAGTAGTTCATACCCTGAAAGAATAGTCCAAAGTATACTATTGTGGCTGCTTGAGTGAACACATGGGACAGCATCCCTATGTCCATAACGATTGCTTTGCATATAATCACACTTCTTGGACTACAATTTTCTTACCAGTTACAGGAGGAGGGGAGGGGGAGATTTTTTCCTCCTGAAGCAATAGAAATCCCCCAAATAAATAAGTGATTTTGTAAAAAAGGTGACATTACCCCTTCAAAAAAATTTGTCTCCCAGAAAAATATGCTTTGTACTATTTCAACACCCAAAACAGGACTTTCTACGCTGATTCTTAATTGATGAAAGTATTTTAATTACATTCGATTACATTGATATTATGAAAAATCATTGCAGATTCAGTTTTGGAAAAAAAAGCTGTTAAGTATTAGTTGCTGTTCTCTTTTTAAACATATAACCTCTTGATAGAGCTTTACTATAACTAACTTTGATCAATAGATGAATTCATCAGTTAACGTTTGACCTTGAAAAATGGAGGGAAAAAGTGTTCAAATCCTATTTTGTGGTAAATTCTATTCATTTGACAAAATACAATTAACTATGTAAAAAAGTCTGAAATAAACCAAGAGCCCAGAATGGTTCATTTTGGAACCACTCCTCTGAAAGTCCCAGAATTTGCGTTTCTTTTTTAATTTCTTCCCAGCAACCATAAGAGATATAGCGACTTTATATAGGTTGTTGGGTATGCCGTTCAAAGTAGCCTTGCACAAATTTATGTTACCTTAGTTTTTGTTTTGTGTAATGCGTCTGTAGAAGTTCAGTAAATTTATAGTTCCAACTTTATATCTATCTCCGTTACTGAGAAGGAAAAAAGAGGCAATTGTTTGTATTTTTAGGGGTGTAGCACCCAAGCAAAGCATCCATTACGGTGTTTGAATGCTTCGTTTATTTGTAAAAAATTTTTGTGTTAGTTTTTGTAAGTGGTAAATAATAATTAATTGTACAAAATAAATCACGTAATTAAATTTACATTACCCACATTATTATAATTATCATAAACTGTATTGTATGGGCAATTCTAGAAAAGAGCCTTTCTGGACTCCTGAGAAGTTGATTGATATCTATTTTTACTGATTTCCTTATTATATTTGATCCAAATTCCAATGAGATTCTATAAAATTGAATACGAAGGAAGAATATTTTATTTGACTTGAAAATTACAACTTGACAATCTCTCAATGATTTTATTCCAACCGATTGCTCTGATCTTAATATTCCTGACCATGCGACCATTCCATAAGAGCTTTCATATAACATAAAAATTCAGGAGTCATGAAAAAACAAGTATCACATGTGGCATTTATGCAAAATGAGATAGCAGCAAAATAACAGACGATCAAAAATGAGTCACCTTTGGAATTTTTGTTTACATGGAAAATAGTATTTAACTCGAACTTCCAAAGGCAACTCGACAGCCACTCATTTTTGATCGTCCGTTATTTTGCTGCTATCTCATTAGCTTTTTTTTTTAATTTGTAGCAGTTGATGAATTACATACTAAAAGTCATTAAATCTATTACACTAATGCCGTGGGACATGATGGTATTAGTTAGCAACAGAGTTATTAAATTGTGCATGCCATTTATTTTGCCCATCATAACCCACCTCATGCCTGGAGAAATCGGTATTCCCACATGACTGGAAGAAAGCATTAATAAACCCGATCCCGAAAGTCAAATCACCAAAAGAATTAAAAGATCTACGTCCGATTAGTGTCTTGTCATTTATGTCAAAAATATTAGAAAGGATAATGGAACTCCGCAATCATATACAACTTAATAATGTGCTGCCAGTTAACCAATCAGGGTTTAGAAAAGGATACAGTTGTGCCACTGCATTACTAAACATTGTTGACGACTTGGTTGCAGCTACAGATGCTGGTAAGGCAACAGCTGTCGTTGTTTTGGATTATTCAAAAGCATTTGACACTATAATCGTAATGTCTTGTTATCAATCTGCCATTATATTGGTTTACGTCCTAAAGCTGTTAACCTGTTACACAGCTATCTCACTGGTCGTTATCAAGCTGTGCGGGTTCGAGACAGTGTCTCTGGATTCATTGAAAATAAATGTGGAGTCCCTCAAGGATCAATCATGGGGCCTCTCTTGTTTAGTCTTAATATTTCCCATTTTCATAACGTTTTAAAACATTGTAACTATCACTTTTACGCCGATGACTCGCAAATCTATCATTCTTTCTATGCTGCGAAGCTTAAATGCAGCAGATCGTATAAATGAGGATTTAGAACGTATTAGTGAGATTTCTCAACAACATTCTCTGAAGCTTAATGTTGACAAGTCGGCTGCTATATTTTTTGGGAGAAAGAACGATACTGACTTTGCTAAACATAATATAACATTAAAAATCGACAATAATGCAATAGCGGTTGTTGATACAGTTAAAAATTTAGGAGTTATTCTTGATTCAAATTTGCGGTTTAAAAAACATGTATCGCAGTGTTTACAAAAAGTGTACAGAAATCTTAGGCTGATTTATCAAAGTCGTCACATGCTGAATATCAGGGTGAGAGGTATCTTATGCAACAGTTTGGTTTTATCACAAATGGATTATTGTGATGTAATATATGGTCCGTGTATTGGTTCACAAGATAAAACCAGGATCCACTTCAGAATGCATGCTTAGGGTTAATATTTGACATACGGAAATTTGATAGAATTTCACATAAACTGAAGGATATTAATTCGGTAAATATGTTAAACAGACGTTATCTGCACTATTCAGTACTTTACTTTAAAATCTGTTATTAAAAACTCCACCACTTATATCACAAAATTACATTCAGAACAGATGTACATAACTTAAATTTGAGGTTTAGGGGCCACATTACCATACCACGGTTAACCACTGAACTCGGTCGATGTCGTTTTACTTGCAATGTAGCGAAATGGTGGAATGATTTGCCACAGAACCTTCATTACCTGCGTTTCGACATAAGCTTCGTACGTCATTATTGGGTTAAGTGGTAGAACAGCACGCGCCTCTAACGTGAGCTGATCAATCTCGCCCTATGCGATATGTTATAATAATTGTCATAAAATCTGTGTTGAAATAAAGACCATATTATTATTATTATTATTTTGCATAAATGCCAAATGTAATATGTACTTGCTTTTTAATGAACATTTGAATTTTTATGTTATATGAAAGCTGTTATAGAATGGATCTCAAAACCCCTAACTCTTTATTACACTGAGACAGGCCGGCGCCTGAGCTCAAACCAAAACAACTATAAATTGTGCACAACTCTTGTGCAGATAAAGCGCATTTTTTTAAACCGAAATAGCTTTTGTTTTGACATCACCAATGGATATATTTCTTGCAGACGTCTCAATCGCCCTTTGTGAGTACCCTCTTCGTCCGTTCAATCCCTTCTTGAGGTATAAGGGAATATTCACGATAAGAGGTCCCCTCCACACCGTACTTTGATAAGAGGACAGAAAGAAGGGCAGTAGTTGGTAGAAAACGGTTCCTTTAGTTGAGACCTTTAATAATACAATGAGAGATAAAATTAATTTTTACCCCCCCCCCCCCCTCAGGCCCCGTCGTTCACCAATCTCGAAAAAGAGTCGCATGGGAAAGTTATAGTTTGCACAAACCAATTTATTTCGATCAGATCTTTCATTAGAATACCATGAAGTATATTTCGAAAACTATTCTCAATGTATAAGTTTTTTTCTTATTCCATTTGAGGATGAGTATTGAACTAGACGTATGAAAGACATAATAACAGAATTGTAAAATTCGCGAACCATGGTGTAAACAGGGACAGGTAGATTGTCCGGTTGAAACTGAAAGTACATATACCATTCTAAATAAAAGAAATATGACAGATTGTTCTCTAAGTGTTCAAGGATATCATTAATTTAAATTAGAGGGGAGAAAGAACAGTCAGAGAATACGCCTATACATGGCCATGCCTGACAAACACACAATACAAAGAACCATTGTTCAAATATCGCACCTGTTAATGCAGTGAATATACGATACTATTGTAGTAAAAACATTGACTCTGTGGACAGTCGACTTATTCTGCGGACAAAATTGAGCGTTCAGAATGTATACAGGCTACTATCTAGTGTAGTATTATCTTTGCGTGTAGGAATAATGGTCTCTAATGATTAATTGAGTTGTTGATTCTGAACTATCCAAATTACAGACCCCCAAACCTTTTGGATATCCCAGGCCTTGCCTCAGGTTGCCATGTGATATTTACGTCACGGGCTGCGTCCTTTCCCTACCGCCCACAGGTTGGTAGAAAATCATCCAAATATGGAAAAACTAATAGATCAGGGTCAGATTCTACCACTCTTTCTAATTAAAATTAGACGATCTTAAAAGATTGGACGCACACACTTATTATTTGAAGTAAAGCAATCTGAAATAAATACACCAAAAACCACAAAGAAATCTTTTTAATTGCACAGGAGGATAATCATTTTCATATTGAAGATCATGTCTGGTCAACAGTACACGAAACTAAGAAAAAAGCAACACCTGTAAAACAATTTAAATTTAAAACTACTTCCTCTGGTAGCAACTTTGATTTTCCAAGCAAGGAACCGCTTATTTGCCGCCCACCAAGTAATGCAACCCTGACAAAAATTCTTACCTTTGCAATATCCAAAGCATATTTTAAAAGTTGCTTTATAGTTAACGATTCTCGATAAATCTTCAAGTAGCTTTGCAATGAACCATGATGAACAAATTCCATGACCAACGATACCTCCGGTTCTTGCAGAACACCTAATATATCGACAATATTTGGATGCGTTAAGGTCTACAAATACACATTATAGGTACAATATGCACATGTTAACTGCACCTTCATAATAGAAATTTCTCGTTCGAAGTCCTGCAGGCAAGTTGAAACGGCAGACGTTTTTAATTTCTTCACAGCGACCAGTCGCGGTTCAGAATCCTCGTCGCCCAAATACTCTAACGTTCCCTTATACACTTCCCCATAAAATCCCTGAAAGTTTAATATGGAGACAAACGAACAGATGTTGAAATGTCTAACCTGGCCTATACGACCCTGTAAGATGACATTGCAATTGGCGTCTAATTCAAATATACTCTGCATGGAGCTTATGCTATCTAATGAAGTGGCAGATGTCGCTACCGAAAAGTTGAAGTTTGAGAAAACTGTGGAAAAGTTACACGAGATGTTATCTTCATAATTATCCATGTCCTGAAAACGCACTTCTGTTGGCAAAATTTTAATGAATTACTTTATTACCTGTGAATAGAAGAGGCACTTGGAAGTCAATGAGTTTTCCCTACTAGAATCAGAGGTAGCAGTTAAGTCGGAATCGGCTTCTGCCATGTCCGAAACTGACACTAACTCATCTATGGCAGTGCTCTCTAAAATAATCAAAAGTGTGAAGGGGAAAGCAAATAACAACAAACCTGTGTTAGTCGAAAATATACTGTTAACCGATATGATGTCACTGTGAGAGAGAGAACTTAATTTCATCTTTGAATAAGCGTGAACAGCTCTCGAGTTATAAACTGAAACAAATAATTTAGGTTTGGTTGTGAAGGTACGAACATACTTTGATAGTAAATTTGGTTAATATCTCGAAGCAAAGCCTGTGGTTGTTTGCGACAGTGCGGATCAGGGTCCCAACATTCGAGCATTACTTGATAAACGTTGCTTGGGCAGTCTGATGGACGAAGTAATCGTTTACCGCTTGCGTAATACTGCAACATAAACATCACATTAGGAAAAAAGTTGTGCGGTGTCTCACTCTCATAGCATCCATGTAGTTGTTATGCTCGATTGTTTCTCCGTACGTAAATATTTCCCAAAGTGTTGTGGCAAAAGCCCACACATCTGCGGCAGTAGACCGTTTCGCATATTCCAGATTTGAGTAACACTCAACAGGTATCCAATGAACTCTAAATTATTTTTTAATTTCTTGTTGTAGAAATAAAATTGCTTACTCTTTAGAGGCATATGAATGGAAAATTCCTGGGTCCCCAAGTTTGACAGTAAATTTATTTTCTTCGTGGCAACTAACCAAAATTCTCCTACAACGAATATTACCATGTACAATACCGTGTTCCTCCTGCAAATGTTAACAAAATGTTAGAAGAAACTTGGGATTTCATTACCAAATGCCATAATGCCGAGGCCAAATTCGAGGCGGCTTCAATTAAATCTACAACTTTTAACAGTGCTTTATTCTCTCTGAGATATTCATCTAAAGGTCCTAAACGCATATGTTCTAATATCATAGCCACTGGACTACTTAACGTAATCCCAAATAATCGGACGATCGCGCTCGATTCTAAATAGGCCCAGTGACCAGTCAGTTCCATAAAATCCTAAAAAAGAACTTTTTTTACAGTTGTACAAGTTAACCATTTCTTACTTTGAGATACTTTTCATAGAGATCGTGCTTAAGTACTTTCATTGCCACCTCGATTTTCTTTCCCTTTGCTAAACGCCACATACATCGATATACTACTGTGATGCCGTCTTTTCCCTCTTTCTTTTGCCCTGAAAAATAAGCAAATTTACCACTAATCCAAGGAATGTAGATTTCTCTATGCTCGCGTTTTCCTTGTGTGCGTCAGACGAGCTCCAATGGTATTAAACCTAGCCTGGACTCTATCACAATTATAAGAATTAGAAAGCTATTCAGAAGAATCAATGGTTTCCACTTGTTACCACAAGTAACCATTAGAGTGAACTGTGAGGATAAGGAAAGCATGTGTCCAGAATCGTTCCACAGACTTTTAGTCTAAGGACTGTGGACGTAAAGTTGGAGCAAGTTGAATTCAATTTAAAATCTGAACTCGCTGTATGGCTGAAAGAGAGAAACAACCTATCTCCCCCACAATTAAGAGGAGAAATCGGCCGCCAAAGTACCAAGCGTTTTTAGTATAGGAAAAATTAAAAATTTCTATGGTGAGTTCCAACTCAACTTACAACCGTCATACTCAGAAGGACCTTTCCGTTGGTTTAGATCCAGGTTACCGCTGCACCTTTGTGATTCTTTCGTTTTAAAAAATTACACCAATTTAACTAAAACTTTAGAATTAAAGTTAGCTCATGTTTGACCCTTGGAATGTATGTATGCTGTAACCAAAACAAACTTTTTCCCCAAAAAATCAATGGTCCAAAATTTGCAATTTTTTAACTTTTTAAAACAACAATAACAATAGAAGCATGTGTTGACCTTTGTTTTAATTAGAAAAATGTTTGTTTCAGTTCCTTAACTTTGTTACACCCTGTATACTATTTTTTAGTTATGTAATTTAACAATCTGTAAGTTTTTTTAAAAGCTCATGTCCCTTAAACGGTTAGATTTAAAAAGCTCATAGCATTTAGAAGGCTTTGGAAACTCTTGAGCCTGAAAGAGCTTTTAAAATCTCATCTTATCCGATTAAGATTCTTAAACTCTATCAAAGGTTCTAAAAAACCTCGTAGACCCTTGTAAATTTGTTTGGCCTCTTCAAGAGTCACAGATAAATCCATAAGGGTTATAAAGGCTTCAGGGGATTGGAGACTAGTGCAAGTTAACCTATCCAGGACTCATAAAATATGGAATACAGCTCCACTATACCAAAATCTTACGATGCACACAAATGGTGCTTCTCAAATAACCTTCACAGTTTTCGTTTTGTTTAGTAGTGATCAATTTTTACACGGAGGTTAACAGTATATGTTCATTTTACCGTATTTTTCATATACAATAGCGCTGATTTCGTCCATCTGTCTTAGAGCTGTAGTTCTCAGTATTACAGTCTGGTTCCAAGACATATAGACTGGAGGACAAGAAAACAATTTTTACTAAGCGCATTCCACGTTTATTTGTTCCATGGTAAAAAAATAATTAAACATGTTTTAGTGCAAATAGTAACCTACATCACAAGACATAGTGACATGTGACCGTTGCAGTAAACATCCATGCGTTTGACAGAAAATAACTGAATGTTGATAGGCATTTATTGCTCTCGTCGAAATATACATGATATTTCTTGGAGTTTTTGCAAAATTAATTTACTCGCCATATCCCAAATGGCATAAGACATATGTAAAAAATATGCTGCAACAACCCAGATGAGTGCAACAGCCGGCAGTTCTATCTCCTGCTTGATTTGTGGAATATTCTTTAGTATCATTGTGTGGCATAGTGTAAAAAATTCGTTTATTGTAGAATCTGCAGTAGGCTATGACATTTTTCTCAAAAGCGGACTTAGACTATGGGTGGCAAAAGCCTAATCCAGCTCTGTTAAAGACATAGAGACGGCCATACAAATCAGCGCAAACATATGATACAAATATTGGGATTCAGAATAAAAAGAGTCAAAACCTTTACTAAGGTGGCAATACCTATTCCCTCAAAATACCTGCCTAAGTTGCAACCCTCTACACTCATTTCATTTTTCTTTGATATGAAGCACATACATAAGAAAACAAGCGTAATATTTTGGAGAGTACATAAGGTGGTGTGCTAATTTAATCCAAATACAGCCTAAACTTGTGTGTTTTTTTTAAATGGAAACCATTGTTGATTATGATGACTTTTAAAAAAATACCATTTTAAACGATTCTAACGATATATGGCACTTCTAACGATTTATGGCACTTTTAGGTCAAAAATTTGCTACTATTTGCGTTTTGTCCCTACTTTTGGGAAGATTGCGCTCGAATTTTGTTACTCGATATCCAAAGCTTTCAAATTTTTGTCTCAAAAGCTTGCCGTTCTCAAATAAACCAAACACCTTTTTTATAACCCTACTGACCGCAACGGATTGCTATACTTCCAGGTTGATAACCTGGGCTGTATGTGCAAAATCGCCTCAAATGTGAAGGTCTTGAAATGGTCAAAAGAGGTCATGCGAACACTACTGCCTACGGCATATTTGGAAAACCGTTTACTTTTGCTGTATGGTAAGCTACATGCGAAATATATAGAATGTATTGTAAATTGCAACTATGTACAGGGCGTTACATTAAAAAAATTCTTTAAGCCGCTTGCGAGCAAGAGGCAAAGAGTGGACTTGCAAATTTGTTTTTTTGATTTTAATAGCCCTTATGGACATTTCATGCCTTAACGAGAATACAAGCATGAAATCATTTTTAATAATCTGATCGAGTGACAGTAATAGTCCAGTCAAATTATCATACTACCTTGCATCAGATGTGTCATTTCTATTTATTTTTTTAAATTGTTAGGCTAAGTATGGATGTCAAAAATCCAAGTTTTCGACATCCAAAGACCTGTGCGAGCAACGCAGCACTCGAAAATACGCCATTTTTTCTATTATTTTTAGGTTTTGGTTAGTTTTAGTTCTGAAGGACAGATTTTAAAGCAATTACTGTCGTATACTTTTTTAAACTAGACAAAATTTGTGACAATTCAAGCCCTTAATCGGCTCTGTAAGTCTAATAGTTTTGGAGATACAGTGTTTCAAAAATTCGTAAATTCTCAGTTTTAATCAAATTTGCCTTTTTTTAGCATAAAAACCTCATGAACATTTTTATTATTTTGTTCGTTTGGGGGGACTTTGGGGTGAGGGGTCTCCATAAATCCGCACAGAAAGAGGTAGAATGTTGATATCCTCTGGATCCCCAGCATCTCCCACGATAAGAAAGTTGTCATCTTCTTCTTCAGCAAGATCCACTACCTGTAGCATGGATTGCGAAATCCGTGAATTTTTTCCTTTTGCCTGACCTTGCTCGACCATTCAAAAGGAACACCGAATATAGAAGATCTGTGACAGTAGCAGAAAGCTTACTCACAACACTATGATTTGAATGAATAACGCATCATATACCGGGTAATTCATTAGAAGTGATGATCGCTTGAATTTCGCGCGTAAGGTTTTAGTATTTTTTGCATTATTAGATTGACGGTTTGAATTTCGTTAGTATTTTTTTTCTGACATGACTGTCATTTAAGAAACCAGTGTCGCCGTTAATTGTTGTGTGCCATTTGCGGTTTATTACATTTTCCATTTTGAACAATTTTTAGAGTTGATGCACTAAAATATGTAAGAAACGTGACTGTGTCTAGTGTTAGTTTATAATTTGTGGTAAAACAGAAGCAGTATTTGTAGATTATAAATAAGTAAACGATTTACTGAAAGCATGATGATACACGATACACCACTGCAATTAAATAAAAGATCATCAGTTAGTACCAACTTCATAATTTATTTGATTTGCGGGAAATTCAAATTGTCCTCACTTCTAATGAATCAATCCATAATAATAAATCAATAAACATGGATATTTTTCCACTAAAAGACAAAAATCAATATTTAATTTGCTTTCATTATCCGCAATTTTTAGCACTTCTTCAACAACAAGTTTATTACGACTCACGACTTACGACAATTCATCGTGCAAATTTGGTAAGTTTAGTTTCTGCGAAGAATAACCGCCAAATTTTGATAAAACTTGTAAAACTAATAAGTTTACCAATAGTTGAAGCGCCGTATCTCGGAAACTATTAGACTTGCGGAGATCGTTAAGGGCTTAAATTGTCAGAAATTTTGTCTAGTTCAAAAAAGTATACGACAATAATTGCATTAAAATCGGTTCTTCAGGAGTAAAACTTACAAAAACCAAAAAATGGTAAGAAGAATGACATATTTTCAAGTGCTGTGTCGTTCGCACAGGTCTTTCAATGTCGAAAACTTGGATTTTTCACATCCATATTGATCCTAACAATTTAAAAGAAAAATTAGAGATGACATATCTGATGCACGGAATGCCCATTTTTAGCGCATTTTTTAAAAAAATACGCTATTATATTCGTTATTACTGGCAGGCCGGCTGTCCGCGTGAGATCTCCACAACTACAATAGCTAGAGAATTCAAATTTTCACTAAAAGCTTTCTGCTATAGTGTAGATGTGCAGGCACTAGTCTATTTTGAGTTAGATTACTTGTGAGATCGATAATTGAAGAAAATAATTTCGATATGGGTTTCGGAGGTGTTATAATTTTACCGTTAGATAGCGCTACCAGTATAAAAACTTATTTACTTTGTGATTTGTTTTACAAAATGAAGACGTACCGTCAATTGAAATTAAATAATAGTATATTATTATACGAGCATATAAAGTGTGCGATTATGACACGAGGTGAAGTTTGCAACACGAGCCGAAGGCGAGTGTTGTAATTTTTCCGAGTGTCATAATCGCCTTTATATGCAAGTAAAATACGCTATTTTATCTACGACTATTTAATTAAATAGAAAATGCGGCATCTGAATCAGTTTGAAACGTAGCAACTTCATAGCGGTAGCGCAATGTACGCCTATGGTTTGGTTTGCGTTCGTTCATTCGTTGACGGTATTTAACCTCAAATCTAATTCAATGCTCAGATTCAAAATGTATCGCAATGTACCTAAGTGGCGAACTAAATATGCAATTTATCTAAAGTTCCCAGAAGTCATTAATTCAACACGTAATTACCTACACGTAAGATTATTGCTAATATAAATGGTTGTCATTCATTTTTCATTGTTTTAGATTGTGACATAACCTATGGAAGTAAGGTGGATATTTATGTGATGTACCTGTACAACTATTCTCTAAATCCGATCCCGATGTATCAATTATGTCTGCAGAAATTGTTACACAGCTGCCAAATGGAATACAATATTTTGTTTCGCATACATAATCTAATTTTTCAAAGACTTCGTTACGCTTCTCCGACCTGCATCCAAGAAGTTTCTTCCTCTTTTAGAAACGAAGTTTAAGCAATGAAAGCATAGTTTTATTGCAAATTTAAGGGCAAGAGGTGTTTTTTATTAGTTAACGTACATATTGTAGCCATCTATTTAAGTAATTTGGTCAATGCCTAGTATGTAAGACCTGTTACGAATTATCAATTCTTAAAATAAATCATGCAAAACTGTGGTTAAGTGCTACGACAATTTGTATCCTTTATTGTCAACGAGTTTACAATATGTTATTGTTTTGTATCGTGGCACAATTTCGACAACAATACCACATATGTTGTACGAAACATATTTCTCTTCGTAAAAGGCTGAAACTTATAGGTTATACCTAGCATAATCTTCAAATGGGGCTTCCGATAATCCATTATGCTACAAATAATGCCTTGTGAATATGAAGGTACAGATACTTTAAATACAAACGAAAACCTTATTCATGCTCATGCAGAATATTTGTATCAGCGAAGGTATCTGTCGTTAAGTAACGTTGCCTGAACTTGCCAATGACTTCAGGTATTTTACAAGTTTATTTCATCCCATTTTATAAATATCGCACATATCTCGTCATAGAGGTGGATCAAGTTCCTGTATTAATTGTTTTTCAAATAAACCTACAAAGTTAAGCGTACGTAACCCGAAATCTCTCTTTTCTAACCTAAGAAATGCTTAATTCAAAACAAAACTGACAGGTAGTACATACGAGATGGGCGGTTCTATTTTTAGTACATATGCAATTATGAACTTATACATATGCAATTATGAGAAATATATAGTGACATAAAGTAGTTGTATATAAGGATTTTAGAGGAACCGATAATAATGCATATCATAATTCGCTAAAATATAGTGACGTTATTTGAGCGTTATTTAATAGTCGTAGATAAAATTAATTATTTAACGCAGCCAAAATTACTCGTGAGAGCGATAATTTTAAACTTCGCTAATAAAATACTGACCTGCATTACCAAAAATGCGATTTAATCATGCATATGCTGATTTACTACTTGTTTTTATCTAATTTGACTGTACTAATACCAAGTCTGTAAGAGGTGTAGTTTCGAAACCTTTGTGATTCAGACAGACAGGTAGACAGACAGACATTAAAAACGCATTATTTTTTGAGAGTAAAAGTGCACTAAAAATTACTGCCGACGTCATATCTCCTACTTGCGATGACCTGTATATAACTGTTTCATATTGTTGCAAATGATTTGTGTGCCATCAAAAATTTCTGGAAAGTGGAAAGTAATGTCGTTCTAAAATATTCCAAATAAAATACAGATCAGCATTATTATAATAGTTATTATAAGATTGTATGAAACACAGCATACTTGGGAATGCCTCTCTACCTCTTATGTAAAGGTTCCTAAAAATTCAAACCATGAGATGGCGCCAGGTGGTTACACTCTGTCATTGAACTGTATACCCTGTAACTGGAATGGCATCGATATCCAAAATCGCGTGCCGTCTAACGTAGGTTGTGGTAGGTATGCTCATCCTTGTCTGGCACGTTGTCTGTATAATAATCCTTGTTTGGCACGTTGATTTGTAAAACGCATAACCGCCATGTGAGTGGAACACGATGAGGTGTACCTACCTCTACCCATCTCCCTCGTCACGCGGCCCTTGCATCAATTGTTTACAGGCAATGCGGTTCTAGTTACGGAGTATTTAGTTCAATGCACTCTCCATACAGTCTTTTGTTTTATTTATTTACTTATTTATTATCTCTCTCATGTCTCGTGCATAATGCTTTTTAGAGATGCCTCTGCAGAAGGTCTTAAGGTGTTCTATACTACTCCGGTATTTACCTTACGAACTAGGAAAACCTGCAGTTAAACCTAATTCGGAGTAGCTGGCAGAGTGCTCGAAACTGGTCTAAGGAAATTCCCACATCTGTCACAGATGAAAAATTCTTACCTCATCCCAGGGTCGAACACACGACCTCCGGCTTTATAGCCCAATTTGGTTAACGGCCATGTTGGATCTGGATGATCGCTCAATAACTACAATAATGGAGCAAAGTCTAGTCGCCTAGCTTGGACCTGAAGGGAAAGAGATTCCCTACATTCTTTCCTAGACCAAATCCATTGGACAGAAAGGAACCGCAATCCTGGTCAATGGAGAGTTAGAAGATGAGTTCTTTTCTCTCGAAAGAGTGAAGGCAGTACTCAGTAGAGATTTGTACATCACTTACCAATGCATCAAGATCAAGAGACTGCTGGATCGTGGGCCACATGTGCAGAAAGTGAGCTTGTCCGAGAGAATGAGTGAGACATAAATCCTGATAGGGCAAGATAACATTCATCATTCCAAAAGAATGTATTAAGCCTCCAATAAAGAACGCTCCGTGGGTATAAAGGTGTAAGATGGACACACTGGCCTGGCGAGGCAAGCACAAATAAGATATCCTTATTCATAGCTCAGAAGAAAACACCAATTGAAGAAATGATGCGAGAATTCATGAGTTCAGAGGAATTTGGAGTAGTGTCAAGGATGATCGGCCGCGATCAAGGAGACAAGCGTGCGGAGCATATCATACAGTTAACAATGAGGAGAGTTGACTCGGGACGTTGCGAAACAGGCTTTCTCTGGCGCGAGCTCTACCGAGACAAGATGACTCACAGTGAACAAATGTTCAAAAAGTTGATATGGGCAAGGCATGGTATTTGCGATTTGCCCCACTTTGGAGTCTTCAAACCCAAAAAGACTAATAAAATCAGAGTGGTTGTAGATACGCCCGCGAAGATCCACGGAGTCAGTCTCAACAACAATCTACTTACAGGTCCTGATTTGCTGGATTCCCTTCTAGTGATTTTGATGCTGTTGAGGATGAAAAGAGTTGTCTTTACGGTTGATATTGAAGAGATGTTCCACCAGGTCCTCATTTGAGACAAAGACATCAGAAATGCGCAAAGGTTCCTCTGGAGGAAAGACAAATCGCAACCTGTTGAGGAGTGGCAGATGATATTTGGAGTCGCCATCCTCCGCATGTCAAAAACAGAAACTCTATAGAATTTGAGAAAGATCACCCGAGAGTAGTTAAAGCGATCATTCAACCTCACTATATGGACGATTATTTGGATTGTAACGTGTGAGGATGATGGGGAAACGGCGGCGAGGCTCATGAGTGCGTCATCAAAGTTTATGCCTAGCTAGTTTAAGCTAGCTGAGTATGAAGCAGATAGGAAACAAATGGCAACCAAGAGGGAACTGTTGAGTGTCGTCATATCAGTGTTCGATCCTCTTGGTTTTGTGGGGCAGTTCGTGGTGTTCATTTGGAAATTGCTAACAGTCTGGACATGACTCGGCTTTGAGACGATTAATGGTGAGACGAGCTGCACCTAAAAAGCTTATGAGTACAACGGGACAAACGTCAAGCGAGCTTCGGACTGCCCCCGACACACAATATACGGGGCGTTACATTAAAAAATTAATGCCCATGTCTTATCTCCTACTTGAGACACCCTGCATATAATATTTTTAATCGAAAATAACGCGCAAGTGAAAATATTAATGGACGTGTCCAACATTTTTTTCATAACTTAAAAACTTCAACTGTTTGTATTGATTGTTTTATTCCGCCATTACAAGTCAATCGCTGAAATACTCGACTATAATAAACAATTATTTATGAAACCGTCGATTCCTTTTTTTGTTGACTTTAGGTTTGCTGGGAAGCGTACAGAATTTGAAATAAATATATACACCGCAAAGGACACATAGACAGACAATAACAACTGTGGTTATTAAGGCCGCTTTAACTTGCTCATCGCTTTCAAACCACGAAAATATTGGCGAGGTCAATTTGTCCTCCCTCAAATAAGTGTATATGTTCGGTGCAGATTTCACTTCCACCTTCAGTACGTTCGTGGTCCATTGAAGCTTCAAATCCCGTTGCTCCACGATGCATTTCCATAAGCCCGAGTGGGATTGGTTTATATCTTTTAAACGCTCAACGTTTACAGCTGATAATGTTGTTATACCGTAATCAAGATACATGCTATCATTCAACAACCATTTTTGTCGCAAATCGGAATATACGTAGCCTAATACAACCGCATTTGAATGTAAAGTAAGATCGAGAGTTGCTCGAGTAGAGATTAAATAGTTTGAGGTTAATACAGAAAGAGATGCAACTCTCAACACCAGTTTCTGTTTATTCACCCGATACAGCATGCAAACATACACTCCTGTATCCCCTACATTGGCATTTTGAATAATTATGTTGTCATCCTTGAACTTGAGACGTTCCTCATCAAATTTCAGAGGCAAACCATTCCAAGTCCACTCATAGTAAGCTTCTGGTGATTGGGCCGAAATTACATTTAGAAGTTCGTGATCATTTTCAATTGTGAGTCCACTATTTTCGGTGATAACAAAGCTGAAGTGCATTGTTCGAAGATTCTCACGAATTTTCTCCATGGTTTCCAAGCTTATATCTCCGCATTCAAAGTCGTTACATATTCCAGTCGACACTGATGGTCCTTCACACAGTTTCCCAAAGATATTGGGCGAGGGATTTGTACAAGTGCGAGTTCTGTAACCCTCACCCCCTCCGCAAGTTACGGTGCAGTGCCATGCTGACCAGTGGGACCAACCCCCATCCAATGGTTTACCGTCGATGTCGGGGGGATTGCAATTTGCCGTCCAAGTAATGGCACCATTTTTAACAACTACAGTGAACCAATAAATAAGTAAACCCGAATTGGTTGTGTAGCTCATTGTGGCAGTACTGTTTATGAGAACTGTGATAGCCTTTTCGGAAAATAACACGACTACCTTGGTCCACGTACTGTCAGTATAGAGCGTATGGTTAACGAAATGGCTGTGAAAATCTTTGGTGTGTTCTATAAACGACAACGTTTTCCTTGTATTATCGAACACCAATGAGTGATAAGAATCTGAGTCAGGAAACGTGAAGAATCTAACCGATAGTGTACCGAATCCTCTTATGTTTATCGTTAAATTGTTGTTCAAAACGTCTTCCTCTTGGGACCATAATCCGATGGGTAGAATTTTGGACGAATTTAACGTGGAATCGGTGACCTCCGTGTGGCAACTGTCACATTTGAACGATATTCCGATTGGAAAGCCTTCCAATGACTGATAGTTTAAAAAAAACGGTTCAAACGCGTAGATCGACTCCGGGTCTCTCCACTCAAAAATCGCATCGGTCAATCCTTCGTATCCCAATAGAACTTCGCCTTTTCTGACTTGTAGCCAAAAAGATGCCCATCGTCCGGATGGTATTATACGTGGTACAGTAAAATGTTTAAGTAAAGTTGTCCCATAGTAGAGAACCAATTTGTCATTACCCTGTGTTCCGATAAAGAGTCTTAAATGTTGTCTTCCATCTTTTGATGTTATTTCAATTGCCATTCCGCCCAGATTATCAGGATTCCATTGCTTCAGGGAAAAGAACAAGCCGCCGTCTGGGCCTGTTTCTTTCCACTGTGGGAGAATGTACAAATTTCGCCCTAAAATTTACATTGGGTATAAATGAGAAACATTCAGTAACTACCTGTCGCTTATTCGCGTCGTTATAGATGTTACACGTTAATAATTTGCTAAGCAGTCTTAAATTAAAAATAGTGGATAGTGTAACAGGTGGTCTTTAGAATTAAAACCAGGTGTCAAATTCTTGACAGAATAGCTTCCTAGCTGAAACCAAAAATTGCCAACATATGTACGTACATACAGACGGAACAAATAAGAAAGGTGCATTTTTTACTCATGCATTTTGTTTGCTTTTATTAGAGGGACCTACCATCCAAATTTCGTTAAAATTGCTCCATAAATAAGAAAGTTGGATGTTGCACATGCGCAACACTATTTTTTGCGCATGCATTTTGTTAGCTTTTATTAAAAGGACCTACCATCTAAATTTCGTTAAAATTGTTCCATAAATAAGAAAGTTGGATGTTGCACATGCGCAACTCGATTTTTTGCGCATGCATTTTGTTTTCTTTTATTAGGAGGACCTACCATCCAAATTTCGTTTTAATTGTTCCATAAATAAGAAAATTGCATTTCTGCGCATGCGCAACACGATTTTTGCGCATGAATTTTGTTTGCTTTTATTAAAGGGACTTACCATAGAAATTTCGTTTAAATTGCTTCAGAAACAAGATCGTTGCGTTTTGCACATATGCAACACAATTTTTTGACTTTGACAATTTTTTTCTCCGTTTTTTGATAATATAACCCGGCCCAATTTTTTGTAGGTTGTACACAGGAAAATAAGGTCTTCCAAATAATAGAATAAAAATTTTAGGTTGCTATTTGAAAAAAAAAGTTCGATGCCGTTACGGCGCTCCAAAATTTTTTTTCAAAAATCCGGCCCGTTATTTTTCTGTTCGGTATGCCTAAAACATATATACAAAATTTCAACAAAATCCGTCGAGCCGTTTTCTCAGAAAATTGCCAACAAACGTACGTACGTACGTACGCACATACGTACGTACGTACATACAGACGGAAAAAAATTTTATTCTTTAAAAGTTGCTTAAAATGGTCTAAAACGTCGACATTTGATGAAATTTTGAAATGTTCAAAAAACGGCTATCGCAATAGCTACCTAGCACATGCTAGGAAGCTAAAAATATTTTTGCGAATTTGTATTTTCTTCAGTATAGGAAAATTTACACATGTACTGCTTCACAGCGAACGTGAACGAAAGTATGTCTGGCGCTAACAATTTGTACGTTTCCGATAAAAGTGTAGGGTGCACTGTACAATGCACCAGAATAATAGAACATTCAACTTATAAACGTCTATGCGCTTATAAACACTTCGCTCATTCATTGAGAGTCTAGAGCAGGCTAGTCAAACTCGCGGCCCCCCGTTCTGAAACCTGCGGCCCATCACGACTTTTGTAAATTATAAAATTTAATTGCACCATGTGTTCTATTTTGGTTGAGACTGCAGTGTATTTCAGCTGTTTTTAAAGTGCGGTTTTGTGTATAATGTATAATACCACAAACAGAACCAATTAGCTGCGTTTGTTTCTGAGATGCAGGGTGAAAACGAAACATTTCTGAGGTTTGACCAAAAGTTGGTATTTAGTAAATGCAACACTCTGTATATCTTAACGTCAATTTCTTATCATTCCTTTTCCTGATTACATTCATGTATCACAACCTATTTTTTTTAAATTTTAGCGATGAAACAATAAACAATAAAAACCTTTTTTACTTCTTTAAATAGTAGGCCATGGATTCATGGAGATTTTGTTTTGTTTATTGTCTCCATTGTAACTAAAGCAGTCGATGCCAATCGACAAAAATGGCTGGCGGTAGGTACATGCCATTTCAAAATTTTGAAAAATAGTAAATAAATATAGGATGATACATTAATGTAATCACAAAAAAGAATGCATGATTTAAAAAATAATCTCAGAAACAGTTGTCCAAATTTTTTTACTACGTCACTGGATTCTACGTAAAAATACCTAAATAGGCAGTTTTTACCTTTTTTCTATCTTACATGGGTAGTCAGATTCCACAAAAAGTCAAATTTTTCATAACCGCCCTATATCTCAGACCTCAGAAACAAACGTAGTTGGATCGATTCTGTTTGTCGTATTGTTTCACAAAAAAATGTCACAGGGTCGCGAAAACCACAAGTCCCTTATCTTTAAAACCAGCTGGACTACACTGCACTTTCAACCAAAATAGGACACACGGTACATTTTCTTGAGCGCGTACTAAAATGATTTTATGATTATTTGCATTTTTTCGTTTTTTTTTGTATTATTTTGTTAATAATAAAAAATCAAAATTTGATTATGTGGACTTTTTATGTTGTGGCCCGCAGCTATAAGCGGAAACTTTAAAATGGCCCTTGATGATAAATGAGTCTGACATGCCTGGTCTAGAGGGTGGTTCCATCTTTATACCTATCTTGATTCATAGCACAGCGATATTGAGATGAACAATAAACTTATAGTGAGAAGTTACATTAGTTTCCTCCGATTCCTTTTTGATGTTGTAACATACTAGGGCCATCTTCATACACAAGACACAAATACTCCCCCGCGAGCCCGGAAACCACTTGAACAGTAACTCATCCTACGTAAATCTAACACTTGAGGCTCAAGCTAGCACAAAACCGACCCTGGACAATTAAACACGCAAACGCGTTCAAGTAGCAGCAACCGATTCCAAATAGATGCCTCCGACACCTGTTTTTCACTGAAATCTGACCTCGGTCTCTTGTTTGCGCCAATTTATCGTAAACTTGCGTTGTGAATATTATTGTGTAAACAACGTTTTGTAGATGTTATTTCGGTCTAGTTAGGCACCAAAAATAATGATGGGGCACCCTGTATATGAGAATATTTCAATTTATTAAGTCTAAAGGCGTATTTATGGTCACTAATAGTAATAACAAACACCTTAATATACATATTAATATACAGAGTGGCCCAACGAGAAGTATACAGAGGACATTTACGGTATTAAATTTATACATTTCGAAAAATCTTCGAACACGTCAATTTTGTATTCGAGGGGGACAACTTTTGGAATACAAATCACGAACCCAAGTCTTCACCCCTCTACGTAGGGAGCTTAACCCCTAAAATTTTAAATGGAATCCTATGGCAAATGGCACATTATTTGAAAGCCAATTTAATCGTGATTACTAATCTGCTTTGCTTTTTAAATTCTATTGATTCGTTTCGGAGATATTCGCATTTGAAATGGTTTTTTCCCCTGATTTAAGTCCTTTAGATTACTTCTTGTGGGGATATTTAAAGAATAAAGTTTATGCTACTCCGCCCGGAACATTACAAGGGTTGCGAGCACGTATAACCATAGTGTAAGAATAGAATACACTATGGTATAACTCAACAATTTCGAGCGATTACCCCTGAAATCTTGCAACATGTACGGCAGCGTTTTGAAGCAAATCTTTATTATTGCATGGAAGCAGGCGGAAGGCAATTCGAGCATTTATTGAAATAAATGTTGTCTGTTATTTGTTATTTTTTGCACAATTTAAACCTTTTTTAATACAAGGTGACTTAGATCGCATTTGTTTTGTTTTTTTTAGAAAAAACCATTTCAAATGCGAATATCTCCGAAACGAATCAATTGAATTTAAAAAGCAAAGCAGATTAGTAATCACGATTAAATTGGCTTTCAAATAATGTGCCATTTGCCATAGGATTCCATTTAAAATTTTAGGGGTTAAGCTCCCTACGTAGAGGGGTGAAGACTTGGGTTCGTGATTTGTATTCCAAAAGTTGTCCCCCTCGAATACAAAATTGACGTGTTCGAGGATTTTTCGAAATTTCTAAATTTAATACCCTAAAAGCCCTCTGTACTTCTCGTTGGGCCACTCTGTATATATTAATACAGGACACCGACATTGAAAACCGGTCACAAATTACAGCGCCACGACGTTATTGCGGCAGGAAGTGTCAACAGTAAGCTGTCATACTTGGTTTAAACTTAATTGATGGTTTTACGTTCTTTGTGATAGTTATTGTTATGGATAAATTGATAATATTGAGGTATTTAGTAATATCACATATCTTAGATATTAAATAACTTTGCTTATATCATTAATTTGCTCCTTAATTTTTCGTCATTCCACACCGGGCCGTGTAGATGGCGCTCTTTTCCGTGTCTCGCTAAAGTCACTAAATATAGAAAGTACCGCAATCCATTGGGCTCATGTGTTAGAGAGAGAACGCATGATTTTTGCCCAAAAATGGCGGAAGTTGCCAGATTCTAGTAACTTTAATGTTAGGGATTGTTCCACCTGTTTAGAGATATCTGTATATATTTTTATAAAACATGACAGTACTATGAAGTTAGGTTATAAAAAATTACAGCTATTCAGATTTTATTTGTCAATTTTTTTAAGTTGGCAGCAAATTTGCCCAAAAATGGCGGATGATTGCGGTACTTTCTATATCTAGTGACTTTATGTCTCGCGTTACGCAAATGCAAATAGTAGTAAGTTTTCCTGTAGTAATATATTAAGGTATCTGCTAATAATAAATAATTAGAATAAGTAATAAATAATAATAATAAAAGTTAAAAGTAAAGATTTAGATAGGATTGTCTAGACTAGTATAAATGGTGGAAAAAGATACTATTACTTATTACTTATTAGTGAGCATAAAATGACCGAATTGAACCTGATAGCCGAAGACATGTCCAAGAACGCCCGTCGGTCCCTAGTTAAAGATCGAATATGGGAAATGTGAATCGGAAGCGTTCCTAAGGAAGTTCAAGGAGGTTGTGGGTCCAATATTCTTACCAATTAAGGGAAGATACAATCTTAAAAAGATATATCAGCTCAGATTGGGACATACTTCCCTCACGCATTCATTTCTTTTGACGAGTCAAGATCCTCCCCAATGCGAACAATATTTAGACCTAACTGTAAATCATGTACTTTGTGTGTGTCCCAAATATAATGTAGAAAGAGTACGGTGTAACCTGAGTGAAGAAATAATAGAAACCTTGACAAATAAAGATCAATGTGGAGCAGTTATAATATATCTTAGAAATACTGGCCTAATATCTAAATCTAAATTACACTGATACCTATATATATTTAATAAGGCAAATGACCATAGTAGTCGAGGGGTTTTAGTGGGTATACCCGGTATCTGGGGGAGCCCCACACTTAGTGCGTCATTGCATTTCCCCTCCTGAAGAAAAAAAAAATACACCTTAAATCTGGGGGATTATTTACGAAATAAGTACAAAATTACGTGTTAAAATTTACGGATCTGATTGTTTCTGGTTGTTTGTTTGCAATAAGAAGTTTTGTTGTCGGACGAAATTTAATTAACGCACGTGTTCTTATCGATGTCGCTGTTAGAAGAAATATCGAAGAGACACAGATATTACGTTGTACTTAAACGTAAGCTGGCATTATCTAGTTTGATTGTGATTGGCGGTTGATTTGAAAGATCTTGAGCAAGATTATCTTATGGTGGAAGTGGTGTTTCTTTAAATACCGGTTGTCAGCCGTAGTTGTCGTCTTGGGAAAGATTCTGTGAAACGCATCTACATCTGCTCGGTAGTTCTTAAGGCGCTAGCTGGAGCCTCAGCAAGTCTAGCTGGAGGAGTGATAAGAAGCAAGCGTAGAAAAGAGTGGAAACGTCTATGGGAATCTGTCCCTGGACTAAGATAATCCAAGAAACTGATCAGTTTCTAGGAGGCTAAAATCTTGCTCGTGCACTGCACTCGGCAGAAGTGAACTAAGGTCATGCATAGCCATAGGCATCATCTCAACACATCACAAGACCTAGGTGAAGTTATAATAGCACCTCAGCAAATCAAGGAGTTGCAGCCCAACAGGATCCACACATTTGGTATCAGTTAAGAGCAAGAATTTGAGTTATGGACTTACGTATGTGACTCAACAATTCACACGTAAATACGACCTTGACGCACCTAATGTCGAATGCAAATTTCTGGAAATAACCAACGCCCACGATAAACGCACTAAAGTTTAGGCGCCCTCTATGGGGAAGCCGTAAGTATTACAATTATAATGACAATGGAATCTGTTGACTGATTTCATGAAAAATATCGATTTTTAGCGACTTTAGCGTCGCCCTTGGCAAAATCTGGCCACTTGTTTTAAAGGCCCCTCTTAAACAAGAAGTGGATTATTTCTGTGTATCAAGTTTTTTCGTTTCTCAGCACTATTTGTATCAACTAAAAGATCGTGTAACACCTATAACAATGGTAACATTTTGATTGTTCAAACAATCGCGACCTTTATCATATTCCCTCAGTAATATAATACATTTTTCAGATTTGCTACAATCTCGCACATTGCAAACATCCCGTTCAATATTCGCATCTGTTGTAAAACACCAACTGCCTAAAAATAAACTTTAATACAACAGAAAACGGTACCTCATCTCCAGTTACCAGCAATACTTCTTGTGGGATTCCTACAGAAATTGTCGGCATCTTTTACTGTCATATCCGTAAATAGTGTGTCATTAAGATACTCCGAGAACCTTCCATTGTTACTAAGTGCATTAATCCAATTTCTACATGTACGTCGAGATCGCGTCTTATTTAATTTTCCAATATAATCGTTACCAGTCCCTGCTACCTTACATTCAGCAGATTTGCATCTACGTATATTACAATATTTTTTTTGGACAGCTTTGTTACCAGATTGATTTATAACGTAACAGTAAGTTCCTTGGGGGTCGTTTGTTGGATTACGACAATAGTTTTGATCGCTTTTTGACAAGAGATCCTCGAGTTTGGGTAGCAATCGACGACTCAACCAAGGTATGCAGGGAAGCCCTTCGCTAGTAACTGTCTGAGTTCCTTTATAATCCGGTTCGTGCTTATATAGGGCGCACTCTGGTGGCCACGCATTAGGTGGATTGGCGGAAGGTGGCGGTTTGCAATAAAAAGTCCAGTGGGCGACGTTATTGGCCGAACTAGGCGAATACCAACGTAGCTTTTTGATCGTCTCATGCTTTACATCCATAATCATACGCTCTCCGACACTTCTCGTCCAGTAGACGTGGAGGCTGTCTGAGAACAGCATGAGAGAAAAGTCGTTCCATTTCCAATAACTTAAAATGGAAGGGAAGATTGCCTCTTTCAGAACGGTTCGTGGACCATTTTCATACTCGGTGCTTACTACACGAGTTACATTGTCTAATTTGCTTAGCATTAATTCTATGCGTGGAAAGTTGGTAGGTGGGTTTGTTACTAATAGGATATGCGCAGAATGTGCCGCGCGCACTGTGAACCGTAATTCGTGTCCAGTATCTGTCACACGCAGAGGGAAAAAATGCTGATATGCTAATGCTGTTGTTGTATGCACGTTACAAATAGCATCTGCATTATCAAATGGAAAATTCCATAAAATGTTCGTTCCTTGAAAGGAGTAGAAGTAAAACTGATCCTTCAAGTAACCCAGCAAGTTACCTTTCGTTTTAAACTCATTGATAAACAACGATGTAGTTTTTCCTTCATAACTCAGAGTTATATACCCAGAGCTCCAGGTAAGCGAGAGAAATGTAAAAGTGGCAGACTTGATGATACCAATAGAAGGCTCCAGTTCCACCTTCCCTCGGCTTCCAATCGTTAAACCAACTTCACGATTGGACACAAAAATTTCTATGCCAATTTCTGAGTCCTTTAATTCTTTTCGGTTCAGTGGTAAAGCGTACAATGACAAAACCAAGCGAGCGCTGGCTAAATTGTAATCGTCCGAATCCCACAGCTTAATACCGAATGTGAGGTTTGAAAATGTGTGGTTAAAAGTGTGATAGTGCGAGTACACAGAGTCATCCTTCGAAAAGGTGAAAGATTCATAGACATCACAAAATGGAATGTCACAATACTCTCGTTCAATTTCATTTGTTTCTGCGTGCTCTATGAAACACCAAGGGCCACCGAAATCACCGTCGGGATTTCTGCAGTATTTCTTGGCGTCACTTAATGAGCCTTCCGGAAACCTGTCTTTTGTAAATTTATCAATTGAAATATAGGTGTTCTTGTACTTGACTTTCTGCCTTGACTTATTCCACTTTAGGCATTTCCTTTCTAAAACAGTTTGTAGGTATTACATCGACTCTAGCTGTTGAGACCCACCTGAACTCCCTCGATTGTGCGAACCAGCATATTCCATGCCGGGTCCGGTAATTCTACACTCAAGATACCTACATAACAGAACGCCGCACGTCTCGTTTATTAACGAACGGTCCATCGTGTAACACCACGGACCTTTCGGATCCTTGCTGGGATTTCTGCAGTAGTTTTTCGCGAGAGCTCTAGAATTTTCGGGAAACTTGTCATCCGTAAGGTTCTTATCGACCGCGTGCACGGGATTGTCGGTTTCCCACAGTTGACAACGAACCCCCGATTCCGATTTGCCTTGAAATCCCCGATATTCGAGGCCGTAATGGCTGACCTTGCACAATTCTAAGTTTGTAAGTGAAGCATTTTCATTTCCGCGTGAAAATGGACGGCGAATTGAGAAGAGTAATATGATGTGTAAAAGGAGCAACATGGTGAAGTAGACAAAATTATGATTTCTGACAAGCTTGACAGATACTGTCACAATAATAGTGAAATTAGATCTAGAAGTGATTCACTTTCACGCAACAACACGTTCTTCTATGACACTACTAATTCGACTGGCCAACCAATAGTCAAAGTCGTGTTTTTATGCAAACAACTTAACTACGATTATAATGTCACGTACTCAGATACAGAATTTGAACCTTTTCGTAACAAATTCCATATTACAAAGGTAAATCTTATTACTTAAGAGCACCAGGTTTAAACATAATTTTGAAGTCAAACCTTTTTTCATAAAACTTACCCCAATCCACATGAAATACTTCATAAGAGAACAAACCTCCGTTGCCTAGAGATAAACTCCTAGTGCTTATATTATGCGTCGACCAATGAAGAGAATAAACGAGAGAGATGCCAGTTACTAAGAACCTCTTTGTAGATTAACCCATGTGACACAAATTGTTTGGTGGAGGTCAAATATATACTATAAGAAAATAATCTTACCCTTATAAACCTGCAGATCTCGGCTGTGTATGCAAAGAGGTTGCGCCGGAATTAAACTGTGAACTGCCGTGCTATCGGCAACGGAATCTCCAGCGATGTTGTCCGTTCGTGAGAGAAGAAGTGGTGATATATCTTTAAACAAAAATTAATCCCCGTGAAACTCTGTAAAATCGTATTTACCATACTCGGAAGGTGGCAAACATTCTTTTAAATAAATGCTTTCTTTGGGATCATTGTACGATAACATTAGGTGCTGGATGCTTTTGTAACGATTTAAGTCGTCATTAAAAATAAATTCGTCCGTTGCCAATTTTTCCAGTTTGAATGTTTTCGGTTTGGCGCTGAAATGAAAAGAATATTTAATTTAGTTAAATAATTAAATTTAAAAACCTTGTGTAATGCAAACGACAAAAACCTGTTGCTACGAGTCGCCCTCTTACTTACCTACGCATTAGGGGCGACAGACCAGCTCCTGACATGCATTTATTATTTGTTATAAAAAATATTGCAAGAAAAATTTTCCAAATTAGGTATTAGCACGTAGTTCAGAAATCCAAAGACCAATGCAAATATAGGTATTAATTATAGTTATTTATGTATTAAGGGCATAAAAGTGATGTTTATATTCTCGAGTATATCAAATAAAAGTTCTATATGAACAAATCCTAATCACCTGTCAAAAAAAAATTGTATTCGGATGTGACGGAGGAAAAACTTTTAAATCTAGTAGTGGTACAGATTGATAATTATTTGGTGTGTCATACGGTTTTGGTGGTATTTAAGATTTTATTGGAGTTTTATTGGGAATAAAGTTGCCAGAAGGCTGAGTGCAGTGAAAAAACCACAAATGAAAATCACTATAAAGGATATCTCCCTCAGTAGTCAAATATGTTTAATGAAAAGATGGAGAAACGCTATGTCACTGTTATCAATAAACCCTTAAAAATGAATAATCATCTTGTGAAATGTGAAAAATTTGCTTCCTGCAATCTTTGTAAACACGAGATGATGGGAATGCTTAGATAAGCGTCAAGGCATCTCTATCTTTATTTCTATTTTCTTATTAGTCTGAGAAACTACGATATATACAATAAGGTTGATAGGTTCCACCCTGTATATAAAACTTTTTATTTATTTATTATCCCTCTCTTGTTCTGGGCCCTCAACAGGCTTGCGCCCAATTACAGAGTGACCCGCATAATGCTTTTTAGCCTGCAGAAGGTCTTAAGTTGTTCTATACTATTTACCTTACGAATTAGGAAAACTGCAGGAAAACCTAATTCGGAGTCGCCGGCAGAATGCTCGAAACTGGTCTAAGGCAATTTATTCCCATCTCTGCCACAGATGAAAAATTCACCTCAACCCAGGTTCGAACACCCGACCTCCGGATTTATAACTCAACGCTCTACCATTGAGCCATAATGCCGATGATACATACATTTTTGAGAGTTGGCAACCATGCAATTTCTAGGTGGGAAACATAGATATATTGTATTAATATATTAATATTCTTGAATGGCGGTCGTGAACGCGTCGCTCCATGAATGTTTGTTGTTATTTTGTGTTATTTAATGCAGGTAGTAATTTTTGCATTTCTTTATATCGTATTTGTGTTTTGTATGCCGCATTCTATATTTTTTGTGTGTTTCAATCTTTGTTTTTAGTCCAGTCAAATAAGAAAAAATAAAAACATTAATCGGTAAAGATCTGAATTTTGGTACACATGTTCATTAGTGTTCCCCATTGGACATACTAAAAGTCCCCGTCAAAATCTGTTGCGCTCGAGGCGCCATCCTGGAAAAAAGGAGCACTTCTTCAGATTCTTGCCTATATATCGGCAACAATTATTGATACGGAAAAATAGTTCAGATAAAAAATATAGTTTATTAAATTGCCCACAAAAAAGCATATTAACATTTTTTTGTATGTCCAATACTTTAGCTATAATCCGACATCGAATAGGGAATCAAGTATCCTGAGCTCTCGAAACAGTCGCGCAGATATTTTTTTACAACTTTTTACAAATCATTAAATTCATTGAAAATTCTACCAGTATTTCTTATATATGCGAAGTCGTCGCACTCAAGCTTGGTATGAGACAGCAGAGACACGTTTAAAGGTTTCTCATAAAACTCTCTCTCAATAGAACTTTCATCTTCAATGCGAGCACTGAGTGTGGACTGGGAGCCTTCAGTGCAGTCCGAACAGGGTCAAGGTAATTCTGAAGGTCTGATAACGATGTCGGTTTTAATATCTCTCACTAGCAGGCACGTTATACTTATGCAGATAAGGGCGTTCTTCAGCTTCAGAAATCATTTTGTTGCTCCAACACTTTTACACATTTTCGCTTACCTTTTTGAAAAAAACATGATATATCATCAAACATTACGTCATTGCTAGAATGCTTTATCCTACGACGATTCTGTTCATTTTTTGGCTCTGTTACAGCTATCGGTGTAGTCATAAAAAAGACGGCCTCCTTCTATAATTACGATACGGGGCCTAAACGCGTTCTGACGTATTCAACGTGAGATTACAGCTAAAGTACTGGAGATCCAAAAAAATGCAAATACTCTTTTTTATAGGGAATTTAGTAAACTATATTTTTCATGTAAACTATTTCTTCGTGTCAGTAATAATTGCCGAGACATGGGCGAAAACTAGAAAATTGTACCCTTTTTCCAAGATGGCATCTCGAGCGCAACAGATTTTGACAGGGACTTTTAGTATGTTCATTAGAAAGTCCCAATAAATGTGTATACCAAAATTCAGATCTTTACCAATTAATGTTTTTATTTGTCCAAAATTGCGCTAATTTGACTGGACTATTTTGAAATTTACTTGGTTTAGGTTTAACCGCAATGCACAATGAGATGTTTAATACCGTTATCTTTTTTCTTTATAATTATTTACGTTTTTGGTGTAATGCTTGTTTAATTTATGTTTATTGATGTTGATTACTTGGTCTTGTCCCTGAAGTAACATTCATGTAAGTGTTGTAATTTTATTTTAATATGTGGAAATTACCGATTCGTTTGATGTATGTACTGACTTGTTCTTTGTAACTAACATTTTCTCCGTGGATGAAGCAGTCACGGGGGTGGTAAAAACTGTAATCAAAATTGAGCTACCACACCTAATTCCGTGATTGTCTTCGACATTCAACTGTAGGCTCGAAACCCCGAACGAGGGGCAACGCTACCTATCTTGCGGGGGCGAGATTACGCTAGTCAAAGCTCTTCAGTTTAGAATGTGCGATAAATGAGTTATGATTCGTAATTTTCACATATTTCGTCTTTAGTTGAATTTGCCTACAAGGCCATGTAATTTTCCATCTTGCTTTTAACAAAAGGACTTTATTGCACCAAAGATGAGTCACATTCTTTCTTAGAATCTTGCTACCTGCTTACCTGACCCATGATTCCCAAAACTTTTAACCTATTTTACCTCTTGAAGTCTACATACTACTTTTTGTGAGGTTATAATTTTATGTTACGCATTCACATCATTACAAACAATTAATTTTACAACACAATTTGATATTAATTTGATGGCTGGGTTTTTTATTGGTAAGTTCTTTTTTTCCAGCCTATTTCTATTTTTATTCAGTGAAATACCATTTTCTAAGTTTATTTGTGGAATGTAATTTATTTCGACTTAAATTTCAGAGCTTTTATAATCAATTGCGATTATTGTTAAACAAACTTTTCACAATTTGAGTGTTTTATTTTACGTTCCTTCCCTACTGTGCCTCAGGTCATAGCGTTGTTTATCTCTAACGTAAGGGGGCCCTGCCTTAGATGTTTTATCACGTACCACTTTTCAAATTTAAGCGGGATCTTGTTTAGTTTTGGAGGGAATAGTCATTCGGGTGACCATTTTTAAACGTTGCCGGGTTGACTTTATTCCCCTGTTCTTGTAGTGTGAAGTTAGCCTAGAACCTGGGGGTTAAGTACACTACAAGGTGTAATTTAAATATCGCCACAAGCCGTAGCGTCTACAGTTTGTGTCCGAATTGAATTACACTTGGCAACTGCGCATTGGAGTGACTATGCATTAAAAGGAATATTCAATTGTTTTTGTAGTTCCGTCTTTACCGAAAATGATTGCTTTAGAATTTTAAATCGCCCACTGTATATTATTATATTTGGATAGAATGTACCAGTCCAAAATACAATGACACCTCATATGTCAACTTTTGACATTTTAAACCTAAAATGTTTGAATTTTAAAATTTTAATTTAGCGTATGACTTTTTAGCACATTTTTAAAAATTTAAAAAAAAAAGAATTTATTCATGGTACTCTAATGAAAGGTCCTAACTAAAGGGATTAATTTCTACCAACCACATGTCCTCCTTCTAGACCTCTTATCGTGATTATCCTTCCCCACAAAGGGCGATTGGGAGGTCTGGAAGAAATATATCCATTGGTGATGTCAAAACTTTAAGGGCGAATATCTCAAAAAAAGGTGTGTCAGACGAGAGTACTCACAAAGGCAAAAAGAATCGTCTGGACGAGACATATCTACTGGCGATGAAACCTTAATGTGAATATCTCGAAAATGTAGTCAAAGAAAGGTAATCTACAAAGGAAAAATGTAATATTGCGGAGAATTTCTTTAAGAACTAATTCTTCTTGCATTATACACTGTGTCCAAGAGAAGGATGTCTATCATGGGGATCTCGAAATATAAGATATGACAATGATCAAATTAGGGAAAAGTTGCACAATTAAAGAGTTTTTAAAGCAAATTCTTTATCAATTTACTTACCTTTCTCTCATGCAAACATCTATATAATAAGTGTTATATTTCAATTGACTTTCTCTGAGGATAAAGCATCCGGGCCGATTACCACGTTTCTCCTCCAATTTCGCATAAGAAAATTCTCCCCTGCAAACTTCTCAAATTAGAGACTACCTATTCGAAAAAAATTATGATACGTACCCTACAGGTCCGTGACATTTCATCGAGTATAACTTTTGCAAAGAGGGAGTCGTCATATCTTTACATAAATTAAATATCCATTTACACGACAGCCGATAATATCCATCCAATAGGCTCACAAACGAAAACATATGCAATAAAGAGTGAAAATTTAGATAAAACGGAATTCCATTTTTGCGACTGATTTCGACGGTGCCGTCTCGCCTAACTGAAATATGACATAGCTCGTCGATGCCGCAAATGTGTTCCCATTTCTAAAAAAAACCGTTGATGTAAATTGATAATGACTTTAATTCTACCAAAGATCATACTAGAGTAGATGACCAATGTAAATTTATGAGTTATTTTGGGTTTACACAGTTCCGTAAAAATAATATAGAGGGCCTCGGCTCGTTCCTGTTGAAGGGGATGGAAAAGGTCTCAGACCAAATCCTGAGAAGCGAAGTTCTAACGAAACATCCGCTTCACCCCCAACAAAACGCCTATCAACAAGGAAAATCAAGAATCGCGACCCTACATAGTTTTTACATACAAACTTAAAAAGGTGCTCATGCCAATAGAGGCGGCTCTAACCGCGTTTGAGGATATAGCGGGTACTTTTGATAACATCGCATGGAGCCATCGAAACGACGCTTTAGTCCCTTAGATGGAAGACCAAACACGTTGATTTAGTCCATGGAGTACAAAAAAAAATGAAAAATGGTTTTCGGCGAGTAACTTTAGCACATTTTCCTAAATTGATCAGTATTTCCCATAAGGTCATGTAACATACAGGGTGATTCCTATAGTACCTGCCACCGTTTGGGAGCGTGTAGGTGGTGCGTAGGGGAGTATTTTGATATAGGACACTTGGGGTCGGAAATCTAAAATAAGGGTGCCAGAGCCAAATTTACCTTCTGGAATTTCGCGCCTGTAGGTAGGCAACCCAACCGGCCGGCGGTGCACACGGAGCGATCTCAGGCGGCGATGTGTGGCTGACACTTGGTCAGAATTTTGTTTAAACCCACGAAATCCCGTCTGCAACGACGCGTATCAAGTGAATAAACACTATGGCAATAGTATAATAATAGTTGGCTAGATGTAGGAAGTGCATTGAGAACAACGGTGGCCACGTTGAACACTTGTAAACGTTATTGCTTTTGACTGTCGTTTTTCCTCCTTCCCTCCCATGTCGCTTCCTCGCGCTAACTCGCTCTGCATCGCTCCGCGCGAAACGTCGGTCGGTTGGGTTGCCTACATACAGGCGTGAAATTCCAGAAGATAAATTTGGTTCTGGCGCCTTTATTTTAGATTTCCGACCCCAAGTGTCCTATATCAAAATACTCCCCTAGGCACCCCCTATACGCTCCCAAACGGTGGCAGGTACTATAGGAATCACCCTGTATGTGTACCAGGTGACCCAATAAAACTGTTCCTCGTATGACTTAGGGGTAAAAAAAAATTATTGGGTAAATCGGTCGTGAAGAATCGCTGGAAAATATTTTCTAAATTCAAAAAATGACCACCATTAAAATTGCATTTTCTTTAAATTTCGCATAATAAACTAAAAAAAAATTTTCACATTTATAAAGAGAACCAGTTTATCATTTTCGTAAAAACAAAAACTCTGTTATTTCAAAAACAAAGATGGTGTGGGATGTTCAATTGTTTTTGCAATAACCTGCTTTAACTTAACCGTTTGCCCGATTGTAACAAATTTGGTATCGTTGAAAAGAGCATTCCTTGGGCAACAAGAATCAAATATAGTTAATTTCGTTGAATCCTTACCCGCCAGGAGGCTTGTTTTGACACTATGATCCAAAATCCTAAAAAAATCAAAAAAAATCAAATGGAATGATATGACTTTTTCTTTATGAAAAAGTAGCCAAATAACACCCAAAGAGGCCAGTGAAAACCGTTTTTCAAAATATCGTTCCTAACCTCAAATATTGGGAAAATGAGATTAATTAATTAATAAAAATGCTTAAATTGCATCTTATTTGACGAATTTCCGGTATTTGTCGACGGCGCGAAAGATTGTTTGGAAAAGGACTCCACACTTTTAGGTAGGCCTTGGAAAATTATATAAATGAAACACGATGCATTATAAAATAATAACAGCCATAATTTGTAAATTATTCTGCTGTGTTTACATTCAGAAAGTGCAGTTTTTTGAATTTGTAATCTTTTCTAAAATGCCGACTTCTAACCAAGAAGCATTTAATATGCTGGCGGCGATGGTTTATGATCGATTCGGATAACGCAAATAGGAGATTCAGGCAGCGATTGTCGCATTTTGAAAATACCCAAAATATATTACCAGGATATTAAATGCTTCTTGGTTAGAACCGAAAGTGCAGTTTTTTGAATTTGTAATGTTTTCTAAAATGCCGATCATTTTAGAAAAGATTACAAATTCAAAAAACTGCACTTTCGGAATGTAAACACAGCAGAATAATTTACAAATTATGGATGTTATTATTTTATACCTAATGCATCATGTTTCATTTGTTTAATTTTCCAAGGCCTACCTAAGAGTGTAGGGTGCTTTTCTTTCGCGCCATCGACAAATACCGGAAATATGTAAAAAGTAAATTTAAGATACAAGTTAAGCATTTTTATTAATTAATTAATTAATCTCATTTTCCCAATATTTGAGGTTAGGAACGACATTTTGAAAATCGGTTTTCACTGGCCTCTTATTGTTATTTGGCTACTTTTTCATAAAGAAAAAGTCATATCATTCCATTTGATTTTTGTAGGATTTTGGGTCATAGTGTCAAAACTAGCCCCCTGGCGGAGAAGTATTCAACTAAATTAACTATATTTTGGTTAATTCTCATTGCCCAAGGAATGCTCTTTTCAACCAGTTTTTGTTTTTAGGAAAATGATAGATGGTTCTGGTTCTCTTTAAAAATGTGAAAAAATTTTTTTAGTTTATTATGCGAAATTTACAGAAAATGCAATTTTAAAATTTAAGATGACAGTTCCGCCCTCTGTAGGTCATTTTTAGAACTTGAAAATATTTTCCAGCGATTCTTCATGACCGATTTACCCAATAATTTTTTTTTCCCCTAAGTCATATGACGAACGGTTCTCGAGATATGGCTGAGGAACAGCTTTTCAGCTCTTCCTTTTATGTAGATGAACATGTGTACCAAATTTGGTTCCAATCTGTTTGGCCGTTTAGCCGGAAATGAGAGTACAGACGGACCGACAGACCGACATCATGGGGATTTTATTTAATTCGGATCTTAGTGCTTCAAAATATGCATTTCCGTCAAAAAAGTGGGGGGTCATTTCTTACTCCAATGCAATACCTCCCTTACTGACATGCAGGTGGTAAAATAAGAAAGTTATACAGACCTGAAGCAACAACTATTTATTCGAGACAAAATAAAAACAGATTAAACTAGGAATTTCACAAAATGTTTAAGTGGCTTTAAATAAAATGAAATTCAAAAGGAATTAACTTTACCTTTACCTTACGTATTCTAAATTCAAAAGTTTTGGATATATTATATAAGTCCATCATGAGAACTAAGCATTAAATGGGGAAAAAGCTGAAAAATAGTTGCTATATGTAAATTCATAAATAATTTGGACAAAATAAAAATATTAGCGGATCAGTCTATTATTCAAAGATTCATATAAACCAATTGTTCTGCTAAAATATGTATAGTTAGATTGTGTTAAACTCCATTATACTCCGAGAAATTTAATCTATAACAAATACCAGAACTACAGTGATAGGTAATCCCGAGGGTAATCCCTTCCCATTTTCCATTGAAACAAAACAAATGCCAGATGCAATTCAAAAATGCAGTGAGGATTCCAATGATGGAAGAGGTTAAATACAAATTTTACATATTTGAGCACTTTGTAACTTTTTAGAAACCAATTCATTAGGGAGTGTGAATTTTATTTGAAACATCCTGTATGTCTGTAATGTAAAAGGAGCTGCACAGACATGGTTTTCTAATGAAATTTGTACAAGTGGTCATACCTAGTGTAGTATGATCCTAAAGCCATCTTACACTATGCAATTTGTTGCGAAAGAAATTCCACAATTTCTTGTGCAAGAAAATGTATCACACATTTGTGAGCTGACTGCTTTTATACTATGCAATTTCTTGTGTAAGAAATAGCTGAGGATTCTGCGCATTTCTACTATAAATTATATAAGCGGCACACACATTTTAAAATTACATTAACACTTACATAAAAAATATCACCGGTTCTACCTATTTTTGATACAATAATTTGTTGCAATGTAATTTTGCATGCAATTTCCTGTATGATGGGTACTATGCAATTCAAATTGTGCAAAAAATTGCACAGTGTAAGACGGCTTTTAGTGCCACATACCTCCCGTTCGGAATCTAAACAGTATCTTATTCCAGGCTGTGGTGTATGGAAAGGTGATACTCTTACAATTACGCTAGTCAAGGCACCGTTATGATCTGTAACAGCTTTATATTCTTCTGCCAAATACTCGGGTGCCATCACAGACGATTGCTTCAGGTACTCCATTCTAACATACCTAAAAAAATTGAATAAATTTCACAAACATAAACATATTCTTAATACCAAGGATCATGGGAGGCCTTCTGTATATTACTCAAGCTGTCGTGAATAGGCTTCTTAATGAAAAGTGAATGCCGCTTTAACACTTCTTTGGGAATATACTTTTTGTAGTCACTCACGACAGTATCTCTAGACAAATCTTTCTCTAGCATAACCCTATACATGTCGGTTACTCCCAGACCTACCAATTCCCGTTTGTACTTCTCGTAAATTAAATCGGGAATTTTATTTTCCAAGACGTCGCTTCGAACTTGATGGAAATAGTAGTCGAATGCATTCTTGTCAGTCTCCTTTAGGTTATTGATGTCAGAGATTCTGTATCGTACACGAAAGTCGTACGAGTGCAATTTTTCATTGAATGTTGATACAGGTGTTAAGAATATTTGTTTACCGGTGATCCTCAAGGCAAAAATATGCCTGGCAACCGGCCCGATTGACAGTTGTTTGCATATCGATATGCATATGTCTTCGGCAATTGTTTTACTTGTATAAGGAACATGGACTGCCTTACCGTCCGTGACCAAACTTATTTTTAAGGTGTTGCTGGCCATTTTATGAGTTTTCTAACATCGTTGATGAGGTGCATGCACCTATTTATACAGTAGTATCATTTTTAGATTAACGGGGGGCACAATAACAGAATTTTTTATCTGTACGCTGAGCATATACCTAAAAAAAGATATAATTATGACGCTGAAGGCATGGAAAAGACTGCTATGAAAACAAAAACAGAAACAAGTGTGAACATATGTACATTAATATTAAACTGAAGGTAGCCAGAGCCACTTTTGAACTAGCTAACTTCACTTGGATTCGATAAAATTCATATACCGTATGTCCCAAGCTGAACGTGCCATAGGTAAACAAAATTAATGACCTTTTTTTTCTCGAAGTTTTAAGTTAGCGTTAAACTACGTTATTTCGCGTGCCTGATGCTAGGAAGAGGTTAGAGTAGTACGTTGAACGCTAATTTCAAAGGCCTCGTGGATTCTTCGGTAAAAAATACTGTGCCGTTTCCCTATGGTGCATTCTACCTGGGGCACACTGTATATTTCTTTTATATATATACAGGTATGGAAAAAAATTATTGGGTGTCTGATTTATAATAAGTAAAACAAAGACAGTACAATCACTTCAACATCATTCAACTGAAATACACAACAAACGAAAAGCGCTGAGGTCATAGGTACGTCATTAAAATTTTAATATAGGATATACGTCCACTAGTATAAGAACAGTCGCAGGTAGACGCCCACTGCAAAACCACAATTACTCAATTTGTGTCTCTTTTTTCACATGAGCGAGATAGAGATGAAAATATAATAGCAACCGTTTTTATACTAGAAGAGCAATAGTATCAATGACGGATTTAATTACTACTGTCAATACTGCGCAAAGTGATGCCTCTCTCACATTGATTATTGGGTTTCTTTCATGTTTTTTCATCTCATGTCCGCTGCCGGACGAGATATAAGCAATATACGAGAAAGGGGGTCCATCTAAATTTGTGTTTATGTGATAATCGACTTTAACATGAATACTTCTTTTCATGTTAGACCATGCAGAATCAGATAGCCATGCATTTTGATGTTCTTTTGAATGTTGTACACGCAATTTTTCATTTTACAAGTTGTTATGTCTAAATTGACCGTAGGCGTGTTTGATGTGTTTTGGTACTAATTTTTGTTTACCATTTGTATTTATGTCTCGTGTGTCGTTTTGATCAATTTGTTTAACATGCATTTGACTCCATTACTTGATTTTTATTGTACGATTTGATATGTGTAATCTGTGTATTTCTCTTTTTTTTGCATCTTGTTGTATGATGTAGGTAGTAGATTTATTTCTATTCTTCGTACGTAATATATTTCATTTTTCTTATTACTAATAACTAATAAGAAGATGCATTAAACAATGTCGATTTGTACCTTTTCTGATGCCATCCTCTGAGAATAATGCCAATGGAAAGTACCGCCGACTGTTTCTCTTGAAATCATGCCAGTTCAAAGCTCAAAACCTCCAGCACCCCCTGAGCGTCTAAACTTGATCTTCTATCAATGCAAAGGAAATTGCCCAGAAATTTGTGGATGTCGGACAGCAGGCCTCAAATGTTCCGCAGCGTGTCTTCATTAATTGTTCTGGGGAGATTTGCAACAACATAATGGACATATCAAAATTAATTGAGGAAAATGATTTCGAAGGAACCGTTGACAACTCTCGGGTTCCCCCTCAACATTCTTTAACATTGAAGATCAACCAAATCCTGAGCCGTAGACCGAGAAAACAGTAATTATGGGATTTAGAACATTAGAATAAGCTATGTCAAATCATTAATATTTACGTAGGTATAGTTATGAATAATACTAGAGTACAGTACCTATTTGTTTCGCAGCGCTGTAAAACCATACTAAATGAATAAAATTGGAAAAGTTTGTAATGAAAATTATTCTTTGAAAACCCCTCTATAAAATTGGTTTAATGTTATTTTTTGTAAAATGACCAGAAAAAAGTTATAACGATCAATTGAAAATTTTTTACAAAATGTTCATTAATGTTCGTTTAGAACTTTGTCATTTTTCATTCTACGACTAAAAGTTACTGGACCAAAATTGTAGAGAATTTTAATTTTAATAAAAAATGATTGAATAAATTTTTTGTGAGACCAGATAAACCATAAAAACCATTTGCACCCCTTTTTCAAGAATGGCGGCCGTGGGACAAGGGCTGCAACCCCACAAACTTAGATTAAACTAACCCCTCTTTGATATTTAAAAAATAAAATTACGTGCTCTGACAAACGCACGCTAAAAGCCCAAAAACATGTCAAATGACAACAATATCCAATAGTTATTTACTTACATAAGTCAGGAAAATGATACATTACTGGGGAGGAAATTTTTAATTTCCGAGTATAGTAATGCCATTTTTGATTTTTACTGACGAGTTTTGTGTTAAATTTTACCTGAAATCGTATTTTAACATAACATTTTAATTTTCATATAGAACTTTTGATCAATGCCAATCTGTCAATGATGACAAGAGTCATTATAGACATTTAGCAATAGGTATGTGACAGGTGCGGCAGGTAAAGTGACAAGTGCGGCCCGGTAAAGTGACAGGCGGCAGAAAAAGTTCCTGACATAAAGTAGGCATGAAAATGAAGGTTTTTTTTGACGATTTTGGGTTAATTAATTAATATGACAGCCAGGATCTTTATTTGTTTTAAGAAGCTATTTTGGTTGCATAAAATTAGGCGACTTTCAGAAGTAATTTTGTCATTTGAAAGGAGACATAGGGAAAAACAATACACGTAAATCCCTATGTCTACTTCTTAATAAATATCACTGTTGAGTGAAGGATTTATCACTTCATAGGTACTCATGTTTTTAAAAAAATTGTTGTGGTTCGCTAACCCTTTTTATTGGAAAGTATGTGTAGAATACAAATGAAAGAAAAGTAGATGTGATTTTGTCTGTATAAGCATATTTTACTTGCAAATGACAGACCTATAATTACCTTTTGCACTGTTAAAAAGGACTCTTTAATTGGTACAGCCACGGATTTTGTCTGATGGTTAACATCCTATGTATACAGTTTACATTAGATTGATGATTATTTGCTTAATCAATCATCAATGATTAATGAATCTAAATAATAATTAATGTTTATTCAATACATAAATAACTAATAAGGCCTAATTGCACTTTGCTTGTTTAAATTATTGCCATTAAACGCTGATACATGAGCAAAGATTATTTATGTGAATTCACAGTTCTACTCTTAGGTCAAATTGACATGTATATGATCTGATCTAAGATTATACCTCTATCAATGAATACCTCTATTGATGACTCATGTCAGAATGTGTTGATTAAGCAGTTTATATGTATCATAAATTGTAACTCTGAAAAAGTGTGTATGTTGTGGTCGCAGTGCACAACGTGCCATAAAAAATAATTGCATGTGTACAGTTTGTATTTGGATGGAGGAAGAAAAAGTGATAAACAAAGTTGCTAGTGGCAGTAAGCAACATAACTTAAACCAAACATGTAAATCAAACGAAGACCAACTGTTAAACAATTTTTTTAGATTACAATTAACAGAGTTGGATCAAAACAACGAGAAAGCTAAATTAAAAGTAAATAAACCTAATTTTCTTACTGGATTTAAAATGGCTAGTTCTCATAGTAGTAGTACCTTAGAAGAAAATGTAAGGATCGGTGACTGTAGTCGGAAATATTGCGATAGTTTCAAGCAAGGAGCGGAACAAAGAGCAAAAAGCAGTAAGTGTAGCACTTCCATGAATAAGCATAGAGTTGAAGCAAAGGTAACAAGAAGCGAGCCAAATGCTGGTGTATGTAAACGAATGTATGAAGCAAAGACCAAAAGAAGCCAGCCTAACAGTTACACGACTAAAAATCGAGTTGAAGCAAAAGAAGCGAGAAGCGAGCCAAGCAGTTCATTGAAAAGTAATGAGTGTGCTGGTGGTGAAAACAAGCAAAAACACAAAGCCAAAAGTAGGAAGCCTGACTGTCCAATGGGTAAGCAAGGGAAAATCAACAGTTTAATGAAAAATCAAGGAGCTAAAAAGAATGTACAAGGAAATTCTCGCTACGTGGCCACCCCAGAGTTTGATCTTGACTTCCATGAACTCGAGCTGGAATATGACCTTGACTTGCATGAACCCGAACTAGAGTATGACCTCGACTTCCATGAACCCGAACTGGAGTATGATCTCGACTTCCATGAACCCGAACTAGAGTATGACCTCGACTTCCATGAACCCGAACTGGAGTATGACCTCGACTTCCATGAACCTGAACTGGAGTATGACCTTGACTTCCATGAACCCGAACTGGAGTATGATCTCGACTTCCATGAACCCGAACTAGAGTATGACCTCGACTTCCATGAACCCGAACTGGAGTATGACCTCGACTTCCATGAACCTGAACTGGAGTATGACCTTGACTTCCATGAACCCGAACTAGAGTATGACCTCGACTTCCATGAACCCGAACTGGAGTATGATCTCGACTTCCATGAACCCGAACTAGAGTATGACCTCGACTTCCATGAACCCGAACTGGAGTATGACCTCGACTTCCATGAACCTGAACTGGAGTATGACCTTGACTTCCATGAACCCGAACTGGAGTATGACCTCGACTTCCATGAACCCGACCAGGAGTATGACCTCGACTTCCATGAACTCAAGCCGGAGTACCTGGACTTCTATTAGCCACATCCATGAGGGTGGTAGTTGGAGAACTTATACCAACAGTATGTTTTAAATGTTTTTAATATGAGAATATGATTTATTTGATAAAACTAGGAAATTCAAGGTTTTTTTTGCTTAGGTCTCGGGAGAGTATGCTTCATATTATACTGAATAGAGTTACAGTTTTCAAAATGTACTTTTTGTAATATTTGGTTACAATATTGCTAATTTCCAAAAAATAAATTTAGTTTTGCATATCATGTGTCATTAATTCCTCTTATGTTGTGTCTCTATTTAAAGTTATAGCTGGTACCAAAATCGGATAATAGTTTAGGAGCTGTGGAAGAAACAACAGTATTATATTGTACTATGTTGAAAACTTTTGAATTTGGTGACTAATGCACTAGTACACCTATGTAAAGTGAATGTGCTACTGAATAGCACAGTTCAGTAGTCATCCATATGAAGATTTTAATTATATTCGCAGCGAAGAAAAATTACAAATCATTCGTGACTTCTTTAGTATCCCTCTCGCCGCCACCTTGAGTCATGCTAAATTAAGCCCAGATTAGTAATCAATAGTAATGTACAAACTAGCAGTTTTTCCGAGATAAAATATGTAAATCAAATATTACCATAAAACTTGCCTTATTGGTGCTATGATCACAATCTGAATCCATCTGGACAAGTCCTTGCTTGGCCTCTTGACCTGACACGGAGACGTCAGAATTGCTGCATCCATATCCATAGCATTAAGAGCTACTTATTCAGCACTCGCTTAGATAGGAGGTACTCTGGAGCTGCAGGAAGATTTGTTGTATTTTCCATTCCATTTTCAATAAACGGATATTATTATTATTATTGCATAAGGTCTTATGTACAGTCCCGCCACTTCTGTGTCTGATGGTGTGCTGTCTCGAGAAGAGGGCAATTGATATTAACGTACTGACAGCAGGTCTCGATACTTTTGCAACAGTGTATCAATTTTATCAAAATATTTCACAATAAGTTCAAATATCTAATAAATGACGTGCGCCTGCGCAAACGACATGTATAATAAAATAAGTGCAGTTTATCCCGCAACTTGCCTTTTAAAATAGGTAATAAAAGGAAGCATATAAATGTTAATAATATATTTTTTTTACATTAGGTACGTTGTATATAAAATAATTAATATGTATACATTCATTTGAAAAATATTAGTTCTTAACAGATTTAGTAAACGTTTATATATACCAAAACAGTAAGTTAAACATCATTAAAAAATTCAGGCACTAGTGAATAACATTTTTAGGAGTAATGAAAGCTGTACCATGAATAACTTGATTCTAATCCTTATTAAATATCATTAACAGATCATAGTACTTAAAATATCATTGTCGCATTACCTATGAATTTTACATTTACAAGCCCAACAATATCAATCCGGAAGCAAAGTCATTACTTCTATTGTTATGTACAATTATTATAAAATACACATTCAAAAATCTGGCAGTGAATCCTGTCTAATTACCGAAATGTCAGTTTTTAATCGATTTGACCCAGACCAAGGTAGATCCATATGAAGTTTCCAAACACTATATCACAGAGTACTATCAAATAATTTCTGCTCATTGCATTGAAAGGCGCCAATTGATTCATATAAATACACCTTAGTGGGATTATCAAATCAAGAAATTTAAATCATTGTATAAATTAACCAACCCCTGCTTGTAGTAGTGATGAAAAACAGGTGTGACAGTACGATTAATAAACATGTCATATGAACGAACAACACAAATTAAAACGCGTTAATTGACAGTAAGATTGTATTAAAAAAATGTATTAACCACCGACAAATTTCTTTTCAATTAATATTAAAATGCTAGAAGTTTCTTTTCCACACCCTGTATATCTTCTGAAGTTTCATTAACTATGACCAACCCCCGGTTAGCTTATGGAAGAGTTCTTCATTTAAACTTTGATTCGCTTCTTTCGAACGCATCGATAAGAATATGTATCCACCAATGAACTCGTGAATAACCTTGCAATCGGCCGACAGACAACTAAAAATGATGTTGCCTTCCTCAAATTGGACCATCATATGTTTAACTTCCCAGTTGACATTCCAAGCCTTCAAATTGGATTATTAATGTTAACAAGTGAAGAATTTGTCACCTACCTTCATTGTGTTAAACCTCCACGTTTTTAGATGGTCACCATTATTAATATCCATTTTCATGAGACGGTTATGTGCAACGCCGATCAGTTCATCTTTCTTCTGACCCATAAATCGTACAACAAAGAGCGATATTCCGTAATCGGGCAAGGACTGCCATGCCTTGATGTAGTTTAATTTTGCGTCGATTAATGGTAATTCCTTTACATTGGTGTGAGCTTCCAGAATTCTTTGGACGAGCTAAAGACGACGTGTAAAGTAAGAAATACAATTAGTGACACTTACCCGGCCTTTAATTTTGCGAGTAAATCTCGGCGCAATGTAATCTTCTGGTTGAATGTCTAACGATTTGGGGTTTATTGCTGGACCGGTTTCACTAGGCCTCTGCATTTGGATGAAATCCAAAATGGTTTGTACCTCAGTGTTGTAGGAGCTGTCGGCTAACGATCGCCCTTTGGCAGCTAGTCTACACGCGGCCATCCACTTGGCATACTGCTTTTCCTAAAGGTAATTAACTATAATACGGGTGGTTACATAAAGGATCGAGCACTTACATTGTCGCATCGAATGTACATTTCTGACATTCCTTCGGAACTCGGTACCTCCAATTTGATTCCGTATTTATTTTGGCTTATATTCACATCTGGAGTAACTTCGCATCCTTTCAAATTTATGGAGTGTGCTGGATTACCATGATGAATCATCTCTTCTCTACTTTTATACAGGTACAAGTGCAGGTCACGACAAGTAAACCAGTACTTTTTAAACGCCTTCAGCGTAAAGCGTTTTGGTCTGAAATTTTCGCATATTATTAAATTTTGTTTAATTCGTACGGCTCACTTCAAAAATCGTAATTCGTCGTACAACTCTGGGACTTGCGTAATGTCGTTGGTCTGGGAGTTGATGGTGGAACCTTCCAAGGTGGTCTGTAAGTCCGTTAGAGCCGCATCGATGTCATCTTCGTTTGGAAACACTAAATTGCCATTGTCGAAATTTGGTTGTGGTTGACCAGTTTGAAGTGCGACTTGTAACTGATAAAAAAAAAATAAGTGTTATCTATTATATTAACAAATACCACCCATATGTTCAGTCAAAAATCAACCTATAAGTAGATATGGTACCTGGCATCTTTTTAAATACAAGTACACTTTGCTGAATACGTGGCCACATTGCATGTGTATTCCACAGTTGAGTGACTACTAATTGGCTTACTGTAAATCTACACCAAAGAATAATTCCCATATCAAATACAAATAGTGTGATGCAACTTAACAAGCCATTATATTTGCACAAGTCATTGTTATACAGTGCTATTTATTAAGAAGTAGACATAGGGATTTACCCATATTGTTTTTCCCTATATCTACTTTTAAATGACAAAATCTTTCTGAAGGGCGCCTAGTTTTATGCAACTAAAATAACTTCTTAAAACAAAAAAAAGATCTGGCTATCATATTAATTCATTTAAATATTTTCGTTTTGGCATCCGTATTTTTAATCATTTTAATCTCTTTAGCAGTTTAAGAAGCGTAAAAGGTTTATTTTCTGTGAAGCCAAACCACCAATAATCAAATTAATTTTTCTACTCCTATGTTGTAAACATACCCAAAATGTCACCCTGTACTGCACGTCTAAATCGTTCATTATATCATACGGTTGCATAATGAAAATTAGAACTGTTACTTAATATACAGGGTGTTTGGTAAACATGCGGCAAAAATGAAAGAGGTTATTCCTTGGACTATTCTAATGATATTTTATCCTTTGATGATTTTTGAAAAAACGCATTCGAATAATGAGCCATGATAGAGGATTTCACAAACAACCGTTTAAGTAATAAGGGCAGAAATTACACGCCAATAGCCAAACGTCAATAAATCTTGACAAACTCGAAACAAAAGATCATCAATGACAGATATCAGGGAATGTGATTAACGTTTTTTACTTGATAAGTTCAACTCTTCAAAAATCTATTTCGCCTTGTATCTTCGCAACGAAGCGTTTTTTCAAAAATCATCAAAGGATAAAATAACATTAGAATAGTCCAAGGAATAACCTCTTTCATTTTTGCCGCATGTTTACCAAACACCCTGTATATATATTACGTAACAGGTTAAAGGTCAAACGCGAAATGTTAATTTAGTAGGTTGTCAGCCCTGCCTAATGAATGAAGTAACGTCAGATTTTGTTGTTGTAGGTTATGTTTCACATTTTGTAAACTTCTTTGAACAGAATTACTCATAATTTGTTTAAACATTGCCATTTGTATGGGAATGGAGCCTGTATGTAATTTATTAGCCGTGCCCAATTATTTTTCATAATCGCAATGGGCTACTCAAGAATGGTTTGAAGCTGCGTTTAGTTAATTAAGCAAACTCTGTTGCTACTATTTTGTATTTTAGAAAACTACAATAAGTACTCGTAGAATTAATGGATGGTGCTAATTACGACTTGCATGGAACACGGAATAATGCACTTTAGAATACTGGGTAGTCCGATGCTTCCTTCCCGGGAAAACTCGTTAAAAGACGCAGCGTTTTGAAGGCCTTAGTATTATCGATAGTTAGGTACCTAATACATTGGCAACTACAACAATAGAAATCGTTCAAAACTGTAATGAAAAAGAGCACTAACACCACCTGAGCTAGTTAGGTAGTAATCTTCAACTTCAACACTTGTATCTTGTATCCTATTGGCTATTGCATCTATGGTGCTAAAATGAAACTCACATTGCAGTAAGGAATAGGGATGTCAAAACCCTGCAATACACTTTCCAATCTAAGTAAAAAGTATTTATAAAATTCTTGCTCGCTGGCGTGCATTCATGGAATATAAGTGAGGTTACGTTGTATTTTGTATTCCTTTTAAATAGACCATGACATTTGACACTTGACAGTTCTAATTTTTAGTTCGAAGTTCGAATATTTAGAACCAAATCGATCGTAATCTATCAATCTTTTATCAAATATATTCAAGTCGTAGAAAAAGTATACCTAGTACATAATTCGAGTGCTAATGCCTATTACGCACTCGATTTTATTACAACACTCGCTCGCTGCGCTCGCTCGTGTCGCAAAATACTCGTGCGAAATAGGCTTCTTAGCACACTTATTATGCAATATACTATAATATGACAGCCAAATTTGTATATGTTTTAAGAAGTTATTTTGGTTGCATAAAATTAGGCGCCCTTCAGATGAAATTTTGTCATTTAAAAATAAACATAGGTTTTAACAATACTTCTTAATAAACAGCACTGTATATAAAAAAAAACCAAGGACCCAAAACTGACGTTTGCGAAACGCCGTGATTTGCGGGAAGTACATCAGACCTTCTGCCCTGCACAGTAACATATTGCGCCCTATCCATTAGAGGTAAGTAATTTGCAACTGGTTACGCCAAGATTACAGTAGTGAAGCTTATTAAGTAAAATACTATGCAACCACAAATGCTTTTTGAAGATCTACAAAGGTCGCTATATTACCTTCTCTAGCTCCCCTAAAAGCCACAGTTGATGTGTTTCACAACTTGCTACAGTTTCAATATCAAAGGACTTACAAAAGTGGCTCGTTTTAACTGGAATGAATTGTAGACATACATTGTAAAGAACTAAACAGTTTATACATTTTTTCCTATTTATTTCAGATTGCCCGGCGCTTTGAAATAAATAAATGCGTGCGACCGTGATTTTCGTAAGAAACCTCCATAAGACTCCACTAGTGGAAGAGTTATAACGAGTAGAAATTTCCCATCTCTCTTATATTGCATTGGTCATAAATTGAGTTCACTTTGTGCTGATACTACGGAAAGGAAGTTCTTCAAATTAGAAATGGACAAACTTGTGTAGTTTTATGTGCTCTGTTTAGATTTGCGTCCAAAATTAAAGATATCTAAATAACAAAACAGTATGATTTCCATATTGTTGTGTTAACTACAGGGCGGTGTCGTTTCTCTAGGTTGAAATAATGCTGAAGATGAGAGCGAGGCACCTTGAAGTGAAAAATTTGAGTGTTGTCAACGTATTTCCGATTTACGCAATGGAAATAGCAGTCAGTAGTTAGAATTTATTTAATAGGACCTGAGGGAATTTTGTTCCCAAAGTAATAACACAAATGGAAAATTTCTTAAATTGTCGTTGCAATAAAGTTAATTTTTGTTTTTAATTGTGGGTTTGGTAATTATTTTAGTCATGTAAGTTTATTCCTTGTGCTTAGTGGGTATCATAAATTTTAGAACGCATAAATAAGGAAATATTAATCCTTCGTAAGTTCAAGTCTTATCTGACCAAATGTGTTGGAAAGGCGTTATGTGACGAATTAATTGGCTTTATTTACTAACAACGCCATGTGTGAGATAACGAAGCGGTGTTACGAGAGGCGCCGGGTAAGAACGAAATCGAATGGAAGAATGGAGGTGGCTTGACCTTCAAATACGAAGAAGGAAAAAACGATGCTGATTAGACTAAGGCGGCTGTTTCGCCGTAATGCTGATTGCGAGTCGATGTCAATGTTGCGCTAATATTACGAGCAAGTTTTCGCCGATTACGTTTGAAACATGCAGTTCCGCAATTAAAAGGGCAAAGTCAGTGTTCCGTTTTTGATACATTCACAGTGCAATTTTAGCGCATTTTTGCAAATTTATTTGTAAAAACTTCAAAATCGAATTGCGGATGAACGGGACGTCGGAAATGGGTACCGACAAAGGGAATATGGCTAATAGAATACTAATCTGCCACACAAAAATGCGCCAATGTCCCTTCGATATCACATGAGGACTTTGATAATTTTTGTTATCTCGGCCATTTATGAACCAAATTGCATGAAATTCAAACAGGGCATAGCCAGTACCATATCAAATTTAATGTCACCTCTTTGGCACTTGATTATGAATCGTAAGGCTTTAACTCGTCCATGTTCTAGTGTTAGCATATTCAAATGATGCCGATCTCTTTAGCGGCGGATCGTATCTTGATATTGAAATAAATTCTACAGGAGATTATCTCAATACGTTTTTTTAATATCATCTTTATTTTATAGCGGATTTTAAAGTTAAATTGACATTTTAATAGGTTTGAACCAGTGGACTAGGTGGCTTCTTAACTGGAAGGGTGGATAAAGTGATCACTTTAACGGCAACAGTAGATAAAGTGAAAGAAATCATTGTGCATTCCTGTCATTCTTCTTACAAATGAGACGCTGAGCACGAAATAAAATGACGTTCAAAACAGAATGCAATATTGTTTCTATGGAAACGACCGGAGGACCTAAGTTTGCTATTTTGGACGTCTAAATTAAATACCTCAGAATTTTCAACTTCTATAGTGATTTATAATGATTTCTGTGGCTTCCGCTATGTAATAAAGTTTTGTATTATACACGACGATAAAGCGAAACCGAGAGCGAAACTAAGGGAATCGTCCCTTCACAGTCTTGTATAATAGTAGTACAATAATTATTACTAAATTGCACATATTTTGTTAAGTTCGGAAATGGTTTGAGCAAAGGGAAAATGGTTTTTCTTCGATTTAGACAAGGCAGGTGTAGATTTTTTATAGCTTATGCCAATTTAAGTGGTGGTAGCTTAGTGTAGTCGTTCTAAAACAAATGCCTATTTTTTTTAGGAATTTGTTCTGGACCTATTTATTTTATTCTAGGAGTTGGAAATAGATAAAAGTATTTGCTTTAATTTGTAGCAGCCGCCGATAAGGAAATCAAGATACTGTAATTAGACAGTTGAACCTATTCAACTGTCTACTTTCTGACCCCGTTTTGAGCTTTACCACCATGGATTCCCACCAAGATACTGTAATTAATTTGCCGTTTGTAACCGTTCCCGTACAGATCATTTAATTATCTGTGCAGCATCCAAAACCTTTGTTCGATTGGAAGTAGAGGGAAATTAATATTGGTTGATTTCAGCTCTGTTAATTAATGGTTAGCCGATTTTAGTTGCTTAATGGTAATTTAACCTAGAAGGTCACTCGGTTACACGACCTGTCGCTTGATCCAAAAATTCAATTAACAATAGGCCTTACTGGACTACCGAATTTGGAAATTTCAGCCCGGCCATTTGAGTGAGCATAAATACTGGTAGCGCTAATCAGATGTGTTGCAGCAAACCTAGTCTGATAGATTGTGTTAAATGAAGCGCGCTTAATTGGCATGAGTTTTGGGGCTGGTCCCGAATTTTTATGATGACCAGAGCCTGAGAAATTAATGAAAGAAGTTTTAATTTTGAACGTTATCATCCGCGCCGCCCGGCTGAAAAATCCGAGTTCCATTTCCACATTTTTTAGAAATAACAGCATGATTTAAAGAAAGCTTTTTGATCTGTCGATATTGTTGCATTTTCAGAGTGTTTAATTTTGCATTATACCTTACCGTTTAATTTCAAGCAACCGTATGTGCGCCAGCTTCCCGGCCGAGTTTGTCGCAACACAAAATCCGCTCTAGTAGCAATACAACAAATTTTGGAAATACAATTGGTATGTACTAAGAAAGGTTCACTTAATAACATAGTGGTTTTTTGTTTTATTGAATCACAAACTCGGCGCTATAGTGTTATAGTAGGTGGGATGTTTGTATAATAGATACCCGTAATTAATGGTAGAGTAAATTTCTCACATTTTTTTCTTCAATATGATCCATTCAAAAATTTAAATAAAACACAAATTAAAATATCCTAACGATGAATGGCTTACCTGTAAAGCAGCAAACATTAACATTTCTTCTTCAGTGCAATCGATCTCTTCGTTAAGCAACTGCCACCTCGCCTGTTCGTAGATTTGATTTATACGAACCGCGTCGATTTTCGAATTAAGATCGTAAAAAGAGTAAAACTTAAATCGCAAGCATAGCGTGTCTCGCTCTCTTATCCCCTGCTCCATAATTGAGAGTGACGAATCCAACCACCTTCGAAGAGTCTCACATCAAAATTTTTAAACATAACAGTGCCAATGTTTACTTACGCCACATTCATCCTCGCCTTTTCCACCAAAGTTTTCGGTCGTATAAGATGATTCTTGGCTTCGGGACTAGGATAAGGTGGACTTTGCGCTAGAGTGCTATAAGCACTGCCATTCATTTGGTCGGTACTGGCAGTTGAATTTGGAGAGTAGCTTCCATTCGCGTCGTAGTCCGATTTATTCCATATAGTAACCTGCATGTAACGAGTTAAAATTAACCCTTAACGTTAATCCACTCACATTTCCAGGACTGTTTAGTGGTGTCGACGATGGAGGTTTTTGCGGAGTTACAGGTGCACACATAAGAGGTGTCTTATCTAAACTACCCGTACTACCGAGGGGACTTTGATTTGGTATAAAGGTATTCGTATCTGGCGGCGCAACCGCGCCATTCTTATGTGCAACGTTCTCTTTTCGTTTCTTTTCTGAATTTTCTTTGTAATTATATTTTAAATAATTCGATTCTAAGGGCTTACAAAAGGACAGTTCCTCAGGATGTCTAACTCCCAAATCCTTACAAACGCCGACGACGGCGGCAAATGTTTTAATAGAAAAGTCCACCCTCATGTCAAGGTAACGCAAGTCGGGAAGTTGAACTCTTAGAGCTTTGTGCATGGGGGTAAAGTGCAACAGCGCGTCAGCTTGTACTCCGCACTGATCGAGGGTTGATCTTGTTCGCGTTAGCCAAACGTTGCGATTAGGCCACCATAGCGCGTGATCTGACCAGTCCATCGAAATTTCTGAAACAAAAATTATATTCTCATTCAAAGCATACAGATATTGTGGAAAACATCGTCGCAAACAGGTCGCCAAGTGCCAAGACATTGTATTGTAAATAATGTTTCAACGAATACAACAATTGAATAATATAGGGTGTTGTATTTAAAATAAGAAAGTTTCTATGCCGCTGTTACATGGTACACCCTGTGTAACTGCGCAACTAAAAATAACTGTCGACGTGTCAGTGCGTCTCCGTTTGTACATATGGTATTTCAGATAATCATTTACGTAGCAGTTCCTTCGATCTTGATACCATGTATTAGATCAGTTCCAGCCAACCGACAAATATCAATCTTTGATTCAAAAATGACTGTTAGCATTTCATACAGACAGAACAACTACTTTAATACGACTACTTCAATACGCGTTAAGGTACACAAAAAGATACAACTTTATAAACACCAATAATCAAACTAATATCAAATTAATTCAAACTTACATACCCCATTAATAAATGGGTTTACGATTGCGATATAGGTAAAAAAGATACGTAATTAAATTGAAATTATCGACATACAGAGATGGACTGCGCGTAACAATGCTAAGCGCGGATACTGCAAGTGAGAGAGAAGTGTACTATATGGTCTAAGGAGAGAAGAGAAGAGAAGAGAAAACTAAGAGGCAAGCTCTCTTTATCATACTATTGACATGTAACACATAAGCACTGCCTCATCAATGTTGATTTAATATTATAATGCAACCAACAGAAACGCGATAGCGGGAGAGCTAGTTGCCTCTTAGTTTTCCCTTCTCTCTCACCTGCCGTATTGCGCTTAGCATTGTCACGCGCAGTCCATCTCTTTATATGTCGATGATTGAAACATATGGCATAACCTAAAAAGAATCGTGGTTAACCAAATACGGAATCCCATGAAAATAACTTCACCTCGGAAAGATATCAACATATTGTCCTCAACATTGTCCCATTCACGTAAATACGTTTAGATATATAATTTCGGCAATTTTAACTGATGGCTTTAGATTTTCCACTTCAGATTTCATCCTTCACAAAGTCGACACCTTTCATTTAACGACAACAGCAAAAATGATATCCCCAATCCCGATTTGTACCAACTTCACTCTCCTAACGCACTAAAAGCGCTTCCAGTCACTCACTGTAGATTGTAACGGGCGATGAAAAATGAGTGGCGGTCGAGTCGCCTTTGGAAGTTCAAGCTAAGTACGATTTCCCATGTAAACAAAAATCCCAAGGTGGCTCGACAGCAACTCATTTTTGATCGCATAGTATAAAAACTTCAAGGATACATTCAAAACAGTAACGGAGCTTTGCAAATTATGAAGAAATATCTTGCTGGGCGTTTTTTTAAAAAAGTGCTTGTTTTGATCACCTCTCCACACACATTTTTTACAAACTTGTTACGCGCTGCATATTATTTATTACTATGATCGTCTGTCCCTCTTGAACTTTTCTTTTCTAGGTTTCTTCAGAACTGGTGTCAAAGGTACCACTGAAACTATCAGGTGAATACCATTTCAACCGTCATGCTCTAGCCGATGGAGTTTTTCAGTGCTTTCAGGAAACTTACGGCCACGTCCTAAAGTTATCCTTATATTCAACATATCCTCCTAAAAGCGTCTCCAAACGTTTGAGTTTACTAGCACGGAGGCGGGGAAGGTGGAGGCAACTAAAAGGTGTGAAGTAAAATTTTAAATATGCATAATAGCCCATATGTATACGTTAGGATCATACACCGACTTCAATAGTTCAATAATATGGACAAAACGCGATCTGACCACAAGCAACATCCAAAATGTCACTTTCCGACTGTTTAATGTACTTAGTCCAGAAAAGACCCATTACAATGCCAGAATGCGTATTGGCATGTCATATTGTCAGAACGCATCGACAAAAAAACCGCCCTGTATATTTTTCGGGCAATGTTCAATTAGCAGTAAGACATCGAGATTTTTGTGGAAAAGCGATTCGGTGGGAAGGCTTATCGCTGCTCACTATCATTACAAGTCAGTATGTTCGCGTAATCTCACCAAACAGTTACAGTTATCTTTTCTAGTCCTTGTCGTTGTCCTCGAACTTGCCATTAGGTAGTTATCACTATCGTATTAGCTTTGAATGTAAATAATCTATGAGCTGATAACTGATAGCCACCAACACATGTGTTATTGGAGATACCTTAGGGCGTTTATCTCTAATGATTTTTCAAGATATGAAATGTCATGAGCAAATGAAGCAGGTAATTGTAATATTCCGGTAGCAATTAGATATTATATTATTATAACAATATATTAGAAAAATCGGTCTTCTGCGTTTCGTAGGCATTGCCATCACTTGAGTGAACACAAAACGTAGGTCTTTGGAACTCTTCCATTACGACATACGCCATTTCTGAGCACGGGTAGGTCGGTATTTCGCCGCCGTATCGATTTACCGCTGACCTTTTCGCCGCCGAAATTATTTTACTGGATTCAGCTTTGAACACCACTACACGCCATCTCATATTATCATATTCATATACCTGACCAATTTTGAACCTTGTTTTCGGTAATTTCTAATATGCAAACCCTCGTTATGCGGTCATCAATACAGATTAGACAGTTCCAGTTGATAACTAATTGATAATGGATTTTGATTTTCTCTGACATCTAGAATGTATACCAACGTACCCTAAGCGAATTAATAAAAATTCAAAATGGTCGTGATGGCCTAGCGTCCCCTCAGAAATTAAGGAAATAAAGTCTGTGCCGATTCTGTTATTTTTTTAATGGACGAGTGTAAGTTTAATTAAGTGGAGTGTAAATAGAGGTAGGTACTTCCTGAATTCAAAGCGCAAGACCATGACTTTAAAGTGCTAAAATCGAGGCTAAAATACATCAGTCTGTCTCAAATTAAGTTTACACTATTTGAGGCACTATCGCTAACTTTCTTAGATGTAAAGTTAGAAAGACGGTAAAATTACCGTGTTTTTTGTCTACTGAATCTAAATTGTAATTAAAAAACAAAACAACATCGCATTTATCGAACTGCAACTTTTTTATATGGAACATCCTGTACATTACATCGTATGACAGCTTATTAAATTCTGTACCAAAGTTCTTAACACACCATAGCCAAAACACCTCAAATAACAAAGATTTATCAATTATGTACATATTCTCATTTCGAGCAAGTTATCCATGAAAATGATAAAATGACCTCGTTTGTTGTAAAGTCTCTAACAGCTAACTTTGAAATTTATTACACAGTATTGTACCTACTGCCATTTTCATGGATAAACAGATTGAAATGCAAAATAATTGAAAAATCTTGGTTATTTGAAGTATTTTGGCTACGGTCCATTAAGAACTTTTGTAGAGAATTTAATAAACTGTCATAATATGGTGTAATACGAGGTGTAATAATACACAGGGGGTTCCATATAAAAAGTGACATTTTTGTTATTGTGTGAAAAATGCGATGTTGTTTTGTTTATTTAATTACAGATTTGGATACAGTAGAAAGGATACACAATTTTGCTAACTAACCGTCTTTCTAACTCTAAGTAAAAGATCCTTAGCAATAGTACCGACTTAATATGAAACAGACCGTACATATCCCTTTGGAAGATGTTTACTATGGACTTGACGGCGAAAACGGTCGGCAGCGGCAACCAATGAACCCGCCAGCGAATAGGCGCCACACCTACCGCGCGAAATGTCGGAGCTAGACCCTGCAAGTATGGTTTTTGAGTTCGTTCATGGAATCGAGGGTATGTTTGTATCACAAATATAAATGACGCACTAAATTATAGGTGCGTGGTGCGTAGCTCCAAAGTCGGAGAACACTTTATCCTTTTCTTGTCTTGTAATACCTCGTGTAGTACATACATAGCAGGAGGCGTAGCACCAGACATGAGCCGCAGTAACGAAATCGAGGAGCGGTGCGTAGTGCGTATCCTTCCGTTAACGATGGCAAATGAACAATTGCGATGTTTATTTAGGTACATGGTCCTAATGAATGTTCAATCAAATCTCACAGAACTTTGTATATTTTGTTTTATGCGGTTTTATGTGCATAAAATCAAAAATGTTTCCTGCCAATTTTAATAACATTCTTGTTTTATGACACCTGTATGGGAAATTCCAAAACTTCGGAATGTAGTACCACAGACGAGACCACAGATTTAAATATTATATTTAAATCTGTGATAGTATCCTGTATCCAGGTCAATTTAGATGATAAAATTTAAATGAAGCATAACTTATTTTATTATTCACCGCGCAAGGTGGCGAGAATATTCGTTGCAACAATGACCAAATGTGGCAAATGTTTTCGGCTATACCTTCTGTCCGAGATACTGTCCTTGTATTACCTACTGGCTACTTGTAGTTTGGCGTAACGATTACCTACGCAACATTGAATTGTCATTTATGCTTTTATTAGAAGGCAATCCACGCGGCAATCAGATGCACTCGAGGTATTAGACCGGGAGATGGTGACACTTGTTGTGGTGTGATTTGCTACAAGTATGGCGACCATTCAAACGTTTAATTAAGTACTCCTCAAAACGAAAATGGTGCTAACTCTCTGGGAGTGGGGCCGTTATTGCGTGACGATTGTTTAAACATGTCGAAAGATTTAATGATTTTGGACAATTTGCTACACAAAATTCTTTGGATTTTCTGGTAGTCGGTGACAAAACAAATGACGGAAACGAAATGCCATACTTTTCCGGTGGGCCTTATAGCCCGCCATACTCATTTGAAAGTGTCGATTGTTTGTATTTTTTTTTGATGATTTGCTACAAGCTCATTTTTTTATGAGCATCAAGTCCTTAAACAGTCATTCACGAAAATCAACCTGCCATACCGCAGCGACGGACCCGCATAGCCGCCATACCGGCACAAAGATGTCATTTTTGTTAATAATTTTGGGTGATTTGCTACAGTATGGCATTTGGATTTTCCGAAAGTTCATGCTCCACATTGATCCATGATATATGTGCCATACTCGTCAAGGCTAAAGATGGCGCCATACTCGAAAATCCGTTTTCTTAAAACATCTTTGTGCTATAACTGGGACAAGCAAGGAACCTTGAAAACGACCTTCTCGTGAGCTTCAAAAAAAAAGATTTTATTATTAAAAATTGGTAACACAATCCATTCAAAAGAATAATTGTTCTAAATTGATTAACTTATCGCGACAAGATATAATATCGTACTCGCGTTTAACAATTATCGTCATCGGTCTCTTTTGTTTCGTTCCCATTGCCCTCGTTAGTACTCTAATCGATTTGATTTTCATTCTCTTGGTCAATGCGATCCAGAATGATATAGGTCTCCGACAGTAGTGGGCATGTCGCCGCCGTCGAACCAATTAAATTCATAATTATCTGTGTGCGTTAACTTCCATCCGTAATATTCAGGACTATAATAAAATATAAAATATATAAAATTATGTTGATGGGTATGTCAGATGCACAGTGCCAACTTTCTTAATTATGAAAGCATCTAAATGAAATTTGATACCTATATGCACTTAGAGGTGCAAAATTTGGTCTTGAACATGCTATAGCCATACCCAGGAGCTCGTTTTCTATATTTGTTTAAACGTTTATTATTATTTTTTTTTCTTCATTTGGGCATCGACTACTGAGGTCATATTATTAGTGTTATTTTAAGTTGTATAATGTTCAAATTTTCATCGTTTCTTAATTCGAAATAAATACAACTGCCCTGAAAATGTTATCAAAATTGATCAAAGTCACTGGGTGTTCAGATACTTATGGCGGGTAGTATAAACTTGATGGCAGCTACTATCTACTACCTGCGATCCATTGAATGCAATGCAGAACACAACGACCCCGACCGGGACCTCTACAACTTGATGAAGATGTTCGAGTGGGGCGCAGAATATTAAGCAACATAACATCTCGTGATAAAACAAGATTGGCCCGGGATTCATTACTAATATCACTCTCGAATTACTTGTAAAAATGCCACCCGCAATTATAGATCCCATTACTAACTGCAATGTAACTGCACCTACTTCTGTTGCGTTTCAATTCCAAACTGTTTCCCAAGTGCAAGTCAGGGATGCAATACTTAGCCTGAAAAATGGACATTCCAAAGACATCTTTGGTCTTAATGTCCCATTAATAAAACGTAATATAAGCATATTAATAAATCCACTTACCAGGCTTATTAACATGATCATGATCACAGGCGTGTTTCCAGACTGTTTAAAATTAGCTCTGGTTGTACCGATTTTTAAAAAAGGAAATAGTACCGATGATTTGAATAGCTATAGGCCTATCTCAAAATTACCTGTCTTTAGTAAAATTATTGAAAAGATCCTATATAAGCAAATTGCAAATCTTTTTGAGACTAATAATCTTTTTTATAATAAACAGTATGGTTTTCGTAAGGGGAGAAGTACGTCTGATGCCATCTCCACATTTGTGCACGGTGTTTTGGAAGGCTTTGAAAAGGGTCGCCACTTAGTGGCTGCTTTTGTTGATCTTTCGAAGGCGTTCGACTGCGTTTCGCACGAAATATTGTTGAATAAACTAAAGTTTGTGTACAATTTTGGTGAACGAAGCGTTCAACTAATATCCTCGTATCTAAAAGGAAGACATCAACGCGTAATATTCAATAATGTTCTATCGAACAAATTGCCCCTACGACATTGAGTTCCTCAGGGTTCTATTCTAGGCCCTATTCTTTTCCTAATTTATGTAAATGACCTGCCTTCATCGGTGCCACCAAATATCGACTGCATACTTTATGCGGATGGCGCGACATTAATTGGAACCAGTGAAGATGTCGATGCAGCAGTCCGGGATGTTGAAAACAGTATCAAACTTGTTGCGAATTGGTGTGTCAGTAATAGATTGAATTTGAATGAGCGCAAGACATCTATTTTACCGTTGTCGTTAAAAAATATCGATACATCTTCAAATTGTATTACGGGTGTATCACTGCTTGGATGTTTTATTGACAGCAAGCTTAACTTTAACAAACACTGTGATAATATTACATACAAACTGAATAAGTCAATATTTTTACTTAAACGACTGCGCAGTAGTACGTTAAAAGCAGTTATGCTTTCCGCGTATTACGCATTGATTCACAGTACTCTTGCCTATGCAATACTAGCGTGGGGTCATAGTGCTTCATGGAAGTTCATCTTTCGCCTCCAACGTAAGGCCGTACGCGTGATTAACAATCTACAGTACAGGGATGATTGTCGTCAATCATTCTCGGAACTAAAGATTCTAACTCTTCCAAGTCTTTATATTCTTGAGGCCTTGTGTTTCTGTAAGAAAAATATGGTGGAGAATGTGTTACAATCCCAGGTGCATTCATATAACACTAGACAAAGGGATAACTTAAGGGTGACTTTTTGCCGATTGTTGAAGAGCCAAAATGGTGCATCATACCAATCGCAATCTTTATTTAATATAGTTCCTCCAAAGATTAGATCGCTACCCCTCTCAGATTTTAGAATTACGTTAAAAAAATTGTTTATTCAACACCCTTTGTTCTCATTTGATGAGTTTAACGACTTCTGTTGGAGTGTTTCGTAACTGTATCAGTCATTCTGTGTTATATATGTTTTTCTTTTTTGTTTTTATTTTATTATGTTTGTTGTATTATATGCTAGTGTATGTTCTTTATCTAATGACGAGTGTAAATGTATCAACATGTCTGCACATATATATATATATTATTATTATTATTATTATTATTATTATTTACTTTTATTACACCTCAAACTGTCACGAAAAATTGTTGCCATACTGTAGCAAATCGCCCAAATTTTCCGAAAATTCTTACATTTTTGAAAAAATATTATACATAATTGGTCCATGCCACAGGTATGGCGTATCGAAATTTCTATTTCTGACTATAAAAAGAATAGGTGGAAAAATGTATAGGGCGCCCAAAATTATTTACAAAAATGACATCTTTGTGCGGGTATGGCGGCTATGGGGGCCCGTCGCTGCGGTATGGCAGGTTGATTTTCGTGAATGACTGTTTAAGGACTTGATGCTCATAAAAAAATGAGCTTGTAGCAAATCACCCAAAAAAAATACAAACAATCGACACTTTCAAATGAGTATGGCGGGCTATAAGGCCCACCGGAAAAGTATGGCATTTCGTTTCCGTCATTTGTTTTGTCACCGACTACCAGAAAATCCAAAGAATTTTGTGTAGCAAATTGTCCAAAATCATTAAATTTTCCGACATGTTTAAACAATTGTCACGCAATAACGGCCCCACTCCCAGAGAGTTAGCACCATTTTCGTTTTGAGGAGTACTTAATTAAACGTTTGAATGGTCGCCATACTTGTAGCAAATCACACCACAAAAAGTGTCATCATCTCCCGGTCTATATACCAACATAATGCAATCACCGAGGCAATCACTATCGAAAAGCGAGTATGTAATAAAATAAGTTATGCATATCTGGACTATTTTGCAATAATACTCATAATTTATATCTTTGACCTCATTCCTAATTACAGAAATGAATATTCATATTCTAATTTATTTTATAAATAGCTAGAGGGGCATTCGCTTCCACAAAAAAAAAGCAAAAGTATGATTCATACTACTATCACTGCTGGACTTATTGACCCACAACGGATTTCATTTGTATGCAATACCACGGAAATTTGAGGTTTGCAATTATGATAAATACTGGCGGATATCCGCCAATGTTATTCATTATTCAAATATCGCGAAGTAAGACATTCCCCCAACAGGGAACGGGGATTGTCAGGCATACTAACTTAACCTCGAACCTCGCTTCGAACTTAACCCAAGAGATTCAAAGTGTTTTTATTCAATGATTATAGTTACCTACTTAAACTGTTTAAAATGAATGTTTATTGTCGTTTTGGGCCGCAATTATGTAGCCCACTTAATAGAACGTAATTTGTTGAGAACTACTAACTTATCCTAGTCAATTGGAACAAGATAAAAAAAATTGCGCACATATGAGGACTATAATTGCAAATTTTTTGTAGAAAACCAGCACATCAAGCAATTAATACGACTATGGCACGTAATTGACGATTTGTCTGTGAACATTTTTGTGCACTGCCGTTACGGCACTACTAACTTCACAACTTTTTAAAGTCACAAATAGAAAACAGGAGTGTTTGTGCCGTTATGTGCGCTATCCAGATAACTACCGAGAGATGGAGATGCACCCAATTTGCTATATATTAAGTATATAGTTTGGTCTTGAGCAGTGGTGTAACTAGGTAGGTGCCGAAGGTGCCTTGGGTGGTACAGGGTATAGGCCAGTCATCAAAGACAAAAAAGGCAGTTAAATTCGAATAGTTAGCTAAAGTCGACTACAGGGTGCAAAACACTGAAATATACTGAAAAATGGTGACCCTTTAGGTATCGCTTTAGGTAGAACGGAAAATTATTAAAAACTGAAAAACAACAAGACATATATTCTCCCACACACAATGATAAAAGTTATGCAAACTTGTGGAAACGTTAAGTGATTAGGTATAACAACTCTTCCATAAGTTCGCCACCTTTTTTTTTTACTAAGGGACACTTTGAATATTTATCAAGGTATTTATCAATTATTTATAACAATGCTCGTAACAATGATTGTAAGTAGTCTGCCCAAAATTTCAAAAGTATCTCGAAAAATATGCAAACGAGAGTCATCATTTGCACCCCTATTCCAAGACTTAATCATTTCCTCGGAAATTTGTGTGTAAATTTGAAAGAGCGTAACGCGTGATACATATGTAACTTTTGAAATTTCATGCAAAGGTGCATTCAAAAATTTTCATTGTTTTGTTGATTGGTATGGTAAACGAGATGGTAAATGATAAGGCGCGAAAATCAGGTAGGGCATCAAAACCTGATCCGGCACCGTTTCAAAAAATACCTAGTTACACGAAATATGTTCATATGTACTGGTTTTTGTGTTTTAGAAAAAAGCCATCTTGCCGATATTGCTAATTAATTCTTTTAGTCGACCCTTGAGATGTAGTGACCGAATGTTGGTTTTGTGTCAATCCAAGGTAAATACAAGTATGTCAACTGCCGAAGCCTACATAAATGCTATATATTTTGTTTATAATTATTTTTTTAATATGTAGGCTGACATGTCATGACCAGAGCAACTAAAGTTAAAGACTACTCGGTGTGGGATTTGAACTGGTCATCCAATATCCAAATTTATGTGAATTTATTATAATGCTTTAAGTTTTTTTTTATATTATGTGTCTAATATTAATTCTTTAGGAATTCCAGTGCAGTCTATGATTCGAAATTATATGACTTCACAGCCATTATAATATGCATTCATACCATTACAGACAACTAATTTGGCTATAAAGCTTAATATAAAATTTGTTAGCTGTTTTTTTTCTTCATCAGTTCTTTTTTTCCCCAGCCTATTTTTATATTTGTACTGGGTGAACCTCGGGGTGAACTAAAATTTAATCTTGCAATGCGATTTATTTTATTAAATTTCCGTTTTTAAGCATGTACTTGTTTTATTTCTATTTCTTACTTGATCCTCACTCCGACAGGCAACACATATCTTGTAGCAACTTTTAAAAACACAACGTAGTAGGTGGTCCTAGTATTTTGTTATTCAGATTAGGTAGATTTGTCTAGCTAGACGATCATGTGCCATGGGGTTCAGTTAGTTTGGGAGGGACTAACTAATTGAATGCATGCTTCACCAAAGGCCTGTAGTTTTAAGTATTAAAGGCTATCGAGGTACTGCCATCAGAGTTGGACTGGGTCACCTGGGTCACTAAATTAAACTGGGTCACTGGGTCGCTGGGTCACGTCATACTCTTTTCAGTTAATACACAATATAACTCCATCAATATATACTTGACGGGAGGGCATAATGAGGGTACAATCAATTATGCCCCTCGTTATGCCCTCGGACGTCATAAACTGCTTTATATATCTCATATGATATGACAGATATAATTGGCATAGGTATGATAGGCAAATCCAAAATTGTTAGTAGACAAGTTGATAAAGTAGTAAGTAAGGTTTGATGTCAACTGTCAATTTAATGCCAGCTGTTTTTCCTTCACGTACATACCATATAAACACTCGAAAAAAACGTAAATATTGATTTGTAAGAAACGCACAGAAATGCGACAGTAAGCGCAAAGTTAAAACGACGAAGATTGACAGCTATCAAATATCAATGCTATGTTGCTACCATGTCACTTGTACTTTCTTGTGCACAGGTAATGTCATTGAGCAGAGTGGATAAACATGTCTTTGGCGGTACATTTAGTTAGGCAATAGAGCTGCGATTTATCGTACTTTTTGTCTGAATTGGAATAGTTATGACCAGAACCAGAACAATAAATTATTGAATGCTGCTAAGTGGGCAAAAACAAAACAAAATCGAGGTCACGAGCATATCTATCTATCAAGTATGCATTAGTAGCATAGTCCTTGTAGTACCGTTAATATTGAAATGAGTGAATAAAACTACTTATTCCAAGTTGTAATCAGTGTGCAGTGCAACTAAAACACCCGGTATATCTTCTGCCACAAGAATAAAAATGACAACCTACAGGCATTTCGTCCCAGTTCCATTATTTATATTTGTATGATATGAGTAAATGTTTAATAATAAAAACCTACATATTTCTTTCCATGCTGGATTAGAAATATTTGGATTACGTCATGTTCATCTGACCAATTAATGGCAAGTGCCGCTGCCGCCTAAACAGCACGCCTACTTAGATCATTTTACATTACCATTTGAAGACGTGAATGTGATCGAGTAAAATTGATTTGATACCTACTCTTCCAATCGGCGATAATAATAATAAAATGACAATTGAAAGGGGAAGCGACGGAATTTATGCTATGGGTCAATACTCGCTTACCTAATTCCTCAACTAGCCTTAGCATTACACCCCCAACATGTAAATCTCCTTTAACCCGAAGTACACGTTCCGTTTGTAAGTCGGTAACGTACACTCGTAAGTTCCACGATCCATCACCAATTAATTGTCCGTTCGATATCATTTTGTGCGATTTTTCCGGTTAACAAACGGCACCACAAATTAGCATACACGCCCACTTTAAACATTCATGGTAATCTTCAAACACAGATCATTTTAATAACACTCGTACGTATCCAGTCACTAATTACGAATCACAGTAGTATTATTGTGCATTAGTTTATCAAAATATGTAAAAAAATAAGTTAAACTCTTAAATAGTGTTCCTAAGTTAACGTTAAATATAACATTTCTATTTATAAATCAACAAAACTGGGAATGACTGCGGAGGCTACGTAGTAGGTGCATGTTACGTGTATCGCCCACCACCGCTTATGAAATTATCAGCCGAATGTAACCGATTCCTCCTATTTTCTGAAAATCCTTTTACATTTCATAATTCCTAAAACTTTCCGAAATTAATGACAATCATTAATCATTATTAATGCGGTATCAAGATGTTACGCCAATTCCTGCACCCAGTCACATAAAGAGCAAAAAAAATGGACAGGGACGGAGTCCGCGGATATGTGACTTGGGGGGCCTTGGCAACTTAGTCATTGGTAGAGTTTGGGAGAATCAATTGTGAAATATTAATTAACTGTTAATTGATAGGTGATTGTCGAATCAATGTAGGTTACAATCACCGACCGTGGTTAAAATCCTTGACAGTCGAAGGAGAAAAACAAATATCCTAGCGATTGATGCGGTGTAAAATAAGTTGCCTACCTATAGGTACAAAGACTTCAACACATGGTGTATAATTAGGCTATACACCGTGTCCAACATGTAACGTAAATTTAATTATCTAATTTATTTAATTGTTTATTTGTATAAAATTAACTATTAATGTCCACCGTAACTAATGAGTAATCAGTAATGATAGGTTTATACCATCATAATTACCTCACTATTATTGTATAATTAAGAAATAGCCAATAGAAACGAAGGTATGGTTTCGTTGGTTAGTTATGCACAATAATCCTTTGTTTTTATTTGCAATTTCTTAATGACCTAATGATAATGATTTATAACAATTCAAGATACAATATACAAAAATGATGAAAAAAAAAAAACTAAAGCTACACTTTAACTCAGGGCTGTATGCTTAGTGCATAGAGAATCCCTTTCCCTATTAAATTTCTTTTTGATGTTAAAAAATTCACTTTCTTTCTTCTCTTTTCTCCTCTTGTTTTTTCCTGTAGATATCTTAAAAAGAAATTTTTTTGTTTTACTCTCATGTAGTGAATGCTCATGTATATCATTTTGTATGGGAATAAAGTCAATTATTATTATTATTATATTTATCACTTACTTGCAGTTAATTTATAATACAAGCATAGATTTCGTTATTTATCACTACGACATAGATGTCACGACTGAAATTCAACACAACCCAATTTGGAAACAATAGCAAACATTAAACCATCTTGATAAATCTGCAAAGTACATATTTCATAGAAAGAACGAGTCACATTCGCTTTTATTCCTTATCGTCATTGATATCGTTCTAGAAAATTCGCTAAAATATTATCATTGCATTCAAAGGTACAATGATATTACCTCGAAAACGTTTTTTTAAACTGAGACACTACCAAAAATAAGTAATACAAAATTTGCCGCATTTTTTCCCTCCCATTAGATGAGGGAATAAAAACTTTGCAGTTTTTTTAATTTTTTTTTTCAAAACAATACGACTACCAAATTAATAATTTGCAAAAATAAGGAAAGCTAAATTTGCTCCTTTTTGCTAGTTGTCCAAATCAATTCATGCTTCTATCAAGTATCGTTCTGTTTATTTTATTTATATATTTATTGTCCCTCTCTTGTTCTGGATCCTCAACAGGCTTGTGCCCAATTACAAAGTGATATTGCTTTTTAGAGGTGCTCCTGCAGAAGGTCTTAAGTTGTTTTATACTACTCTGGTAGTTACTTACGAATCAGCAAAACTGCAGGAGAACCTAATTCGGAGTAGACGGCAGAATGCTCGAAACTGGTCTAAGGAAATTCTCATTTCTGCCACAGATGAAAAATTCTTAGCTCAGCCCAGGTTCGAACACCCGACCGTCCGGCTATGTAGCCTAACATGTAAAATTTTGAGTTTTTAATTTGGGAAGATATTGCGTTTCATTTTTTTCACGTATAAAAATTCTATTGTTATAGAACTTTTAAAAACTTATAAACTTAAATGGTACACCCCCTGTATATATTTTTCAAATGACTACATTTACTAAACTGCGTGTTAAATAAGAAAAGTTACGTAAGTACTTTCTTTAATTTTTTCTATGTTAGTATATTGATTAAACATTTTTTTAACCAAACCTCATTAATTCCCGAAAGCAACGTATTAGGTGTAAAAATGTGTACAGAATGCAATATTATAAAAATATACAAGGTGTGCTATTTCAATTTTGAAATTTGTGGTCATATAAGTCGTTGAGGAAAGGAATCCAAAATGTTATATCCAGATCTCCAATTCTAGCAAATGGTTATAGGAATTACCCCAGCTTGATTTTACACACTGTATATATCGATTTTGGCATACAAAACGTATGCTCGCGTTTGGCGTCAAAATTGTAGATCTATAAAGAACCACGGAAGTACAAAACCAGACAATATTCATTATAATCAACTTAGCGGGATATTACATTTATTACTGTCCATATTTTTATTTATTTAGGTCTTTATTTTAAAGTGGGCGGGGTTTCAACCAAGGCTGCAATATTCTTTTTTCTATAGTATTGTCCCACTGAGTTGATATCAACGCATAGACATATATGTCTATGCATCAACGTATAGCGAAACATCAATTAAAAAAAATATATAAGAACGGCATGATTCTTGTTTGATTAGTGGTAAAATAACCAGAAATTTAGAGCCACTTACTTTTCCGACATTATTTTTCTTTTTTGGTAGTGTCTCGCCAACTTGATATCAACTTAGTCAAACATCAGTTTTAAAAAAAATGAAAATAAATGAGCAGTAAAGTTTTTATTCCCACAAATAATTAACGACAAATTTAGCATTACTAGTTTATCATTATTATTATTAATTTTATGATATTTTTCCCAGTAGTGCCTGCCAACGTAGAGATTTGTTTTAAATTAAACGAGCGATATTTTTATTTTTTAAATTTTGCGAGTTTAGAGAGCCCGATTGTTATACTTTTTGTTATTTTACGCAATAAAATTCAACTATGCCAAAAGTGAAAGTTGTGCACTATCAACTTGCATAGTTCTTAGAATCAATAAATCGGCTGGTCCCTGTATACAACTCGATGTACTTTAGACACAACCATGGACACAACGGTGATGATCAGTCTGTGATTCTGCGCCTGCGTAAGTGCGTCGGTATCATTTATCAAATACGATTTGCAAGTCATAAAATTTTATTTCAAAAAGTTCTGATTTCCTGAAATCGTCTGTAAGTTCAATTTTTAGATTTACTAAAATTATTAATAGTATCTAATTGTCATCTATACAGTTAAGCCATTCGTTGGGAACATGTATCTGTTAAATAATTTGTAGGTTATAAAATAATAAATTTGTGTTGCTCTGAAGATATAAAAGTGGATAGTGAGAAGCTTTGCACTAATTTTCCGTTTACTTCAGTTCTTCAGTGTGTTACTATTTCGTTAAATCACATAGCACAAAGATTTCTATGGTAATTTTTCAGAAAATGCCTTCTGGTGGTGCGCTTTTTGGAAGTTCGGCCGGTGGACCTGGCTCAACCGGTGGCATAAAGCATCTCATCGAAATGAGAGCAGGGAAAATGAACCAGAAAGGTACTTGATATGCTCAGACTTAATTATTTATAGCATGTGTATTTAACGAGTCATACTGAACTCTGTTTGGCCCCATTGATCTGACATTTTGAATTATAATTACATGTGTTTACAGGACGTATGGTGGTTCCTGATGTTCGGAAGGGTCTGTTGTACGTGTATCAGAGTGAAGATTCGCTCATGCATTTTTGTTGGCAAGATAGAACAACTGGTAGGTACTAAACCATTGGTATAACTCGGCGTAATAAGGTTTATGTTCTTTGTGCTTATTTATATTGATGTGTCACCTTGCAATGCAAATATTTTCTCATTGGCTGAATAGGTAGTTCAAAATCAAGTTGTTTTGAAATATGGAAATATGAAGGTGCCTGTCAAATATGATTGACATATACAGGGTGTCTACTAATGAACCCAATAGTCTGAAATGTTCATTTTCAATCTTATTTACTTCTGGTTTTCTCGGGGTTTACTGATCAATACATAGTTTGTTATTTTAAATGTGATGTCACATTTTTAATTGATTGCTTTTAATGTACATTTGAACTAAATTTGATGTCGTCACCATATGCCTAAACCTAATGGTTTTTTATTTGAGTTTCTTCACAATTGCTGTATGAATGTACCATTTTATAAAATAAAGTGCATTTAGCAGTTTACCTGAGGCAGACAATTATGAATTTACATAAATAGAAGTTCAGCTGTCCCTTATTTGTAATCACAATAATTTATCAAAAAAGATGTCAAGTGATTCATGATGAAGATGGCAACAAATTTTACAATATGTCTCGCAATATGTTTTCTTAAATAAGATTGCATAAATTAATGTGGGAAGAAGAATAGTGCTTGTAGATGCTCACTACTAGAACTGTTACGTGACTATTTTTTACTCCATTGATGAATTCTTTTTGCACAATTTTGAAAAATATAATACATAAATGAATCTGTGTGACGGGTGTAAAATACTTTTGTATTGTTGACACAAAATAAAATAATTGATTATTATTACTAATGGTGGTAATGTTTTTTTTTTGTAATTAGGTATAGTAGAAGATGATCTAATAATCTTCCCTGATGATTGCGAATATGTGAAAGTCCCTCAGTGTACAACAGGCCGAGTGTATCTTCTAAAGTTTAAATCTTCGCATAGGCGCTTTTTCTTCTGGCTACAGGTATAAAAGAAAAATTGAATGAACAAGTATTAATTTGTCCTCCTTTAGGAACCCCGCACCGATAAGGATGAAGACAATTGCAAGAGAATCAATGAAATTTTAAACAATCCCTCTGGAAACGTCTCCAGTGGAGGGTCGAGCGATCAGGATTTACAGTCCCTGTTAAATAACATGTCGCAATCTCAACTAATGCAATTGTTTGGAGGCGGTGTTGGGCAAATTGGAGGGCTCTCCTCATTATTAGGAACTATGAAGTATGTTTTAATTGCTCCCTCGGTAATTGGCACTGACAATTTTTGTTATTTAGCCGTCCATCGACTGGTGGTACACGTAGTTCTGGAGCCACTCCCGCTTTAACACATCGTACCACTTCTTCAACTCCAAGCGCTACTACTACCAGCACTACTGCACCGACTGGCACCACTACGACAACTACTGCGGAAACCCCTACCTCCCAGCCAGTTACGCAATCTGCCAGTTCCATTAATAGCCCAATTCAATTAACCGATTTGCAAAACTTTTTGCAGGGCATAGCACCGACCGCTTCGACCGATCCGCAGTCCGGTAAATGAATTACCTTTACCATTCCTTGTTACAACATTTCTGTTTTAGTGGACTTGTCAACCGCACTAACAGGTGATGCTTTGTCCGGTTTGTTGAGCAATTCTGATGCAATGAATCAACTAGAGACCCATCTTCCCGCTATCGGCGGAACAACTGAAGATCAGCTTCGATCAACATTAGCTTCTCCGCAGTTTCAACAGGTAGTTAATGAGCGTGATTAAAATCTCTCAGTACGTTCTTTTAGGCTGTGCAGCAGTTCTCGAGTGCATTAGAATCAGGACAGTTAGCACCCATTGTTTCTCAACTAGCCGTTAGTTCGGAAGCAGTTGCAGCCGCTTCACATGGTAACATGGCGGATTTTGTTAAGGCGCTGGAGAAAGGTGGTTCGGATGAGTCTTCCAAGAAGGACGAAAAAAAGGAAAATAAGAATAAGAAGAAAAATAATCCGGATGATGATGACGATGAAGGCATGCAGTTAGATTAAAATTCTTTATTAAAACTCGTTACATTTTTATTTCTTTTTGCGTTTATTTGTTAGTTTTTCTTCCTTTACATTTTCTACAGTTTTAAACTGCTTTAGGTCTGCACAAAATAGTATCTAGAAATAAATACAGGTAACATAATATGCCACACACTATCAATACGTACTGTATGTGCCCAGCCTGCCAGAGGACCATATAGTTTTCTGAAATGATTACCAATGTCTGTGTATATTTTGTCTGTAATGCTTTTCTGTTTGGGTAGATTTGGTAAATATAATCTAGATGCTATTTGATACATGTGCGTATCGACTGGTATTGCCTGTAGATGTCCCAGTGACATCAAACAAATACAATCTGCTACCTGAAATTTGTTAACAATTTAATTAAATAAACTGCTTTGTAGTCAAACATGTTTTGTTCATCATGTAGGGCACACAGTGAGGAAATCAATTTACAAGTTAGCGAACACATTGTAAGTATATTGGTCCCTGTATAAAGAGAAAGGTGGAAAATTTATGGAATTAATTGACACTTTTTTTTTCTTGACAGTAAATTTAACCTATTTTTCAAGAAATTGATACACCTATAAAGACTTGAACCACCTCGAAAGCTGACATGATTTTTGGTTTTTGACTAGAAAAACTACTATATTCAAAATTGGTCATAATCTTACAAACACCGAGTAAGCCATGCAAATAGTTTACACACCTTTGGCCCAATACCAGTTAAGCCTACTAAACATTTTTTGGCATCTAAATAATCCATACATTTAAGCTTCTCTAACCAAGCATCGCCCCCTTCCTTAACAATTTCCTGAGCAGCTTTAGCTATGTACTTGGCACGATAACCAAATCCATTTTTTCGCAAATTTTCCTCAACCTTTGCATCTGCCAAGTCTTCCACCTTGGGAAAACCATAATACACAATTCCATTCAGTTCGCATATTCTTGATCCGTAAAACGTTGCCAATTTTTCAACCATACTTGATATCCTAACAATTATCATGATTGGAAGGGATACACAAAAATAATAAAGTATCTACCTTGTAATGTGATTATTCTGGGAACAGATGAAGGAAAAGAGATTTTCTACAGGATCTTGTTGTAATATCCTGATTCCATAAAATTCCTTAGCTGCTTGTCTGAAGTATGGGTCACTTGAGGACCACTTTTCGTAATATTCTTCTAAATTGATTAGGTCTAAATGGAAGTAATTTCTTAAAAGCGTTTCTAGTTGGTCCACGTTCAGTTCATTTTCATTATTCTGATGGACTTGGCAAGTTAGGAATTCTTCGGATTGTTGAAGAATCCATACCATATTTTTGAATACGCCAATCCATTCTTCAGCTCCATTATTCGTTTGTTTTTGCCACCTATATAGTAAAGCAATAAGCTATGTAATTTTAATAAGAAAAAAGCTACAATGTAACAGTTGTCACTAACAATTTATATGAAAAAGGGAATTTAGTTGGTATGACCAGCTAGTATTGGTTGCCATTTGCTTCAAAGTGTATCAAAAATCAATTTTCGTTGCGAGTACCTCAAGAACCAATATTGTGTCTGCTGTTGTAAAAAATATATATTGTTTGTAATAAGATAGTACATTATTTGACTTTTAAAGTAATGAACTAAAAAGAACTTGTAGATATCAAACCAATATCCAGTTTGTTGAGCACAACATCAGCGACGGACCTATGGGGGGGCAGGCTGCCCCTCCAATACTTACGTATTAGAGACGGTATACTGATGTCCTACATTTTCTACATGATTTATTAGACTTGAAAATACCACTTAATACTTAATAGATACTTCCCGTTTGAGTTGGAAATTTTTACAGTTGAGTTGGCAAAAAGTCATGACGGCCCCCCCCCCAATTTTTTTGTCTAGGTCCGTCCCTGCACAACATAGAGTAGGAGATCTAACGAAGCTTTAACTTCAATAGATTGAATAAAGCAGCATGGTCTAGGAGCATAAGGTGTGAAGTACAAATTTGTGCGGTTAAAACCTAAATTTGACCTATACGGGTTTTACATAATTCGACGGGTTGAACTGGGTGGGTAGAAATTACGATAGTGACAAATGTGGGAATAATTCCACCATAGTAAATCTACCAGACCCCTTAAGTTAGTTGAAGTCCCATTAAGTAACCACATAACAAATACAATAAATCATTAATTGAACTTACCTAAAACTCTGACCTCCATTTAAAGTGCCCTTTAATTGGAGCTCTGTTGCTTTGCAGCATAGTTTAAACACCTGTTTAGACATGAGTTTTTTTTCTCTTAACACGACACAGAAGGCAACACAATTAGTAAGGTAGTAAGAGTAAGAGCTTAGAGTAAGGTAACAGCAACAAGGTTAGGTTATTTCGTTGTGTATTCAATTTTTCCCGCCGTGTGTCAAGAGGTCAGGTCTAAGAGTGGCACCCATCAGATCAGCGAAAGTTTCTCAACATGATTATGGTGGATCAGTTGTGTACGGATGCGGAAGAACGAGAAGACGATAAGGAGTCAGTAAACAGCTTAGATGGTACAATGGGTTCTGATTTAGTGCTCAGTAATTCACTGTGTAGTTCAAGAAATGAAACTCTAGAGCTCTCATTGACATTTGTTAGCAGCACAGACGCTAACGAAACCATATATATAAGAGAAGTATATGGAGAGCGCCGAAAGTGCTTGTTTTGGTCGCATTCAATTGGAATGTTTTTTGGGTATTAAGGTGGGTTCATAGCTCTCCGTTCATCCGTTGCGTTGATCCGTTAAACGGATAGTACATGTTGTTAAGGTTCATAGCAATCCGTGCACATTGTACATTTGCAACGTATAATCATAACCTAAATTTTATTCTGTACTGTACCCTCCGTGATTTTCAGTATGAAAAAATGGTACGAAAATAAGAACACGTTGCTATCTGAATATCACCGTGAAGAACGAATAGGTGAACACTGTTAACGTACCAAACATAACCTCACTCTTGTTAAAAACGGACCAACGGAAACGTAAATGTTCAACTTCAACCAACTTTTCCGTCGTAAACGGACGACGTACGATTTAAAAATTTGCTGTCTTCTGATTGGCTAACGGACAAACGGAAACGTATGAACGGAGAGCTATGAACTTACCTTTAACATTGTTGGTAAGATCCAAGTACCTAGATCATAACGTGAAAGATAATAGAAATGAAAGAACGATGAGAACTACTTAAGAGAATGGTTAAGGAAACTTGAGGGAAGAATAAACGGAATTGGATGAAAAGCTTGAGGGAGCCCTAAAAAACGTATTAGAAAAATACTGTGTAATCATATCTTAACATAGCTCGTACGGTTTATATGCAAATACCAATGAATAAAGAATACCATTACCAGGAAGGAGCATTACTCAGGTTGCATACAGAGAGAGTGCGACGGAAGTCGGCCATTTGCAAAAGCCACTTACGACTCACTTTTGTTATGGTTTTTGCAGTGACATAAAATAATGGTTAGTTGTTGTGCTTGTGATTGCTCCAAAACGGAAAAAAATAAAAGTTTGGGAATTACATTTCATGTGTAAGTATTGATACCTTTTATATAGTACATGTACATTTACAAATTTTTTATCGGAATGTAGTTTGAGGTTAGTTAAACGAAAGTCATAAGCGGAGTAGACACATGGGGGTTTAGATTAATAATAAACCGACCGACTTGACTTGATTAGGCCTTTTTTCGCGTTGACCAGTTCAAATGACCATTGAACGTGGTTAAGAATTTCCCGTTTTCGCACTCCCGGTCAAAGAATTTCTAGCCTCTACAAGGGTCTCGCAAGATTTACCCGTTCATGACCAGGTTGACCGCACTCCGCCGCTTGTTTTGACTTTTTGAGGTTTTGAATTGTAGGGTTAGGTATACGTAAGAGTAAATATTGGATATTTATGCCACGGCGAGCGGTTATTTTTCCAATTATGTTTAAAAAATCATCGTCACTTAATGCAGCAATTAGGTACCCAAGATATTCTGCGTTCATAATTGTTTAAGTATAGGTTATGTACTGCGAATTGTGGTTATGTTAAATGACCTCAAAACTGTTTTCGCGCTCTGTTCAAATGACCGTGAATTTGTATTGACCAAATCATAACCAAGCGTGACCAGAATTGTTCGCGTTGGTCAACGCGAAAAAACGCCTATTGTTTTCGAGTAAAATTCTTTATAATTGTATCCTTCTACAAATGTAAGGTAGGTACGCCACTGGAACAGGAAACTACTGTCCGCCATTTGCAAAAGCCATCGCGGGTCGCACGTATATTGTTGATATTCTCCTTCATTCTTTATTCATTGGCAAATACAAATCCGTAAAAACGCTTGAGAATGGAGCACAACCACAGACATCAAAAGAAAGAAAAAAATCACTTCAAAGATATATGGTAACAGCCAAAACAATAATCCCTTATGCAGGTAAGACACGAAGTCAGTAAAAGTCATGGCGTACCAAGAGAAAAATTTGTATGTAAGCAATGCGACGGCAGAATGTTCACTGAAAACGAAGAAGTACAGCTTATACTCAAGACCGAATATTTATATGTAATGTAATAAATCTAATATGAGGTGTGCAATTATCGCTCAATTACAGCGGTAATTGCATTGTAGAAAGCGAAAGAGCCCTGAAATAATTGCACAGTCCATATCCATGGCAACTGGCAACTCCTTTGGATACTTTCATAATACACCGATAATTTATAAGTAGGTAACGTCAGTTTGACAAGTAATGTTTTTCGGGAAATATTCCCCCAAATTACACTCGTACATCAAAATAAACCTGACTATTCAATTCATCTAACATTTGTCACATTTCAACCAGTGAAATGTCTCGATTTCAAATTGCTGCGCCAATGGGAACGAATTATAGTGAGAATTGCACGGATCATGCAACGAAAATAGCCACCGTCCTATAAAAATTGCACGCTAGTCTCTTACAACTTGTATGCAATTACAATCTTTATGCTCCATGCCAAGCGGGCTTACTCTGAGGATTACACACGGACCTCTAATTTTTTTTAAGAGGTCCGTGGGATTACACTACACTCTGTATTTGTTAACCGCTAACATCCTTAGGCGTATACCGAGAGACTGCCAAATGAGGGCCGCGTTTTTTTGACAATTGACAGCTGTTAACCTATTTGTGCGAATTGCTCCCGCAGTCCGCAATTCGTATGTTAACACGTTGCAACAATATTACAAAAAAAATATCATTTTTAAATTAAAACCTTACTCGCAAAGTAAAATTTGAAAATGGTTTTAGATCTCGATTTATTTAGAGCCGATAAAGGGGGCGATGCTGAAAAAATCAAAGAAATACAGCGAAAACGGTTTAAAGATGTAGGCCTAGTAGATGCTGTAGTTCAACAGGACACGACTTGGAGGCAACTTCGACACAAAGCCGATAATTGGAACAAATTAAAGAATTTATGTAGTAAAGTAATTGGAGAAAAAATGAAAAGCAAAGAAAATCAGGGGAATGTAAATGATGCAATACCCGATACTATTTCCCTAGAAGAACTTACATCGGATGTTTTAAAAACTATTACCGTTAACCAAATTAAAAAGGTATATTTTGACTATATCGATTTTAAGTATTAACTTGAATTTAAAGGTTCGAGTATTAATTGACGAAGAGCTAGTTAAAAATGAGAAAACTTTAAACGAGACTGAAAAACTACGAAATGCAGCACTATCCGAAATTGGAAACTATATACACGATTCAGTTCCAATCGATGACAATGAAGATAATAACAAAATTGAAAGAACATTCAGCGATTGCACCCAAAGGAAAGAATATTCACATGTAGATTTGATACATATGATTGATGGTAAAGACATTTAACAATCTTGTAAAGCGCGCTTTACTATGCCCTGTCTAGGAATGGATGGCGAAAGGGGAGCTGCTGTTTCAGGTGGACGCGGATATTACTTAACAGGCCCTGCTGTTTTTCTAGAATTGGCAGTTGTTCAGCTGGCATTACGAACATTAAGCAAGAAGGGGTACAAACCTCTTTATACTCCGTTTTTTATGAAAAAGGAGGTAAAGTCTTTTCGAGGGGTTATCTACTACTTTACAATCTACATATACTGGATGCCAATAAGGCATTATTTAACATCGTACTGTCTATAGGGCTCATAATGCTAACAATGCCAGCCTTTGACACTTAGACTACTAAAGTCACTATGCTCAATGCAATAAATCGCAATTTGATTGATTTTTTAGTTAAAAAAAAAACATCCTGGTAATGTATTAATGTGGTGATCTTCAGACTAAATTTAAACCTGAACATTTTTTTGAATGGTCTAATGTGTGGTTCATATCTTCAATAAACATATGCATCCATCTTTTTTTTGACGATCGTAGTACACCTGCAATGCATTACTATTTACACCAAACCCCAGAGTGGATAAACCCCTGGTTTTATTTGATATATTTTCAATAATATAACTAATTTTAGATTATGCAAGAAGTAGCCCAGTTATCTCAGTTCGACGAAGAATTATATAAAGTTATTGGTAAAGGCGCGGATAAGGGAGAGGTCGAAGAAAAATATTTAATAGCTACGTCGGAGCAGCCAATAGCCGCCTTCCACAGAGATGAATGGATTCCGGAAGGTGCATTACCAATTCGGTACGCGGGATACTCGACCTGTTTCCGACAGGAAGTGGGTTCGCACGGTAGGGACACCCGCGGTATATTTAGAGTGCATCAGTTTGAGAAGGTCGAGCAATTTTGTTTGACATCGCCCCACGATAATAAATCTTGGGAAATGATGGACGAAATGATCAGTAATGCCGAAGAATTTTGCAAGGCTCTTGAGATTCCCTATCGTATCGTAAATATTGTGTCGGGGGCGTTAAATAACGCAGCTGCGAAGAAATTGGATTTGGAGGCGTGGTTTCCGGGATCAAACGCTTTTAGGGAATTAGTGTCGTGTAGTAATTGTCTAGATTATCAAGCGAAGAGGTTGTTGGTGCGATATGGGCAAACGAAAAAAATGAACGCATCTACCGATTTTGTACACATGCTGAATGCTACGATGTGTGCGACAACAAGAGTCATATGTGCGCTGCTTGAAGTTCATCAAACGAAAACTGGAATAGCTGTACCTCAAGTACTTAAGGAATTTATGCCAGAGCAGTATAGGGAGGAAATACCTTTTGTGAAACCGGCTCCTATTGATTTAGAAAGAGAACAGAAGAAAAAGCAAAAGAAAAAGGGTGGAACTGAAGAATAATTTTCCTAAACTCAATTCTTACTTAGCTTTAATGGATATTCCGCGCTTTTAGGAAAATATATTGTACCTAACTATTTTTTATTTCGGCATAAGTATGCAACAACTAGTAAAGCAATTTCCCATTCTGTGTGCTTTTTAATAAGTATTGCCTATTTTGCGCCTGTGAAAACCCAGTACCAATAATTGTATGATGTGGAACTGCTGTAATACAGATAGTGAATGATAAAATTCAGCAGAACCTATTGGGCAACGCAAATTTGTACGTGGCGGTAACATATCATCTGTAATATATGTTTAAAAAAACTGGTCAAGGTTAATCTTGAGGAGTGGGGATCAAAACTAACATTTTTTTTTAAAATAATGTGATGGTGTAAGATGTTTCATTTTGTGGAAGTTTTTTTCATTGTTGTTTCGAAATAAATAAGTGTCAAACTGATCAAAGTATACTAGGTGTTCATGTATTTATGACGGCCAGTATACATTTTTTCAAAAGTACCTGGCAAAATGTAAGATTTGACTAAATAATTTGGCATATTTATTTTTTGACTCCTTAATTATTAAATTTAAAGGTATAAACACTTGAAATGCCTCAAGGATATTTTTATATAATTCGAGTAAATACTATACAAAATGTTTATTCCAAAGGAAATAAACCGACCATGTCATTTCCAACCAATTAATTGTGGTAATACCAGTTTAATGTCGAACTTCTCTACTAAAGACTTTAGATGGGTGAAACTATACCCACGTATAGAAAATAATCTATTAATTACATAAGCAGGTACGTAGAGGTAAATAATTTAGATTTTATGTTTTCTTACAGATTACCTGTAAGAAAACATAAAAACTAAATTATTTACCTCTACTTACCTGCTTATATATCATAAATAATTTCATATGGAGCAATACATCAATAATAGTACATTATATATCAAGGTAGAGAAGTACAGTATTATTGGCTGAGCACCAAGATTACATCTCGAGGCGCTTGCGCCGAGAGGTGTAAGGTGCAAAGGCAATAATAGACTTCTCTACCGTGGTATATATATACTATTTTTTTCACTACTAGCACTTGAAATACTCTAAATTAACATATTATATTTAATAAGAAAATCGGAATTTTTTGTTTATTAATTTAACATGTCATTCAAGTACGTACAAGTACAAGTCAAACAGGCCGTATTTTGTTCTGTCATTGAGATATTTTCAAACAGTAATTTCGTTCGAATTTTTTTAAAATGTGGTAATTTTAGGTATGTAATTTCTCTGGAAATGGCGGATGGTAGGAATTATTCATTTTAGAGAACTTGTCTAATCGTTCATTGAGCGAAATTTCGGGTTGTGTATTCTAAAAGTGACAGGGTGACAGTGCTCATTATTGACTACTAGTTAATAATGTCCACATTATTACCCACTTTGAACAAATGCCGAGAAAGCCTACTTTACAAGTGGAAAAAAGGTTAATAATAATATCATCAGACGCTAGTAGTGAAAAAATCTATTAATTACCTTTGCTTTCAAATTGAACAAGAACAAATCTGCATCCTCATGTTCACAAAACAATGGTTCTTCTGACCAGTGTGAAAGGGGAGAGGTCGGAGACAAGTCCATATAATAACCCAAAAAATTATTTATTTGGTCGCTGTTTACGTGGCGCTTGCTTTCTATATTCAACAATTTCCTATGAGGTTAAACAGTCTTCTTTTACTATGCTTTGATCTTTCACGGGCGCTGAACCTCTGCTGACAAAGTCAGTTTCAGTAAAGGCATGACAGTTAAGACTTTAAGAGGTCCTGTCTTTCTAAAACCTGCCCAGTTGTTTCATAAGTAAGTTGCACTATTTTTTTAAATCCTTGTGGAAGGGGAGAACAGTTTGGGAGTCACTGTAAAATTCCTATTAATTCATTTACAGATGAAACGCACTTAAAGCGCGCTGCACCGAAGCGACGCGGAGCGGCACTCTGCCATCTGTTATATATATATTTGACCATTTTTCGAATCTCGCCTAATACTATACAATGTATTCATGTTAATCATGTAAGTATACATGATTAACATGAATAGTTTAAATAGAGTGTGATATTTTCTATATTACCGACATACTATCGTTAGCGTCGCGTTTTCTGCGAATTCCGGCGATGAAGATATAATAAATTGCATATTGCAAATACAATTCATTTTCAAATCAGGAGTGTAATTCCGAATTATTGTAACGAAGCACCCGTCATCTAGGGAATTATACCAGTTTTAATGAACACATTTATGGAAGCTACCATCTTTAATGAACACCCGGTACTTCGACAAACTCACACGGGCGCTTCCTTATGAGAAATTGTACGTAGTTCCGTAACTTCATTTGAAGGGCCCGTCTTCAAAAATATTTGGGGGCCCTTTCCCTTACGCTTAATTTAACCACTTGGATTTCTAATGACAGCCATTTTAAACATATATAAAATTCACTAGAAATACACCCCATTCTTTAATAAAGATATCACCCTCATATCGATCTTCTGACGTTACTCGACTCTAAGCTTTAAAAAAAAATTTGATGCTTAGAGCTAGCTGCAGGAATTGCTTTTGAAGGCTTCAGGAATTGAGCAATTTTAACCAATTTATTGTTTAGCTGTTCAGCGTTTATTTTTCGCTTTTCTCTTGGAGGTTCCACTATGGTATTTTCGTCCATTCTGAGCTGTCTGCTTTCAAAATTTCAAACCATTGGCGTATCTACAGGCGCCGCTGGAGATACATTTAAACTCATTTAGTTTGATTAACGACTTCAATATATGTAAATCTGCCTTTTTTGAATGTCGCCAACTGTTTTGTCCCTGCAGAGGTAAATGCTGGAGTGTTAAAATCACTTAGGGACATTCATCTCCAAATACAACTTCAGTCTAAGGTTGCCATATCCAGGACCTTCGGATACCTTCTGGACTGCAGAAAGTCCCGCTAATAACAAAGTATTCAATGTACTTTATATAAGAGACTTCGGAATGTTATCTTTCACCAATGGGAAATGAGGTCAGTTTGCTTTTTATTCTATTTGAAATGGCTACTTTTAAACATATCAGATTTTGTATTAAATTAAGGTCAGATTTAAATTATTAAAATTCAAGAGTTACCTACTTCCTCGGATTGTTAATTTTTGTATATTGTGGATAGTGGATATTGCTCCAGATTTTTACCCTCTGTGATCAATGATTCGGTATTTTCTTCGACTCGGTTCTTTTGTCCGACGAGTTCTAAATAGGAACACGGATTTAAATCCATTCTGTCTAAAAGTTGTAGGAACTCTTTCGGTCTTTTTGATTCATTTTACACTTTTGATCAGTTATTCAATAAACTTTATTTTGTTTTTCCAATTCACTAAGTGTGTTATTTGCGTTGTACCTTTCCGATAGTAAGCTTGGGTACGAGTGAGCGAGACCTACATAATTAATAAAAGCATAACACTGAAGGAGTTCGGGAAAATTTCATTTTTTTCAGATTTTTTTCTAAATTAATTAAATTTTTGCCGGGGCCCCTTTTAAGTCGGGCCCGTCTTCATTGCGTACATTTGAGACATTGTAGTTACGCCACTGCTTAAGAGCTTTTTCAACTGGTCCAACAGGTTCGTGAAGCGGTCCAGCAGGTTTTTCAACTAGTCCAACAGCTTATCCACCTAGTTCAACAGCTATATTTGGTTTTAGACTGGCACCGGTTCCAAAATACGGTGGTCCGCTTCACGAACCTGAAAGGGAAGGGCGTAGGATCTGCACGTGTCTAATTGTTGTGACGTCACGAGCTCATCTGATTGGTTTGACGTCCCTTCCTGGGCCTGAACGAACATAGGTTTTCTACTCACCCATCGTCTTATGTTTTATCATAAAAGTCAACATACTGACCAGCGCAAAGGACATAATATGGCCACTTAGGGTGCGTCCACCAGAACTACCTAACTATATTTGCGCTTTTTACAGTATAAGCATGCTTACTGAACGCATTACTAATCAGATTGTTTGCAAGCGGTCGCCATTTTTTAAATCGTAATTTAAGCTCGCTGAAAAATTCTATAATAGCACATATTGCACAAAAAAGTCAACACTTTTGTATTTTAAAGATAAATCGAGTAATAAATGAATATGGGAGCATTCTATGTATAGGTCGGTGTATCGGGTCTTGTTTAAAAAAAAGGATTACAAAGTTGTTAGGCTAACAATGTTGAAAAGGCATGTGATTGGATGTTTTCGCAAAGAATGATGTTATTCTTTGAAAAAACATTTTACACACCAAGATTAGATACATGATGCGTATGCGCGGAATTTAGCCAGCAGCGAATAAAGTTGAAAAATGACATTAAAAAAAAACGCCTCGTACTTCAATGGACATACCGATCTTTACAAAAGTATTCTCTTTTTTAATCGTGACTGCAAGATTCACAGAGAAAATCCTTTTGAAAGGATGTCACGAACCTGGCTCACAAAACCTTATCTCAATTGAAATTTAGGATTCTGTGTTTGGATTATTAGTCTTAGATTCTAGTTCTCACAGGATATGATTCCATACGTCCAACTATGGCAATCAAATGTAAGACTTAGGTAGGAATTAAATGGGCCTCACTGGTTCAAAGACAGGTTTGAGCATTAAAGTGTTTAGGCGCATAGTGGAGCTAGTTTCAAGTGAAATTGCATCTAAACACAAGACACAATGGCGGCAGAAACAATTTTTAAAAAAGTTGGGAAACAATATAGGCATCAGGTGTAACCCAGTGTTGGACAATGTACCCGATGTGGTTGAACATCCTGAACTGAAGAGAACTATATATTATCACAATTAAAATCCCTGGATTGATACTGAACACTCAGTACCTATAGGGCTGCGTCGCTATACTAAAAGCAATATCACCGCAGCAAAGTGGAGATACTTCAGTGACTTGAGAATACACTTATTAGGTTGTGATATAATAATGAGTAATAGTATCATGTGTGGTTATTACATATTAGGTTGCAACTTCGAATGCCCATAGACCATGTGAATTATTTTTAAAATTAAGGTGTTAAGATTAAAACAGCAAATAAATAAGGTACAAATTACTGTAATTATTTTATATATACATACAGTTATCGAAATCATATACAGCAGCATACACCAAATAAATTCTTATATCATTTACCTCCTCTTAACATATTTATGAATTCTGCTTCAATTCTAAACTTGCCTCTCTAACAATAACAATTACTCTCACTTAACCAATCTTTTCAGAATAAAGCAGAATTCATTCACAATTTGTACTTCAACACAGCTCACATAACTAAAAAATTTGTTATGTACTCATAATCTATCATTAATTCCTTACAATCTAAATATCTTGCACTTAATAAGAAATCTAAAATATAAGTAATGTGGCTATAATTCAGACTTTTATATGTTTAATCACGAATAGTTATTATGCAATACAATTCTTGTTAATATTTTCAAACCAAACATCTTGTGCATTACTACACTTCAACTTAAGTTTCTGCCTTAGTGTTTGTGATGGTGTTGGTATTGATGACAAATAAACATTAACAAAAATTTCTTCAATTTTGCACGCATAAATAAAAGTCTACTTAATTAAGTGCAAATCTCAATAGTTTACATGCAACATTACAGAACATAAATCACATTTAGTGCAACAATACACAATAAAATTTGGACAAAAATTAAACTTCACTATGCACCTACGTTTCGCAGAGTGCACCGTAAAACAAAACAAAAATTAAATCTATATTAGAAAAAGTGTTATATAAAAATATGTTTAATACAACATTTATTCTTTTTGTTGCTAAACCTAAACTGCTAGGCACAAAAAGGTAGTTAGGCGACTTATTTTAATAACCATAATGCAATACAGTTTATCACCCACTTTGTAGGTAACAAACCAAAAACCTTTAAAATGCAAAATTGGACAAGTTTAGACTAGAGAAATTTTTAAAAAACATTTGTGATCACAGAAAATATACAAATTTTGATTCTACTCTGACAGTTTAACGAGACCACAAAAAATGATGCAAATTACATACTCTAGAAACCTTATAGCGAAACCGACGAACTCCTAATTATCGCCAGCTGCATCTAAATTAACTACGCTTTCAGGAATGCGGCATCGAGAAATGCCACGCAAATATAGCCAGATGATAATTAAAGAGTGCGTCGTAACATTGAATAAAAACTAATACTTGTAAGAAATAATTCATCCGAATGAAAGAAATACATACTAGATGAGTACTATTCAGGTCTTATATAAAATAATGATATAGCTCACAAAAGTTTGTTAATAGCAATTCTACACAGGATAATGGATCGGAAGAGAGTTTCTATTGTCTGCTATCACACATACTTAGACAAATGTCTGATGGGCGAGAATAGAAGGTTATGCTAATATGATCAATTTTAAATGCATTTTAGTGCTGAGTTTGAATAATTCTAGTACATTTTCTAGAAATGCACACAATGGAAATGTTTGTCATAATTGATATTTTATTTTTTTATTGTTTGATACTTATAAAATGGAAGGAATTTGCTATCAATTCAGATGATTCACTGCAACTTTTGGAACTGTATTCTTCACAGGTTCTGCAGACACAGACCCTGTGTGATTGGATGTATTTTCGAATTCATTGAGAACTGTTGAGCACACCAGAAAACAAAGACAGTAGTGAAATTAGGATGGTGCAACATGCTGCGGAGAAACTAGGGATAACTCAATTTCTACTAAAGACTTTGATCATCGGAAATAAATTCCGAATGGAGATTATCCTGGTGATGAAGAAATGTATCAAGGAGTTACCCACTGAGCTGGATGACGCTTACATGATGAAAATGGACAGACGCTGTAAATTAATCCTAATCCAAGGAATAGCAAATATTCACTTACAGTATGTAACGTCCTGCGAGAGAGTCTACAACATGTGGAAGGCTCTGGAGAGGGTGTTCAAAACGAAAGGATTTATGATGAAATACAGAAGGACTCGAGAGTCACTTTATCAACTTCGAGAACTGTGTTGCAGAACTAATGAGCGTTGGATCCAAGCTGGAGGATGTTAAAATCGTATGCGATCGTCACGGCAATGGAGACTCTTGAACCAGAAAAGCTTACACTATCATTTGTGAAGGGAAAACTTCTGGATTATCAGGTGAAGAAGCTCAGTCAAGAACAAAGAGGGAGCAACGATTCATTGGCATTCCACATGCAGCAGAGGCAGTTCGTGAAATGGTCTATTCATTTCAAAGGAACTACCTTCAAGTGTTACCATTGTGGGAAACCAGGGCACAAGAAGTCAGAGTGTAGACAACTGAAGCATGCCAACAATGTTCAGTAAGAGGTCGCGTTCATGGTGTCGACTGAGGAGAGTGTCAGGCGGTATATCGACTCTGGAACCACAGCCTAGATGGTCAACGAGGTCGAAATACTTTCAGTTTGAAAAATGACGGAAGCTGAATTGAATGTATTTTTCGGCTTTGATGAGGGAATTGTGAAAAATAGAACTACATGTTGACCTGAAATATAATTTTATTAGAAACCTTATTAGTGACTGTAACCTACATCAACACTCAAAATCAGCTCACGGATATACAGGGTGTATCGAAATTCGCGCACACGGATTATGAGATGGTGTTATACGACAAAAACTGAACAAAAAGTTCCTCTACCAGTTTTCCATCAGACCGCTATTTTTCGAGCTACCGCGGTTTTAAACATCTCCGCCCCCCCCCTACGCTGCGCCACTGGTTAAACTTAATAATAACACATTTTTAAAAACACGTGGCACCGCAACATTACCGTTGAGTAGAACTTCTATCTTCTAAAACCGTTAGCATCTGGTAGCCGCTGCAGAGGATGTCGCAACTCGTATAAACGCACCGCTTGCGCTGCTCGATTATTACAAGCCGCAAGTGCCATCAGCATATCGTAATATTCTCGATTTGAATAATTACCGGCCATTATTTCGCAATTTGAATTGTACGATAATTACAATAAATTGTTTTGAACTATCTTTTGTTTTCCGGCATTTTCATTTTCAGATTTTTCAAACAACAACTCGAAAAGTGCCGGTCTGATCAAAAACTGGTACAGGAACTTTTTATTCAGTTTTCATTGTATAACACCTTCCCACAGTCCGTGTGCGCGAACTTCGAAACACCCTGTATTCCCAAATAATCTTTACTACTATGCCCCCAAAAGTGCCATACTTTTCGTTTCCTCTCTAATTTTTTTCTCCGTAACCATAACACAATACAATGGAACTAACAGTCTAAGATTCCACATAAGGTCAACCTTGGCTCATCTGTTTACTGAGTGAAATATATTTTTTAGCAATCTCAAGGTGCGTTCGTTTATGGGTTCTGATCACTCTTTTTGCTTTAAAGCGTTCGTTTATTGGTGCACCAGACAAAATGTTAACTCCGTATAGTTTTTTTTAATTACAAAACACTCCATCTAATGAGAGAGTGCAATAGACGCGATCACGTGGTCATGTTTATTTTAGCCTTTGTGCCTTCTCTGATTGACAGTTATTGTTCGCAATTTATTTCATAAAGATAATTGGGACATCATTTGCGTCTGCAATGAATATTTCTACACATTCACATGATTCGACCAGCAAAAATGTATAAAATTTACAGGTTATGTTTAAGCTCAATACCGTTTGTTTATGGTGCAGTTATTAATTTACTCCAGTGATCACGTGACCTTTTACACCGTATGCTCTGCTCACTTCTGAAAAGGAAAATCGAACACAGCTTTGATATGTAAACAAACGCATTAAATTAAAATTCTGTCTGCTTCTATCACATGGAAAGAGCGCATGCGCATGCTTTTACATTGATGCGTCCATGGCCTAATAAGAGTATGGTCTGCTATTCCCGTGAACGAAATCTCGCACAAGTCGCGCATGACGTCACGCGGTTCTGTACACTGAAATATTGTACGCGCGTATAAGAATGAATTTGCACTAATAATTTCGGTATTACATTTCATGACGTGTAAATACAATTAATTACTTCATTACAATGGTTCATTGTGCGGTGTACGGTTGTAGTAACAACAGTAGAAAAACTAAAGACATAAGTTATTATAGATTTCCTAAACGAGATGATATTAAAAGTCGATGGATAAATAGCTGCAGCAGAGACGATAAAATAAATATATCATCAGGTAAGATGCGTTATTGAAGACATAATTATTTCTCTTAACCTTGAATATACCTTACTTTAGCTAGAATATGTTCAATTCATTTTGATCAAGATGATTTTCATATGTCTCTTCGACATAGGCTGATGAATTATTTACCCTCAAACGCTCGCAAATTAAAGGAAAATGCGATACCAAGAAAGCATTTATACAAACAAACACGAACTGAAAGTAAGTCTAATTTGGAAAGAAATTTACGGGCAAAAAAAAGAGAACAAAAGCAAGTAGTAAGCGACCTACTACATGAAATTTCCGGCAACTCCGAAGAAGTTCCGCAACAAACGGATAATTTGAGCACGGTTTGTGTAAGCTCTGATCCAAACGACAGTGTCGTACTAGATCTGAAAAAGCAAATAGCTCAATTAGAGGAAAGTAATTTGGAACTAATTTTACAAAATACGGAATTGTCGCAAGAAAACAATTTGTTGACAAATAAACTGGGGAAAACGACTAAAAACTTAGAAGAAGCAATGAAGACATTGAATTCATTGTTTACACCTGGGCAAATAAAATTACTTATGAATAAAACCACTCGTGTTTGTTGGTCTGCTGAAGATATTTCTGCAGCAATTTCTTTACGAAGCGTTAGTCCAAAGGCTTATAGGTAGGTCCTTTATTAGATATTTATCAGAATTACTTTTAATAATTTTAATTTTTAGGTACCTACGACAAAAATTACATTATCCTCTTCCTGCTTTGTCAACGTTACGAAAATGGGCTTCTAAGTTTACAATATCCGAAGGTTTATTATCAGAAGTACTAAGATTAATGAAGTTTAAGGGTAAAAGTATGACAAATATGCAAAAGGTTACTATCCTTAGTTTCGATGAAGTTTATTTATCTGATGAAATTTGTTTTGATAAACAAGAACAGCGAATAATTGGTCCTTGTAAATCGGCACAAGTTGTAATGGCGCGAGGACTTTTTTCAGATTGGAAGCAACCAATTTACTTTAAATTTGATCAAGCTATGACAAAAGGTATTTTGTTTGAAATAATTAGGAAAGTGGAACCGTATTATTCCGTGGTTGCGATTGTCTGCGATATGGGAGCTAGTAATCAAGGATTGTGGAAATCTTTAAATATCGATTGGAATAACAATAATTTTTTCCCTAATCCGTCTGATAATGAGAAAAAAATTTACGTGTTTGCAGACATACCACATCTACTAAAATTGGTTAGAAATAATTTCCTTGATCACGGCTTTACAATTGACAACTCTAAGATAAACTCTCAGTGTATACAATATATGATAAAAAATTCCAACACTGACTTAAAAGTGGGCTATAAAATATCTCAGTATCATCTTGATGTTAAGCAAGCTCAACGCCAAAATGTAAAAGTTGCGGCTCAACTGTTCTCACATACAACTGCAAAAGCTCTACAATGGTGTGGTCATCAAGGTATAATCAAAGAAAATTGGGAAGCGGCTGCGAATTTACTCGAATTAGTTAATACTTGGTTTGATATTTTTAATTCCAAAATTAAGTTTGGAACGCATAAAGCCAAACATGCGTATGGAATTGACATAAATGCTCAAAATAGTATTATTCGTGAAATGACACAATTTATGACTAGGATGAAGGTGGGAAACCATAAGCACATGTTACCTTTTCAGCGGGGTGTAATTGTATCTAACAGATCCTTAATAGATTTGTACAACGAGTTAAGAAATAGGTACGATACGGAGTATGTTTTGACAAGTAGACTTAACCAAGATTTGTTGGAAAACTTTTTTTCATATGTTCGTGGTATGGGAGGACCACATGAGAATCCTTCGCCTGTAGACTTCAAATATAGATTAAAATTATATATATTAGGAAAACATTCCGATGCCGTTTTTGTTGATAAAAAAAATACCTTCGAAACCGCCGGCGAAAGCTGCCTCGCTCAACCATTACACGACTTGGCAGAAATGAATTCTTGTTTAACGGGCCAACTATTGCAAGAAGGTATTGGTGAAATACTACTTCAAAATGAAATTTATGATGAGGACATTAATTTTGCTCAAGAAACATCGAGCATTCATAAAGAGGGTTTACTATATATAGCTGGTTACGTTGCACACAAATTAAGAACGAGATACCCATTCTTAGGCGAAAAGGCCGAATTTGAAAAAGGCGGTAATTGGATAAATTTTATATCTGAAGGGAACTTGACAAAGCCAACAAATTTTTTCGCTGTTGCCGCAGAGAAAATGGAGTATTACTTTAATCACGTGCACGGCGAGAACATTTGCCACGATTCTAAAATTATTGAAAAAGTAATTAACTTAATGCATCAAAACTGTGATACGACATTAATACCTATACCTAACGACGCTCTCGAATACTTAGTTAAAGTAAGAACGTATATCCGAATTCGGGAACTAAATAAGACAATGAAAAGCTGCGGAACTTCTGTAGAAAGACGAAAATATGTGAAAAAACTGAAGAAAATGGTTTAGTAGCTAATGAAAAAGAACTCTTAAGTTGTAAATAGTCTGAATTAATGTTTTGTTCATGGTATTGAATAAAAAGTTTTGTTCATATTTTAGATTAAATCCTAATGATTTTTACTTTGTTTTTGTAATACAACACAGTTTGTTACGTAGATATATGCAGATAAGCTCTAATTAGGCGTAATCACTTTATGAATGAAAACTTTTCACCGTAATTGTTAGGCTTTCTTACTTATTCTTATAGTGCGGCGGCAGAGCCTCAAAATCGTTCATATACCCAATCAAGTGGTACAACCACATGTGTTATATATCAGATTACGCGGAATAAAAAGATATATCAGATGCATATAGTTTAGACGTCGGCAATTGGTCGAGCTAAAAGTTATTCACAAAAAACTTCAAAAAATGTATCAGTTTTATCGGATCTCTCACTCCGCGAAAATTTATTTTTATAAAACTGTGTTTATACTAGAGGATAGATAATTTTATATGCTTTCCAATGGTATATAATAATCTGAACAAATGTTATAACCAATGAGGCCAAAAAATAGAAATATTATGGGAGTTTTGCCGGCACCAGTTCGTTTCAGAACCGCGTGACGTCACATCAACGCCCGCCGACTAATGCACTATGCGCAATAGCAGACCATACTCTTATTAGGCCATGGATGCGTCCTTCTCTTTCACCGCAATTCTAAGTAGCGTGCGAGAGAGAAACATGTTTATGAATGCAAAGGCTCCATGTGATAGAAACAGTCAAAAATATTCATTACATTAATTTTAATTAGGGTACTCGGTAAACAGATGAGCAAAGGATGACCTTATGTGGAATCTTGTACTATAACAAATTTTAGTAGTTTTCAGGCATGCCACTGCAGATTTTTGCTGCTCCAAGATGGCATGATAATTGACAGCTTTCGAACATGAAAATGACTAATCCAAATCCAGATTCAGAACACACAAAAATACTGTGACCTTTGAGCGAGCAACAAATATGGTCAAATTTTTTTACGAAATGTCTGTAGTACACTTACGTCCCAGTTGACTTTTTTTAACCTTTTGGACACTAAGGCTAACTGTCTAATTATCATACAAGGATCCGGTAAATACTAACATTTGTCGAGAATTTTTATTGGTACTCACGTTTAGAGGTGCACACTTTAGTGGTAAGAACTTTTGAAAAAGTTTGAGAAACTCAAAAATAGTATACTTACCAAAAAACTACGCAAAGTTGCTAATTCCCTCCTTGTATGTGTTTTAAAGGTTACGCAAATTTTGGGAATTTGGTGTTAAACATTTTGGGCACTTGGATTAATCAAAAGAAAGGTTTGATTTGAGTCTGCTCAATTTTTTTTTATATTCTCGGACCGGTTTTTCATGTTACCGTTAATTTAATCTGACAGTTAGCTTCCGTGAAAACAAATGTATTCACGAAGGAGGCTATCCATCAGATAAGTTTAACTAACATGAAAAACTGACCATAAGAATGCATATTTTGTCATTGCTGTAATTAGAGCACAAGGAATCAAAGGAAAAAGACAAAAAATCACACAAGAAAACAGAACAAATGCTGCCCCAATGAGAACCTGAAGGCAGCAATAACACTGATTGTCAGACTACTTGAAATGTACTTCAGGCATTAAAACTTTTTCTATAATTAAGCAAAAACTAAAAAAAAGTTAATCAAACATGTACAGGGTGGCCAACTAAGAATGCGAGGCATTGTATCTGAGAACCTATCCATCGCAGAGGCTTGCGTTAAAAAAATTTCTTACTAAAACGGCCACGGGCAAAACCTGGAAAATATTTTTAAGTTTCTGAAATGACTGCTATCTGGAATCTAAAAAAGTGATATTTCTGTAAATTCCGCTATATTAACCTAACAAAAAACTGTCCAGCCTTTGAAGTTGACGATAATCTGAACAATTTTTGTTTGACAATTTTTCCTGTATCTCTAAAAATGAAGTGGTGGGGGGTATTCAAAGGTTTCCGTAAAGAACACCCTGTATCTTCGAAACGGCTGAGCCGATTTAAACAAACTCTGGTTAGTTCAAAAGAGCTATTCTTCAGCTACAAATAAAATACTATTTGAAGTTTTGTTAGTTTCACATATCACCGCTTGAGGGCTTTTTTCGACATTCCGACAGAAATGGTTAATTTTCTCAAAAAATTAAATGCATGCGGCTATTGCAGAAACTTAAAAATATTTTCCAGGTTTTTCTCGTGGCCGTTTTAGTAATAAATTCTTTAACCGCAAGCCTCTACGATGGACAGGTTCCCAGATACAGTACCTCGCATTCTTATTTGGCCACCCTGTACATTGAGAAACTATTGTAACGAATCGGTTCCCTTATTTTTCACTAAAAATATTCAAATTTGATAATGCACTATTTTGTATGATTAGCTTATAGTTTAATTACACTCTATTAGATTGAGATAACAATCGAAATCCTTGCATGGAGACATTGTTACTTGATGTACTACCAAAAAATAACCAACTTTCAAGCACCGTACTGGTATGTGTATATGAAGCAGACGTCTCTTCCAAAACTACTTTCACTAGCTTAGCAATATGCTAAGAAAGATGTCAAAAAAACGACCGTGTATTGCATTTAGTTATTAGAGAAATAGAAACTATGTACAACTTATATCACAAAAGCTACATCAATAATTTACTTATGACAGTAATGCATACCATAAAACAGATTTATATATAAAAAGCATCGACACCATTTTATTAAACTGAGATGATCACTGGTACCCAATACCAGAAAGCAAACTTATGTACTTCCATCAAGGATACATAATACTTCTACGTAAACTAAAACTGTTAATTGAAACATATTGCAAGCGAAGTTAATGAAGGAAGAAGTGAAAAGGAAACAACGACTATTAGATGACTCAATCAATGTAACATAAAGCTAAGACAGAGATATAATAGCTTTACCTAAAACGATAACAGAATTTTTTTGTTTACTTAATTTTAAATTTTGGTAATAGTCAATATAAATTTTCATATTTACAATATTCGGACAATTTTTTAAAAATTTATTAAAAATAAAATTTATCTTTTACTAACATTACCGTAAACTACAAATGATCGTTCCTGCCATTTTTAAAATCGGGTTGGCTACCACCGCTACGATTAATTTCGTCGAGTGCGGCGGAAACGTTTTTGTTAACGTTATAGTTTCCGTCGCACATTTGGCCTTCGAAAGTAAAATTATTCTTATTGTCACCTATTAAAACGTCGCAACTCAAATTTGTATCGTTAACGTTGAATATATCTACGTTATCGTACATTTCGTCGTGATTCTCCGCAGTTTGAAAATAGGGTACGTTCGGATTAACCTCATCCTCGGCGGATAATTTCTCTTTTATCGGCTGACCGTTTAGCAAATAATCTTGGCCGTGATTGAATGAGAAGTTATGATTGGGTGCTAGAGGTGTGGAGGGATAGGATCGGCGATTTCGCGGGAAATGAAATTTGGATACCGAACCGGGTACTGGTGTGGTCGGCACGGATCGTGACGGATTGCATTTTAACGAAGGGTTGAGTTCGGACTCGAGATCGAGCTCGATACTTTGAGAGCGCCCCAGCGTTCTTAAGTTCGGCAGCACGTTCACGTGGCGCTGCGTCACCTTAAACTGCTGCACATTATCGTAGCATTCGCCAGGTAATGGTAAATCCATGTGACCGCCCACATTATGAGCGCCAACGGCGTTCGGATTTGTAAATGTGTTTAGTTCGGAGGGCGTTTTCATTGTGTCTATGGTGTTAAGAATTTTATTCATGTTAAGATTTTCGGTCGCGTTAAACGAATCGAAATCGCCAAATTCGTTTGTAACGGTAGGAGCTTGGGTCGAAAACGGAAACTGAGATTGGTAATAGTTCTCTTGAGCCGGTGAAAGCAAATGCTGATTTGATTTCAAAGACATTTGATGTAAAGGAACAGACTGTGATCGGTAGCTCGCCTCAACATTTGAAGGAGGACCTTGACTCGACAACAGCTGAGTGATTTCGGCCGATAAATTATCGCCGGCGTGCGGTTGATAGCGGGACGAATAGGGTGGTTTGTTATTGAGAAGCTTTTGAAGTAAGTTCGAGTTTCTATTTTTCATCATTTTGGGACTAGGCGGGGCCGACATGGGTAAGTAACCGTGAATGGGAAAATTATGGATTTCGTTTGAATCGGAGATTTGATTGATCATTTTATCTGGATCGTGCGAAATGTCGACCTCTTGTTTAATTTTCAAATTAGTTTTGACAGAAATAAGCGATTTTTGAGCGTTTGCGAAATTGAACGCGCCGCTACTAGAACTGGGTTGATTAACAATATACGACGAGTTAACATTTTGGTGTATATTACCTTTGGCTTTTGGAACAGGAGTGTTCCTTGGACTAACAAATGGACTTGCGTTAGTACTCGAGCACTTCGACTGCCTGCCAGTTGGCGACATGGGGCCCGGTGAAATCGGAGTGAAATTGAAGTTTTTCCTACGCGTGTTTGGACTTGGTGGAACTGCATCCTCAGGATGGTAGGTTTCAAAACTTACTCTTCGCCTTGCGCCTTCGCTAGTGTAATTACCTCCGTCAAAGCTTTTGGGGTAACACTGTGCCATATTCTTCTGACTCGCTTTTATGAAAGCGCTTGCGTTAGAATTTAGAACTGGCACGGTGTTCAAACCTCCTTGCGCGGTATTGGATTCTAAATTTTGCTGCGTAATAAGAAGCTGACGCAGTTGCGTCAACTTCATTGACATATCCTGATCGGAGGACTGATCTTTGTTTTCAAAGTATTTAACGAGCTCCTCTTCGTGCTCTTGACTGTTATTAGCACCCAAATAATCGTCTAACGCCGATTTGTCGATTTCGGCGACGCTCATCAGCCGTTCTCGCGCGAAAAGTGCCTCGGAACCGACGTCCGCCAATGATGTGAGACTATCTTCGATTTCAGTCTTCACGGGGTCTTGTAGTACTTTCTTTGTAGATTTCTGCTTTTTCTCGGAAGTAGCACCGGAGTAGTTTGTTTCTTGAGATCTATAGTCGCCAGTATAAGGTTGCTGATTACATAAACCGATATCACAAGGTTCTGATTTAGGCTGAATAGCTTTGTACTTGGCACTCTTAGGCCTTTGAGGCGACAGTGCCGGTGAAAATTTATTGATGTTACTACTTAAACGAGGTATGGGAACCTTTCCTGACGGACTTTGTCCAGGTACATTATTCGCATTTTCACTACTCTCAGGTTTATACAATTCATTCGTATACTCACATACTTGATCATTCGCAACCATTTTCTGGAAACTACTAAAGTCAGGTAACGATTGTAGATTAGCAAAATCTAATGATTTATCACAGACAGGTTGTAACTCCTCACATACACTTGCACTACTCTCACCCTCCGTTCCAGGAACTGGTGAAGTATTTGAAGAAACAGAAGGTTGCGTTTGCATCTTACACTTCTTGCTTCTGCCTTTCGATTCAATTTTTGGAGATTGCATCTGTAATAACACCAAATAGTGAAATTGTTGCACACGCATGTTACGTATTTATTTCAAATGATCGATCGATTTTAGACGATCCTTAACGATTATGTTCGCTCTTATGCATTTTCGGTAACGTAGATTATTACTACGAAAATATTCGAAAAAGCTGGCCGTTAAATTTTTCTTCGCTAGAATAGTTGATCTTTAAAATAGACGCATTATTGATATTGGTGTCTCTCCGAAGTTGTTGGAGGATTTGAGTTAACTATTCTACATAATTACAATTTGTATATCCAAATTTTGGGAGTTAAGCGTGGAATCTTAGAAGGTCAATAAAGAACCACGGACGTTTATTAACCCTTTGAATTAAAGGTATGTGTTTTTTTAAATTAGTTTTCAAATTTTGAGTTTAAATTTTTTAGGGTTTTTTTTTATTGTATACTTTGAAATTTAATTTAATTCATCTTGGATGAATGGTTTATGGGCCATTTAATTTCGTCTATCATCGAGAATTCAACAAGCAGAGCAAAATCGTTGCGATCAATTAATCACGTACATCTGTTTATGGGAATGCAGTCCGCTTATCAATAAGTAACACGGCCGCTCGCACAATAGCTGTTGCAGATAAGAATTTGGGGAAATTTGCTAATCCACATCAAGGCGTTCAAGGCTCCATCTTGTACAGTGTAAAAACACGTATGTAATCTGTTCTTTTCATACGATTTTCCAACACATTTTGATCAGCGTGTTTACTAAGAACGTTAATTAATATTTTGTTTGCGCGGATAAAATAAAAATTGCTCTGATCTCATTTTTGGGAGTCAATCCTGGAATTTGAATTAAATGGTGACAATTATCAAAACCAGATTGTGTAAATAAAGTGTTGTCCATATTTTATTTTGTATCAATGTTAAGTGGTCTTTTCGCCCTCTTTTGAGAGGTTTATTTTACTGCCCTGGAGCTAGCCAGGTCAATTTTTCTTGCTGTACTGAATTATAGAAAAAAAAACTTACGTAAGACGCACTTCGGTATAAGTGAAAAATTATAATATAGATAGAGGGTTTGTAGCAGGAGTCGACGTGAACTCCGCTAGTGGAGTCCGCGTATGGTTCACCGACCGTGCAGATATGTAGATGATGGCGACGAATAATCATGCACGCGTAGTTTTTTGTTTGAGCTGATCTTCATATTTTGTGTTATTGTTTTGTCAGTTTGGTTTTCTACCGTACCGTGACGTGAAAAGGGTCATCAGTATTCCATTTCACGGAAGTTGAATTGACGAGGAATCTGTTGCAGGTAAAATTTCTGCTACCCTTCAATTACAAGTTCAGCATCACGCCATCTTCGGGCGGCGAAGCGACTGATCAATATGATTAAAAAGCAGAACGCGCATTGAATCGACTCCACACGGCTCAACGCCGCCGATGGATTTGCTATGCAAACATTTAAATAGGCATCCACGCACTGCGTCGGTTCGGTTACGATACCCCCTTTGACGTAGGCACTATAACTTCGCTGCTACTTATAAATATAAAATGACACCTTAAGACCTGCATTTGCAACTATTAAACGAACTCCCTCTATCCATGTGAAAGTAATCACCTGTGGATACCATTATGGTCAGTCACCGTAAACACAAAAAGTGCGTTGAGTCGCAAAAAATTGCAAGGTTTTAAATTTTTGAGATGTTAGATACCAATAGTGTAAAACCAAGTTTGCAACCTTGACAGACCTGTGCTAACTTCGTGGTGCTTTTTTCAGTTTTTGGTTTACTACAACTTCTAAAGGTCTAGTCATAGCAAATCGATGCATAATCAAATTCAGCAGCCGGGCCCCAAATAATACACAAGGCGCCATATTACAAAAACAAACTTGTTTGCCCATGAAAATCGTGATTAATTTTGGACACCCTGTATGCGATAAATCAATGTGGATTTTGAAAGTATCCTCCGTCAATCCTAGAAGCGCTTGCCAACAGTTGAAAATGGGTACAAAGTGCATTAATGAAAATAAGACTACATCTTTCAAGATTACAAAAAATAAAGATATCTAAAAAAAACAGTTGATAATACATATAGGAAAAACTGCAAATGTATCACGATTTTCTCAGAAATCTATACATTAAGAATGCGAATGACGTGTTGCAATTAAAAATAAGCATGTTAGATTATGTATTGTTTAGTACTTCAATTTAATCATATGTCAATTTGACATCAATGCGGTCAGAAACAAGGATAGTATTATCGAAGAATGACGCAAACTAGTAAGAGAGGCAATTAGTCCATAAGACCCCATACTGCATCTGGAGGTGCGAACGCGCTATAGTATTTGATTACAACTTGGGCGACATGATTCTATTCCTGTACCAGGCAACATCAGTTGCTCAAATAAGTGATGTCCATAAAACATTCACATGTATCATTTCGCAATTTCAAAAATTCACCGTTACAATGCATCTAATAAAACTGTAACATGGTAACAGGCACCATATTGCTAAGTGACAGTTCTGCGGGTGACGTATCCACTAAGCTAAAGCTAAGTTTCGTTCTAATGCCACATGCTTCTTTTGTTCATAGGTTACAAACGTGAGTGTAAACATTTATCTTCCGTTGCTTAGAGTGTGGTATTAAAGCTCACTTTTTTATGAGTTATGATCTCTATATAAGAAAATGTACATGAAATATTTTTATAGTATATCTGAATACACTTTTTACCTCTTTATTATCATGCAAAAAAGGTCTCTCTATATTGTTAATGTCATTCAATGCCATTCAAGTAGGAAAAATATACTGACCTGAACCTTACGTTTCTGTTCCCGAATTATTTCATTCTTCTGCTGAATTTTGCGTTGTAATTGTAATTGTGCTTCTCTGTGTTTTGTGTTGCAAGCAATACTTGATGAAACCAAATCTCCTAAAAAAAATAGAAAGATGCTTCATTGCTATTTCTCGATGACGGTTATCGCGGATACACTGCGCGAATTTTATTTAGGAACAATGGGCGCGTTTAGCCGGGTCACTACTGTCGCAGCGCCAAGGCAACAGTCGTTTGCGCTTAACAGCGTTCGCCATTTTTTCCAGCGAAAAATACTTTCTGCTAGAATAGTCAGCGGAAGGTGGGAGTAAAAGCGCGCATGTACCGTGATAGTTAATTTACAACCTCAGCTCAGTTAATCGGCTGAAATTTGGAGCTGGAAGCAGCTGTGTAAGCGCCGAATACGGCTGAACGCGACCATTGACATCAAACGTATCGACATGAAGACAAACTTCTGTATATCATAGCATAATTATTTTATATGTATTACGTGGTATGGGCTTGGCTCTCACATAGCATCAAAAACAACATAAAAACATGTTAGCTGAATTGGGGTCATCTATATGAAACAGGTGATCGCTTTAGGCTTTAAAGATTCTTTGCTACATTTACAAATTTGCCAATATAGGAAATTTGATATGTGTACCGCTTCATAGGGAAAGAGAACGGAACTAATATGCAATAGAATGGAGGGCGTTAAGATAAGAAACAAATGTCCAAAGCAGATAAAATTCGAAACGCTACAGTGTTGCAGGTTCTAAAAACCTTCGCGATAGAGAATGATAGTACTTTCTGCTCGACTTTCTGCTATACCTTCGCATGTATAAAACAAGTGTAAAAAGTCATTATGCAAACATAAATGAAGAGAGCGTATTTCTCCTAATAATATTAATGTTAGGACCAGGAAAAAATACCGGTAGGCACGAGATCCTTACCCCATTCTCTTTCAAATGAGCTGCCTATAGTCGAAGTCCATACAGTTTAATGAAAAATGGTGGAGCATATACAAATACAATTTTGAAGTGGGCATTAGTTACTTTTATTCGAAGGGTCTACACATGAAACTTTTTTTAATGCTTTCGTAAATAGTATTGCAACAAAGTGCAGCCAATTTTTTCACTTTGAGGAAAATGCGCTAAAAACAGAGTGAACGCTTCGGCGAGTACATAAGTAAATCTGGTGGCTTTCAGGATGACGATTTATATACACTACAAATATGTCCATTTCCTTCAAATCATATTCTGATGACATTTGGCATCGTTGTGATCCATAAGAGCCTGTACTGTAAAGTACAAGTTATTAGAGGAGAAAAAAGTCCCTAGGAAAGTTACTAGATAATATAGGGCTGATTCTAAATTGTGTTGGCGGTCATAAATCTACCATCAACTTTGGAACCTGTAGGGCGGTCTGAAGGCCTGTTTAGAGTTTGCAAGTTTTATTGCGGGCAATAAATATTGCAACAAATAGCAAGTGTTTACAGTTTGCAATTTTCATTGCATAGCACCAACCCTATAACTTTAAATAAGTGTGTACAAAATATCTTCGATTTGTCATTTGCATTTAACTTGTTCTTCACTTATCTATTTATTGTGCATTTCAATCAAGATGAACAACAGAGATGTCAAAATATCTGCACACTTCACATCGTTGGTGCCATAGTAATTCTAGATGTTGGCATTAAAAACTCCTCTAAAATAGTCACCAGAATTGCAATTGTTGCAATGCAATAAAAATCGCTCCGGATCTACTTCTGGCAACAGCTGATCGAAAAGTGCACTTACGCGCATGCGTGCAATAAATATTGGCGCAATTTTTATTGCCCACAATAAAACTTGCAAACTCTAAACAGGCCTTGAGAGTGATACAATCATTCCACAGTCCAATAGAAAACCATTAATAGGGGACTGTATCTTTGCTAGTTCTCAGAGAAGTTATCTAAAGCCCCAGGAAGCGGAGCTGAAGAAGCCTCTAAGCGAAAACATTTAAAATGTGTGGATCTTCGAGCATCTGACGCAATGGGAATCTTGAAGAAAGCAAAAAATGTTTTGAAACTATTGGTTCAAAACTTAGTCACATATTTGAAGACCAAAAATCCAAACTATACCTACAGTGTGTCCATGGAATTGAGGGCACATAAGGTGTATATATATCAAATTTTTTTCGAGTTGGGTCTTCATGTTCTGAGGATCGCTCCTGCATGATCTCAAACTAAGATATTGAAAAAATGAGTAAAGCCAATTAATATACAGGTTGTTTTTTGGGGAATGCTAAAAATTAGTCAATAGTAAACTGTCTTTATTTTAGCAGATATAACAAAAATGTATTTAAAAAAGCTGTTTAGAATTAAATGTTATAGAAGAGCTTAAATTTTCATACAAATCAGCCTACTTTTAATTTTTCACCAGCAGCAAGCAGCAACCAAACTTTTGAACAAACATCAACGCTGATTTGATTAGAAATTGAAAGTCTACCATATCTGTCAAGTTGATATGTCCAAGACGTGATTGTTTTTTTACACGATTTACTGATTTTAAAATTGTTGTCTCATTTTGATAAAAAAAAAATCAAAGTAGACTAATTCGTATGACAATTGAAAGTCTTCCATAACTTTACTCCTGACTAATTTTTAGAATTCTGAATAAAACGAGGCAAAAAAAAACCCTGTATTCATTTGACTATTTTTTATCTTAGTTTTGAGACTAAGCAGGAGCGATGCTCCTCGCGATTCTCAGAACAAGAAATTCCAACTTCCAAAAATTCCAATTCCAAAAATTGTCATATACTATGTGCACTCAATCCGTGGACACACTGTATATAACAATACATGGAAATGCAACTAGGATTTTAGAAACTGTTACAGAATTAACATCAGTGGAAGAAATTTTTAATTTGTAATCTTTTTTTCATTAAATACTACAATTTCATTGAAATAGAGGTAGGTTCAAAATTGTCAATGTAGCGCCTCTTTACCCCTTACCTTTAAAGTAGCCTTTATTAGACGACGTAATTACAGATGCAGCAGTAGAACCATTCCCAACAGAAAGGTTTACAACTAGATAATATGCGAGTGAATGAAATGATGAAAACTGCATGCCGAGTTGTTGCTCCGACCACTCTCTAATTATTGTCCATGCGGCAGACAGAAGTTCTTCGGAACTTGATACAAATTCAGAAGACTGTGAATGAGTAGAAGTGTACTACAAAACAGTGACAACTAAATTAATTAAACTCCCTACCTGAGGTTTATCACCCAGATCGGGTAACAAAGGAGCATCTAACTTATACCGACGACGTAATCCCGCATAGCAATATCTCGAGTTTCCTCTCGTCCCCAAACGCCTAGGTCGCACACGAGGATACACTTGTTTCATGACCTTTCCAAAATCAGCCGTCGACAACGGCTTAATTTTGTTAGGGCCACAAAAGGCACTAAGTAAAATAAGTTAAATAAAAAACCCCCTCATTATGGCAATTACTTACTAATATTCATTATATACGTCCTGTTTTGGCAACGAAAGCTCAGGATCCTCTTCAAGATGCGTCTTAATCCACATAATAGTCTGACTTATTTCCGATCTGCTGCCCAACGGATTTAACGGCTGTCGAAGCGGATCCCCTACATTGCTATATTCCGTCGGTAATTTTAAATACAGCAATAGATGTTCGGTGGGCGTTAACACCTTCACCTGTTCCAAAATGTTATCGATCGTTTTTCTCGAAATTTCGCTAAAACCGTAAAGTTGAGAAAACACCCAAAACAAAAATCTAACCTAATATCCGCCTCGACAGCCTGCTGGATTTGTGAGTTACGTTCGCTTCTACTCTGCGGACCCTTTCCATTGCTATGCTCCTCTATTCTGTTGTTATTTTCGGCCAAATTTGTCGAAATATTTTTCAAATAATTATCTGGTCCATCTAGTTCCATTGCCATATCTTCCAAATTTTTGGACGCCTGTTTTTCCATACTTGCCTGGGAATTTGAAGGAGGTATTTTCTATTTTTTTCATGCTTTTGAGAACATCTGCGACTGTTACGGGCTGCGATAAAAAAACATTTTATTAACTAAAATCAGCTGGAACGTCCATAAAATAAATTCGCTGCTTCCAATTTTTTTATGACGTAATTTGGAAATCGTCCACTTTCGGCTCATGTTCGGCCCATTATTTTCCAGTGTACCAACCGAAATATTATATAACTCCTAGGAATTCCCTAAATTTATTTACACAAGGATGACATAATCTTGATAAAGTACATAAAGCAAATATAATTATGTATAATTACAGCGTGTTATGGAATAAATTAGCATAATTAAGTGTTTTTGATTATTTAAAAATTTACCAAAACAGTCGCAGTTCAGAGTGTCATGTTTTTATTGATATATAGAGTATGTCAACTTTTTTGTTCATAATTTCACATCTCTGCATTGTATTGGTACGATACAATCAAATTGCTTTACCCGAATTTAGGGACAAGAATTGAATTTATACCCAATTTTTTTTCAAAAATTGATTTACATTTTTCCGTTTTATAATTATACAGGGTATCCTAAGATACAGTACCGTAGCGAGCTTTTCCTACGCTCTGTGCAAAAGAATAACCTTTCCCCATAATTTTCTTTAGCCTAAATAAATACGTATATGTATTTTTATAAACTAAGGGTGTAAATATTTTGAATGTACCATCTGAGCATATCGTCAATTCAATAGTAGGTACTCATCAAAGAAGTTTCAGAAATAAGTAAAAGGTAAGCATTTCTTGCGATGTTATGGTATAGTACCTACTTACTTATATTTCTGAAAAATATATGTATGCATTTATACAACCTGTTTCGACAATGCATCCCCAAATTTATATATTGGGCTAATGGGTCTCCCAAAAAATAGATATTTAAATGCGCGTTTTTTTAACGCAATCAAAACTTGAATGTGCATAGAAATAGTAGAAACCTTAATAATAATAAAGAATAATTTTGTTTTTTATAAAAATACAAATAATTAGTAAACCAGTAAAAAAACGTAACCTCGGAATTTATGTAGACACTGTTTCCAAATAATAATACTAATCATTTCCATGACTTGAAAATATATTGTTGTGAACGGCTGTATATTGTATCAGTTATTTTGTGTTCTAGGCATCTGAAATTTTTGCGCCTCATAAACATAGCATTGGTTATACACACTCTGGCAACTGGTGTGTATAATGAATGCCTATAGACTATGACTATGCCGGAAATCAATAAAACTTTTGTTTTTGAAATGCAATGCCTATGTTTTTTTTACGATATTTGAAAAAAGCAATCAATTTGCTGTACCTACGATGAGATAACAAAAGTGATCTTTGAATATAAGGTTTTATTTTCTTTCAATCTGAATGTTATTCCTATTTTGATTTGTTTGGGATTGGTCAGTTATTAATTTCCATTTGATTATTTAGATCGATTAGCGACTTCAATTCGTTGTGTACGAATCTGCCTTTTTTCAATGTAATTTACTATTTCGTCCGTGCAGAGGTAGATGCCTAAGTGTTATTAGCCGCATATAATCTCTAAATACAACTTATTAGTCTAAGGACCGTATCCAGGACCTTCAGATACTTTCTGGACTGGAGGGTCCTGCTAATTAACGAAGTGTTTCATTTACTGTATGTAAGAGTTTTCGGAATGTTATTCTTTCACAAATGTCAAATGGGAAAGGTTTGTATAGTTACATTTAAATCTAGTTGAGATGGCGGCATTCTTTTCCTTATCGTTTGGCTTTATATTAATTCTGTCTAAATTTGTAGGAACTTTTTTGAGGAGTACCTGATTCATTGTATCTCTTGCTCTTTTACTCGTGAGTCGTGACCCACTGCGCCGGACGGTGTGTAAGCTATACGAGAAAGAGGGGTTCTCTTATTACCATTTCTCCTATTTTTCATTTGCTTGTGCGATAATAAACTTTAACATGAATAGTGCTGGCATTATGTCACTTGTAGGTATACTTTCCGTGTTAAATTTTACTAGTTGCTTGAAATAAATTGAACCATTAGATGTGTTTTGTACTTGATTTGATTTATTGTACTTTGTGTTTGTTTTTATGAATTTGTTTAGCTGCATTTGATTTGATTACCTGATTTTTGTCGTACAATTTGAGATGTTTTATTTCCTTATTGTTGTGTGAGTAATATATTTAATTTGTTCTTGTCTTAAAATTCTGCATTTTATTCAATTCCCTGCCCAATTATGTCTTCATCTCAACACATAGAAGAACCGATTACACAATGTAGTTCATTTGTGCCATCCATATCGAGTGATTGCTATCGCTATTCGACTGATGGCTTTGTCGCTTAAACTATCCGTCTTTAATATTTGCTCATAGTTTTTTTCCAGAGCTGTAAGTATACTAATGTAGTTTATTTGTGCCATCCATATCGAGTAAAAACAAAGATAAAGTGTATTATCTTTGGTCAAGATTAAAGTGCCGGTTTGGGGGACCCCTATGATTATTACAACTGCTTGCATTTTCAATGTATTTTTTCGTGTTAAATTAATGGAAGCCTATGCTGCAGTAGAGCGATGCCCATTTTTGATGTGTTTTATGTACATGCAATTTATCATTTTATAAGTTGTTTGTCTAAATCAATCACTATTTGTACTAATTTGATTTATCTTGTTTTTCATGTGTATTTATGATGTCTCTTGTGTTTCGCTGTCATTATAATTTGTTTAACCTCATTTTTATTGTGCGAATTGTGTTTGTGTTCCAACTTCTGGAACAGGACCCAATGGGGCTACATTAAAATGATTTTGAAAGGGTTGTTGAGTTGGGATAAAAAAACATTAGGTGGAAAAATAGGCCTTGATGACAAATGAACAGTGATGACTGACCGATGTAGGCAACAGAACTTTAACCTCACTTATCAAATAAGACCACATCCTTTCCTCTACCACCTATCTAGTTTGAATAGCTTACATTTCAAAAAAGGGACGTAATGGTGTCTTTTACACCAAACCACCGTATCACAATAATGGATACAAACCTGTCTTCTGCATTGTGAGTTTTCAGATTGTCCAAATATTTACACTGAACAGCAACACGAAGCTAAATAAATGTTAACAAAGATCGTGTGTAGAGCCCAACCGAGTTACGATTTTTGGTAAGTGGACAATAATAAAACGGCGCAAAGTAAAATTTTTTATTTTTTTTTCTTGGCCCTGTAGTCATTCTCTATATGAAATTGTATTAGGTTGCTAACAATCTTTCATTGTTTATAACTGTAACAATTTATTTAACAAAATAAAAAACAAGTTTCTAGCCAACACTAATAATAACCATAAAACTTAATTTACATTAAATAAGTCTGCAATGCATCACATCACAACATCCATAGAATGTTATTATATGGAAAATGAAATAATAAACTATATTTGAGATCACACTTATAAAATGTATAGGTTTGACGTTCATTTTATAAGTAGATCGCCACGTTTCAGAAACAAAATACAAAAAATGTGACTAACCACAATTTATTGCACTAGATTTCACTATCTACTTCATAGATTTTGTATTTTCTATTTTGATAGTCGAATATCTTATATTAATGAAATATTGTAGATACACAATAGTCATAAAGTTTGTATTTGCTGTAATGCCCATCTGTATCTTACTTATAGTCATCTTCATTCGGAATGTGTCAAAATAAAATAAATTAAATTTGAAGTACGGCAAGTATCCAATAACCAGGTATCAAATTTAGTAGTGTACGACATAATAAACGCAAGATGATCAATGATTTAGAAATAAAATGTATATACAGATGACATTAAGCAAGTTCCAAGTGCTGCATAGAGATGAACTTTAAAGGTAAATAATACATTTCAATTTGTGTAAATCCTTTTGTTAACAATCAACATGAGCTAATCCACATGATTATGTCATTAATCGGCAAATACTATACAAGAAAAATTACCACAAAAACTATAACAAAAACGCAAGCCGATATATTTACTCGCTAATTTCGTACATTATCTATTTTTGAATTATGTTCAACGCGAATAAATAAAACCAACAAATAGTATGATGACATGATCGACACCGTATTTTTGAATGAAATAATTCTCTTAAAACATGAAACCATTAAAAACAAAATGCATGTATAGCACTGCTTTCAATTTTATTTTAAATTATGATATCACTTACAATATTTCCAATAATATTGTAAATTTTATTATATTGCTCTACTAAACCCTACCAAAATGTATACCCTCCGTCAGAGCCACCTGTCAGGAAGGAACTCTTTTTTTGACCTAAAGCAACTTGATGACCCGCCATTGCGGCTAACTGTGCCGCGTTCGGTGGCACTCCAGGTGGTGCTGGCGGTAAAACTTGTTGAGCTATCCCGTCGAACCTTGCACCCGCGTCGTATCCATTCTAGTAAAACAAAGAGTACAAATTAGACCTAGCAGAAAACGGACACTACAAAAAATATGTCCAAAAACTTCTTTAGCATAAAAATGGGATTTCCGTATAGATATGCCAATTGTTCGAGCAAACATTTTAAATGGAATTATATCTGGTTTTGCCTCGAAATTTTGGAATATCATCAACAAATTATGATAGACGCATATTTTTTAAACCCAACACCTGATTTTTAAACGAATTTGTTCCATATTTTACCCACTCACTGGATATTCGATAGATATATAGCCTACAGCCACTAAATCTGAGCGAATATATGTGAGATAGCTAACAGTAGAATACTGATCATGCGCACTGAGTTGCCATTTCTTTAGAGCAGTGGTTCCCAAACTTATTTCTATGGCGCCCCTTTTCATAAAATTAAAATTCTTTACGCCCCCCTATCTTGATTAAAAAATAAAAACTGCTGTTACTACATATTTATTAAAAAAATTACAGGGTGAGTTTTTTTTTCGTTTTCACTATGGGGACTCAGAAAACCGTAAAGGATACAAAGCCGCTTAATGGACAACGTTATGCAGAATTTTCTGGTGATTAATTTTCCCTTTAAAGTTTCTTGTAGGTCTATAAATAGCGAAGTTATATCCAAAAACAGAAATAGGTAATTTTCTGATGGTGCTAAAAACATTGTTATAACTTATAACCCTTAAAATAATATGTATGTACTAGAGCATAAAGAGGTTTACGGTGCTGTAGTTCACACCAGGCGTATTTAAAATTGGATTTGTACCTGGTGACAAAATTACACCGGTCACATTTTAAATCCTTGGCAGGATCCATGTCTTGATAAATTTTAGACAATAAGATGTGCTTTAAGCTTGGATTTATGCTGGGTGAACCCACTGGGTACACTTTAAATCCTTGGTGATCTTGTGTGTCAATAAATGTGTTTTATAATTAGATTTATCACTCGTTGCATGGTCACATTGGACACATTTTAAATTCTTGATAGTCTCGTGTTAAAATGGTATTGCGCATGTGCGTTGTTCTACTTATGGTGCAAAATCTATCTCTATCTGTGTTAGGTATATTGGCACATGTGCTCCTTATTGAAAGTAAATAGGAGGCTATATCTATGTATATACTTAACGATCTAAGGATTTAGCTAAGAATCTAGTATTAAATGATGGCGCCTTACTGGAATCATTATTGTTGGACGTAACTGTGCATGCTGCATTGGATACGAGTAAGCGCCCAATGAAGGATAATATTGCATTGGTGCGTATGTGGGATATCCTAAATATGTTGGGTATCCTGCAGCTGCTGCGTACATTGTGGCCCCTGGAGGGTACACCTAAAACAAAAAGCAAACAAATTATGATATAATGTTTACAGTTACCTTATACTGGACATTTTTTATGCGATTCACTTTTGCAAGATTAAGTTCATTAATTTGAATCATCAAACAGAAAATTTATTCCGTGTGGAGTTTGAAAAGTTTACTTTCTTGTTTATGGACAGTATTAGTTGCGTATGGCTACCCTGGTGCAACCGGAATCATGACGGATATTGAGTGTCAACATTTGCACACGTGTGCCTTAGGATCCAATAAATGATTTATGGTGTGTGAGTGCAACAACCTTCAGAGAGGTAGTTTACATCAGTCATTTATAATTCATAGTCTTTACAATGCACCGTACTTGCAAAGCTTTGATGCTCTGAATACAGTGTAATGACCTTCATCATGTTTGTGAAGTTCAAAAGGTCACTCGGAGGTGATATTGAAAAGTAGATTAATGTCAAGTTTGGCGTCTGGCTGTGACCTTCGAAAGTAGGTGAAACAAAAGTGCGTTAGGTCGTTCACCCCTAAGCATTTCCGCCTCTCGGGTGCCACCTGGTGACATCAGGAAATAAGTCGAAGCCTTGTTCGATCGGTCGTTCACCCCTAAACCTCTCCCTCTTTCCAGGTGTCAGGTGGAAAGTAGATCAAGACCGCGTTCGGTCATTCCTTCCAGCAAATTGGTTCAAAATATGCTACAATACATAAAGTATCCTTATATGATATCATAATTTTTCTATGCTGGATTTTACATTTTTTTGACCTTCAGTATGAATGATCGCTCATATCCCATAATAAAACGTAGAAATGCATTCTGAGTGACATGCTATCTAGTACATGCATATCGCCACTTGGAATGGCAATCAACCTTTGGACTTTGAACCGTGAACAAATTTTTGACTTTAAATGGCAACCAAGCTTTCCAAGAGCTAACACGTATTTTACCCTCCTCATACCAAAAGTTTCAAAACGTATTTCAAAATACGCCCCCTTGGATGGCAAATGAAACCTGGTGATTTTAAGATTGAACCAACTCCTGAGGGTTAGGATCGATACAGTGGGTGGGCTAAGCAAGTACCTTTCACTGAAAACATGGAAGAACAACGAATTCTGATGGGGGTTGCACTTACCAACCTTGGGCGGAATCATCAGCTCTTTCATTGGTATGCCGCTTTCGACCGAAATATGAGGTATAGCAAGCAACCGCATTCACAGCAATTTTCTTGAAATTTTACAAAAGTTGAGTACATGGTGATGGTCCAAAGTGGCTGTTCACAAAGAGAAGGGGTATGACTATCAACTGCTTACCAACTTATGGAAGACAAGGATTGGGTAAAATGAGTTTTGCTCCTCTTGGAATAAAATCTAAAAATAAGTATCCCTTTCATTATAAAACAATGTCAAAGTTTTATTATGTTCTTGTTACGATAAGACAAATTAAAAAATGACATCAAAATAAAATTCAAAACAGAGCCTACAGACGTATAGATATGCATATCAACTTTTATTAATTGAATTGAACTTTTGGGCGATTAAAACCATTTTTTATTCTTTTTTTAACGTAATAACCTATAATCAGCTAATTACCTAATTGTATGATTAAAAATCTTACAACATTAAAAAAACTCTTTCTCATTGTTAAATTTACCTAACAATTATGAAAACTTGTATACATATTGAAGGATACACATTAGATAAATTGTACTAAAACATGAAAGATAGGCTCTTAATAATATCCAATATGGCGCCAACTTAGTTGTTATTCCTCATTCAGATTACCAGATATGTGGGATTCAAAATCCGAAGAATTAACTGTGTTGTCAGAGGGGGGGGGGGCAAGTACGTGGTATCAGGGAGGTAATTTATATTCAGTGTACATTTTTGTCCTTATTCTCTGAAAAAAGTGCCCATAGAAGATGCTAACGGGAACCGTCCATTTCCGATTGTTTAAGCTTTTTCTATATTTACATTTATACAGGGTGAGTCAACGATTGCGCGGAGTAACTTAATGCCTTGAATATAAGATTTTTCGATAGAGTGCTTTTGTATTATGATATGGTTGAATATTCTCCACATTTTAAAAATATTTCGAATTATACAGGGCGCGCCCACAATATAGGGCGCCAAAATGGCACATTTTTTTAAATAGAACCCCCTGTATTTGAATGCATTTTTGAATTCTACGTGTAATTGTACGTCTTTTTTATTATATGGTCTTATCAATAAGGCATATTATTCCACCACAGAATGTATTCACGATGGGTTTAGTAATCTCTAATTGTTAGTAATTTGTTTATTTATTTATTTGCTTTTTGTTAGTTGATATACGTTGTTTGTAATCTCTACTATATATTTTTAGATGAATGTAAGCGCTTTTGCGTAGTAACATGAAAAATAAATATTATTATTATTATTAATATCCGAAAAACTAGTCGTTTTAAAGATAATTCGATTTGTAAGAAAAATTGGGCATTTGCAAGAATAGGTATAGGACATTATTATCAAAAGTTGAAGGTTTTTGGAAGACCTAAAAGATAACAGAAAAACATACAGGATGTTCCATTTAAAAAAAGTGAGTTTTTTAATATGAAGTTTAACAACTTTGGACCTACCAAAAAAAAACACCCTGTAAGCAATTTTTTTAATATTTCATAGTACATGTATTTATTTGACTTAACCCAGGATAAAACATATAAAACCTGGAATCAAAATTTAAGTAATAATTTTGATAATATACTGACGCACTCGCGATTGACTAAAGCGTATTTTTTAGACCTACTTATCGAACCTTCAATGGGCACTCGTAATTGCTTTTCTCAGAAACACGTCATAAAAATAGCACCATAAACAAGAAAATCAGTTTTGCACATGCGCAAATCCATTTCATAGTATGTCTACTGCACACTTTTATGAGAAAGTATATCTTATTCGACATTCTTTTTTCTTTTCACCCACTCTACGTATTGAAACCTACTAAATAAAAAAACCCACAACCTTCTACAAGATCCAAGTGCTGAGATCTCAAACCCTCCAGATGGCCGAGCGGATACAATTCACTCAAGTACAACCTGTATTTTTCATGAAAAATACGCTAAAAAACAAAATGACGACTGAGTCAAAAAACCATAAGACAAAAAAAGTTCATGCTAAAATATGCACATTCACATCACATTTTATTTAAGAAGGTAGATCAAACCTACCTTTTAAATTACCCAGCATATTTAGGTACCGTGACAACATTGAACAAAACGTAAACCCACTCAGGTTATAGTAGGATTATAATTTTACACAAATTTGGAAAACAGGAAACAGTTTTCCAAATTATTCAAATATTCTCACAAAACTTTGTCTTGATCTACATACCTCGAACAAAGCCTCCTGTCCTACATTACATAGGTTACAAAATACGAGTATTACTGTCAAACCAATGTTCTGCATCACGGCACCTAGGAAACCATTTATCGCGAAGCAGTCTCATTGCATGCAATACATACAGTGTGTCCCCGGATGGACTGAACAAGAGGGAAAAAATTTTTAATTTTACGCAGAAATGTCATTCTTTTTCTTAAGCTCTAAGGTGTCTTTTTTAACTTGATTTGCTTATCAGGTTGCCATGGAAGATACAATGATAGTCTGATTTAATCAAAAACATGCAACTTAGAAAAATTTCCGCTGGGGATTTTGCGTTTTTTGTCATTTTCTCAGCTGCTAAAAGGAATATCTAGATTTTTATTTCAGAATAGGTGTTTTTGAGGCAAGCAAAATTTTTTATAAAGAATGACATTTTTGCGTAAAGTTAAAATTAAAAATTTTGGTTCCCTCTTGTTCAGTCCATCTGGGGACACACTGTATATGTAACATGTCCAATATTTTTCTCAGAACTCTCTGATACTGCTGATAACTATTGATCCTAATAATATTTAGATGGAATTTGTAATAATTTGAACCATGACACCCCACATAGTGAAATAAGTTCTTTAATATTATTGATATGTTGATCTTTGAAAATGAAGCAATCTAGATAAAGATTATGGTCAAATGTTAATACAAAAACGTGAAGGGAAGATACTTACGGGTTGACCCACAATAGCGGGATGTGTCAAAGCTTGATCATATGTCGGCGGCGGTCCTTGGGCATATAGCTGTTGTCCAGGCACCATATATGGAGCTGCTGCAGGAATTCCAGGTAAAACTGCAAAACATTAGCTAGTTAACTTTGGGCCACGCACTGCTTTTTCACATTACCCACCTTTAACGGTCGAGTTTAAAGCAAATTCGAGTACAGGAATTTATATTCAGTACTTAGGCTACAAAATACTTATAGACACAACGTGACAGTTAAGGTTGGGAATTACAAACGTAAAATTTACCTCCGTAAGGTTGTGGAGCGGCTCCACCAGTATTAGCTTGTGGTGGGCCTCCAGGTATTCCTGGCGCCGCTGCGGTAGGTGGCAATATATTTCCTGTGGTATTAATTCGAAATTAATTAACCTATACCGTATGATACACGAAAGAGAAACAAATAAGCACTCAGATGCAGTTTTTGTGCCATATCAATGTTATTTTACAGCTATATACAATTAATAGTGATTATTATGAGTAGTGATAGGACACAAAAATAGTTTTCAAGACCACGACTATACTATACATTAGCAAGTGAACAAGAACATAAAACTGTTAATACCCATTTCGGTATCGCTTCATTTCAATTAATTTTAACTCATTTTAATTCATTAATGCACGTGGTAGCACATATCTGTTTATTAATAAACGTAAGTAATTGGTGTGTTTTAAAAGCAATTTAACTTTCAGACAAAAAAAGTTTTGTCAAATTGGCCTTGTGAGGCCAAGATTTCCCTTGGAAGGGTTCAATTATTATTCCGCTGATGTCTGAGGGATCCAAACTTGACACTTCAGTAATGTTCAATTGGTAACAAAAACTTCTGTAACTACTACTACTACTATAGGTTGGTCCAAGGGTTGATCTGTCATGGTTTTTTAAAATATTTACCCAAATCCTTGCCAAACATGGCACATTTAATCAAATGCGGCTTGATCATAATTATAATTCATCATAGGAATTAAACCCCTTCATTCACTCTAATCTAATGTAAAGTGACTTTGTGCTTGTACCCTTTAAAATTATTTTAGAATGTTTGTACTCCCTCCTCTTCACAAGATGGATAAAGCGCGTAAGGGCGGTGGAAGTGGGGACAAGTCAAAGAAGTTTGTCCCAAAATGTTATAAATGTGGCAAGTTAGGACATTATAAGCGGGACTGTAAAAGTTTCAATTTGGTCTAAACGAGGATCAGGGAGAACTTTCTGTGGTCACATTGAGGATCTTACGGAGGTTCAAAAACTTTGTTAAGATCCTTTTGAAAGATCCAGGGCACTGAGGACACTGAGACTTCCTTGTGTCTGATGATATATTTATAAATCACTTAGGATTCCGCGAAATAAGTTGACTGATTTATTGAATGTACTTTAATAAGTATGGTCACTACTATACAACTTGTTCGAGGTCGTGCTGTATACCTTATCCTACACAAGTCTGAAGGAAACTGAACTCTGGCGACGCCGATACTCTTTTATAAAAGGAAAGAGCGCACAACACTCTTAGTTGTTAATTCTAACAGTGTCAGATAGACGTCTACCGCGGGTGAGACTCTCACATGTTTTCTGAACACACTTTCCAGGCACTGGAGAATACATAACTTCGGACCCACCAAAAGAAGCTACCCAGGTTGGTATAATGTCGATGAACTGAAAAGTAGCTGCCCGGATGGTTATCGAGGGATCTTTGAGATGGGCGGTCAACATGTTCAGTCCATTTAAGAGCGCAGGATCGAACAGGAAATTTCTGGCTCTTCTACAGAAGGGCCTGGAACCATTGTTACATTTGTTGCACCGATTTAGGGCCTCTCTGGTTTAAGGGTATATCCCCGAAAGCTGAAGAAAGGGAAGTACCTACCTAAGTCGGGTCGTGCAAAATATGACATGGCGAAGGATTATAGGCCAATTAGCCTCATTTGGATTGTTATAAGAAAACGAGGAAATAAAGTTTATTATTATTATTTGTTTCTACTAAAAACGGGCGAGAGGGGAATGTCTGCCGGGGGTCCCAACGCGGACGGAGCGTGCATATTGTCACGTTAAATTAAATTCCTTATTATGATTAATTACAACTGTTTACCATTCAATTCGTGAAAGATTTGTTTATTTATTTCACCACAATTTAAAAAAAAGCGAGATTTTTTCGAGGATTTTTTGATATGAAGTTTTCGCGGAAGTTTTGTAACTTTAGACCGACAAAGAAAACACCCCGTAATAATTATTAATGAATTTGTTAGCGGTCTTTAAATGACTTATTACAATTATTATTTATCACTTATTTGTACTCAAATTTATGATACGAGCGCAAATTTCACTATTTATCATTTGGAGCTAAAATTAAACACAGTCCGTTGCAATTCAACTCAGCATATCATATTTCACATGAGTAACGCCCGTTTTTTTATTCTCTATCGCCGATCGACTTGATGGCGCCTTGATATCGCTCTAGAAAATTCGCTACAATCTCTTGTTTTGAGTAGTACACCAATTACTTAAAGAATTCTGTTACAATATAATAATGAAACCCACAGTGCATGAATGAACGATGACGTTTATTATTCTAAAAACAAAAAATACGAAAAAGTTTAATTAATTAATTATTAATTTCCGTCTAAAACAGTACATTCTGTTCTAACTAGGTCTCGATGAAAAACATGAAAGAACGTTTACTTTTCCATTACTTCGTACATCTATACATATGAAATTGAAAGCAAATAATGTGTATCTCGAGACTTATTATTACATAAATTGAGATTCTCTGATAAATACTAAAGTTACATGCAAATACAGACTTTCTCGATCACTTCAATTTAACTTTTGATTATCTCAAGCAATATGGGGAAAGCCTGCACGAAATTGTTCAGTGCAAAAAAAATTCTAACAGCGTATATTTGCAAATACATATTAATGGAAGTTCTTTGTTCACCTGCGTACATATTATCGCTGAATCTTTAGCATACGCATGTACTTGCAAATATTGTAAATAATATATAAAGCTCTATCTACAACCAAATAAAAACATCCGGGTATTATTTCGACAAATAGATATTTCTGCCGAAACAGTTATGTTGTTACGAAATAATTTCAAGCAGAGTAAATTATTAAATCTGGTGCCCTTGTTAAAACTTGTGGAAAAATTGAAAGGCACCAATAAGAATTGAAACTACCCTAATCGTATGAGAATGAGTCTCATCTTATCGCTATAGTTAATTTCCAAACAAATTGCATAGATGGGGCCAAATAGCTTCTAGATGTCTGTTAACTTCGAATCACTTGCAACAGTAGTACTAACTGGCTTTATATGGAGTCCAGTTTTGAGTTTTCGTAGAATATAAAAACGTAAAAATTTCCACAAGCCTTAAATGAACTGAAATGTGATGTTTCACATTATAAAAAAAAGAAACCTAACAACAAATTTCAGTTCGAAAAGAAAATGTGTTAAATTTGTACGAAATTAAGTAATCTACATGCTTTTATTGCCAAACTAAACTACTCATGCATTTCTATCGTGATGTATCTTCATAGTTTTGCCTAAAACTATAAGGAACTATGAACATACTAGTACGTCTTTCTTTGTTAATAGTAATAGTCTATTGTTAATCACATTTATTCAAATATTAAATCAACGACTGTAAATAGAAAAACCCCGAAAACCTTTCTCAATTGAATTCCGAACCTATCGAACTACACAATTTTACGCATAAGTAAAATCGGCATCATTCGATAGATTGAGAATGGCTAATTAGTGTTGAAGTTGTGCTGTAGCAATATAGCCAACATTTGTAGCAAAACACTGGGTGAATCCACTTGATAGCACCCTACACCCAAACACAACCAATACCATGTAACAACCGAGTTTTCTTTTTAAAATACTTGTTAAGGAACCTCTGCGACAAAGCAGAAACAGTATGCGTTGTTACATGTTACTTCAACGTTATCATGCAGTGAAATTGACCATCAAATTTCTAATGTTGAACCACTGAGATTTGTACATCTTCAGCTACAAAAATATATTTGAGATCTATGCGGGGTTGCTCACTTTTCAGGAAAGTGTCTATTCAACCGTATTTCATTTAGATCTCAAACATCTTATACTACAACACTGCATTTTCATTAATTTAATTAATCCCGTATCTAATCTCAAAAACTTCAGATGCCAATGACTATTGGATAATAAGGTTCATACCTACAATTGAATCATACACCAGCTCGTATTACTTGAGTATGTTGGAACTTGGTTCCATTTGATTTCATGGGAATTTATCTGTGTTGCAAAAATTGTATTGTACATAGCCCCCCCTCAATTTGAAACCAGATGAGTCATCGTGGCTGAGTAAGACTTTGAAGAGAAAGATTTCAGTTTTGAAGTGTTCACCTGTTCATGTTTAGTAAAACAGGAAGTTGTAGTTGACAATTACCACGAATTCAATCTGGAAGTAAAATTGATTACATAATGTAAAGCAAGTGCAATGTTTCATTTTACCATTGAATAAGTACCTATAATTAATTATTCAATGATTTTCCATAGACTTTGGTGTAATTGGTATGGTGAATGGTGATCACGAAACATTCTAGCTCTCGGGGAAAAGAGAAATCCCTGGACCTTATTTTCAAGTTTCTAAGTTTGCTGCTAGAGGGCGTAATATTTATGGTTAACAAGAAAAATGATTTATTTCCTAAAACATACCCAACAAACATCCATAAAAAATACATGCATCACAATCTTTATTGCTCTAGTTCATAAAATATGAAGGGTGGGGGAAGGGAAACATTTTTTTAAGCGGTTGAATGTAACTTCAGTTTAGGTTAACAGATTTTCACATAATTAGTCTTATTGCAAAAAGCTTTCTTTGTGTAATCAGATTTTATATGAATACAGTCTTCCGTTTTAGTAAATGTGATGAGTGGTAGAGGGCGCGGTTTGACACCCACATAAACTTTGCAGATTTTTTGAAAATTTCAAATGGAACAACATAATTATATGATAGTATCTAATAAGATGAAAAAGCAAAATATCAGTAAAAACCGCATTTTGATATCTGTTTCCTAAGCAGAGATAAGGCGAAAATATTCACATTCACAAATTTAAAAGAAACAATACTTATGATAAACGTAAATGCTCAAAAATGTCTCATGTCTGCCATTATCTTCGATAAAAAGACGAAGTCTCTCGAGTAGTTTTTTTATTATAATAATAGGTAATAATAATAATAACTAATTTTGTATGGTATTGTGCTTCTTTTGTTTCTAAACCAACTTGGATGAATATTGCCATTTTAATGTGTGAATGTGTGTATTTTCCCCTCGATTTTCCCATATCTCTACTTAGAAATTCGGTTTTCACCAATAAGTCCACTTTTTCATCTTATTTGATAATATCATATAATCATGATTTGAAATTTTCAAGAAAACCTGCAAAGTTTATGTTAATATCAACCACTCATTACGTTTACTAAAAAGACTATTTATTAAAATATGATTACATGAAGAGCGCTCCTTCCAATAAGATTAATTATATCAAAAATTGGTTAAACTAAACCGAAGTTACATTCAATTCCTTAAAGAGATATTCTCCTTCCCCCACCCTCATATTTGATGAACTAGAGCAATATGTGCTGCATTAAAATGGTAAAATTCATACAAGATATATTTTTTATGCACGTTTGTTGAAATATATCTTAGAAAAAAACTATTTTTCTACTTAACCATTAATCGTACCCCCTCTAGGGGCAAACCTAGAAACTTGAAAACAATTTCCGGCTATTTCTCTTAGCCTTCTTCCCTAATCTGTGCAATTAACGGTTCCATAGATATGGCCCATATTATTAATATGACACCCTGTACCGTATGTCCTATTTAGGTTGAGACTGCAGTGTATCTCAGCTGTTTTTAAAGCGGTTTTCGTAATCCTGTATCACTTTCTTTGTGAAACTATTAATACCATAAACAGAATCAATTTATACTCTTCATTCAATTCTTCAAAATTTTAAGATTCTTCACTTTCTTCCTTTGAATATTTTTGACTCTTGGAAATCAAATTCTTATGATCCTTTGTGTTCGTCACGTGTTTCTAAAATTTTTCAAATGCTACTTTCTAAAATTCTGATTTCCTCGGATTATTTGAAGTCCTTCAATTTTTCGGGGACAAGGCCAGAATTCCACATTTCTAAGCCGATTCATAATCCCTTCAGCCACATTTTAAATCTCATTCTACTTTGTAAAATTCAAGTAACCATGTTTTCGCAATGCGAACATTGAACTTTTAATCAAAGACATGCGCAGTTCCAATTGCAACTTTAGGCAATTAGATGCTTGTCTACCCTTGGCAAATGGCATAATTTTTAACAACCCACTCTGTTATTAATATCTCTTATTAGCGCATCCCATTAAAGCAGAAAGCACTTATGTATACAATACGATAAAAATTTGTTTCTTGATGACCCGTCGACCCTGGGTTTTCCTACATGATGATAACAATAATTTATTGCTGTTTTGTCCAAAAAAAAACAAAAGATACAGAAGATAACAACAGATATCCCCTCCAGTCGAGTAAAATAATAGTTTTTAATTTCTTGTGCGACTTCCTATTCTTCGGTTTTAGATTCTTAATTTTTAGCGCATTTTCTTAACATTAAAAAAAATGTGCTATACCTATACCTTAAAGGTGTTCCCGACGGAGGATGTACTTACAAAGAACGATTGCAACATCTGGACTAGTGATGTGGAAGCCAAAGTGCGAATACTGGAAAACAGAGTGTCAAAGGAGGGCACTTACAAAGGGAAAATGCAATATTGCGACGAAATATCCTGAGGACTTGACTCTTCTTGCATTATATAGCGTATATTTACTAAGAAGCTAAACATAAATAACTACTGCTACTACCAATTTGTGTCAATAACCATGTCTATGTTCACCTCTAGCGGTGCTCAATAATTTACTAAATCATTTTGGTTGTGGGGGAAGGGGGGGGGGAGAAATGGATTGGTTATATAGAAACACAAAACTGGTGTAAAAAAAAAAGATGAAACGAGGACCCGGTTGATCGCAGCTTTCAAGAAATAAGAGGTATCAACATCTGCTCAGCCTAAAACATCAGTGCTGCAATCTGCATTACCCAAGTTTGATTTCAAGAAGAATTGTTCATTTATAGAGAGCGCATTCAACATGAAACTATGAAGAATCAAGACAAAAGAAGAAAGCGAGGAAGAAAGGTAGATCCAGTCCAGACTATCATAAGGAATGATATTTGAGACATTTTTGGGTGCATCGTTGAAGAGTTTCCGGTCAAACAGAACAAAAAATGTAAGGCCAAAATGTTTTTCTTCCAAATTACACACAAAAACTATAGAAGATATGGAAAACTTGACTAAGTAAAACTCGAGATAAAACTTGTAGCAAATTTCATCAGCATTCATTTTGTATAGAGTGGTGACGTCGCTAGGGCGCATAGTTTCCGAGATATAAGCGAAAAATCGATAAATGCACCCCCCACTCCACCCCCTGAATAAGGGCTACGGGCGGGGACTTTTGATATGTTCAATTGTTCACCTCTTAACTAGTCCAAAACTCCAAACAAAGTTAGGTACAAAGTCAAACATTGTGTTCCAAGCTCTATACCTTTTTTTGAGCAATTGTTGCCTGGTCTACAAAACACGCCGAAATACCTTCATTGTGGTTGCCGACCAGTGCTCTGTACTTTACATCAATGTCAACAAGATCAAGGTCTTACCAATCTTCATAATTTTTCAAACCTTTAGCTTCTTCGTCGGTTTCTTCAAACCTCCTTACCCAGATCAGTAGACGGTGTGGAATCGACAGCACAAAAAGGCATGGCAACTTACTTTTCAAACTTTACGAGACTATACACTGGTGACCTCAAACAAAATGGTCAAGGTTGGGCATGAAAATGACCTGAAGTTTTCGTTACGTATGCGAATATTTTAATAGGTACCATTCTCACAATCAGCTAAGTTTTTGAAAATGTATGGATTGTAGAACATGAAAGGTCATGAACAAATATTGATGAAATAGTAGTAGTATCAGTGACTGAAGATTAATCATTATTCATATCGATTATTAATGAATGAGTTTAAACGAGAAAGCATTATAGCTTTGTACAGTCTGCACAGATTAGTAGCATACGTACATAAAATTTGTAATTTGATTTAAAAAATGCTAGAAAAAATGTGTTTATAAAGAAATTGGTTACATCATAGGTTATCTTCGAATCTACTAAAATTATTTGCAATACATTGTAGGTATATGTTGATGAGGTGCCTACAAGTATTTGGTAAGCAATCGAGCTGGTGTATAAATTCAAAAAAGATCTTTTCCTTGAAACTTAGCAGCTGTTCATATAAGTTATCATACCCCTGATAGTAGTCCAGATATGAGAGTAGAAATCGCAATCTGAAGTTTGAAATAATTGTAATAAAATGCAGTATTGTGTTATAAATCCCAACCAAAAATCTAGTGAAGGTAGTCGATGAGCAGGTAACCAACAAGCATCAGCCACTGTATAAATATAAACACATGAAAATTAAATAGGTAGGTACTGTTTCAGTCGAGGTCCATGTCTGCGGCTGCACTCTCCGATCTCGTTTACAGCAATTCCTACTGCATCCGCTGGAAGGAACACAGTCATCATACTCATGGCCTACCATTTTCAAAAAAAAAATAAAATAAAAATCTCTCATTTGAACTTACATTGCAGCATTTTGCAATATAGAGCAAGGCCACACACTACAGAATGAAATGGAGGATACAAATTCTTAAAACTGAACAGAGATAGGCTAAGTACGTACTTTAAGTATTGATCAAAATATCCAACATCATAATAATGCCTATACTTTATAATTACTTATTTGTTTTGCTTAAACGTCTCTAAATTTGTATTTATTGTACAGAAAAAGAATTAAATAAGACTAAAAATTGAAATAAAACCTCCTGAAACGACTAATAATAGCACTGAAGTGTAATCATTCTTACCTTTTTTATCGGTCATTCTTAGTTTTCCCCACACAAATTGCCGTGTAGAGTGTAAAGGAGAATAAAATTCTTTTGTTAATAAAACAACTGCAAGAAGATAATAACGTACGAAAACCCACACTCGAACTGTCACTACAAGTACAACCACACCAACAATGAAAAAACTAGGCAAGGCAAGTGACGGTCGCGATTGAACTAACCACTTCACACCACACGGCACAGCGCGTTGTGTGAGATGCAAATATTGCACAAGGAGAGTGCGTGGAAGACACAGCTGTTGTTGGGAAAAAAAACAGGAGAACCAACCATAGAAATAAATAAGTTATTTTCAAATCCTCGCTCAGTGTTTTTAATTATCGCCCCTGTACAAAGCAAACGGAGTATAAAGGAAAAAAGAGTTTAAATAATTATATGGTAGCCCTATTCTGCATTTTAAAAGAGGTCACTGTTCATCAGGCATAATCATACCTTTTTCATAACAACCACATGGTTGTAATGTATTCTTTAAACTTTAATGCCGTACTTCCGGACTTCCGCCCATCCTTAATTCTTTTCAACTGGGAATGTCACAAACGTCAATTTTTATTTTATAAATTACATTATCTCTTTTGGACCCTTATTTGTACTGCCTCCATGATTACGAATCTTCCTCCTCCTCCACGCTTATATTGATATTAACTTGAGGACAGCTGCAGGGGGAATCGGTTCTAATCCTTGACCATGTTCGACCAGGATTCCTCCAACATATGGACCCTTTCAGTTGAAATGTGCTAAACCGACTATACATTTGCATCTTCTACAGCAGTGCGTTTCGGCCAGAAAGTATATCTACGAGCAAGAGTGTTTCCTTGATTCTCCTGTACAAAATCGCGCCAAACGACAAGATGGTCCTATGACGGTCTTTCATCCCGTGGGAGCAGCCGGACATCAACTCCCATCTGGCCTTGTGCTTTGCCGCTTCTTGATTTGTTAGAAGAGCTACTACACGGGATATTGCAAGTGGGAGTAGTGTCAGCTTCGGCTCGCAAAACGGGTCTTTTGAGGCTAAATTTTTCACTGAGAACTTGACCAGCCACTGAGCATTCCGTTTCGAATACGATTGAGAATTTACTGAGTGGTTGAGGGATTTATTGGAAGTTCAGTTCTTTTGAGCAGATGCTCGTTCCTGTGCCTTTCGTTGGATATATTAGCTTTGAATGCATCTTCCGCATCGAAAAGAATTATGAAGGAGAGAGTGCTGCTGGACTTCCTCTCTGTTGTTCAACTATTCCTTTGGTCGTAGTTGTAAGGCATCCCTCCGGGTCTGACATTGTACATGGCGATTAATGTACAAGCAGACTCAGGGGAACTTCCATAACGGCCGTGGGAGTAGAGGGTTGATACGCAAGGCACCCGCCTATAGTGTGTTCACATTTGTGCTAGTCTGATTCTAAGAGAAAGCATATTTATGCCTAATGGCGGCAAAGTACTGTCACAAAAGCAAAACAGCCTTTCGGGAAGCACTCCTATAGTTTGCCAATAGCGCGGCGACATTGCCAGAAGGCCCTATTGTCTTTTTTCCGCTTTAACCTATATGTGCTTTCTCCCTCAGAGTAAGAAATTCTTACTCTGAGCTTTCTCCAGTTTAATTTATTGTCAAGTGTTGTACCGAAATATTTCAGAGACTCTGAAATGTGGAAGTTTTTAGAAAGGAACGGATGCTCGAAGACGCTCGACCATCTTTTTTTCGTGTCCCGTGTCCGTCTTTGCTGGGTTTATCGATAATTAGTGTTCTTCACACCATTTTCTCTATTATTGTGAGGGCCCTATGCATAAGACTGCAAAGAGTTGTGACGTGTATCCTTGCCGTATAGGCAACTTATCATATATAAGTACCAAAAATTTCATTGAGAGGCGTAGGCTTCATCTTGCACTGCGCCTCGGATTTTCTGACAGGCACGTTCTGTAAGCGTGACGAGGTTCCGTTATTTTTGTTTAAATATTTGTGCGCTAAGTTATTGTGTTCATTTTAAATGACAAATGAGCACGAGGGCCTTTCCTGTACGGCTGTACCTGATGGGTGACTGCGTCGTTTCCGTTATTCCCATATACAGTTAATTTTTTGATTTGTACGATAATTACTAACCTAAATGTAATGCTATTTGGTATGGTTGGAACTTGGAAAGCATTCTTTCAGAGCTGTCTAACGACGTATCACACATGGGGGGTCACTATATTTAAGATTTAAAAGTTGTGTTGAAGGGGGTGCGTCGCCAACTATGTCATTGTGATTCTCCCTCCGAATTACCGAAACGGATTTTGATTTTTTTAAATATCTCGTTTATTTACTAAGACATGGGGGGTGGTAAGTTTTCAAATTGCCACCCTGTATATAAAAGATATAAGGATATTCTATCCTAGAGCTATATGAAGAGCGCGCCACCTTCTTTTGTCCCTTTTATTGCATCTTTATTAACAACAAATAAAAGTTAATTTCTCATCTGTAATAATTTAGTTTCCATTTAACTTTCAAGTACTGTAAAATGTAACTGTGATTTTATTTACGATTCCCTGTACTAGTTTTTACCTACTACCCGCGCGTTAATAAAGGAGGAATTGCATTGGGGTAAAAAATGACCCCTACTTTTTTGACGTTTTGAAACAAATTCAAATTTCTGTATTCGCCCAGTCGATTACAATTTTGTAATATACAGTGTGTCCCAGATCGGGTGGGACTGCATGGGTAACTTTGTTATTATTAAGGATAGAGAATTGGTTAAATGGGCAATGTTTTGCAGTTTTAGATGCTTATTGAAAATTTCCTTTTGGAAATTCAAAATGTCGCATAGGTTCGACGTAAATTCAAAAAAACTAAAATTGGTCATTTCCTTGAATGTCTTATATCATCGAAAGTATAAGAGATATAAAAAAAAATTTTACTTATATAAAAGTTACTGTCTTTGATACGTTTAATTTAGAATTGATGTCAAAAAAAAATTCAAGATGGCTACTTTTGAGGAACATTTAACAACTTCCTAAAGTTAAATAGGCGCCATATGGGATTTTTAGATTACTTGATAGATTTTTTAATTCTCTTTTCAACGAGCCATCATAACATAAGATTGAAAATAAGATAGTTATATCAACGGTTTTTATATTTTAATTAAGTAGGCTGTGATGAATTAAAAAAAACAAAACAAAATCTATTCGAGGCAACAAAACAATGAAAATAATTACATCAGATGTTTAAAAAAATCAGGGACGCACTCATGAGAGGGGGGTTTGGGCATTACAACTCCCTCCAAAATTTTATATAAGCATTAGGTCTAGAAAAATTTGATTTTTATAACATCACTTATTGACTTATTATCCATACTTACATACCTACAAATGGTGGTATAACTACAAACTATCCCCTCGAAAAAAGTCATGCCATTATCCAGTTAAAGACATTTCAAGACACTTCGCTTTATTTTACACAATGTATTACCATTGATGCATTGTCCCAGGTCACATTTTGTAGGTGGTTTATCCGCAAGAATATCGAAACTAACAGTTTTACCAGTCCGAGTATATGGACAGATGAATCTTATTTTTCTAACTGCGAAGTGTTCAAATCGACATATGAATACTACTCCGTCACAGGAAAACCTACATGTTGTAGTTTCACGCCGAAATCAAGTAATATTTTTTTTAATTAATGTATTTTATGGCATAATGGGAAGTCATGTAATTGGACCGGTAATCTTCGATGGATCTTTAACTGCTCACCATTATTTACAAATTCTCCAATAAACTTCCTTAAAGGATTTTTCTCGACAACGTATGTTTCGAAGGAAGGGTTAGTTTATGCTATCTACCAACAAACTGGCTGCTCAGGTCACAATTCACGAATTATGTACAGTACATTAAATTATAAAAGTAAGTACCTACTTAATTAAAAAATAAAAGTAAAGTGGAAGTAGCTACCACTACAATAATAATAATAATCATCAATGACAACACGTTGCCTAAACTAAACTGTCTTGAATTGAAGTGTGTTTCACTAATAATGGCCAGTGTTTTAAACATCTGGTGTAATTATTTTCATTGTTTTGTTGCCTCGAATAGATTTTATTGTTTTGTTTTTTTTACTCGTCACAGACTACTTGATTAAAATACAAAAACCGTTAATATAACTGGTATCTTATTTTCAATCTTATGTTATAATAGCTTGTTGAAAAGAGAATTTAAAAATCTATCAAGTAATCTAAAAATCCAATATGGCGCCCATTTAACTGAAGTTGGTAAATGTTCTTCAAAAGTGGCCATCTTGAATTTTTTTTTGACATCAATTCTAAATTAAGCGTATCAAAGACAGTCACTTTTATATAAAACTTTTTTTTTATATCTCTTATACTTTCGATGATATTGATATAAGACATTCAAGGAAATGACCAATTTTAGTTTTTTTGAATTTACGTCGAAAATATGCGACATTTTGAATTTCCATAAGGAAATTTTAAATACGCATCCAAAACTGCAAAACATTGCCCATTTAACCAATTCTCTATCTTTAATAATAACAAAGTTACCCATGCAATCCCACCCGATTTGGGACACACTGTATAAGGCATGTCAAAATTAAACCTTTGAAATTTTTGGTTTCTTTATTTAACTTGAACTTGAACAAAGACTACTCGACGTCAATCCTTTTTTTATCACCCGTGACTACCTGGTAGGCATGTATATATGGACTCCAGGAATCTAAGAATCCGAATCCGACAAAATCTTGATGGTATCGATCAGTCTGTCTGTCTGTCTGTCGGCCTGTCTGTTGTCTGCACTCTCATTTCCGGGTAAACGGCTGAACCGATTGGAACAAAATTTGGTACACAAATTCTTAGACGTAAAAGAGCAGAATCGCGCATCCGCAGGTGTGTGGGTGGTACCTGTGCTAGCGCACAGCAAATTTTATTGCGACTCAGCTTACATATTCAAGATTATCGCTCGAAAGCCATATCTGTCCGTTTATTTATTTTAGTTTAGAGGAAGGGAGGGGGTGTTTTATCGCCGGTCCGTGTGGCGCAGTTGAGTTGAAGCAAGGCACGAAGCCACCATTGATTTCGTGTCAAACAGATAAACAAATTTTTTAAGTCACCCGAAATTGTTGTTTAGTTGGTGACAACAATTCAGACATGGGGAATTACCATCGCACTATCATCAAGGCGCAACAGCTGGGAGAATTTCCGTTGCGGGGATTTTTGTCTTAAATTGTTAACGGTGTTTTAAGTAGTAACTCGTAAATCACTACGGAGCAGTTTTTCAAATTTGTCTTCGCTATCTTGTTCTATATCTACCAAACGTGTGGGTCTCCTATTTTGAGCGCGATCGCAGGATGCAGGGGTCAAATACAAATGTTAAGGGCAAAATTATTTCACTGGGAGTTATAGTCTGCATAAATATAGGTATCGTAAGAAATGTTCGATTCATAATGAAGGAATATGAGGTCCGTGCCCGGAAAAGAGGGAGAGAGGACGCGAAAATGCCAAAATAGTATATTGAAAGACAAGTGTTACAATGCGACCTATTGTAATACGACTATCTTGTGGCACGAGTGGCGACGCGAAGCGTAGCCACGAGTGTCCGCAGGATAGGAGTATTACAATAAAGCATTGTAACACGCGTTTTTCATACTATTTTTTCTATTTCGGTGCTTTAATTTAATTTAAAAAAATCATTATCAGAAACTATAGGGAACATTAGAACTAACATGTTTTATGTTGGGAACGCTTTTTATGCCGTTAAGTTTTAGGTTGGCAGCGTAGTAAGACTGACATTTTGAAGTTCAAACATGGAAGTACCCAACGAAGTACCTACTTGTACTAACTAGTAACTGCCAACTTAAGAGATGAGTTACCAAAAAAAAAACGACTATAATCACTGTCTTTGTGCAACTGTTTTCGGCCGAAAACAGTTGTACAAAATCATCATTGTAACACCGAAATAGAAAATAGTATATTGAAAGACAAGTGTTACAATGCGACCTATTGTAATACGACTATCTTGTGGCACGAGTGGCGACGCGAAGCGTAGCCACGAGTGTCCGCAAGATAGGAGTATTACAATAAAGCATTGTAACACGCGTGTTTCATACTATTTTTTCTATTTCGGTGCTTTAATTTAATTAAAAAAATCATTATCAGAAACTAGAGGGAACATTAGAACTAACATGTTTTATGTTGGGAACACTTTTTATGCCGTTAAGTTTTAGGTTGGCAGCGTAGTAAAGACTGACATTTTGAAGTTCAAACATGGAAGTACCCAACGAAGTACCTACTTGTACTAACTAGTAACTGCCAACTTAAGAGATGAGTTACCAAAAAAAACGACTATAATCACTGTCTTTGTACAAACAGTTGTACAAAATCATCATTGTGACACCGAAATAGAAAAAAGTTTTTCCGTGCGCTAGCCTGGAAAAGGCCAGATACCATTATTTCTAATACAGGTGTAAATAAGGTGATTTCAATGAAGTATAATAAAAAAAACAATTTAAATATTCCTACAGGAACGGTTGCAAAACGGATAAATTCACTACGAAACTTACGTGCGTTATCGGCGGTAAGATAAACTATTAAACAAAACCCCACTCCTCGTGTCCTAGAACAAATAAGTAAATTCAGAAACTACGGTTTCTTAGTAACGAGGCGCCCTACTTAAAACTCTTCTAGCTGATACTCCCCAAATATCCGATGTGATGTGGTCATAACTTCGGGTATGAACTTCAAGGCGAAAAAGGAGTGCTTCGTTACAATGGAAACTGGAACAAAAAGATTTTCCAATTATAGAGATATTTACACAAGTCTGCAAATGCGTGTCCACTTAACTTAATCACTCGTCGCCACCTCAACTTTTAGATTGCAATACCTCACTCGTATATGCCGAATTGTTGGAAAAACAATTCTATCCTTCTCCACCTTCTCTTCCTTATCCGGAATTTACGACCATACCACAATATTCATTTAACATCGCTAATCGCATTCTATAATTGCGTTTTATTTAAAAAAAAAACAGAGAAATTTACACCTTGCCTCTTCGGAGATGGTTTGATCGCATTTTATGTCGAACGCTTTTTACACCCGAAAGAAGAAGCGGCTCTTATCGCATTTTCCACGGGCGGCCTTTTTCTTATCGACCACCTTTTCCGTATCGACCGCATTTGACGCCTGAAAGGGGAAGGGGCACTGTCGCATCTATCGCATCATCCCTGCGCCGTCTTTTTCGTTTCAAATCAACCGCCTTGCACACCCGAGAGAGGAAGGGGCACCTATTGCATCTTCCATGGACCGCCTTTTTCGTATCGAACACCTCTTTCGTATCAATCGCCGATTCGCATCGACTGCCTATATCTATGGAGACCTAAGAAAACCGGCAAAGTGTATGTCAATGTCAAACCGTGCCATGTACCACTCATCACATTTGCTTAAAAGGCTTTATTCATATCTGATTACACGAAGAGAGCTCTTTCCATTAAAACTAATTATGTGAAAATCGGTTAACCTAAACGGAAGTTACATTTACTTCCTTAGATGTTTCCTTACCCCAGTCCCCATTCCTCATATTTTATGAGCTAGAGCAATATTTTCTGCATTAAAATGATGCAAAATTCATACAATTTTGCGATACATGTAGGTATGTATGCAGATCTTTTTTCTGCTTAACCATGAAACGCACGCCCTCTAGCGGCAAACCTAGAAACTTGAAAATAATTTCTAGTGGTTTCTCTTGGCCGCCTTTGTTAACAAAATCTTTTTCCCCAAGCTGTGCAATTAACGGTTCTATAGATATGCCAGGTGTCCTTTATTGATAGGACACCCTGTACACGATTCTACAGTTTTCATTTTTTTTAACAAATCAAAGAGTTTATAATGTTTACTTCGGTAGTTACGTTCCCACGTACGTGATTATAAAATATGAAGTAACATAACCTCACATTTCGACGAAATTAACTGAACTTTTTATTAAGGTTATAGAAAATTTCGGGCTTCTTCCGCAATTTTTTTGATAAAAACGGTTAATTAGGGTTTTTTTATCCTACATGTATATTATAGATAATTCCCTATTCAAGCTGTAAATATTAAATATAGCAATTATCGTAGTTGGCGGTTTATAAATGTTGTTTTAAAAACCTGCTTAGTGTTGACATTGACAATATCAATAGGTCGCTGGTTCAGTGCCCGCACATTGAAAGAACTTCCCAGGTAAATCATAGTAGCTCTCACAGAAATCTTTAACGCTGTATTACGAATCCAGTATTTTCCAATCCAATGTAAATTTGGACAGATTATACTTATACCAAAACCGGGAAAGCCTCCCCAGGAAGTTGAATCTTACCGACCAATAACACTACTGTCATGCTTATCTAAACTGCTAGAAAAGTTAATATTAAAACGCCTTAAGCCATTAATCCACGAAGATATTACTCCAGACCATCAGTTCGGTTTTCGAGAAAAGCACTCGACAGTAGAACAAGTTCATCGAATTGTCAAGATAATAGGAGATGACTTAGAAGAGAAACGGATATGCTCAGCAGTATTCCTGGACATCAAGCAGGCGTTCGATACTGTATGGCACATCGGACTGTTGCACAAAATCAAAAAACATCTTCCTCATCAATATTACCAGCTTTTCAAATCATACCTCTCGGAGCGATATTTCCAAGTTAAACAAGATCAAGAGTTGTCGGAATACTACTTAATACAAGCCGGAGTGCCCCAAGGAGGCATTATGGGTCCCATACTGTATCAGCTCTATACTGCGGACATACCAACCACCGAAAATACAATAACTGCCACATTCGCAGACGATACGGCAATTTTGGCATCGCATAGAGACCCTTTGGAGACAACTAATAGGTTACAAAGCGCTTTAAATCAAATAAACACCTGGACTGAGAAGTGGAGAGTTAAAATAAATGAAACTAAGTCAGCTCATGTAACATTCACCTTGCGACATATCGATACTCCTAACGTACATTTAAACGGAGTTATAATTCCAAAACAGGAAAAAGTTAAATATCTAGGTATTCACTTGGATCGACGCCTCACATGGAAAAACCATATAATTGCTAAAAGAAACGAAATGAATATAAAATTGAAAAGGATGTACTGGTTACTGGGAAGAAGATCAACACTCAGCGTTAACAACAAACTACTACTGTACAAAGTAATGATCATCCCTATATGGACATATGGTATCATGCTGTGGGGTTGTGCCAAAGCAAGTAACATAAACATAATTCAACGTACTCAAAATAAAGCCCTAAGAACCATCGCCGATGCTCCATGGTATATCAGAAATGAGACGTTACATAACGACTTAAATATAACAACAGTCAAAGAAGAGATAAGGAAATGCACTGAGAACTACATCGCACGACTACATCGGCACCCAAACCCATTAGCTATCAACCTTTTGTTAGATGAGGAGCCCAACAACCGAAGACTACAGATAAACCATGTGTTAGATAATGTGTAAAAATTTTAAAATTGTTAGAGAGTAGCTCCAGTGGGGGCAACCCCATTCAAGTCAGAATCTTTCACAACTTTTGCTTGTTGGCCTAAAAGGCTAGCTGTAAATTAATTGCTACAATAAAAAAAAATATCCGGCTCGAAGGACCTAGTGCATAGCGTTCAGAAATGTAAAATCGCAAAAGGACTGTCTAAAGCTTGCTGATAGAACTGTTCCACATAAAGAAATAAATGCCGGAAAGCGCAATTGCAATTATTTAGCAGGCTACCCCGGTCAAAAATGTTCTCTCAGCTCGTTAAGGGAGCTATTTTTGTTCTTATATATAAAATTTTCTAATTTTCTTGAAAATGGGCATATACAGTTCCACTATTTTCAAGTTATGAGGTGGTGCACCATCTTGTTGGAACATTATATTATTTATCTCAACGACGAGCCGATTTATGATATCATGGTATCTTTTAAGTTGAGTTTCTCCTGGAAGATCTTATAAATCAATACACGATTCTGGAAAAGTGCACACCACACACTAAATCCAAATCGTACCTTTGTTTAAATATCGACGGTTCGATGAGAATTGGCATCTGACCAGCTCGTTGTCTGATGTTAAAACACTATACTAATATGAGCCTTATCTGTCCAAATAATGTTCCTGTGGATTGTAGAACAATGGATCTCTTGAATTTATTGAAGATACTTATCAATAACAAAGTTCCAGTCTTTGCTCAAACTCAGTTGTTTCCGTGCGATGTAAGGTCCGAATGTGTGTTTTTCCAACAGTTACTTCCCCCCAGGCTTCCCCCGAATATCGAATCATATAATTTTTGAGCCTCGGCTTCTCAAATACTTCGTAAGTAGTCAGATTTTGCCTCAATCTCAGAAAAATCGATTTATGAGGTTGAGATCTGTCCCTGGTTTGATCAAGAATTGTACCTAGTAATAATAATTAGTACGAAATTAGGTCTAGCCCTAAACTGCACCTGCAGTCAGCATTTTCTGAAGATCCTTGGATAATCACGATGTAAAATAATTAAAAAAATTCCAAAATTGAAAAACTTTGACATTAATGTAAATTTGCATTGCATAAAATTAATTTCACACTGGCATTCATATATTATGCATATTAAGATCAAGTAAAGCCGGAAGGTCGCGCACGTACCTTCACGCTTCAGAGATTTATTTAAATTTCCAACTCGCTCACTTCCTTCGTCGGCAATCTTTGATTACGTAAACTGAAGAAAATTAGAGTATCAATAACAAAAATAAGGGAACGTGTTCTGCGTTTGCATGGGGGAAGTAAATAAACTGTGCCGAAATCCTTGGCCCCATATTCACTGTAAAGCGAAATTCGAATTACATACGTGAGTATAGTGATTTAACCGCTTCTTAACATTAAATATTAATTAAATCAGAACGAAAATGATTAAGCAGTAGGTGCGTAATGAATATCCGGTAAAAGTGGAACACGATCGCCGTAGCGCGCCGTATGGTAAAACAGTGCAGTGGTACATGGTCGTCGATGTCATAGGGCAGTTTATTTACTTGTGAGCGTGCGTTTAAATGTTAACTTGTTTCATTTTAGTCATACAGAGTTACTTGAGGAAAGTAAATGCGTACTGAATAAACTCCAATTGGCATCACCATAACTTCTGTGCATGCCCTCGACTGTCTGTCCGAAGTTTTATACAAATTTATGGTTAACTATCAATTTTCAATTTTGTAAAGTCTGTTACGAGTAAACCTAGGTCATTTGCACGTCCCTGTTGCTTATTGCCTTGGATGTGCATTCAATTAGAAAATGCAATTCACAGTAGCTTCACGCTAATGTAGTTTCCTATTTTGAGATTTCTACAACTTTACTTGCAATTGTCCACGTCCAATCGTTTTAAGGCCAAACGTGACTGTCAAGTTTAGAACTAATTTCGAGGGTTTTATATAAAATTCATTTTTTTGCAACTGCGGCAATTCTTTGACAAAAACGTTTTCTTAATGTGAGCAGGCGATTGCCAGTTTTGAGTTTGGTAAGCTCTGGAGCGAGGCATGTTTATAGCAGATTGGCCTTTGTGTAATAGTGGATAGTTTCATTGCAGAATAGGATGGAGATCGATGCTTTTTACAATTTCTGGATGGTGGAACACAAGTACATAACAAGGTTTTTTTTTTATTATAACTGAACTTATGAAAGAACAAATTATACATGCGTTATTATTAATGACGTGCGATGCGTAATTGTCCTTTTTACGTTTTCTTTCTATTCCTAGAGTGCGTGCTTTTAAGATATAACAACTCTCGTGCGCTTAATTCAAAACTAACATTTAACAACAATATAAATTTAGAATAAAATGTTTAACAATGAAATTATCGAACATAATCTGCTAATTGAGTGGCTTCCTACGATTTCTCTGACTACGTCTGAGCTGGAATCATCATTGGATTATTATTTGAAAAATTTTAAATATCTCTTCTTGTCTCTGGAATCTTCATTTCACGTACAGGATGATACAGACTTCTTAATCTTATCTCCGCAGCTATTAATTTCAGACTTGATTAATTGATTAATGTTGCGTTTGATCATATAACCATCACCAACTTTACAATGTAATGCAAATGACCAAGTTTCCTGATTATTGTTCCATATTTCCAGCTCTTAGTCGGATAGTGTCTTGATTGTACACGATCTCCCAATTTTAATATACGATGTCGTAGGGTAGGTACACCATTTTGTTTTTGAACTGGATTTGGCCGCACTGCATCTAATTTCGTTCGAAATAGTCGATTTAAATACATTTCAGTTGGACTTTTGCAAGATTTAGCTCGGAATCGAAATACTATTTCACAAACTTTCCAATGCATTGGATCTTTGGCCATCATCTTCAATTTATTCTTCAAAATTTGCACATATCTTTCGGCTAGACCAGGGGTCGGCAACCTGCGGCTATGCGGCTCTTTTGATATAAAGTTGCGGCTCTCCGTATTTATCTAAAGAAATTAGTTCATTTGTTCGAAATTCGCCTTTTAGTCAGGGAGACATTTCTGAAAAGTGCATGTCTAACGGCGTTTTGTGCTACAAACTGGCAACAGGCGGTTCTAGACTAATTGGCCCCCGCTGAAAACGATGCGCCCTGTTGTCAAACCCAATTTTGACATTTAAGGTCTTAAATCCAAGATGGCGGGCGAAATTACCATTTTTCGGTTATTTCGAGCCCACAAGGCACGCCACTGAACGTTTTGGGTAGTTTAAGGGTAGAATATCATCTAGTACCTACACACGTGGACATCGTTTAGGCACACTTTCGTATTCATATTAAGGGCCTAAATGCCAAAACTCCGTTTCAAAACGTCATAAATGCAAAAATTCGTCATTTTTTTTTCTCGCCGGTTGTCGGCGTCCAATATGCATTCATATGGTCAATTTAACATTTAAGTATGTGGGGACCTCCAGCAGCGCGATATGCCTGGGGCCTAAATATCAAGATGGCGCCTGGAAAGTCCAAAAAACAGTGAAAAAGTCGTTCTTTTTGCCGTATTTTTACTAAACTGGCCACACATTTCCCATTTCGATGGCCTGGAGCCATAATATGAGAATTGCGAATATCATTCTGGATGTTACACAACTGAAGGGCTTAACTGCGGAAGTGGGGACTCGTCTCCTATAAACTTTGGACGATGGAACCAAGAGGTAGAAGTTGGTTTGGCGGCGTAATTTGAGGGCAAATATATTAAAACACGCTTCCCAAGTTTTCTTTGATTTTTTTTAATTAAAACGTCACACTTGGCAGTCGAAACTGTTTAGAATATTGAGCACTAATACTATGAAGAAGGTAGGTATGCAAGAATAAGAACGTTACAGAGTTAAACGTTGTCTCTTGAAGCACTGACGTTTTCTCTCTGGATTGTTTTTGGCATATTACACATAGACTATAGTAGGTACTGTTAAAATCACCACCAGAGGATGATTCATGCTGCATGGCCTAGGGAAAACTGAAACAGTCAAATGGAAGTCATCACCGCGAAAGAAGACATGAGCACCATTCTACGATCAATAGAGATGTGGCCTAACGTTTGAATAGAGCATCTTCATGCGTTAGAATGTAATGTGATATCATGTTAAATTAGTATGAACGAGATTAATGTTAATGTAAATGTTAGAGTGAGTCGTTAAATCCCAGGTTAAATCCCAAAAAGACACAAAACCTTCCCCATACTATTTTAATAGACAAATTGTAAAAGCCGCGACTAGTTTCGACCAACGGTCATCTTCTGGCTTAAGGAAATTACAGAATAAAACTTGTTAAAATATTTTAGAAGTACACAATGCAAAATTTGAAAGGGAGCATGGGTAAAAAACGATGACAATTAAACAATAACATTAAAAAATATCTTCATTGAATGTAATCTTAGTTACATGATGTAAATTTAATTGACTTTTAAAATTAAATGAAATATCGGACGTAGGTGGAAGACACCATCGAAGCGACACAGACGAACTTCAGGAGCGGCGCCGACGAAGATGCACAACAACACGCGAGTGCACTGATTGATAGTTTCGCGAATCCGTTCGGTTGGAGATGATAATTCCACCCCCCTCTCGCGGGGGTGTATTACGTCCGGGGTGGCAGTCGCAATTACTCATAATAATGTTCCAGAACACCAAAATGAACAGTGAACCTAAAGAGTGGCCACTGTAGTAAAAATACGGCAAAAAGAACGACTTTTTCAATGTTTTTGGACTTTCCAGGCGCCATCTTGATATTTAGGCCCCAGGCATATGGGGCTGCTGGAGGTCCCCACATACTTAAATGTTAACTTGACCATATGAATGCATATTGGACGCCGACAACCGGTCAGAAAGAAAAAAAATGATGAATTTTTGCATTTTTGACGTTTTTAAGCGGAGTTTAGGCATTTACGCCCTTAATATGAATACGAAAGTGTACCTAAACGGTGTCGTCGTGTGTACTAGATGTTATTCTACCCTTAAACTACTCAAAATGTTCAGCGGCTGCCTTGTGGACTCGAAATAACAAAAAAACGGCAATTTTGGCCGCCATCTTGGATTTAAGGGCTTAAACGTCAAAATCGGGTCTGGCAACAGGGCGCATCGTTTACAGCGGGGGCAAATTAGTCTAGAACCGCCTGTTGCCAGTTTGTAGCACAAAACGCCGTTAGACATGATTTAGAGAGCCTTTTTCAAAAAGGTCTCCCTGACTATTTTTAATTAATCTTATTTGTTTACGAAATCAAAAGTACACTTGCAGCAATTAATTATCTAATTTGTGACACTTTTTTACTTTCTGTGAAAAATATAACATAAAAACTGCGGAGTTTAAGCACAGGGCACCCCTTATAAATATTGAAGAGAACCAAAAGACAATCTAATAGCGAAATAAAATAGTGGTAGTTCCATTTGAAAAAGAATAGTTATAGCACTTTGAACAAATGGCATTGAAACAAGTAAAAATATGCAGGATGTTCTATTTAAAAAGATGAGTTATTTATTGACATCGTAAAAATGGGACACCCTGTATATTCAAAAATAATTTCTGTAGATCCGCAACCGCCAATATTTTTTACCAGGTATCAGCTATGTAGGAAAAACCGACGCACTGTTGCAGGACCCTGTATATAGTCAAATACTATAATATTGAATCAAACATTTTTTGCGGCTCTTTAAAAACTGGGAAATTTTATAAATTGTAATTTTTGGATCATCCGTTTGAATAGGTTGCCGACCCCTGGGCTAGACCATTCGTTGACGGGTTTCCTGGGGCGATGAAATGTTGTGAAAGGCCACTCACTTTACAGAATTCCTCGAATTCAGTACTCAAAAATTGTTGCGTTGTCGGACACTAATACTTGAGGAAATCCACTTGAAGCAAAAATATCTTGTAGCAGGTTAATTATGGCATTTGATGTTGGACTCTCATTCAAAATACGAACTTCTGGCCACTTTGACTTTACATCGACTAAAATAAGGAAATGCATATTTTGAAATGGACCGGCATAGTCCATATGTACCCGTACAAAATTATATCTAGGATTTTGTCAATGATGTGTTTCGCCTTTGGAGGCAGATTTCTGTCTTCACTGCATTCTTGACAATTTTTGACGTGTTGTTCGATGTCATTTTTGAAATTCCCAAATGTGTAAAATGTAACTCTTTTAAAACGTGTGAACGCAATTTGTTTGGAATGTAAACACACTTGCCTTTAAATATAATATCTGAATGAACACTAGTATTCTGGATTAACGTTTGTCCCCTTCCATAATTCCTCACGTAATTTAAGACGTTTGTTATCAGTTGATGTAGATTCTCGAATTGAATCACTATTTAACGTAGAAGTTGAAATTTGATTTATTATTTCTATTTGATCATTAATAAACCCCTAAAACGGATCTAAAAAAGCGGCAGAGTATCTCGGGTGTGACCCTACGGACGGACGGACACCATCGACTCCCCTATCAAGCTTGCATTGCTTTGCTCTGCCGCTTAATAATGCCATGGCAATGGTTTTTTTACTCCTTTTGTTTTCGACCTTATATTGAAAACCACTGCATAACGGAACAACTGATTTGATGTAGTAATTGGTATGTTATGTTATTAGGATGGAAAATTCGCGTTAGCGGCTGATTGTCAATGATAAGCGTGAACGGTTGTCCGACAAGATAATTATAAAATTTTTGAATTGTCCAATAGATAGCTAGAGCTTCACGATCTAACTGGCTATACCCTCTTTCTGTTGCAGTTAGTGATCTGGAAATAAATGCAACGACTCTTTCGACTTTATCTATTACATGTGACAGATTGCCTGCAATACCGATAGGACATGCATCACAAGCGACTATTACTGGCAATTCAGGATTATAGGGTGTAAGAACGCGATCACTAGCAATTTCAGCTTTAATTCCAATAAATGCGGATTCAAATTCTGCAGACCAGTAGAATTTTGTAGTTAATTGAAGTAATCGTCGAAGCGGATAAGTTAGAGTTGAAGTGTTCGGAATAAATCGGGAGTAATAAGTTACTATAGTCTAAGAAACTGTTTTACTTCACTGGCATCATGCGGTCTAGTCTAGGTGCATTTACTGCTGATAGAACTTTGTCAGGTAATTTGGAAACAGCACCGGCTTTAATCACATAACCCAAATATGTTACTTCTTCTTGAAAAAATGTACATTTTTTGAAATTTAAATGTAGATCATTTTCCTGCAGGTTTTCCTGTAACCGTTTTAAACACTGTAGGTATTAACGTTATTCATGCACTCTTCGTAATTGGAACCATAAACTATAATATCATCGAAATAAAATGAAACTCCTGGCACATTTTCTAATATACTGTCTAATATTCGATTAAACTCACTAGGCGATTGTTGGCCGTTAGCATAAACGTAGCTTAAAATCCATGGCATTGGCAACGATTATTGAGACAATGGTTACCATGGATTTTAAGGTACGCTTAAGCTAAGGTCCGCTTAAATTTTTCGGTGCAAACGGGCATGAGAGACGGTTTTCGGTATACGTTCCACGATGTGTAGATATCGTTTGATTTTTTGAACTCTTTTCATGAACAGGTATATCTCGGGATTACATAATTTGAACTACCTTGTCCGTTCTACGCTTTCGTAATATGTAGATATGCTTTAAACGAATCTAGTGTGCATAAATATTTAGCGTTACGCAGTTTATCATTTCATCTGTGGATTTACTCCAATTTTGTAATCGGCACATAACCGCACTATAGAATCTGGCTTCGGAATGATAACTAAAATGGTGATCCCCTTTTTGAACACGTACGGCCCCTATTCACCACGATCTCTTGATTTTGAACGATCGTCTCGATAAAATTTATCCTTAGAGATTGACTTACTTGACTTTGACACTGTTTTGACATTTCTGCATTGTCAATTCTAGAAGCTTCCAATCCTAATCCTACATCAATTGCTTTTTGTATGTCTCTTTTTCACCCGCGTGAAGTTAGCCCCCAACATTAAAATAATGAAACGTCAAATACGGCATTCGTTTGCAGATTGATTGTACATTTAGGCGCACTTCGATTTTTCGTTTGCACATTTTTCTGAAAAGAGATATTGAAAAACAATGTTGGGGGTGCCAACTTCACGATTTTGGCCACTTAACATTAAATTAATTGAACACTGTATACTTCATTTAATTGCAATTTGTTTGCAGATATAGGCACACCTTTTTCATTTGCGCATTTCCCTAAAAAAAGATCCTGAAAAAATAAACATTTGGGGGATAGCTTTACGAGTTTGGTCCTCCAACATTAAAATAATGGAGCGCTATATATTTAATTCGTTTTTGACTTCGTTTGCCTATGTAAGCACAAATTTTTCCTTGCACAATTTTAGGCCCTACCCTTAAAATAGAACTGTACTTTATTCGATGTCCACCCCGTTTCCGAAATAGACAAACTAAAATCGATCAGTGTAAATTCATTTAGTGACGTTCGATAAAAATGAGTGAATGTACACTCTCCCATTTATTTTCTGAATTTCTTTAATAGGGAAGTGAAATCGAATAAAGTATAATATACAGTTCTATTTTAAGGTTAGGGCCTAAAATTATGTAAAGGAAAAATTTGAGGATTTCTTGACTTTAGTAGCGCCTCTAAGGCCATGCATCAGGTTTGCATAATACTCTCCCGTTACCTTACTACCCTTTTTCATTGAATCGATCAGCAAAATTCGCTGAGGGTCCCAAAAAATGGTTGGCATTATTTTTCCTGAAGAAAGGGGCGACTTTTAACTTCTTGAGAGGGCTGGAGCCCTTAACATGCCACTGTATTGACTCTTGTTTTGATTTAGGATCATATAATGATGAACCTAGGTTTAATCTCCAGTGACAAGTCGATTGATAATTAAGTCTGATTCATATTCACAGCGCGCGAAAAATACTTCACGGGTCTCTATGCGGGCACGACTTTGGAATGGCGAAAGCATTCGCCTAACCTTTGTCATCCCAACATACCTACTCATGAAAACTTCTGAAAACCGTGGTTTTCGGAAATTCCTAATGTCGCTTATTTCGTCTTGCATCCTCCAGTACCCAATACTTGGTTTTTTCTGAACTGATCGCGTCAAAAGGGCGGTGATCATCATCCAGTGATTCTCAACCACCTTTAGACAATTTTAACCACTCGCAAATAGTTGACTTTGAAGGGTAGTAATAATAAGTAATAACTCAAATTTTGTCGACTCTTTCTAAACTAGGGTTCATAAAAACTATTCAATTGAACGTGGATGTATCGCATAGTGCAAGAAATGTAAAAATGAATACAAAGCAACAACTGGCACAGAAGGAATACAAAAAAAACAGTAACTTATACGTAAAATTAAAACCGTCCACACTTTTAAAGGGTCACATCTTTACAAATTCAAAGAAATACCCATTCCAACAAGAAGACTAAGCAACATCTTTAGTTGGTTTACTTTCTATTAAATCTATTTGTCACAAATTAAGGTTCCTTTAATAACAACATTTCAATTGCAGTGGAAATTGTACCATATGTATCAATAAGAAAGTTGCGTTAATCAATATGAAAGTGAACAAAATTGTTTCAGATTTAAAACCATAACTTCTGTTTTCCATGCTTACGTACAATTTCTCTTTAGTTAAGTATAACGGAAAAATTTTGCAATAAGAAATACTTTAAAATGTTATTTAAAGAAGCAGTCTTTCGCAAAATTAAGTTGTTCGGCAAAACGTCCTTCACATTGCATAATTATACTACAGTGTGTAAATAAAACTAGGCTTACCCTTGTTACTTTGGTAGAATTGGCGATGAATTGGCGTTTGATAAGTCTCCTGTGTCAGAATTTTGAAATGATTAGAGCGCCATTTAGTGGCGAGAAGTTAAAACTACATTTTTCAACTCCTTCGTACGAAGCAGTTTGCAAGTGAACGAGTTTATGGCCAGAACGAGCCCCGCCAACTTTCCGCGTCCTGTAGCACCGATTTCACTTTTGCCACAGAAATGATTGACAAACTCCACAATTTGGTAATGAGAGGCAGAAAGGTAGGAGAGCTGGTAGACATTTTTGAGTAGGTATTTGAGTCACGCTGAAAACTTGTCGAATACTTCTCCAATAATACTCAAACACAGAATTGCAGACCTGGCTGCGGAGTAGTGGGGCTAAATCAACCCTTATATTTTTAAAGATACAAAATGTTCTTGAGGCATTTCGAAATTTCACACCTTTAAATATAATATTTAAATAGCGAAAAAATCAATAAACCAGATCATTTAGTAAGGTCTTACACATTGCCCAAGCACCCTTAAAGTTTGAAAAAATGTATATTGGCCGACGGCCGCCATAAATACATGAACACCCTGTGTACTTTGATCAATTTTGATGAAATTTTCGAGACAATTGAGCTCCTAGCGAGTTCATAATTTTGCGATGTCTCATGTCTGTCCGTCTGTTCGTTAGCACGATATCTCGAAAACGAATGGACCGATTACGATCAAATTTTTCAGGTGAATTCTTCGTTATTAGGCAAAATTAAGCAAAATAAATTGATAAAATAAATAATTTAAAATACACGTAGTATACCTAATGGTAGCTCCCACAATTTGAAAATGAACTCCATTTAAAAAACAAAAGATGAGCGAAGATGTGCCTTTAGCCGGGGCTCGACAATCGAAAAACCATGAATTTTATATTATCCTAGTTTTAGTTTTTCAACAATAAGCACAAAATTAGTTTAAGTAAATGTGGCATTCAGCCCTGTGATTTATCACTAACGTTAAACTTAACGTGCACGTTATTTGTAGAAAACGATGTTTTGCCTATGTGTACTCAATAACGCAAAATAACGTTTTTTGGCAGATAACTTGCACTGTAAGTTTGACGTTTCTGATACATAACAGGGCTGATTATTGCAGTTGATATTCCTAATACACATAGAAATTTGCATAGAAGAAGAAAAAAACAAATACTGCAACACTATATATCTGTAGGGCTCCCGTTAGTGTTCACCGGGCTCCCCTAATTGGAAATTTGTTGGATCACTACTTAACTACTTTAATTACTTAATTATTAACTATTTAATTACTTAATCTTTAATTAGACATTTTCATTCTTCTTGGATTCAAAGTGAAAACGTGCATGATAATGGTAAAAGTGAAATGGCCGTTATTTGGTTTTTACGGTGTTCACACAAGACAAAATGAAAAATAAAACAAAATTAGATTAATTTTAAAATGATAATCGAATTCGGTTCAAAATTTTGCAATGGTTTACTAATTTCAATATTTTTGTCTTTGACAGAGCATTGGTTTACAAAAAAAATTTTTTTAAGTGTTTTGTGTGTTTTCCTATTTCTCGTTCAGAATTATTTGTGACATGTTCATATACTTACATACATATATTTGAAAATGACTTAACTGGATAAATATATTATTAGTATTAATAAATACACACAAAATATTTTTTTAAAAAAGGGTCCTGTTACGGTGTCGTTGTCGTTGTCGGACTTTTTGTTGTTAGTACGATACAGCCTCTGTTATCTGACTAAATATTGTTTACGGTATTTTGAACTCCAAAAAATGAAGAAATATGTACTGAATCAAAATTCTTATTTGGTTTGTTTCCTTACAACTATTGTATTACATGAGAAATTTAATTTTCTGAAATATGGACCAGTGGACAGAGTTGTCCTAGGATTGTCTCCATTATTTTCTCATTTAACAACATTCATAATTGCGGACTAAAAAAGAGAAAAAAATAAGCTTTCCGATTATGTATCACATTACCTATGTTGTTGCCATTTAAAAAAATTTAAGATGGCGGTCGCACTCAAAAACTATATCTCACTATGTCTCAAACGGTTTGGGCGTAAGAGGTTCCATCTTTAACACCGACCCTATATATTGATAATATAGATACGGTTTCCCAAAAGTCTGGAAACGGAGTTAAAAGTTTCAAATGAGCGAAGAAAAAATTTTTTGAATCAATTAAGGGTCATAAAAACTCCATTTTAAATGGTTTAAAACTTTCATAATCTGGAGATTTTTTTAGTGGGTGATAACCCTAAAATTTTTAAATTGCAACCCCTGTCAAGTTTCGCCTTATTTTAAAGGTAATTAAAAAACACGTTCCGAATCTTACACTACTGGATTTTCTTCTGTCGATTTCTAAAAAGTTTCGCAAGGTACGCAACAAATTCAGAAACAATAAATTATTTGCAAGTTCGCATACTTAAAGCTCTCGCAGGTAGTAATAAATCTTAAAGTAAGTAAGTTATCGGGTTTTGATTTTGGAAATGTGTTTCTTTTTTAATTACCTTTGAAATAACGTGAAACTCGATAGTGGTTGCAATTTAAAAATTTTGGGGTTATCACGCCCAAAAAAAACTCCCCAGTGTATGAAAGTTTTAAACCATCTCAAAATATAGTTTTTGCGTTTCAAACTTATAATTCCGTTCCTTGACTTTTGGGAAACCTTATATAATTATACACTGTGTCCAAGAAAATGACGTCTACCATGGGGTCTCTGAAACCATAGAATATACGACGGTAGTCAAATTAGACAAAAGATGCGCATATAAGAAAACCGGAATATTTAGATTACTTTCGAAGATATGTCAAAAAAACCGAAATTTGCCGATAACGCTTTTATTTTTTTCTGATGTTATTTGAACTGATAAAAAAAATAAAAACCACTTTCTAATTGCCACTTTTCGAACCGGATAAATCAGCATCAACTTTATTTTTTATATGGTCTGTAAAAAAGTACATACTGTATTGAGTAGCATTTTTTATTAATCATACATCGATGTACGGCCACCTATACCTATACATATTAAAGCTCATTTTCGAAATTGTGTGTATATTCAATAGGTACAAGGTTGATTTTTCAAGTCAATAAAGAAAAAATAGTGGTTTAACTTAAAAAATTCTTTACTAATGTTTGATACTAAAGTATACAGGTTCTCGCGTAGATGAACCCTATATTTGTGGCCACACTATCAAGAGGTCCAGGGGATGTGGAAGACTTAGGCGATAAAACTGTCGTTTTTTTTCCTTTTATTACATATCAACATGTAGTTCGTGAAGTATTGATCTTGCAGTAAAAAAGTTTACACAACACAATTTATTTTGTTTTAATACAGGGTGGGCCATTAGTGTGTGGGTGGAAGATTGTGGGTTTATTAACGCGCATACTTAAAAATCATTGTGGGGGAATGTTGAAGGACCCTTCAGACTACAACCTAAAAATAGTTTCAACAAAATTGCAATTGTTATACAGGGTCATTTATATCAAAGTTGCATTTTTTTAATGGAATCCCCTGTATATTGTTACGTATTTCGATTCCATAATTTTAGTGTGACTATGTATTACACATATCTAATATGAGTCGTTTAGCCGCAATTCGTCGTTTTTTCAAAACTTATATCCAGTAAAAATTGAATATCGCAGTTATCATAAAACTTAGAAGGCCGTGACTTTGCAGTGGTACTAAACATGAAATGTACTAACATACGCCGAACGGCCAAAGTTAAACTTCTTTTGTGTTAAAAGAAATTTCAATCAAAAGTAACTTGATTTTTTTAAATAGAACTACCAAGTTTTTTATCGCGTCAAATCTAGGACTTTATTACCTTTTTACCGATAGCATGTCAATATTTATTTTTTATATATTTTTTGTAATTCAACAATTTCTAATAATTCACAGTGTTTTTCGATTTTCAAAGCCTCTCAGTAATTAGTAGGCCGTTAAAAATTATAAACCATTGAATTTATAAAAATTTACTCCACATAAAACAAATGAAAAACTCAAAAAAATCAAAATAAAAAGTTTAAATAAAAATAAGAAAAATGTTATGGATGCGAAAGCATTACGAATGCTCTTTTGTTATTGGGACTTCTTTGCATACAGTTCCTTGCACGTATCCCCATCAGGAGTCCAGTGGTGTAAGGTCTGGAGAGCGCGTTGGTCAATTGTTGATTCAGCCATTCTTTAAGGTTTATAGCAAAGTGAGGTAGGACACCATCGTGCTGAAACCACATTTCTTCTACAATGTGCACCAAAAACAGAGCAAAAAATTGAGTACTTAAAAATTCATAGCAAAGAGCACTCTTTAAAATATGTTATTCAAATTCCATTTTTCTAACAAATTAACTTAACTAATCAACAACAGAATTGTAAATGCCAATGAACTTAACTGACAGATGCTATTTCATTTTATTTTGTTTTAATATTTTCCAATATGGCTTTCGCGGCTTACTATTCAAATTGATTAATTTAAGTTCAATGCAAAATTCATTATTTCATCTTTTAAAATGGGCTACGACAAACAAGGGTTTTTGTTTTGTTTTGTTGGAGGTAAATGTTTTATCATTTAAATTGGTGTTCTTAATTTTTAACGGCCTACTGATTACTGACAGGCTTTGAAAATCTAAAAACACTGAATTATTAGAAATAGTTGAATTACAAAAAATAGGTAAGAGATACAGACCGACATGATTATATCGTTAGAAAGGTAAAAAAAATCCTACATTTTATGCGATAAAAAAAACTTGGTAGTTCCATTTAAAAAAATAAAGTTACCTTTGATTTAAATTTTGCTAACTGACGGAGTGATTTCTTTTAACCCAAAAGAAGTTTAACTTTAGCCGTTCGGCGTATGTTAGTACATTTCATGTTTAGTACCACTGCAAAGTCACGGCCTTCTTAGTTTTATGATAAACTGCGATATTCAATTTTTATTGGATATCTACTTTTGAAAAAACGACGAATTGCGGCTAACGACTAATTTTAGATATCACACAATGGACCAAGGAATCGAAATATGAAATAATATACAGGGGGTTCCATTTAAGAAAATGCAACTTTGATATAAATCACCCTGTATAACAATTGCAATTTCGTTGAAAATATTTTTAGGTTGAGTATGCGCGTTAATAAACCCATAATCTTCCACCCACACACTAATGGCCCACCCAGTATATATAGAATAATTGTAATGATATTCGTCAGCACATTTTATACTCGAGAACCACCAATTTTATTAACTGCACGAATTGTTTTGAAGTTTTAAGATTCATGATAACCCTCGTCACACAACATCGTCGTGGATTAATCTTAAATTCTGCCTGAACAATTTCAACAGTAAACTCGATGCTGAGAACAACCACAAACCATCGTAAGGACTACAAAAGCGCGTTTCAAAATCACGCAAGTCTGCCCTGACAGCGAAATTTTAAATTGAAATCTTCCACTTGCAGTGGTCGGGCGGAGACTTGTACGTTTCACCTTCATGCCATAAATTTTGGCCCATTCCCATTTTTCCAATAGCTTATTCTGAAGAAGTGAAATGAGAAAAGGTTTTGAAATCCAGTCTAACTGAAATTAATGAACTGCACAGAAGTGACCTACCACCTCCGTCGGCTACCGTTATATGTTTATATTAAACAGTTCATTGAAATAAATCAAACTGTCGCAACATATTTATGCCTATGCACGTCATAATTAAAGACACTATATAGTTCTATTGGTATAATTAATCAACTACTGAGACGCATAAATATAATTGTGAATTAATGTTGTTTACGTGAGTTTGTGTCTAATTATAGCAGAGCCAGGAAGAATTAGTTTAAGGCTATATGGTTGAGTATTAATAAATAGATGCTCTCACAACATATAGAAAAATTGCTACTGAAATTTAAAAATAATTTTTATTCGCGTCGTACCTACATTAGCGAAATTGAAAGTGTTTAAGTCAATTCTTTCTCTTTTGCTCTTAAGTTTAAGTGGTTAAAGGGCGAAGTCGATGGCAAATGGTTCTGGGTGTTTTCCGCGTTCTCTCTAACAATCTTCATCCATTAGCATTTTGTTAATCGCAAAAGGTAACAACGCCATTATGAAGGGCAAAAAGTTCAACCCCCGAAATCAAAGTCGAGGAGACAAATCGTCTAATTCCCACTGCAACAATAAAAAATAAATGTATACTTCACAACGCGTACTAATTTTGGAAGGAAATTATGTTAAGTATAAGAAAATAGTACAAACACGACAATGAACCGTGCAAAGTTTTGCACTTAATATGGGAACGTGTAAATTAAATATACGCGGAATCCGCCAGCTTAAATTGTTAGTAAACAGTTCCATGGCTAATGGTACTTAAAAAAAACTGAAAAATATTCAAGGCAAATAACCTTTTTATTTCCCAAAATATTGGGAAAAGTACTTTATTTCTGGTTACGGTGTGATTTTTATAATTATTTATTTAAAGACTAACTAGTTTTCTTGACCTATTTGTTTTTAACCTTGGGCCAATGTTTTTTTGGAAAAAAGTAAGGAAGGCCTTAGATTAAAGAATGTCAATATGAGACAATTTGCATAATCTTTGACAATTTCCAATCTCAAAAAAATTGTATTAATAAAATTTCCTGGTTATTTCCGTTTATTTGATCAATACAAACACGAAGCAAGATTACTATATTTACAAGGAGTTTTGTATACAGAAAAAAACGACCAAATCAAATATGTTTTACTGATATAACTATTTCGCTAAACAGACTTTTACCCAAAATCGACCTGAAACCTTCATTTTCATGCCTATTTTCTGTCAGGAAATTTGAGTTTCCATGACAGAGGCAGAACAGACTGCGTTTCCTGCTGCTTGTCACTTTACTGGCCGCATTTGTGACATTTCTAACGTCTATAATGGCTCCTGTCATCACTGACAGATTGACATTAATCAAAAGTTTTATATACAAAACGAAATGTTATATTAAAATACGATTTTGGGTAAAATTTAATATAAAACTCATCAGTAAAATGACTCGGAAATGTAAAGTACTCGGCCCCAAAGCGTCTCGCACTTCAATATTTCCTCGCCAGTAATGTGTCATTTTCCTGACTTTTATGTAAATAACTATTGTCTACTCTTCTTGTGAACACTAAAATAAAACTGTTTCAACCCCAATTAAAGTTCATCAAGTTCCCTCCCATGCTTCCTGCAAATATTCCCGATACATTCTCTTCAGGTTCTCTTGAAATCTGTTTAGTAAGTCTCTAAACTTCTGCCAATTTTTTATTAAGCTGCTCTCAAGTTGCTTCCCTCAAGTCCCCACAAAGTTCCTTAGGTTCATTTCAAGATTTCTTTGAGTTATTTTCCATTTCAGGTTCTCAAATTTCCATAATATCTCGCACATTCATCAAAAGAGGGGAATCTCTCAAATTTTCATAAAAATCATTGTTTCTCTCATGTTCGTCGAGTTCTTGCAAATCTCTTTTCTACTGGAGTATACTCTGAGTGAGAAACCGCAATTTTTCGGTATTGTAACGTAGGTACCTTTAATTAACAATTAACTAATAATAAATTTATTTGGTACTCCAAATCTGCTAAAAAGTTCTTTTATCAGAACCTCTGCCACAGTTGTTGCTTCTTGATTTGGTTGAGCATATGGTTGAGAGAAAAAGCATTAGCTAGATTTAAAGAAACTAAAGCTGCGAAATATTGTAAATATTGCAGTTAAACGGGAGAAAGAAGCATTTATAGAATTTAAATTGAAACAGAATGGTAAACAAACTACTTGGTAGGTTTTAAAACAATTAAACGTTTACAATGTTAATAAAATAAACAAATATTTTATCAATAGTAGTTGAGCGAACTAGCGCTCAAAACATTGTAACGAAACTAATTTCAGAGCAATACTACACAATTGGAGTTTCAAACTGTCACTGAAGAAGTGCTGGAAAAAATAATACATCTATCGGATCTAATGCTGTAGGAATCGAAAATACAGAGTGGCCATTTGAAAACGAAAAAGAGCTTATTTTGGGGACCTCAAAACATCTGCAAAAAATCCTCGGACCCGTCAATAATTTTTTATTCAAGAGGGAACCATTTTCTTGCTAGTTTCGCCCCCCTGAAGGCAAAGCCCTAGCGGGAGTGACAAGCGCCCCCAAGAAATCGAATGGGGGTCGAGTGACACCTTATTTTGAAGGTATTTTTATGTGGAATATATTATAACCCATAAGTTTTCAATCAATCAATCAAGTATGAAAATTTTGGCCTTCAACTTTCATTCAATAACACAGGTTTTGTGTGAAAATAGTGTATTTCCTGAAATATGGAAAACTGCATTAATGTTACCTTTACCAAAAACGTCGAATCCTACTGAACTTAAAGGATTGAGGCCTATAAGTAGAAAAAATAATGGGTTCCCAGATAAAGCAGTATCTTTGCTTAAATTTCGGTTCAGGCTTCAGCTGTGCAACCTTATTGCAGTTGGTGACTAATCAAATTTGTACTGCAATTGAACGTAACGAAATATATTTGCGAATTCAGTTGGATTTCAGCAAAGCATTTGACACGATAGATCATAAAATGTTGCTATCAATATCGAAATATGTTGGTTTTGCCGATTCAGCTACCAACATAGTGTCGATGTTTATCTCAAATAGGTCACAAATTCTCTATTTAAATGACATACGTTCAAGTCAATCTCTTCAGGAGTACCCCAAGGCTCTATATTGGGCCCGCTCTTATTCATAATTTACACATCTAGTTTTCATCTGTCATTAAAATTCTGCCAATGTCACATGTTTGCAGATGACACGCAAATTTTATACGTTTTCGATGCTTCTATTGGGAAAGATGCAAGCGAAAAGGTTAATAAAGATTTAAAGTCGTTGTTATTGCATTTTCGAAATCTACTTGAAAATCTACGTCGTGTGATACCGCATTTCCCTATACCTAGCATTAAAGGTGTACTTTCAAATGTGGAAAAAAAACTGTACATCGATCAATTATTACAAGCGCTATCTGTTATAATTCGTTTTATTTATAATTATGCATACGAGTATAACGGTCACAATTTTAGAAAACCTTATATAAAACGAAAACCATTACAGATAGGTATAGGGAATGTAATAATTGATCGATGTAGAATTTTTTCCACATTTGAAAGTGCAAAGAAATAAAGCAGGTTTCATTTGAAAAAATCAACTTTTTAAGGTTCGAAGTTATTAAACTTGACCATTAATTTAAAAACACCTTGTAGAAGAACGATCAAAATTTAAATCATTTTCATGTAGCATCACGTCAGTACTGTTGATTTTGGAAGACTTTACACTCGATCCTGGTTTTTAAATCAGGATAATTTTATTTTTAATTCACTCAAATTTTGTTGCCTCGTGAAAAAAACTCTCGATCAAAAGCATAAGATAAAATCGCTCCAGCTCACTTTTGATCTCTAGTTTTTTCTGTTGCAACTTTCGTGTAAACATAAAATAAAGCTCTTGTGTATTTACCCCCGAATAAACAATTTTTTTTTTCAAATTTTATAACCATATTAATAACTTATTGCTAGGTTATTTTTTTTGTAGTATTTATAGTAAAGAAAATTATGTTTTTCTTTAGTTAAGTATAATAAGCAAAACTTAACTCAATTGCTACAAGTATACGTCTGTATTACTTCAAAAGCAATAAAGTTCTATCTATCTATCTAGTATCTACATATCTCTCTATCTATCTATAAGTCAAACTTGTTAATTAATTACTGATCCGTTAACGAAGCTTTAGAGTTTTTTCTGGAGTGCAGAAGTTGCGCAGAGAAAGCAAATAAGGGAGTGGTTTGCTTTTATTAATTAAGTTTTCTACATTAGAGAAAGTTATCTGAAAATTTCAAGGGGGTTTTTCTTGACGCTCGAGTGGAAACCCTCAAAGAAACCTTTATTAAAGGTTAGGGGTGTTTGTAAAATTATTTTCTTACTAACATTTTCCTGAAAAAGTAATTGTTGTATGGAACTTTTCGCTTTTATTAATGAGCTCTAAGTGACAAAATGCATTAACCTGTTCGTTTGTTGGGTAGGGGTGACCTTCCGCTATCGAACGCGCCGGGACGCCGGTTGCTAAGGTGATGCTTCAACCTTCCAAAGTTTAAAGCATCGAACCCCCACCTGTTTTCCTATCCCAGCTTTGATTGATGTTGCCAGCTAGGTCATCTCTTATTTGTCTCATCTGTTCACTACGGGTGTGAACTAAGCCGTTATCTTCAATCTGTGCGGGGGCGGAATTCTGCGCTAAATTTCGATCAATAGATGGCGACACTATTTTATATAATATGCGCTAAGAATTTTTTTTGTTAATGGTCCCGTGCTCGGTCAATTTTTCACCCACCTTTTAATTGTGACCTCGGTGCATTTTTTGCCATTTGAATCAGTATTGACTAAAGTGTGGGCGTCATGCCGCATTGAAAGGCGTCTGCGTCCTCGACCTTGTGTTCGACCTACCCCAACAATACAACCCTCGACACCGACGCAGTCGACGCTTTAGGTTTTTGCTCCATTTCAAGGTTATATTCTCGATTACTTATGGCGTGGCGAACGACAGTGAAAGCTGAAAAGGAAAACTTTCAATGACAGCTCATTATTTCTTTGTTGAGACTAACGATTTGGTTTGAATTTCATTCAGGGCGGCGTAATCTAATTTATCCCAAACAGATTAGCGGAATAAGCAACTCGTGTATGAAAATCTGAAAGTATTATTACAATATTGTTTTTTATTACAGTACGAAATGAGTGGAAGAGATTCTCCAACGTCGTTCCTTATATACATATTTCCTTTGCAAACATTTTACTGTGATAGGCTTGCTTCGCTTCGCCTTCGCTCGAGGCTGATTTTGAACCTTAATTTTTTTTTATTCTTTTACAATTCGCAGCTTTAATGGAAGTATTTTTCTTTATATATTAATATCAAGAATTGAATTGTTGGCGAAAAATACCATTCCACTCATCTACTTTGGAATAGTTCGAATAGTCGAAATGCCACGTCTCTTTCTAATTTTGACTGGAGAATGCGGATTAGACCTACGTTTTTTTCGATATCCTCCACCTCGAGCAGCACGATAGAATGGAAAAGGGGTGCAAATTTTTTAAGTAAACAATTTTCAATCGATATTAATTTATTACGTTGTGTCTATTCGATTTTTTCCAAATCTTTACTTCTTTTGTAGTTTTTTACTTACTTGAAAGATTTTCACTTCATAACCTCAAAATTGTCTACACAAATTACCATCTCCTTTCCACGTTCCAGCCAAACAACAACACTAAAAGGTAATATAAATGTATATTGGAAAAAAACAATAAAGAAATGACAAATATTGTTTAAGAATATTTATACCTGTCGCACTCTGGATAATAACATTTACTTTAAAATACATTTGCACCCTACCTAATTTCATTTGTTGTAATAAATAAACCGTTGAATTTGGTTACATTCAATGTAAAAATAAATTACGAAATCCCTTTTTAATTCCGAGAAAATCAAGCTAGCAGCTGACACCAAATTCAACGAGTTCTTTGACTTGCAAAATACATTGAAAATACAAAAATTTAAACTTATTTGAATCCCTTTACATCAGTTACTTTTACTTTAATATTTTCTACAGATTAATATTTCTTTTGAATGGATCTTAAACGGATCCAATAAACTTGGCGAAATAACTAAATACGACTAACCTTCGTTTACAATTCTTCTCGTTCACAGATACGATGAAAACGGTTACTGCTAATTTCTACTCGTCAATTTGGGGTTGATATCAGATGGTTTCTAAAAAACATACTTACACCTCCCGGTATGGAACTTATCCGACAACAATTTTCTGGGTGGAGTGTGAAGATTGAATAGTACAGACCTGCTTTCAGTGTTTGTTTATTTTTTATATCGAAACTTCTACGCCCGATCAAACAGAATAATAGAAGGACGCTTTTTATCACTCGATGGGAGTAAATTTTTTAACGCCCAAAATGGCGGAATGGTTATGTCGGCGGTCTTTAATTAATTTCCATTGGCGAGTTGTTTTTCTTTCCACCACTACCAAACGGTTTTTATAACTGTGACTGGCTTTCAAATTTTGCAAACTCCACACTTCTCTTCAATTTACTGAATCGTAGAAGTAACAAAAGGTAACTAATTCACAGAGTGTAATTCAAAACCATAGTCAGCAATGAGGGTGCAACACATGATTTTAAACAATTAACCCATTGATGTAAGGTAATTAAAGGTCTCAACGAAAGGAACCGTTTTCTACCAACTACTGCCCTTCTTTCTGTCCTCTTATCAAAGTACGGGGTGGAGGAGCAGGGGGGGGGTGGAACTAGTTTTATCCTTCATGGTACTCTAATGAAAGGTCTCAACGAAAGGAATTAATTTCTACCAACCATAGCCCTCATGCTCGACCTCGTATCGTGATCGGGTATGTTCCCTTATACCTGAAGAACGGATTGTCGGAAGAGGGTGCTCACAGAGGGCGATTGAGACGTCTGCAAGAAATATATCCATTGGTGATGTCAAAACAAAAGCTATTTTGGTTTAAAAAAATGCGCTTTATCTGCACAGGAGTTGTGCACAATTTATACTTGTTTCCTTTCTATTAAATCTATTTCTCATCTCCTCCCCTCTCATCCAGCGCCTCACTCGAACTTTGCGCTGTCATTTCCACCTCCATACAGTTCCATAACATGTGTTCTATGTCCCCTTCCTGCCTATTTCACATTTTCTCACTTCTTCTAGTGTTCATTTCTCTTTCCCTCACTCTTCATTTCCGCATCTGAACCTTGCTATTGTTTTAAATTCTTTTTCTACCCACAAATATTTTGGTAGTCAATCCCTTATTAGCTCTTAAATACTACTTCCGCGTGCGCTCTCTATTTTCATCCTCTGTTGTATTTGTGCATCCAGATCCTTTCTGCCTGCTCATTGCTCATCTTTTCTTCTATAGATCTCAGCACGTCCGTATCAATTTCTTTCGTAATATTTTCCTCTTAGTTCTTCCCACATTCCTTTTGCCTGTATCCTCGTTCGCTTTCTCTATCGCACCTTTTCTCGAATCGTGCCGACCTGCGCCCCGCTTAGCCCTGTCCGAAATTCTGCTTCTAGGGGGTGGTGTAGATTTTTCTTCCACTTCAGCAACTTACAACGCTGCGCTGATTCCACATCTACGGAAACAGTCACGCAAAGAACATAATATGGAACGTATATAACGTCAGAAATTTCACGGTCTCGTTACCACCACTATTCTCGTTTTTCACAAGCATAATTATTATTTATTCGGACTTACATTCGTTCACTAAACGATAGATTGAAAAGGGTCGCGTAGGGCGGGCGTCCTCTATCCTACTTCTGATTTGTAAGATATAATTAAAACGAAAACGTGTGCTCGCACTGAAAGATTTTAATAACCGACTGATACTTATGTGGACATCTTTATCGTCAAGACAGTAAGCCCTAATAAAAACGAACGAATCACTTCTTGCTCAGGTGGTCCTCGCTAGGGCAGCGGCGACTCCTCAGGGGTGTCTTACAATCAGTTCTGGAACTAAAAAAGAACATTTAATGTAGCGGTTTCCATTACAATTTATAATAATTACACTACTAAGCACTAATTCAATGTTTTAAGTAAGCAACAGCTAAATTTTATTGGTTAAGTAACTTCGACAGTTTGAACTTATCGGAGGTCACTCCTTCTTGAAGTCTCTCTGTCAACGATATCGTGACGATTTCCCATGACTTTATGTTTCATTAGGAGGATTTATTTAACGTAAAATGTGTCATAATTAAAAAAACATCTAAAAAGAAAAAGTATTGATGCATATATAACGAGAAATTTTTTCAATGTTGTTTAAAGTACAAGCGAAATTTTTCCACAATTGTTTTTTTGTTTTTATTAGGAATTTGTTTTTTTAAATAAAAGTTTGAACTCTACATTGCATTTCATATAGGCAGTAGCAGTTTATTTCAAATTAATTTATTCAAGATAGTATGATGGTTGCACTGAAAGTATACAAGCTGTGTCACGGAAACCGTTACCTAAAAGTATTTAGACTTCGATTAATAATTTAAATCTGAAAGTTTGCATACCAACATTCCGGTTTTACCGGATGTGGATAGCAACTTTCTTATTTTAAATAGAACACCCTATATTTTATTACATTTTCGAAATCTCCATGAAAATCTACGTCATTTGATACCACATTTCCCTGTACCCAACATCAAAAGTTTTCAAGTTATTCAAGATTTTTCAAAATTTTGGACGATTCACTGCTTTTCTTAAGCGCCTGTACCTATGGCTCCGTGGAATTGAATTTCAAAAAGTCTTCCAAAATCAATAATACTGACGTATTGCTATATGCGAACGATTTAAATTTTGATCGCCTTTCTACAGGGTGTTTTAAAATTAATGGTCAAGTTAGTTAGTCAAGTTAATCAGAGGATGCCATTATGTTTTTTATTTTGTCGTTTGTTGTCATGGCCTGTTTGCGTTTTTAATTTCATCTTTATTTAACTTTGTATTGGTTAAAGTAAATACGATTCTGATATAAACTACCATGAACAACGAATTATAACATTTATAACCATAAAAAAATTTGTTTGACAGATCTGCTAACGTATTTATTTCAGGGCGTCCTAAGAAAATTATGCACATAACCATTGTATACAGGGTGTCAATTTTAAAACTTGCAGTCGGCCATATTTTCCAAACTAAAGAAGATATTGAAAATCGCGCAAAACCGTTTCAAGGGTATCGAGGGGGAACCAGAATGACGTTATGAGTAACAACCCCCACCTCCCACTTAACCCCCAGCCCCCTCCTCTTCAAAAATCCTAAATGGCAACCCCATACTTGTGACACATCGTTGGAAAGCTACTGAAAAATGCTTTCGAGTGGTACCAATAAAGTCAATATTCATTAAGACAATTTAACAAAAATTTTATAATTAACAAAAAAAATAAATGTTACAATAAATGTTGAAAATGGTTGCCATTATTGGCCAAACGAAAAAAAAGTCTGTTTTCAAACTCTTTACGAACATCATTGAAGGTCTCTTTAGATATAGCACGACATTCTTGAATAATGCGATTGGACCTCTTCTTCCAATCCATTGGTCGGGATATTGTTCGTCCAACCATTGTCTAACTCAGTGTTTCTCAACGGAGACCATAACGTATTTTTTGGGGGGCCACGCACGAAAGATAGAATATTGGTAGGCCACGAAAACTTTTCAGTGGGCCACGAAAATTCGCTTCTACAATATCTTACTGAAATATTAAAATTAAATAAATTTACCAAAAATGGCCAGTACAAAAATTATACCCTTATCCTTGTTTGTGTTATCTCAGTGTACCTTTCCCAGAAAGCAATAAATCCTAATCACAACTTTAAATTTAAATGTTTATAAATGGCAAACGATATAAATATAAATATAAAGCGATACCGGAAAATGTTTGTTATTTTTTTCTAACGCCTATCAGAATTAGTTTTCTGTAAAGATTAGTTTTTCTACAACTTTCAGGCGCATTTTAAAAAAAAATTTCAGCGTCAAAACAAAATGAGCTTGAAAATGGTTTTTCTTCGAGGGTTTCTTGATAACTACAAAATAACTAAAATTCATTTTGATCTAATTCTAAAGTGTTTAAAATCTTGAAATGCCACATTTAATGGCAGGCTTCTATACATTTCTGTGGAGTCTGCGAACGACGTGAATGAGCCTAAAAACACGTATAAGGTTACTAAAATTTTAAAAAATTTCGCGAGGTATGACCCCCTCCCCTCTCCAGGAATTCCATACCCCCCAGACTCCACTGGTTTAACACGGAGGGGGCCCACAGAGATAAATAACATTCACAAGTAGGTCATCAGTGAAAAAAGGTTGAGAAACACTGGACTCTAACTAGAAGAGCATAATGTGGAGGTGCTCCATCTTGTTGAAAATGCCACAAATTTTGGTTTAGAAATAAATTGCTATGTATGGCTCTCTATTTTTCAACTCTTCAACAATCAGCGGTTGTAGAGTATTATCCAACAGTCACCATTTAAAGTTCCTTCTATAAATATAGGTCCAATAATGGCATCCCCCAAAATACCCGCCCAAACACATTTATTTAATATGGCAGGAATAAATCAGACACGTGCCTACTAGATTCGAAAAACAGAAAAATCTCGTCCCACTCTGCAACTGCAAAACTCGTGAAACAATAAAAAGACAATACGGATTTTTTAACACCCTTACAAAAAACGCTTAATTTTTGTTTTTTTTGTTATTATTAAATTTTTGTCTTTTGTCATTGTCTTAATGAATATTGACTTTATTGGTACCGCTTTCCAACGATGTGTCACAAGTATGGGGTTGCCATTTAGGATTTTTGAAGAAGGGGGGCTGGAGGGTTACGGGGGCGGGGGTTAACGTCATTCTGGTCCCCTCTGGATACCCCCGAAACGGTTTTGCACGATTTTCAGTATCTTCTTTAGTTTGGAAAATTGGCCGACTCCAAGTTTTAAAATTGAAACCCCGTATAAGGTGCATATAGAAATGATATAATGGTCACAATTTTAGAAAATCTTAAATAAAACTAAAACCATAATAGATAGGGATAGGGAATGTAATCATTGATGGATGTAGAATTATTTTCGATATTTGAAAGTGCAAAAAAATAAAGCAGATTTCATTTGAAAAAATCAATTTTTTAAGGTTCGAAGTTATTAAACTTGACCATTTAATTTTAAAACACCCTGTAGAAGGGCGATCCAAATTTAAATCGTTCGCATGTAGCATCACGTCAGTATTGTTGATTTTGGAAGACTTTTTTTTAAATTCAAGACACCGGAGCCATAGGTACAGGGCGTCTGTGCGGCTCAGTGGTAGAAAGTTAGGCTACACAGCCGGGAGGTCGGGTGTTCACAATTGAGTTGAGGTGAATTTTTCATCTGTGGCAGAGATGGGAATTTCCTTAGATGAGTTTCGAAGATTCTGCCGGCTAATTTTGAAAAATCTTGAATAACTTGAAAACTTTGGATGCTGGGTATAGGGAAATGGGCTATGAAACGACGTAGATTTTCATGTATATTTCGAAAATGCAATAAAATATATGGTGTTCTATTTAAAATAAGAAAGTTGCTATCTACATCCGGTAAAGCCTGAAGTGAAATGATAATGACATATTTTTCTTCAATAGATCTTAAAAAACTATGTTGGTCAAATTTTCAGATTTAAATTATTAGTGAGAGTCTTGAATACTTTTAGGTAACTGTTTGCGTGAAACAGTCTGTATATCTAGTTCCGTTGCCACCGTCCACCGAAAATTATCATTGAACTTCTCCAACATTCCGTATTTGTTGTAATGTTCGGAAGAACGTCAATAGAAAACTATATTGTGGAGCGGAAATGTCTTTTTAGTCTTGTATATTACTCTAGGCGCCTTCAACTTGGCGCCGTCAGCGTAGGACATTATATGCAGAACCGTATTTATTTATAGCTGAAAAAAGGCTCTCAATTTCGAAAATGATTCATTATCGAACCGAAACCGATGAGAAGTAGTAAACATTACAGTCAGATAAACAAGTATGAAAATGGTATTGGAAGGGGTGGAAATGAAAGTGAAAATGGAAAATCGATTACGTTCGTCTGGGTTCGAAGCAAATTGTATATTTCGGAGCAGAAGTTCAAGGTAACCGCTTGATTTTATACTAGAACCGCTCGCTTTTAATTTTGTTTCCTGGATAAAGTGGTCGTGTCGTGGAAGTGTCAATTTGCTCTATTAAAATACTCTGTTAATTTCCAAACTTCGAAAGCTTCGAAATGATACCACAAGGTAAAGTTTGTCCTTTGCTCTGGCATTGGGTTACAGCATAAGTAAATTTGTTCAAGTAGGTATCTTTTGGGAGAATGGCAGCTCGTTAAGCTTAGCTAATTACTTATAAATCTCGATAGAGTTCAAATATTATTTTAAGATCGTCTAATACGTAATTAAAAATAAAGATTAATTAGTTCGGTTTTTACTTACTTTAAAGACCTTTAGATCCTACTACAGAAATAAACTACATAGCTGAGTCTTTAGTTAGAACATTGAGTAAAAAATTATTTATTCAATGGTTAGAAGCATTTGAAATGCAGATCACACTACACCCATTTTCTCGTTATTAAATTTTCTTCCATTTACCAGCCTTTAACTCAATCGGTCGGAAATATACGAGTACATAAAATTTCATGTGAAACGAATCTCTCAAGTGGCGATCCACTGGAATTTTAGAACGATCTAATTTATATACATCAATTTTATGTTGTAGAATGCAGGTATACGGGGAGAATCTGTGAAATTTCTATATGCATCATGGAGTTGGTGTTAATATTTTATTTTGAAAATGCTACAAAACTAAATGCGTATCCCTGTACAATTCAATTAAGGCAATACAAATTAGTTAGAATGCAATGCAGATGGATTTGAAATCTCAGTTCTCACAATTTATGCTATTATTCTATAATACAGTGTGATCTATGAGAACCGTCGATTATTCGTATCTCGACAACCGTATACGCCATAGGCGTGAAATGGTGCTTCCTATCGCATCCAAAAGACGATTTCTTTAATATGTCGGTACTTCTGATTAAATTATTTTATTATAAAATATTCGTGCTGTTTAAAGTAAAGTTCCACTCACCCCGCCACGTTTTCTATTTCATTTTCCGATCAGTCGTTCTTAATCGCACACAAAGCTTTGTAAGGTACCCTGAATTACTTTTGAAAAAACCTACAAAAAAACCAATAGTAGCAGCCTTAAATACCACTTTCTTTTATGTACCGGCACACCACATTGTTTGTAAGAAGATATCAGATAATCAATAAAAGGAAAATGTTCGTCCAAACACAACTTTCCGTTACTAAGGCCGATATATTCAAAGGAACACATTTAATGTTGCAGTTTTGCTGTATTTTCTTTGTGAACATCCATTACACCGCACGTTGAAAAGCTCCATTTCAATTCTCCAATCGACCTAATCGACCTTTTTGTCTAAATTTTCAGATGGTTAACCGTCATCACCTTGGCAACCATTTAAAAACACAAATAAAAATCGTTTGATGCGAGGTTTGTGCTCATATACGCTTAAACCATCTCTGTTTAATTACCTTTGATTGGTTATGGGTAGTGTATCTTATTATGTCATGTCAGTCTGATCCGGCCGTGCGTCCATCCCATCCGTGTCCGCGATTACGGGAAAACGATTTGACTTTTTTCAAATCTGTTTTCGCTATCTACAGTGATATTTATTGAAGTAGAGGGATTTACGTGTATTGTTTTGCTCTATGTCTGCTTTTAAATGACAAAATCTCTTCTGAAAGGCGCAATCAAAATAACTTATTAAAACAAATAAAGATCTGACTGTCATATTTATTATTAATAATTTGAATATTGTTACTTTGGCTTCACAGAAAATAAATTTCTTACAGTTGAATGTATCGCACACGAACGAAAATGAAAAACGGAAACCAAAGCAACAACATTCAAATTAATTAATATGATAGCTAGATCTTTTTGTTTTAAGAAGATATTTTGGTTGCATAAAATTAGGCGCCCTTCAGAAGAGATTTTCTCATTTAAAAGTAGACACAGGGAAAACAATATACGTAAATCCCTCTGTCTTAATTATATCACTGTATAGTATATCTATAGAATGTATATGTGCACCTCGTATTTTAGGGGAAAAACGAAAAAGGTACATGTTCTCTATCAGAGATATCGGTCGGTGTACCTACTGTGTATTTACCCGATCACTGAAAGTGTCAGATAAAAATCTTAATCCTAAGCAAGCAGCACGATAATTTTGTATATCTTATATCGTGCGCAAGGATTTATTTATTGTTGATTTTTATGGTATTATCTCTGGTGAGCTATTTTGGAAAAAAAACCGTTATCTTATCTTTATTTTAAAAGCTTTCAACAAACTTTCTTCGCTATTTTTTAGAATGATCCAAATGTTGCACCAAAGAAGAAATTGTTTCACTGTTATTCTCAAGGAGCCTATTTTACATTTGTGCCGTTTATGTTGCATTTATTCCCATGTGCGCCTATTTTAGTCGTATTGTTGCTTGTAAAGGACATAAATTTTTAGATCCTGGACAGAATATGTTGATTTTTACCATGGTCTAACAAATTGCATGCAAGGACAATTAATCCAATTTCATCCGAATGTAGTTCAGGTCATCATACTGAATATTTATTTATTTATTATCTCTCTCTTGTTTTTTAGGATTCTTATATTCTTATATCATATTCACTCAGAAATTTTCCTTTATGCTTAATCGTTGTTAATCTTGTCTTGTCTTCTTTTTTCCTCAGATAAACAAATATAACAAACAAGCACGTAGTCCCATGTTACATAAATTCAAGTTATACCGTTGTATACTCTTTGGTTATACGAATTTATCTAGGAATGTGTAACAGCTGGGAATTTACAGACCTTTCTGGGAATTTAAAAGTTTCTCAGCTTTATCCGACCCCACCAACCATTTACTTCCCCACTTGGATCATCTCGAATATTCAAAAATACATATCTTTCTGGTAAGGATCGACTAGGAAGGTGCCCTGCTATCATTTTAGCGCCTAGAAAGTCTTCGAACACATTAGAAAAACGTTAAGACTTTCCAGAGTTCTCTTTCGTTTTCGAGAACCTCTCGTCTTCTTAGATCATTTCTCGACTTTTCTGGGGGCACTTTCCACAGATAGCCGCGCCTAGGAAGCACTGAAAGGTATTACAAAGCGACAAATCGTAAATCGTAAATAAAAATGTTCCTGTAAAAAGTCTAAAGCTTTCTAAAGAGTCTAGCCACTCTCTAAGGATAAAATTCTATTAGTGACCTTAAAAAAACCTTTAAGAACGACATGGGAGGGATATCGAATGATCTACTCGTGTAATAGTGCTATGGAGTTAAGGACAGCTACAAGTACTTTGAAACAGGCCTAGAATGCTTTTAAACGCCACCGAACACATTTTGTAACTAAACTTTTTTTATCGCTTTGGGAAGATATTATAAAGTTATAATAAATGTTTAGGAGGCTCTGAAAGCCTTCTTTTGTCTAATTTAATGCGCACATCAGGGACATCTTGAATCTTTTCTAAAACTGCTAAGAACCTCATGTGCACTCCCTAGAGCTATATCAGCATCGAACGCATTGAAAAAGGCATAGAACACTCAGATGGGATAGACACACGAACTTATAAATTAAGATGGACTGCTAATGCTGAATTGACAAATGACACCTACATGGGGGCAGCCATCATGGCCGCGCCCATGCTAGGGCCATTTCTACCTCTATGCAACTGTTTGATCAACACTCCATCTTAATTTATAAGTTCGTGGATATGCATCTTTAACAAAGCAATATAGAAAGCTATGTCTGAAGAGTTCTGGAATAATCATAGGAAGATCTGTAAGGATTGAAACTAAAAAGTTATCACATGGCCCTAAAGCTTCCGAACAGGCCTTACAAATTGTTCATGAAGCCTTTGGGAAACGCTAAAATGTCAAAGGGTCACATAGTTTTCGGAACCGTCTAGCACTTTATACGCCATTTCCTATTGGACGTGTTACGTGACACCCTTGAATTGCTGTGAACTCTGCTACAAAGAAAAATCCCAATATTGACTTAAATTTAAAACATTTGTGAGACTCAGCAGCCTTGATCATCTTCTAAAAATTCCAAATAATTTATTACGAAGAATGATCATCACCACCTGAAGTAAATCTTGGATACGAGAAGGTAAATCTGACATAAAGATGATCCGGATTGCACAATGGGTTTGAATAAACACACAATTAACTCATGAAAAAACAATAAACACAATTCCTGAAAGAAAGAAGCTTGAAAAGCTTGTTCTAACTAATTACTCCGCACGCAGGCGTTCGACAAATAAAAAAAATCTTAAAATTACAGTTTTTTATTATCCAAATAACCTGGTTATAACAAGGTTTGCGATAAACAAGGCCCACACACAAACGCTAACAGCTTCTGAACAACTTAAGACCTTCTGCAGGGGCACCTCTACAAAGCATTATGCGGGTCACTATGTAATTGGGCGAAAGCAAGCCTGTTGAGGGCCCAGAACAAGAGAGGGGCAATAAATAAATACATACAACGGGCGGACAGCCCAAATAAACAGTGTAAATAAACGTACGCTTTCCAACCGTCGCGAAACACCAGCTGCAGCAATCCGCTATCGGCAGTATTTAACGAAAGACCACTTGTCCACTCCATAATAAAATAAAACTTCTTTTTCCGGTTTTTTTTACAGATAAAAACACCACATTAGCTTTGACAACACCAGCTTCGATAGAACGCGTCCCCACTTACGCCAAGAATATTGCGCCCATTTTGAACACATGCATACCCCGTCACCTCTTCTAACAGCGATAAAAAATCACGTGCCTTAATTAAATCTTGTCCGATAACAAAACTTCTTGTCGCAAACGACCAGATGCGCATACATTTTTACACGCAATTTCACGTTTTACAATTAAACAAACAATACGCAATTATAAACAATTCTACAACACTACACAAATACAAATTCAAATAAAATTAACCAATTCTGTGCTTATTCGTAAATAACCCCCCTCAAATTTGCTACATTCAAAAACTTCTCATATACAGGGTGCCCCGCCATTATTTGAAGTATCCAAAATAACATTTCCAGACATTTTTTACACAACAATACATAAAACTTTCGATTTATGTAGAAAACTCTTCCTGATAAGATAATTCAAGGTAAACCAATTTTCAATAGCCCTTATTAAAAATATACATTTACTCGAGACCACTGAAAAGCACCTAAAATGCTCTGAAAAATTTTCCATTGCTCTTGAAATCTATTGAAGGGCGTGGAAATTGTTTAGACTTACAATATTCTATGGAGCACTTAAATGATTTACTAGAGTCTCCTATGCACTTACCAAAAACCTTCTGGCTTACAACCGTTTCTAGCGCTAGAGAGAGAAATATACATTTTTCTCCGTCGACTGCTCACATTTTTGAGTACCCATAAATTTCGTTACTATACCACGATAACACTGAATCCTGTCATCAAGTTACAAAATGGATCAATTCATTGGAGCCAGTTCCCCTTAGAATTTTTGTGTGAGATTATTCTTAAGGAGAATCATTACTCATTAGTAGGTAATATAAGTGGCATTGCCAAATTGAATATAGTATATCGCCGTGACAAAGCTATACCTACCGTACCGCAAGCAATAGCAGTCTGTAAATTATACCAGAGATCTGTAGATTTCCAGAAGAATTTTTACATTTTCAGAAAGATCCAATTTCCCAATAGATGTTAAATTTCCCATAATTTTCTTAAAAAAACTATATTTTAGATCTGTATATTCCGAAATAGATCTGTAAATATATTCATATAGATCTCAGTGGCAATTGAATATTCCTAAATAGAACTGATGTGAATTCCCAGATAACAATAACACTGAGAATTGACGCATACCATTTACCTTTATACAGAGAGTGGCTAAAATATGGAACAAACTCATTTAAAAATCAGATTCACATTTCTATCATAATTTTTTGCACTAATGAGAAAATATAAAGAGTGCGTTGATTTTGATACCAAAGTTGATTTTTAAATGGAACGGTATTTTTTAAAATTCATTTTCGAATTATTTTTATTATGGGTAGAATTTGATACAGTGCACAAGAACAAATACAGTGTGAGCAACAATGATTGAAGCGTGCGTCATCACCGCTTGTTCCTATTAATATCAAAACTACCTTCTTTGTATGGAGTTGTATACGAAAATGACGTTCTGCGCTGTCACAGTGACGTGCGTCTATTCGTATTTCGTATCTTGTATCAAATCAGCATATGCTATGAGCGGCACATTGCCAATTTAGCTGAAGCGGCACGCTTCAATCTTTGTTGCTCACTCTGTATAATAGACGTGTAATAAATAGTATAATTCCATTAGACAATTTACAATGTTGTATGGGATGCGTCATGGTACGTACGAGTATATAACAATAACAAACAATTAATAAGACATTAAACTATGACAAAAATAAGTACATAAAATAGCAGGCAGTTCAACAAACTATTTTTCATTGCAGAATTGAAAGTATTCGACGATGGAGTGCAAACAATTTTGCTTGAAATAATTTTTAAGTTTGCATTTAAAATGATGCAGGCTACAGACTAGCCTAAAGATACCCAAGATTTTCAGCTATACAGAGTGTAGCATCTAAGAGTCACTTGAGTCATAATTCTTTTACCATAAACGAGACCTACAAATTGTACACGATTACCGTTGCCATGTTTCTAAAATATTTGTTATCACCAGGGGCGAGCTGTATTTCAGTGAAGTATCCAACGTTTTTTTACAATAAAATTTGTAGAAAAACCGCTCTTTTTCAAACCCAACTCTGCCATTTTTGAAAAAATGGTTAGCGAATGTTCGAAATGAGGCTTCAGGTGAATTCTCCTCCGCATGTCCTCGGCAGTAGTTAGTACCGTCCTGTACCATCCTGTTCATTCTTGATGTAGCCCTAGCCGCCGAAATCAAGGGGAGTGAGATCTGGCGATCTTGGCGGCCACCTTGGCCCCCACGGCCAATCCATGCGCTCGAAAATCTTTCATCAATTTTTCCGAACGGTCCTGTGTAATGTGGAGGAGCTCCATCGTGTTGAAAAACTATTCATTCATCGGTAACTAACACGCGCGCATAAGATAGGGTTCCTGTCGGTCAATTTTACTCATAGCCCACATGCAGAAATCTTGCCTAAATTGAAAGTGTTGAGGTTGCCATTTCGGTTGATCTTGAACGGATCGAAATTGTACTTTTGAACAGTACAATGCACTTGAAATATCCGTGTTCCTACTAATTTCGCGCATACTAATATGAGGATTGTCAACAGCTGCCCCGAGATCTTGTAATTCATTATATTCCGTCAGAAGTGGTCTCCCTTTAACCCTCTTATGCAAACACCCTCTATTTTAACAGAGAGAAAAAAAGAAGCTAGATGTCTGGATGTCAATTTTAAAGAGAAAATCATTCGCGCAAACAGAATTCACCTATCTTTAGTCGTTTGGCCGCTAGGGGGCGTTTCTCGAATTTATTCGATTTCTTTGATTTCTTATTATTAAAGATAATTCATTTTGGCATAATCTTTCTTAGAGGACTTTGTTATGCAGAACCCATCGCGATACATACGATGCGGGTCACTCTGTAATTGGGCGCAAGCCTGTTGAGGGCCCAGAACAAGAGAGAGATAATAAATAAATAATAAATAAATAAATACACAATTTTTATACAGGTTATTTGTTTTTGTTATACGACCCTAAACTACATTTTTAATACGGAGGTATCACTTGTTAGATTTATATTAAACATCATTTGTATAATATTGCATTTTATACATGAAAAAATCTTCAAAACCAAAAATATTCTTTAAGTAATAAAAGCAAAAGCCAGAACTAGTTCATTTAGCATTTGTTCATCTTAGATACATTGTGGAATGTAACCGTATAAATAAATGTGCAATCTGATTTGTAAATTGCAATTCTAGTTACGGGATCCCTTATTATATCAAAAGACAAATATAATTAAATTGGGGTCTTTGTGGTCGTTTTATTTGAATATTGTGGTTTTAGAAGCACCGTAAAAATGTGATTTTTAATTTGTCATATTGATCTAGAAATCAAAGTACGAAATTTAACTTTTAAATTGCGACAGACAATATATCGAATATTCATGGGTGAATTTTAGAAATGCACAAACACCGACTTTGGATTATTATTTTGACCAACCTTCTGACATTGTTTATGTGAATATACACTTTTACAGTCCAATGGGTTGAATCATCTTTATTTACACCGTAGTTTTACCTCTGGAAATGATTTTTTTCTCTAACATCAATTTACCAGAATAATTTAAATAAGCACTGGTGGAAACTCGATGCCATCACTTTAAGGGATTTCAACTAATGAAATTTCAATTAACCTTTGTATCTGCCATCTAGACATTATGAGAATCCAAAAATACAATAACAAAATAGCCGTTGCATATGTGCATATTTCCCCTATCAGAATGGCTTTCGGTTTATTAAGTACATGCCATCGTTTAGGTTGCATGTTACATGCTCTGTCAATATTGTCAATAACCAGAAGTACCTACTCTCATTTATTGAAATCGCGCAGTTCTATTCCAGAATGTTACTTCAATAATTTAAGATTTTTAAGAAGGAATTGTTCTATACAGTACAACTGAAAGTATAGCCACCTATTCATTTTATTTATATCTGGAAGTAATCCGTAAATTTCTGTTTTATAGGAAATTACACAAAATCGTTTAACGTGCTTGAAAGGAAACTTAGTATAAGACATTTTTCAAATTACCAACCAGTCTTTAAACGTTTGACAGCTACCGGCGCTGTCAAAAGCAGAATTATTTTCTAAAGGAATAAGCTTTTTGAGAGCGAAAGTAAAATTATATACATATGAAATTAAAAATAAGGAGAAACCGAACTAGACTCTTTCATACAATTGAAATGTTTGGGGGGGTCGATTTGTTATAAGGAAATTTAATAGATCTGTAATATTTAAACTTATTGCAAAATATACACAAGGGAATTTCATATATGAAAATGATTCTATTTGAAACTACACAAACTACGATCATTCGAAGTTATGTGTATCGGCAAACTCGGGGAAAAAGTTCATTGCCGAGTAAAGCTGATATTTTTTAATTTCTGATATTTTTGAATTCTGTTCCTCGACCGCCCAGATCTTGTATCTTTTTCTTTTTGTGTAATACACTTCCTTGACCGGTTAATTTTTCCATTGGATACTGATCTCGTGGCCTAAAACTTACGCCCCAATTTCATAACATATACATCGTAATGAATGAATTTTGGAAGGACCAACTGCAGTGTAATTTGATGGTAATTTTGGCAAACATACAACTACTAGCCCAAATGACAATATGAGGAAGTAATTTGCATTTCAAATAAATGCAAAAGGTACATTCATAGCCGCGGCATTGGTCAACGGTCGCCCTATATAATCGTTGCGAAATCCGTCTGGCTTATTCGAAAAATACTTTTAATTATGTTATGGAAATGAGACAATCGCTGACGAGGACGTGCAATGAATTTCTAATCTCGAACGTATGCGTAGATACTTATCGCATGAGCGCACAATTTCTATTTACGATCATTAAATGTGGAAGTTGATATGTTCATTAAGAAACTGCTTATGATGAGGTTGGTAATTTATTTGGTTTAGTTTGTCTAATATTAAACGTGAAGATTTAGATACGAATTATTTGATCTTTTCCAGGCGCAGAGTATCATAAAGTGTATTTTTTTTAACGCGGGCAAAATTGTAAAACTTTTTTGGAATCAAATATTGCATTTCATTTTGAAGTAAAAATTAAGTCGGCGTCCACAACGGCGCACCGCACATCGCACCGCACCAAGACTTCCCCCTAGCCTGGTGCGGTCGAAGCAAAACAAGTCATAGTTTCAAATATGCGTGGCCACGACGAAGCCTCGCTCTTCGCCTCGCACATAGCATTGCACCCAAGCCTCGCACCCAAAAATCGAGCTTAGTATTCTTGAAGTACATCTGTACATAGTAGGATCGCACGATGACAAGGAGAAACGATGCTCTGTTTTTTTGCAGAGAAAATAAATAAAACTAAGGGACGATGCTATTTGCGAGGATATAATGCGCTGCTAGTTGTGGTACGCCGTGATGGCCACAGTCTTAGCGGTTAGTAAAAATTAAAAAAGTTTGATTACGATACTGACGGACCGGATGTGGGATTTGTAAGTGTAGGTACAGGGTGGTTCAAATTCGTGGTCCACCATTGGGATACGAGGGAATTGGTTTAATGAGCGCAAAGTTCCCCCTTTTTGTGACTAAAAATGCATTTGAAATTTTTGAAAAATCTTTGTAAATACTGAGATAGCACAGAAAAACGGAAAATGACAAATTTTGTTTCATTTTCTCTAGCTTAAACTGTCGGAAATGGACGGTTCCCCTCAGCACATTCTATGGGCACTTTTCTTCGGAGATTCTGAATTTGTTAACAGAATTTCCATAACACGCTAAATATAGAAGCTTTAGGCTACTACTTTCTTTGTTCTTATGGATGCCACATTGGATTTTAACGGAATGAGACAGAAGACAAGAAACTTAATTTGAATGCAGCGCCATTCATAGCTATGTTAATTCAGCAGAGTCTGAGACGTCATTATTTTTTTTATCCTCTAGCTCATTCCGTAAAAATTCAATATGGCGTCGGTAGTAGCCTATACGTTCTACATCTAGCGTACTATGGAAATTCTAATAACAGATTCAGATTATCCGAAGAAAGTACCCATAGATGGCGCTAATGAGAACCGCCCATTTCAGTTTTTTGGTGATATTTCAGTTATTTTCAAAAATTTTGTTTTTTTATCACAAAAAGGGGCAACTTTGTTCCCATTTAACCTACACCACGAATTTAAACCACTCTGTACAGTGGGTTGGGTGGCTTCAAATGTAAAATAAAGATCTTATCAATATATCGTGTGGTGTTATAGTTGGATACCGTTGCAAAAATGGTGGAGGAGTGGGGGAGACATTCTCTAAGAGCACCACGATGGGGTTGTTTTTCATATGTTCCACTCCTAATAGATCAAAATTAGTATTGACCAAAATGATATAGGTATGGGTAGGTATTTTAAAATGTGAACGAACATATATATACATGTGTTCAAAAAATGTATCCATCTGTGCAAAAGAACTAAGATTGAACTACTTAGGACTAGTGAGAAAACAGTGTTGTGGTTAAAGATACTTTTCATATGTGACCCTTGGTAGTTGGTACATACGTATAAGAGCAATTTTTAATATTGATTAAAAATGTTAAACGCATTAGCCAACAAAGTTAAATCTGGATTTAATTTAATTAGTAATATCTGCAGGCAACATTTTTGATATAATTGTTTCTTTCGGCCCACCTTACGTATCTATATTAAAAACCGCAGTTTTATACTTGGTCTCAGTTCAGAGATCTCAAACCTTCACACGGACGGACGGAATTCGCATAGATATTAATTATATGTATTTCACATGCTAAAAAACTATCGAATATTTAGTATTTCATTAGTGACATTGATTGATCCTGTTAATTTTTTTAATTTTATGTACTTATATGAATATTTTGTGCACAGAATAAAAAGTACCGGTTTTCGAAAGATAATCACGAAATCATTCAAAGGAAAACTAATGTTAAATAACGTTTCTTATTTTATTAATGCAATTTTCTGTACTTTATTTTCTAATAGACATTTTTTGTTTCAGGTAAGCAGATTTATAGTACTATTTTCAACACGAAATAAAACTTAAGGTGGCAATGTAAGTATTTTTCATCATTTGAACCATTGTTTTTATTCAATGCTAAAACAAGAAATTCACTTTATTCGCGCATTTGTTGTCGATCACGAAAATCTTTATTATGCAATATAGTTCTTTGTGCTGTGTCGTTTGTACTTTAAAATAACAGGAAGAAGTTTCGCGCTGTCTTAGTTCTTTCTAAAGCGCAGTCAAAAAAGAACATCTAACTATAGACGCCATCACAGGGTGTCCCACCAAGTAGTAGTTACTTATTAGAAGTCATTACGAATAGATTTCTAAAATCCAAAAAAAATGTTTCGTCTAAAATATTGATTGGTGTGACGTCACTTCCTGGTCCAGAAGTCACATAGGTCTTCTACTCAGGAGTTGTGCGTGTTTACAAGATCTGTCCGACGACAGTCGACACCAATTTGATAATTTTAAGTTTGTAATTTCTCTGGAAATCACGGGATCTCGTGACAGCGTGACAGTTCTCATTATTGACTACTAGTTAATAATGTCCACATTATTAACCACTTTGAACAACTGTCGAGAAAGCCTACTCTACAAATGGAAAAAAGGTTAATAATCATGTCATCAGACGCTAGTAGTGAAAAAAAAACAAGTACATATAAATATATCTCTGCGTGTGTCAAGTCGGCTAATATAATACATAATAATATAATATAATATAACATATTCGAAACAAGAAACTCTTCGAAATATTCAATATATTCATTATTGATTATATTATATTCATTCATTATTACCCGGTTCAGATAAACAATGCAAGGAGCGTTACGTTAATCAACATTACAACAAAGCAAAGGAACCTGTCGTGGCAAAATGTTAGTGTAAAGTAATGGATGCAATGTGAAGTGCAATACGTAACAATCTCGCTCCCAGATGACACACGCTTTAAAAAAACAGCAACATATTGAACCTGCAAAAGAAATGAAATGCTGCAAGAAATTGAATTATAAATAAACAATTTATCGTCGATGCCCCAAACTGCAGCAACCATCAGCGAATTGCTGTGGAATTAATTATACCGTTTAATTCTGCATTTAAATATCTGGAATGCACTGTATCTAAATTATAAATTTAAAAAAACACGAAATCTGTCATATAAGAACCAGTTTGCCTATGAAAGAATTTTTAATGAGGGTTGGTATGGTACGTAAAATCAGTTGTTTCTAATAAGGCAGCTACCAGATGAGCGTACTAAAGTTTTTAAAGAGAATAAAAATCCGCCAATATTTATTAAATTTAGCGCGCATAGAGTCGGATCCATCACAGTAACTTAAGGTGAACTTCGTCTTTCGAACGCCATGTTATATGTATAATTTGGGTGTTGCTTATACAGGGTGATTCACAATTGAGTGCAAAGATTTTTAGGGCGCCAAAAATATATGAAATTTTGTTCATACAATCGTATGTCCTAATTTGCTTCGTTTTCTAGATACAGGGTGTAAAAGTTAAACAAAAAATCGTTTTTTTATCAATTATTCAAAAACTTTTCAGCCGATTTAAATAAAATTTGGTAGGCTTATTGTCGTCATAAGGGTCTTCCTTTGGTGGGAATAAAATAAATAAAAACCGACTTTTTAAAACACTTGTACAACCTGTAAGCAAGTTAGGACATACGATTATATGAAAAACATTTCGTATTTTTGGCTGGTAAATACTCCCTTAAAATCTTTGCACTCAATTTTGAATCACCTTGTATATTTATTGTAGCGTGTCCAAATGAAGTCATTCATACTACATTCATACCTTTAAAAATTGAAATTGAATTTGTGCAACAATTACAAAATGTTTAATTATATCAATCCGCTTTCAGTTAACAGAACAATAAGAACAAATTAAAAAAACAAACGCTAGTGTAGTAAAGGTAAAGGGAGAAAATTACTGTGAATATTTCTCTCGCATTTAAACTAACCAATAACGCAACAATGTTATGTAAACTTAATTCAATCACAGAAAACTTACACTCAAAACTATAGATTTTACTGAAAATTTCACTCTTGACTAAATTGAATTAAAGGAACAATTAATGCCGAACGACGGAGAGTAACCCCTGAGGTCTTGGGAAATGTAAGGCCTGGGTTTTTTAGAGAGGAGGGGAACAAAATTTTCTTGGGACACCGTGTATTTTTGATGGGGTTGTTGTAAAGTAGATGATTTGTATCTTTTACTTGGTTATGAATTTAATTTTCAATTGAATTAGAAAATTGATATGTTCTGGGGATATTCCAATAACTATACTTCGCGCAATGAAAATTTACTGCAAATTCATCATTCCTGCAAGCATCATAATTCATTTATCGATCATCATCATCGAATATGACTCATGTAATTGTGGGGGGTAATTGTAACTATTTCTTAGGGAAATTAAACTAAAATGTAATCGCAAGCTGCACCTCAATTTTTTAAAGGTTCTTTTTTTTTAATTGGGATTTGAATGACATCGACAATTTTGTGCTCTAGATATTACATAGGTACTTTGTAATTTGCTACTGATTTGTTGATAGGTTTTCATCAATTTGGACAACCTACGTTTAGTTATTGCTGATCACATTTGAATCTCTGACAACATAATATACAGGTATATTAAATTTTGTACGTGTTAACTTTGGGTTGGGCACAATTAGGTTACAAATACTCGTATTGAAAATGAAGGGGTTATTACGAACTGCTTTTTTATAGAAATGAAATTCTGTACCTTCGGTAATATACTACCTATACAGGGTGTCCCATTAATAAAGGTCACAGGCCATATCTATGGAACCGTTAATTGCACAGTTTCGGGAAAAAATTTTGTTAACAAAAGAGACCAAGAGAAATCGCTGGAAATTATTTTCAAGTTTCTAGCTTTGCCGCTAAAGGGCGTACGATTAAAAAAATGACTTTTTTCATAAAACATACCCAACAAACATGCACAAAAAATACATGCATTGCAATCTTGTATCAATTTTGCATCATTTTGATGCAGCACATATTGCTATAGCTCATAAAATATGAGGGCTGGGGGAAGGAGAACATCTCTTTAAGGAATTGAATGTAATTTTGGGTTAGGTTAACAGATTTTCACATAATAGGTCTTATTGGAAAGAGCTCTCTTTGTGGAATCAGATTTTACATGAAAGGCAAAATAAAATAAAAATAAAATAAAATATACAGTAATTTTAACCTTGCCTAATGCAAAAGTAAAGGAAAAGAAAGAATTCCTAAATTGTACTATAGTAGCAATAGCAAAATATAGTGCAAGTAATAATAAAGAAAGCTGATGATGACATCTGTGCTGTCGAAATGTGTACGGTTTATTAAAGTTTTATTGTGGTTTCTTGGTACATTTCTTCCAGTTTTTATTTTATTTCTTTGCAATAGACAGCGATCAGAATTTCTGACGAATTCTTTGGGAATGTGCTGAACCCTGAGATAATTCATTCTAGCTGGAGCTGAAATTTTTATTAGTTGTTGCTCGATACAAAAGCATGTTCCAAATATTGTAGTACTGTAGTAGTTGCGAAAGGTTTAATACTTTCTAAGATCTAATCACAATTTGTAATGCTCTTTATAAATCAATCTACACCTGTTACTTTAATTGCAATCATACCTTCATCTTACGCTATACTTCACAATAACTTTAACGTAAATATTAAAAGTGGTTGTAGCAAAAATCTTATGTGTGAATAGTCGATTAATATGTAAATAGAATAGAATTTTTTTATACAACCTACTTTATTACTTTTACTTTGCTTACGGACAATACCAAATTTGTAACTTGGGGGGATTAATATTGAGACATGCTAAACCGAGTGCTAAACGTTATAATTTTTTATTATAATTATGGCTTCATCGCAAGTCAAGTAAGAATTGGAGCAAGAGTAAGAAAGTTGTGGTCTTTTAAATCTTCTTTTTGTTTCATGGGAGAAGAACTTTTTGAAGCTTTTCGTTTGTGTCTTTTTCGTAAATAAAAATACAACGTTTACACAGATTTTGACTTCTAGATCGAAAACAAAACAAGGAGAGACCCATACTTTTCCTCACACGTACATTTAGGCATTGTATAACAAATGCGTTCTTTGTCATGTTTAATGACAATAAAATAATTTTCAAGAGCGGGCAAAGCTGTTCCCGAAAGCGGACAATTTCCCCCCTCTGGCTACGACCCTGCTTATCTTAATCATGGTAATGTTAATGGTGTTGTTAATATGGTGCTATTCTCAATAACATTCATGGTAGAAAAGTTCTTGACAAATGTTAACCCGGATGTTAGTCAATTCTAGGTACTAATAACACCACGTAACCATTAACATGGTGACAGGGTAGCCCATTTGCCGCCTGAGATTTTGTATCGCTTTAACAAAAATTTCATGAGCGGCTGCAAGCACTACAAAAAATACGAAATATTTATTAACCTAATCAAATAAGTCATATAATACAGTCAAAATGATGTAAAAAATTCCCTTTGACCTGGCATTTTATTGTGAAACGTGTCTATTTTTACATATTCAAAATCCCTATTAATCCCGGCCCAGGAAATCAATCAAAATCCAAGATGGCGCCTGAACGTTGTATTTTTCATTTAAAAATTTAACATTTGGCATGTTTAAAATGCAAAAACAAAAATAGAAGAAAAACCACTAATTTCATTTTTATCAAAATGGCGGCCAGTTGAATATTTAGGCTATTTAGTTTTGAAATATTAAAATGGTCGCAATTTTCAAAATAATGAAATAAGGTCGATGGTTGTTTTTTATACTTTCATTTTTGTATATAAATAAAATGATAATAGGTATGAATCACTCAACTTGCATATTGTGGTGAATATTCTAGAAACCCCGATAGACATCGAGGCACCATAAAAGATTAGTCATCGGCGATAAGAAACGTAGACGAATGAGACGCATTCTTTCCGAGAAATATGACCTGTTTGTTCGAGATTATTCTAGAATATTGGGGAGCGTTCGAGTATTCAGGATCATTTTCAATTATTCAAAAAAATTAAAATGGTTTATCTGTTCTTTCGCAATGCATCATACTCTTCAATTGAACTTTAAATATCTTCATCTTGTATTCGCTGTGGGTTATTTCCTCAATTTGTTTCTTTACACTGACCACAGGAACTAGTACATTCCAAACCATTATTCGTTGTTGAAACACGTTCGAGGTAGCTCCAGTGCTGAGTGAAACCTTTTTGCCTTTCATTAAAAGTTACAAGTTTCTCCTGAAAATGTCTCATCTTATTTAACAAGATCCAGTTTAATAAAAAAAAAGGTGGTTTCCTGAGTTGCCAGCGAGCGTTTATCTGTCTCTGAATATCACAAACGGGTAACCTTTCACGACCGAATTGTTTGGATCATTAAGAAAAAAAAACTGTAAGTAATTTAAGATTTTCATTTTTATTTCATTGTTGACCACCTGCGTGCGAGGTAATATGCCCAAACAAGCTTTGTTGTCATTGTTTTATGTGTTCGGCATAATTGTTTGTCATTGTCCTTTGTGCGATCATATTTTAATGATTTAATTAGACATGATAGACCTAAATTCTAAAAGTGGTTTCAGTGCTCTTGAAAAATAACCTAGAGAGAACTAGATATTGATTTCGCACTATTCAGAAAATTTTAGTAGGAAGGCTTTCACAAAAATGCGTTCCATATTTTTAATTATCTGTAGTTTCTTACTATCTTAAATATGCAAAAACTTAATGTATAATCTCTTAGATATTTTTTGTTGGTCGCAATTGCAAATTGCTATGATTTAATAATATATAATTTAATATAATAATGCAGTATAATAATAATTTAATTTATTAAGAACTTGTATTACTAAATTCGGAGAACATTACTGTGATTTATTACTAATTATAACAGTATTTACTATTGATGTGCGACAGTAACTTCGTCTTTTGCTTCTAGGCACACTACCATAATGTGCGGTTGGCCTCTCTTGGAAACGCGTATTTTTTTAATAAAGTGCTAATAGATAATGTATTGTTTAAATGCACGCTATCAGATAAGTTTAATTGATAATCGAAGGGCTGGTAAACTCCTTTGCAAGGTTACAACCTTTCGGTTTTTACAAGGTGTGTTGGCCCTTTTAACAAACAAATTTGAACGCCTGTCACATAACAAAATTCAAAATGCAAATATGCTCGACTGTTTTTCGGTTTCCATATATAGATAGACATTACGGTAGACAGTAGAGCGAGGTACATACTTGAAAGAGCTCCAACTGGTGTAAATTGAATTAATTTGTATACTTAATAAACAAATTGGTAGAATATCTACAAATAAACCGCGTTAACGTATAAATATTATGTCTGCGTCTTTATACGTGTCTTGTAGTGTGTATCATTAAAACTCTTATTTAAACCGACTTTATATACGAGCTAGACGAATAGTAATAGAGTAAAACGCTTTTATTGTGTTAAATAGATGTATACAAATAACCATCCCCTTTTTACCTAATTAACCTATGTAACTAAAGTTAGATAATTTATTCTGCGTTTACCCTACGGTAGAATGTTTAATTTAATTTGAAATTTACATTACGAAATTGTTTTAATAAATACAATTCTCTGCTTGTAATGTAATGGTAACCGAGGGCAGTTCGGTGTAAAATTATACGATTTGCAATAATTACACTTATCGGGGGTCACAGAGTTAACAGTATTTACAATTGTTTTTGGATAATGCTATGCACTGCAATCTTACGATTTTCGCAACATGTGTTTACATTTTGCTGTACTTCGTAGGTTAATGAGGAGGAAAAGTAAACATGCCCAGATGTTGAAGTATACACGAGATAACAAAAAAAAAAGGTAAAATACCTCGTCGGCTACATCCTAATTAATAATTTTTTATGCAGGCACCAAAATTACTCTTAACCTACCCCATGCACTACCAGGGAACCGAGCAAGTTTTTTTTTGCAAAATGCAATCACATGGTCAGTTCTACAACAAAAAATGAAGGCATCAAAATTAATCAATTTAATGTAAAATTTCTACACTCTAGAACAAGTTTATTTTCCATGTCATCTTTCTTTATATAACGCAAGAAACTTTTAATCTGTACTACATCAACTACTCAACGAAAAAGTTCAGTAAGCATGGTGAGATTCCGTTACAGTTGAACAAACGTTGTTTATAAAAATTCCATTTCTATATAGTGTTGTATAAACAACATCTTGTAGTCTTGTAGACGTTGTTTCGGTTTAAAAACATAAAATAATAACGCGACACCCTATATATGAGGAGTATTTCAGTATTTTAAAGTAAATCGAGGGGAGCAGGGGGCCATTTACAAATAAGTACAGAATTGGTTTATTTCAATTGAGTTGGTGATTTTGTAGTGTTACTTTTCCTTTTAAAATATTTTTTTAATTGCGTACTTTTTATGTAATTTATTTGTTTATGACAAGAGGTTTTGTTATCGGGTGAGATTTAATTAACGCACGGTTTTTAAAAAATAGATATTGGATTATGCAGGTGTTCAATGATGTGCGCATTCGTTCAGCGTAAGTGGGGAGGCGTTCTGTCGAAGCTAGCGTTATCAATGCTAATTATGGTTGGCGCTTTATGTGTAATAATAATAATAATAATAATAATAATAACTTTATTGTCTGTGATCAAGTACCTTGACATAGACATCGTCATACATTCAAACATTTATGGACAATTAAAATTTTAAAAAGTCAATTAGGAACAGTGTAAACGCTAAAGTACATGTTACAATTAAAAATCACTCATTGAATAAAAACAACGTTCGACTAAGTATTTTTTTAGATTCGTTCGATACTTCTTAATGTTTGTGATGTTTTTAATATATAAAGTAAGTAAAAACCGGAAGGAAATTAATATTATTATGGAAGTGTTTTTTCGTTAAATACTGCACACAAGAGGCTGCAGGGAGGTGGTTCGCGACGGTTGGAAAAAGCGTGTACGTTTCCTTTACGCTGTGCGTACCCATTGCACGACCCGGATAGAGCCTTTATACCAGATTTACCTTCCCCTAACTAAGAATAGTGTCTCAGATGTACACACAGCAATATACAAATTGCATAAAAATTCTTATTGTTCTATTTAATTCATTCTGAATTAGTAACTCGAATATGACCAACAAACGAACAAAGATTGTTAAATAGCTTCTTTTGTAAAGAATTGAATAATATTTTATATTCAACATTTTTCACTCAGTAATAAAAGAGACAGAAGCAGAGTAGAATTTGATTTTGTTGACTTTCGGATACGCGCAAAACCGCATTTTTTGTGAAAAATAGATAGATTTTCTTGAGTGGATGTCGCTAGGGGGATTGCGACGGGGCGCCGACTTAGAAGTAAAGTGGAACTATTGGCGAGGTTAACAAAATTCCATCAGCAACGGTTTGTAGTGAACCCTATAAGAGGTCCTGCCCTTGTAATGCCATGAACTTTGTTTGGTAAGTAGAGGCTGAGAAAGAACGCACAAACTCGTGTCATTAAGTCAACAAGTCTTCGACGATTCCTGAGAGCGTGGCTATGCAATCCATTGCTAAGTGTAGAAAAGTGATACCTAGGGTGATAGGTCTTGTATAACACATACTTTTGTGAAGAAATTTTTCTCTGAATCAGGAACATACCTTAGCCTTGATCAAAGTTTCTAGTTTATTTTGCGAATTGGATCATCACAAATTGTTGGGAAACACCGGATCTAATGTATTATGACTGATAAGTAGCACTGATGGTTTCGCAAAACTTTTCAGGAGAGATATTATATGAACACACTTTGGGAATATAATTATAATTATTTACAAAAAATTCCCCTTTAGTTTTCTAGAAAAAATGCAATCAAGTATTTGAAATCACAAGAAGTTGCCATTTTTTCGGAATCCCTCACTTGGTTCCATCCTGTATGTACAACCTTACGGTATACGCACACATTTTTGAGTCATATTGGTTTCGTCCTGAAAGCTGCGTTTAGTTTACGTGTGTTGATATTTTTGTGTTATTTAATACAAATAGTCATCTTTGCATTTCTTTTACAATTGATTTGTGTTTTGTATGCAACATTTTTATTTTTTTGATAATTTTCCATCTCTATTTTTGAAATTGACTTGAATGGCGAATCACGTGTTTTAAACAGTTGACTTTTATTGTTTGAAATCGCTTTCAATTTTGGTGTAAATGTTTGCTCAATGTATGTTTATGTTTTGATTACATGGTCTCGGTCCCTTGACCCCAAGTTAAATTTATATTTTTTTTAAATGATCCATCGTTCCTCTAAATGGGGTTAAGTGATATCAAAGATTAAGAAAATCGGATCTCAAAGCCTTATTTATTGTTGTATTATTTAAACACGACTATAGTTTCGGCGATAATCGCCATCATCAGGTGAACTATAAATTAATTAAACTTGCTGAGCTGAGCTGATTACTTACATTAATTATTATTGATGGAAGGTGTTGTTAAACATTGAAGACGGGTTGAAAATGAAAAGAATAGAAGGTGCTGAAGATACATTTTTTGAAATTTTTGACCTACGAATGATAAAGCTATAGCATAACTACATGTTTCAATTTCAAATTTCAAAATTTCATTTCAAAAAATGTAACTTCAGCACCTTCTATTCTTTTCTTTTTCAACCCGTCTTCAATGTTTAACAACACCTTCAATCAATAATAATTAATGTAAGTAATCAGCTCGTAAATTAGATCAATTTTGTAAGTTTAATTAATTTATAGTTCACCTGATGATGGCGATTATCGCCGAAACTATAATCGTGTTTTAATAGTACAACAATAAATGTATGGGGAAGGCTTTAAGATCCGAGTTTCTTAATCTTTGTTAAATTTATGTATTTGGTAATTCATTTTAATATGTGGATTGTTTGCTCTATGTACTGACTTGTTTGTAAACTAACATATTTTGCACCGTGAATGAGATTGTATCTATATTAGTTACCACACCTAATGCCGTGATTGATCTCGAATTTCAACTGTACGCTCGGATACCACGGATGAAGGGCGAGTTACCTATTACAAAAAAAGCTCTTCAGTTTAGAATCTTAGTGCCATATGAGTTGCAATTCACTAATTTTCACATATTTTGTAGTTTAATTTGCCCTCCAAGGCTATTTAATTTTCCATGATGCTTTTAACAAAAGGATTTTTATTGCACCAAAGATGAGTGACATCCTGTGCATTTCACCCTTTCTCAGAACTTCTGCTACCTGCTTATGTACCCTAAAATTGTTTTTAACATTGACTGCAAACAATTTATTATTCAAAAGTCAAGATTGTTGAATAATTGCACTTGGCATTGAATTAATTACTTTATACTAATATTCTGCCACGACTTGTTTGCGATGTTAATTAACGTACTCCTTACACTATTTGGACCGGATAATAATAACATTATTTGTTATTTAGCAGGATGACTTATTTCGAATATGTGAACCTCCTCGATTTTAAAATCTCGACTTGTGCATTGAAGGTGAAAGCGCAAATAAGCCACCTAACATACGCCAGAGATATATTTATGTGTACCTAGTTATTTTTATGTGTCCTAGAAAACTGCCGATATTGCTAATTCTTTTAGTTAATTCTCTTGACATGTAATGATTGAATATTGGTTATATGTGAACCTTTTGCTAAGTCGGTGCAAATCTGTCACCTATCGAACCCTACAGATATTATATATTTTGTTTATGTTTATGTACGAGTATGTCGATGGTTGCTCTGTTAATATTGTTGGTGTAATTTTATATTATGCATTCATGCCATTACAAACAATGAATTTTATTATTACACAGTTTAATATTAATTTGTCGGCTGTCTTTTCTTCTTTTTTCCCCAGTCTATTTTTATATTCCTACTCAGTGAACTACCAGTTTCAAAGTGTATTCTTGCAATGTACATCTACATAATTTATTTCGACTAAATTTCCGAGCTTTCACAATCTTCATAATGATAACAATAATTATTAAACAAACTTTTCACAATTTTAGTGTTTTATTTTGCGTTCCCTTCCTACGGTACTTCAGATAATGGGGCTCTGGTTTAGACTTCTGGATTTCAAATTTAAGCGGGATCGGGATTGGTAGTAGCGAAACACATTAAATAATAAGCAATTAGACAGGGCTGTCGGGATTAACGATCCGCCATTGTATATAGGTGGTAACGAATTAACTCGAAGTAGAAGAGGGTTATCCTAGGGGTTATCTTTGGAAAAGACAAGAGGATTCGTGTTTTGGCATTCGAAGCGACCTATACTAAAAAATATTCGGTTTTGAGGCTGAACGAGAAAACACGTAGCTGCCAAAGAAATTAATTACGCAAACGAAAAGTTCTAAACGGATATGAAAAAGGAATTTCGAAAATAGTAGTTATTATATTACGACCGTTCTGTCGTCCACTTTTTTGGAAAAATTAACTGTGAAATTTCGTGTTCAAACCTAGTACAAGCATTTAACTAAATCCTCGACTAAATCCAATAAAATTGGAATCATTTTCGTGTTTAAATGGAGGAATTTTCATGGACTTACAATTAAATAATTTTGCGAGATCAGTTGAGGTAAAGGTGTTCAGTTACAAAGAAAATTGCAGACACTCACAACTTCCGCTGTGTAACCAAGCAGTGTCCCTCTTCATTCAACGAACCAAAGTATTTTATTTCGGTAAACGAAGAGTTAGAACAAATGTTGTGGTAACTTCGTTAATGAAGAAAAAGGGCCCAACGTTGATAAATTTCTAACTACTGATAAAGGTCTAAAAAACTGTTATTTGGTGAAAATTCTCCTTATGTTATTATAAAACTTGTGAGTAATCAATTCTGTGAAAACCAGTATATTTGCTTGCTTGTAATTACAACAAAGTACCTGAATTTTAACTTTTGGATGCCTACGATCAAAGAAGTTTAGGTCCTGTGAAAACTCACCGAAGGATTGCTGTCCGATCGTCTACCATCTTCACTCGTCCTCTTGTCCTTATACGATCCACGGTTCTTTCGACCACGTCCTTCAGGTAACTATTCGCTCTTAGCACACAACCAAGCCACATTCTTTTCCTTCTCAAAATTGTTTTATACAAAGGTCTTCCTTATATTCTTTCTAGTACTTCTTCGTCCCTAATCCTGTCAGAGCACTTTTATTCACAGTAAGTTTGTAATAAATTGTTACTGTTTTTGTCCTTACTTAGTATCTTTGTGTTTGTTTCTTTTAACGTGAGCAATAGTTATATTTACATACGATTGTATTGTATTGCCTGTATTTATTTCTACTCCTCGAATAAATATCTTATCTTATCTTTATTCCAAGCTTCAATTAATCTTTCGTTATCCTTTTTCGAAATGGTCCACATTTCCTATCCGTATAGCATAAAACTCCATACAAACCAGTTCGCTATTCTTTTCCGTAGATTCATGTCCTTTTTACTGCACTTTACTTACTTTTTGATCTTTTGTCATTCCAATGCGCGTCTATATTTTTTTCCAGTTTCTCCAATGAAGCCATTTTCCAGCGAAAGTACAATAAAAGTGAGAATTTTCAGTAAGTAACCGTATAACTTAAGACCTTCTGCAGAGGCACATCTAAAAAGCACTATGCAGGTCACTCTGTAATTGGGCGCAAGCTGCTACGGGGGTTCCTTCTGGACTTGAAAATTACCATCGGTTCCGCCCGGCAAGGCAAACCGTCTTCTTCTCAGGCTGCTCAATCGATAAAAATAAATGCTCCGGCTAACTCAAATCGGTGGGCTTTTAACTCTTTTGAAACTGCGTAACAAACCTTAACCTGCCGCCTACCAGTCTCCTGCCTCAACTCCTACTCCTCTCTTTCCTTCCCCTCGTTCTTCGTTAAAGACATAGGCACATTGAACCCAAATAGATAATATATTTAAATGATATTAGAGATACAAACAAATTACAGGGATCTAGCAGTTCTTCTCTCCTCCTTGTAAAAACAATAGCTTAACAATGACAACTAAACTAAATAAAAAATCCTACCAGGTGAGACTAATTTACTCAAGGGGTGGCCATCCTCTACAGTTTGAAAATTGCAACAACAGGTAATCGTTTTTTACTCCAGCGTGGACTGGGACTTATTTAAATAAACACAACAATTTATCCTACTCTTTGGTAATCGTTCATTGGACTTTAATAAACAATCAAATCAAAATTTTTTCTATAGCTTCATTACCAAAAAGTGGGGTTTTACAGAACGTTACAAATTTAATTAGACTAACCTTTACAATATTTGTACAGCCGATCTTGTGAACTGCTCTTTCCTCTGGTACAGGGTGGATGTGATGAAACCTGACACTTAGGTCTCTGTGACTTCCTAGGGGGTGGCTTGAAATTAACACACGGAAACAAAATCCACGGTGCCCATCCTTCCTCGGAACGAAAGCAAAGTTTAGTGTTTGAACTGAAGCTTAGTCCAGGAAATCCTTCGCGTGGCGAGTGGGAGACGGCTAGTTGCCAAAGTTTCTACACAGCAGGTGTATTTAATTTAAACAGTGACCCCTACTATTTCCATCCACCGGCTCTTAGAGTTTATTAACTTTGATCGCCTGCGGGAGACGGATTTTTGAGTTAGCGGCACGGCAGAACACAAATTTTTATGATCACTATCCGACGGTAAACCGCGATTTGTTCTTGGGTGGTTCGACTTATTATTTCACCAGCTCTTCTTGGGGCAAATATCTCTCCAAAACGCAGCGCTCCTTCGACAAATGACCGTACGGCACTAGTAGGAAATTCCACCTGGGGTGGATCCCGAATATCGGCGCCTTGAGGACTAGGGCAGCACTTTGAATTATATATCCTCGAGAAATCACAACGTATCCTAACGCGATTCACTGCATCCAAAGTAAACTGGGGTGAAGCTCAAGGGTTCGCCAAAATATCACCTGATCGGAACCTGGGTCTTCGTCGCCAAAAAATCAACGCGAAAAGAAAATAACACTTCGAAACGGGTGCAAAAAGCACGCAACTGCGAGCAACCGAAATAAACCGGTGGCTCAAACCGCTAGGTACCCCCAAAAAAAGATCACTCAAGGTACGTGTTGACCCCTTGACGTACTAACCGCGAGTCTCCCCAAAAACGATCCCCTTCTTCAGAATTGAAATGAGAAAACCACACCTAAATTACCATAAAACAAAAATGGCTCCCGCTAGAAATTCTCCCATTGGTTTAGATAAAGAAGACTTAACTCACTCTAACTTCGTCGTCAACCTCCAGGATCTGCTGAATAAGCTGATCTCACGGTTTTCTGCTGACGAAATGAAGACCCTTATCTCTTGATGGCTCGGTGCTATATCCGCTCCTATTCTCGGTCTAGACGGCGCCTTGGGTGATAAACGAACGACAAAAACTCGCATTACTCATGATGACGTCAATCACTTTGCACTCTTCCCACGACGAAATTAAATCTGAGCGAAATTAAATCTATCGGACCATAGTCTTGAGCGAACCGAAATGCCCAAACACAAAATTTCTAACCGGAACAAATAATGAAATATACAGGGTGACCTGCACTATCATGACAAGAAATTTCGAATTTTTTAATGAAATTTGGCGCGAAATAAAACCACTCGTTACAAAGCCTGTTGGGGGTCCAGAACAAGAGAGGGATAATAAATTTAAAAAAATTAATTTATCGTACGGCAAATTAATAGAATTTGCAAAGAAAAATTGGAGTCGCAAGAAAACTGTCAAGTCAATTAATTTCAAAGCAAGGAAGTTCAACCCTTCGGATGAAATAGCGAAGTTTATTTCATGTTCGATCCAACGTAAAAAAACACCATTTTGCTAATGAAGTCTTATGGAGTTTTCTTACGAAAATCATGTTCGCTGACATTTATTTCAAAACACAGGGCAAACCGAAATAGATACGTGTATATACGACAAATTGTAGAGTACAACTTTTCCTACAAAACATTTCGCGAGGACATATGTCAGTTTTTGAATTAGATACACACCTGTCATCGCAAGGTCTTTATGCGCGAACAGTGCAAAACGCGAGTATGAACAGATTTAAGCACGTGTTGTTTGCAGACCGCGGAACACGGAATCGTGCACTGATATTTAAATGTATTATTTAAAAACGGATTTTTTTGTAGGAAATTTAATCCTCTACAATTTATCTTGCATACATTTTCACCACTCGCATGTTAGTAAGGGAGGTATTGCATTGGGGTAAAAAATGACCCCCACTTTTTTTACGGAAATACACGTTTTGAAGGAATCCGAATCAAACAAAATCTCGATGAGGTCAGTCCGTCTGTACTCTCATTTCAGGCTAAATGGCTAAACCGATTGGAATACACATATTCTTAGATATAAAAGAAACGGCTTAAAAGTCTTTGGACAGGACGCGCACGTGCAGATGTGCGGGTGGTAACTGTGCTAGCCGCAGCAAGCTTCCGTTTAGATTGGATTTTGAAATAAATGCGCGCGAACGTGATTTTCGTACGATACTCCACTAGCGGAAGTGCAGTGATACAACTGAATCTATATTTTCTGTTTCTTTTACATTGCATCGACCATAAACCTGATTCCTTTCGTGCGTACACCAAAGATAATGAGATCATACGCCTCTTATTATTTAACAAAGTGGATTAAACACCCCTGTAACTTAGCCAAAATTGGCAGTGTGAATATAAAAAGGGTAAAATAACGAATTGAAGACTCCAAATAGTATTTTCCTGGTCCTAAGTGCAGAAATTTAAGAAATATACATTTTTAACGCATTTTATTAGAATGAAAAAAATGTGCTATTGTTTGCGTTTTTTCCGTCTTTCTGTCCGGACCCACTTCTGCCGTGTTGAACAACTTATAGGAGAATGGTCTAGAGTCCTGACATTTTTTTGCAATAGGTAGTGTATACCTTGAAGGTGTACCAGACGGCTGTCATGAATTAGTTCCTGAGATGCTGTTTTTGAAAGTATAACGTCCATAACTTTTACATGGGACAATCAATTGGCCTCAGATTTTGCACGAATGACTAGTGGTACTAAGTACAAATTTTGAAAATGGGGAGGGGGGTGAATGCACGTTCTACCCTTCATGGTATTCTAATTGAAGGTCTCAACAAAAAGAACTGTTTTCTACCAACTACCGAAAGTCTAAAACCGTTTGTCGGAGGAAAGTACACTCAAATGCCAAATGAATCGTCTGGACGAGACATATCTATTGGTGATATCAAACTTTCAGTGCAAATATCTGCAGAACGGAGTGTCGGAGGAGGGTACTCTCAAAGGGCGAAAAGATCGTCTGACGGGACACCTCTAAAATCTCTAAAATGTTGGAGGAAGGTACCTAGCTACCTACAAAGGGAAATGGCAATAATTCGGAGAATTTTTCTAATCTCTTGCATTATATAGCGTAGATTTTGAATATATGCCAGGAGGCCTTTAAATATTTATGTGTAAAGAGCCCCCTCCCCATTAATCATCTACCAAGAAAGTAAACATCGATAAATAAGCATGCTACTACCTTATAACCCAACCATTTACTAAGTCTAAAAAATGCGCTTTATCTGCACAAGGGTTGTACACCATTTATACTTGTTGGATTCTACAAACAATTTTAGGTCGTTTTCGGTAATTTATACGAGGTTGGTATTCACCTTTAATAGAGGGTGTAAATTAACCGTACGTCATTAAGGTAAGGAGTAAGCAATCTTTCCCACGTAAATGGGGGTCCAAAGTGTTTCTTTTGAGAGCTAAACGTCGCAGAGAATTGTCTGTCTGTACATCTGTCCGTCTGAACCAATACTAATACTCCAGTTTTTAATTTAAGCTTTTCCATTGTTGTGGTTTCTTTCTTATACGGTGTAGCACAGCTTCGAGACCAGAACGACAAATTTTTTTTTTGATTAGTCGCTTCCTTCCCGAGTTATTAATGATTTTGTGCGAGGAAAATGCGCTCTCGTCGGGAGCGAGGAAGCTCGTTTTTAAATTGTTTTAAATATCTTCTGAATGTAAGAGCAGAGCGAACTCGTTTTTTGTATTTTGATTGGCGGAATTGGGTATTTGAAATTTACTATTTTTTCCTTGACATTTCCTGTTCCAAGATTCCGAGATACCAAACTTCGTCGTGGGTTCATCGCACCCCCGTATATGGATGGCTCAGGAAAAAAATGTATTAACTACATTTTTTCAAACGAAATATTTTAGACCCAACGATTATTTGGAAAAAATCTTATTTTGTTGCGCTCTACCACCCCTTACACCAAATTTGGTACTAAACGTGCATTCTTTCAATTAGTGCGAAGAAGTGAAAGTGTTCTAGGAAAGAAAGCGTATTTTGTCGGCGTCTGTTTGTCTACCTGTCTGGAACTGTAACTCTTATTTACGTCTAACGCTGAGCGCTGAGTTCATAGATGATCACACATGGAAAAACCTGACAGGTTTCGCTTCTTCATTATCACATTTGCTATCCGGTTATAAACCGGTAACCATGCATTCAACGATGAAAACAGAAGGTGCACTAGGCGAATGTACTATACAGGGTGGTGACTTGCGTAACGCATCATAGGGATTTCAATGTAAAATTCATAACATGCGATTATTGGCTCCCCAAATTATTTTAGAGCAAAAATGTATTAAGGTTTTTTGTAGAAAAAAAATGTTTACGTCAATCAACCGTATTAGTTTTCAATTTTTTGCATAGTAAAGAGGGAAAATTGGAAAAATAAAACCCCCATCTTTTTCAATAATCCGTGAGGCCATGGAATTTTATAATACAAAAAGATATCCAGTTATCAATTAGGAGCAGTTCGAAATGGATTTTATGATCGAGTTGGTTACTGTCTTGCAGTTAATGGTGACTTATTCGAACATTTATTGTAAATTGTTATATTAGGAAACCGTTTTTATTAATTTGGTCTTTCTTTATGTTGAATTCGCTGTTCTAAATATAATACTTTTTGATAGAATTTGATTTGTTTTATAGCAGACATTCCATGGCATGACGGATATTGGCGTAGTTTTTGTATTAGAAAATTCCATGGCATCACAGATTATTGAAAAGATGGGGGTTTTATTTTTCCAATTTTCCGTCTTTATTATGCACAAAATTGAAAACTAATATGGTTGATTGACGTAAAAAATTTTTTTCTACAGAAAACCTAAATAGATTTTGACTTAAAAAATCGTTGACCGATCTATATCATTTCATTTCATCTGGTAAAGAAGAGGATAGAGAAGAATTGGAAGATAAATACTCAAATTTAACTGTAATCGTATAACAGTGTATTAAATTGTTGGTAGAATTTTGAAAATTGTATCGCCTTTTTAGCGCATTTCCACAAAAATAAAAAAAAAATGCGCTATTGTGGTCACTTTGTCCGTCCGTCCGTCCGTCCGTCCGTCCGCTAACTTTGCGACGCTACTAGTTTTTTATCTTAAGAGCTATTGTTCTACTTTTTTCGCTATTTGGTTCGTTATGGTGTCGAGTCTTGTACCAAAGGAAGGAATTTTTTCTGTACCGCTTACAAAAAAAGTTATTGTAAAAAAAACAAAAAACCGTTTTTTTTTGTTCCATAATTTTACACTTTTGCCGTTTATTAACGATCCTAGAGATCGTTTATAATTTTGCATTGCTATCTGTCGCCTGCCGGTTGGTCTCTCCGTCTGTTACTTTGTCTGTCTGTCCATCTATCTGTCCGTGTGAACGATAACTTTGTTTAGAAATGTTCGATCGCTTTTACATCTCCGTTAGTTATGAACTGAATTGCATGAAATTCAATATGGGCATAGCTTTAGCCATATAATACGCAATGCCAAAAGTTGAATCGAATCGATTCAAAATTCACAGTGCCCTTTTCGCATCTCGACCATTTATAAACCGAATTGCAAACTTTTTTACTTATAAAAGTATTTGAATGAAATTTGATACATAGGCACTTGGAATAAAGGAAAATCAAACGCCAATTTCAAAATTTGGTTTTGCGCATGCGCAGTGCCAACTTTTTTTATTTATGGAAGAATTTAAATGAAATGTGATACATAGGCACTTGGAATAAAGGAAAATCTAGCGCCAGTTTCAAAATTTTATTTTGCGCATGCGCCGTGCCAACTTTTTTATCTATGGAACTATTTAAGTGAAATTTGATACTTAGGCGCTTGGAACAAAGGAAAATCTTAGTTTATTAGTTAGTTATAGTAAATTAGTTTTAAAATTTAGGTTTGCGCATGCGCAGTTCCAACTTTCTTATTTAGAAAAGCATTGAAATGAAATTCTTCTCATAAACTGAAATTGAAGTAGCACGTCAACAATGGATTGCCCATGTGCAACGCTATCTTTCATATTTGTGGCGGGATTTTTACGATTTTAACAGAAGTTGCATCTTACAAATGGGAAATGAATGCAAGTGGAAATGCGCTTTATGTAAATCGTTTACGATTACTTTTTAACTTGTTATTTTTTATCCGATTCGAAGAAAATTTGCAAATTGCTAAGTAGGTTGCGATGCCACATTCTCTGCATTTTAATTTCCTGAAGTTCGCCATTAGTGAGAACAACAACAATAGATTTTGAATTTCAATCACGTCCTCCATTGTAACCGCCATTTCAAAAGGTCATATTTGTGGAATGACGTAAAAGTTTGCCAATGCAAATAAAAAACTCATCCGTTTGTTGTAATTTAAAATAAGTTTAAATGGAATTGTCCCAGAAGAGAGAAAACAACCGTATACTTAGTACTTTCATTGTTCCTGATGTGGTATTTTCAGTGGAACGGTTTTCTGTTCTTACATATTAAGAACACGTTTATGCGTTTATTTTATTGTGAAGGGTACCAGTTTTAATGATAATTAAACGTAATGTAAAGAGTAAATTTTAAAAGTTTCGAGTTGGAATATATTGGGCACGTAAAATATAATGAAGATATGCTCAAAATGGTTAGGGGGGAACACAGAGAAACAAAAATTACCAGCGCAGAGTAATGGTAAATGGTAAACCCCTATGTATAATACATTATTGAAAAGCATGTAAAGGTATTCAAATGTAAGATGGCAAAAAATATCCAAAATCGTATCATGTGTTTTATGATACCATGACTACCACAGTCTATCTTAATAACTAATCTTAATTAACCGTAATTTCGCATTCATTTCCTATACTTAGGTACCGTTGACAACTATAATCTTTAAAGAGCTCCCCAATGACACATCACACGTATCTGCAACTTGTTGTTTTGGGCATTTCTTGATATTACATACATACGTGTCCGACCTATTCCAACTGGCCACTTTTCACATTCACACACTGTATATGACTATATGAGTAGTGTAATATCCCAAGAATAACTTCCTAGAAAAAAAGACTACCACTTTTTTATTTGGAGAAAATTACCAGCATACCTATTGTCATTCTTCCGATGTCCAATGTGTTCTAGACACAACCACATAAATCCCAGGAGTAATTTCCATCACACAAAGTTCGTTTAAACGTAATATTTCCTAAACTGACCACAACTTCAAGGTTACATGATGTTCACTAATAAATTAATAAAGTTATGCAATCAATAACAATATTAATTGCATTTAGGCATTAAATCGCCATTTATTTCATACTGTCCGGTAGATGTTCGATTACACTATCAATTTGAGTCCGGTAGGTGAGTTATTACAGCATCAGAACCGGTAAGTGTCGCTAAGCAACACTTACCGGACTAGCAACACTTACCGGACTGCTATCTGTATGTATCAAATTTGACATCTTCACACAATTAATTAAAAACAGAAAAAAGGTAATGCGATTTTTACAATATAACGAGATTTTGTAATCTTTGAAATGAAATAATGATACAGAACAGACTTACAGTATGAAATAAAATACGTTACGATATACGTCCGGTAGTACTTGTAACAGTACTCGTTAAGACATTCTTGACTCGGCTCCTGACGTCGCCTCGTCCATAATGTCTACCTAGTACTGTTACAAGTAACCTACCGGACTTATAACGTAAATAACTATAATTAGTCCAGTCAAATTACGGTTTGGGCTGTATGTTGTCACTTCACTCAACGACACCAAGCCTATCCTATGTAAAAAAATTCGCTGAATCCGAAAATCATAGTCCCCCTGGCCGGAAACGCCCGGAACATATTGGCCCGTATGAATAAAAATAAGCAAATGCTTATACTTGCAAAATTCAAAGTAAATACTCGTAACTGCCCCTTCATACTGGTCTGCTTAGCAGCGCTGCATTGCGTCCTGTCCTTCTGCTTAGAATCGCTGCTAAGTCGCCCAGTGCGAAGGAGCACTTACGAGTATTTACTTTGAATTTTGCAAGTATAAGCATTTGCTTATTTTTATTCATACGGGCCATTGTTATAAACAAAAAACAAAGAAAAAATGGGAAAATGTCGTGTTTTTTCACATTTGACTTCGAATATCTCGATAACTATTGCTCGGAGGGAAAAAAGAATAGAAATGAACTTGTTTAGAATAAAATTTTCTATAAGATACAGTTGGTCCGGAAAGCTCATTTTCAACTGTTATTGTTATTTATGGAAAAATGTAAAAAAGTAATCCAAAATTAACACTTGGTTATTACTAAGTAAAATTCATCCGATCTTTTTGAAAATCCGTATTTAGTAACTGCTTTTGATAAAAGTGATTAATTTTTGATAAATGCACATCTCCAGATGGGTTCCAACCCATAAGCTTTCATGTAGTGGACGTCTTCTTCCCAAGAAAATCGATATATAAATAACGATTTTGACAATTCTTACCCAAAAATATGTTAGTCGCGAAAAATACACCTAGACCACTTCTTGGGCATTGGGCAATCGAGTTTCTCACGAAAATCGATGCATAAATAACGATTTTGGCATCCTTTAGGTAAAAATATTTTGGTTACCAAAAATACACATCATGTAGGCATGTGATAAACGCCAAATTTAATTTTTGATAGTTGCACCCCACCACAGAAACTGTTTATCAACTCTAGTTCAATTGACAAGTGTCAAACTTTGAACTCGAGTTGAAAAACTCCACTTTCTAGTTTCTTGTCTAGTTGTACAAATAACTATGTGAGTAATAGTGAAAATCGCGCTAATTTACAATGTTTTGATTCTTTGGTTATAGTCCGTAATCTTTTCGTTTTTTGGTTGCGATTAATCGATTGCTCCTTGGTACCCATTGTCCCAGTTATGGGGATTATCGATCCTGGGTATGTCAACCCGGACATCAATGGTCTGGAATGAAACATCTGCGAAAAATATCACTACTTTGACAGTAGAGAAAGCAATGAGAAAAACCAAGTTTGAAGTGAGTCACTTCTGATAAATCATAAGATCATAACCATTACAGTATACGGATCAAGTCTGGTACGAAGTCGACGGTCAAATTAGACATTCACGAATCGAATCTGATCTGGTGGTCTCTGTAAATTGACTGTAGAGTATCTTGACCACTAAACAAAATGAGATCCTAACTAAACGATGGACTTACATAAAAAATTCTGGATTTTGTCCAAAAATCTTTTCTTTATTTGTTCCATGCGTATTTATTCCACTCCCTCTTCTTTGTACAGATGCTTTTATCTCTTACTACATTATGTTAACTTCCAACTTTTTTCCACGATCATTTGAAGTAAGTAAAAGCCGCGGTACAACTCTTTAGTAAATGACGTCTTGATTCCCTCGAATTTGCCTCTAGATATTATCGAACATGAGAAGCTGATAGTTATATAGCAACTCCTACAGTCCTAGCCTTCCTTTCTTCCCGATTTTCATTGTGACCAAAGGAAAAGTTATACTTGAATTGTGCTTGTGTATATTCTAGACAAATTAACAGGAACTGCAGTAGACGTGACGACCAACGGAGACTATGTGTTTCTAGGACTCATCAAATTATATACAAAACCAATACAGGAAAAAAGAAAAACTGGGAACCCTGGTCTGACCTTCCTCTCAGAAATATATATCGACCATAAATAGTTGATGATGATGTTGATTTTTAAATATTACTCAAATTGCATAACAACTACTGTAGTCAAGTGCATAAGCTAACCCCTATTCGAATTCCTCGAATTACCGCAATGCCAAAACGACACGTAATAAAAATACCGCGTGATTTAAGTAAAGTGCAGATCGACCTAAATTATTTAATAAAAATTTCCGACACGCAGTCATTATTCAGACAGCAGTGGCAGCAGGTATGGAAATGCGTACGTCACCTTGTGCACCTTGACACGGTTCATATACGATTCCAACATTCTGTATGAAGTACGTAAAACAAGTATTTAATTATTGTTTACATATTACCCAATGTACATATTGCAAAAATTTTTTGTAGCGATCACGAGCGTTCGTGTACTAATTTATCATTTGGAGAACAAGAACTTTCGCCTCGAACCATTTTAATCTTAGTACATTATGAAGATCAATTTTGATTTCTGGTATCACCCGGAAAAATGTATGGGAAACTGGTACTGTAATATTTACCAAACTTCTTCAATACAGAAAAGTCATACACGATGGGCGTTTCACCGGAACCGAAAAATATTTCTTGTTGCATAAGATATTTATTGGCATTTAGCAACTTTGCCAATAAAACAATTTCCTAATTTTATAATTACGGGGGCAAGGTGAATATTTTTGGGCCTGTCAGCGAGCGGACGCCACTTTTTTCTCAGAGTTGTACGTAGCTATGTGCACAGTAAATCCCGATATCGTTTTTGGTGGCTTACCTTGACAATTCGTTAAAACTTTTGTAGATCATCGTAACTCTTTTAATAAAAGGTTGTGGTTTCATAGAAAAAGGCACGACTTCGATTTATCTTCACATAAATATTTGATGCAATCATCAAATCTTAACTAAATTAAATGAATTACAATAGCAATAAAAATCAAACAAGAAAATAATACACAAATACAAACAATTCTAATAGGGAAAACACTGATACACAAACCCAAAGAATATAAACCAACTTTGTGATTATTCGTAAGTAATCCCCCCGATTTACACTTAATGAATTGAAACATTCTCACACACCCCTGTAAGTGAGAAAGAACACATTTTGATACAGGACATCGGAATTTGTTGTGCCTCCGCTCGACAGGTCAATTTTTCTTATACATACACAACATATTTTACAACCTGTGTAAGGAAAACCTTTCAGTAGGGTTTGTATGTGTAAAGGTATCGTACAATACTCATTAATTGTGGTAGTTTAAAAATCGAAGCCTTTGGAAATTTAAGGGTAACGCTTGGGGTTTGTTTTTAGAAAATTCTTGAAAAATCCTTTTCATTGACATATCTTTGAAACAAATTATTTTAGATGTCTTCGAAACGTGGAAATTACAACGGTACATTTCCTTTAGGATTCAAATTTTTTCCGTCAGTTCTATTATTTTTAGGTCTGGTCGAAGGTTGCAGGATGCGTCATGGGATTTGACAGGGTTGGTGCTAGATAAGGAAAAGGACAAATTAGCGCAGTTTTGGCGCGTAACATTGAACCTGTTTGGTCTTTTTAGTGTACAAGTAATACCTTATATTACGAGAGTGTAAAGCTAGTTGAATGCAGACTATAAATAAAAATTTCATTGCCCGCTTATTTGCCTACGAAGAGGTTTGTCGTAAATAATATTCAGAAAACCTCATAGTTCAATTTTTGTTTCCATATTGCCCAGATTTAAGGCACCATCCTTTGGCTATAATTTAGGTAACGTACATTTTTTTATTTGTATGGAAAATAAAAATCGGTCGACGAACTTAATTGAAAGTAATCAGAAAGTTCTTAAAGGATATTTGCACATTGACTGAATGACGCAAAATTGCATTGTATTTAATTATGTTTGGATTCATCGAGAAGGAATTTTGGTTTTTCTTTCTTTTAATTTAAATTAGAATATTCCTATAAATGAGCTCAATGTTGTTAGCTATAAGGTGTTTATATTTTGTGTAAAAATTTCTATATTTATTATTATTGAGGATTAAATAGGGGTAAGGTGGTAACAGTGTAGGGTATAAATTTGTATTTATTTATTATCTGCAATTGAATCAGAATGGCAAGTTTTGATTTTCAGGAATAAAATGTGACGAACTTCGATAGTCTGCACACAAAGGGCGGTACGATTACTGGTATTAAAATACGGAAAACTGCAGAGATCATGCGGGCTAAATGGCGACCGTCATTGATGAAAATTTAAACCAGAACTACAGTACACGAAAACGGTAGCGATTTCCTAAACCAGAAACAGAAGCACAACCTCCCTTATTTATATCGGGTGATCAAAAAGAACTGCAGGCCGTTTAAAATGGGCGCTTTAAGTTTTTAATATTTTTTACTTAAGGAATTGGCAAACATGTTTAGAAGGTAGTTTATTTATGTATTAGCGATTAAATTGATCCACCACTGCTTTTACATAAATGACATTTGGTATGTTATCAACGTTATAAATGTTTAGTTTTACGGAAAATTCTAATTGTCCGCATTACTTTTCGATCGCCCGGTACATAACGGAATATCACGGTACACGGTACAGTGAAATCCAAAACGACGAAATATCGAAAGATCAGTCTTAAATCATGCGGTTACCTTATACGGAGTGGTGTTTTTAAGTGAACCATTAGAAGTATTTCAGGAACGGTTTGGTAGTTCGATAATGGGGCTCATTACCTTTTTTGAATAATCGGCAAAAGGAATCATTTAAAAATATTTTCAAGATGGCCGCTTTTCCGGTTGTATCAGACCGGTACCGGAACATTCTTATTTCAAATGGCACTATCTTTTCGGATAGCATTTTCGTATTCCTTATAAAAAATCAGTATGACTTTGTCAATATGATGCTATCAACTGACATGGTTTCGAAGTTATTTGACATTTTTGAAATTTTTTCACGGTTTCAGAGGTTCATTAAATTAGCCATATCACTGTTGTATGACAACTTAGCAAAATGGTTTTTTGTTGTCATAAATTCGAAATTTTCAAATAGAAACCATATCTTTACTATGCAGCAATGGAAAGAGCATAAAAAAAGGATAAAAAAGTGTACTTGCAAAATTTTTCTTTAAAAAAAGCCTAAAAAAACTGTCCAAGAACTGTGAACAATTTTGCAAGTACATTTTTTGTTCATTTCTTTCCGTGGATGCATAGTAAAGAAAATTTCGAGTTTTTGACCAAAAAAAAACATTTTGCTAAGTTGTCAGACAGCAGTGGTATGGCTAATTTACTGAAGCTCTGTAACTGTGAAAAAATGTCAAATAACTTCTAAACAATGTCAGTTAGACATAGCATCATATTAACAAAATTATACTGGTTTTTTATGAGGAATTCAAAAATGCCATCAGAAAAGATAATAATAATAATGTTTATTTCCACCAAAAAAGACAGAAAAGGGAAAAAATACACAAAAAAATACAAATATTACAAGAGGTGGAAAAAGGATCACATTCAGTGAGAAATCACTGCTCTTCCATGTGGCCTAAACACGTAGCAAGCACTAACAGCTATAGATATTATGTACACGACACGCAAATATGCAAATGCACGACCACTCACCTGCACTTAAATTCCTAATACATACATAATACTAATATAATAATAAAAAAAGTAATAGTCACAGAAGAGGAGCAGCAATTCGCTTAAAGATAGTCCCATTTGAAATAAGAATGTTCTGGTGTCGTTCTGATACAGCCGGAAAAGCGGCCATCTTGAAAATATTTTTAAATGATTCCTTTTGATCGATTATTCAAAAAACGCAATGAGTCCCGAATCAAAATTCCAAACTGTTCCTGAGAATGGACCACTTAAAAACACCACCCTTTATAGAATTCCCAAAAAAATGTGGAAATGGAATTCGGATTTCCCAACCGGTCGGCGTACTCGGGTGATAACGTCCAAAAATGAAGAACTTTTTCAATGAATTTCCCGGGCATCCTGAAAATTTGGGGTATATTTCAGAATCTATATTAATTAAGCCCGCTTCTAATCTCACTAAACACAATCTAATCAGACGAAGTTTTCTGCAACACAATTGATTAACTACGGTTAATTATACTCACTTAATTGGCCGGATTGAAATTTCCAAATTCGGTAACCCAGTAATACCCATTGTTGCATGGAATTTTGGATCATTCGCAAAAGGTCTGCGATAATGTAATAAACTACACGACCTTGCAGTTTTAATGCTGATTTTTTTAATTAACGTAGGGACAGGGAACAGTTTCTCGTAACGAATTGCGCCAATATTTACATCACGTCTCGATACCGTGCGTTGTCCTCAAAGCTGATAGATCTCATCATGCGACTTTCACTAAATATATCACCGCCTTAGGGGACCTTCAGTGACATCTCTTGTAACAGGATAGCAATGTAATGTGTAGTAAATGAAATACTATGTATTTGCCTGTCCGGGGGATGGGGTGGTGAGTGGGTTATGTATGTACTGGATGCATAACGAATCACATAATTATTACTTACAACTTGAAATTACTATACGGTGATGTACGTATGTATTCTCTTAACAGAATATTTTTGTATAACAAACGATAATGTCAAATATGTATGGTTCCTCTAGTGCTCTCTGAATGTATCCAAAAAGTCGAATGTACTCGTTATCTTCAATTTATTTTACATGCCAAACACATTCTTATTACATTTTTTATATATGGGGGTTTTCACTTCGCTAACAGACATCAACGTAAAAAAATTATTTTCGACAGAATGCCAAATTTTCCCATTGTTTTGTAACATGAAATCGGAAGCAATACGAAATAAAAGGGACGCCCACACAAAACTGTACTTCATAAGCCCACTTCCTAGCATTGATGACCGAACGAAGATATTTCTTTTCAAAGCGCGGCTAAATTAATTTTGTAAATTTTGTTATATGTACAAACGAAAACCTACACCACTTTAAATTAATTTGAATGCCTTAATAGAAAAGTTCAAGGTTTTTGCTTTTGTAGGGACGTTGCCACTGTAAATGCCCGAATATGCGAAGGCGTTAAGGGCGCGTCGGTTGTTAGGGCACCTTGGTGCGTTGCTACGCATCCCGTGACATCAGCAGCAACCTGACGCTAGTCAAGTTGCTTCGCAGTATCCCGGGTCAGGATTGTCTACTGCCATTCCAAACGAAATTTTCTTATTAAATATAATTGTTTTCGTCTTACATGAAATTTAGTAGATGAATGGACCAATTTCGGACTTGTTTACTCGTAATGATACAATTAGGTACCAAATTGTATTCCTTAAAGGCTCCGGAATTATTTTACGCAGGAGTTAATGAAAATTGATCGATTATGTTGTTTACTTCATCTGTCTTTTAAGTTTAGTTCCCAATGTGGCTTAATTGTACGTTACGTTTTTTTCTTAGACGTTGAATTAACTCTTGTCTTATTGGAGACATGTTTCATTATGTAGTGATTTAAAGAAATCGACTATTCAAATCTTTTAATCCATGGCATATAATCTACATCTTAATGTGTGAGTGACGCATTAAAAACCCAAGAGTGCTATTCATTTTTGGGCCTACGAGAAAATCTTTTAGTATAAAATTAATAATTAACGTTACGGCCGCATCCCTCATATTCGAGTGAGATTGGAGATTTAGTTTTAACTTCCAGAAAATGGAAACTGAATGACTTCCTTTCCTATAATTTGTTTTACCCAAAATCGTCCTGAAACCTACTTTCTGTCAGGAAATTTTAGTTTCCGTGACAGAGGCAGAGCAGACTACGTTTCCTGCCGCTTGTCACTTTACCGGCCGCACCTTTGACGTTTCCAAATGTCTATAATGACTCTATCACTGACAGATTGACATTAATCAAAAGTTCTATATAGAAAAATTGAAATTTTATATTAAAATACGATTTCGGGTAAAATTTAATACAAAACTCGTCAGTAAAATGATATTACCTGACTCAGAAATTAAAGTACTCGGCCCCGAAGGGGTTTCGCACTTCAATATTTCCTCGCCAGTAATGTGTCATTTTCCTGACCTTTATGTAAATGACTATAATTTGAAACGCGTTGATTCGTTTTCTGTGGTTTTTGATGTTTTAGGCACACGTTTATTTATTTTTCGTTATATTTTGCTAAATGGGACGGTGACTTGTAACTACATAACTGAAATTGTTTATGGTATTAAATTGGGCTTAAGCTGCGATTAAACGTTAATACGAACAACGTTTTTTTTAATTAGTACAGCTTCAAATGATAGATACGAATATTAATATTATAACAAAATACAAGTTCCATAGTAGTCCAGGCCAGAGCTGGGGAGAAAGTATTTGAATACTAAACTAAATACCTTTACGTCCAGCACAAGCGAATACTAGATACAGATACATTGAAAAGTATTCAAATACTTTAAAAAATAAGTATTCAAATACTTTAGAATGTATTCGAATACTTTCAAAAGTATTCTAAGGTATTCGAATACTATAAAAATTATTCGAATACAGTAAAAAGTATTCAAATACTTGTCACTCAAATACATTAAAAATTTAAAAATAAAATTTCTTATAGAACTATTTTCACATAACCTCCAATTTTCCAGGTAGCAAAATTTTCGTAAGGACATATTTTATTAATCAAAAATAAAAACTATTATTCCAATAGAAAAATTTCAAGAAAAGCGGCAAAAGCTGGGTGACAGTTTTAAGGTATGCACGGTTTTTGACATAGTAAATACCTAGCTTTTTTTGCAACTAAATTAACGTATTGGATCCGCGATAATAAAGAGTTTTTGAAATCTGTCTTCTCTCTCCTCTTTAATGTTGTTCGAATATTTTCTTTTGTTTCCTAGTGCCCAACTGCCTTAATTAAAACATCTTTATTATTTCTTTTTTCTGCATTTTTACCGCAATAAAAGCAATTTGAAGTAAAATCGCCTCCTGAACAATTTGTTTTTTGTTCACTTACTTTTCTTCCTACCTGGTGCGACTGCACTGGGCCTGTTGATCGGTAATTTACAGGAATTATGAATAAAATCCTCATGAAATTTATTCCAGGTTTTACATCTCAAATGATTTATTGCTTTGGCCGGTAAAACTGACGTTCTTATTGCAGATTTTGCAAGTTTATCAACAGGCCCAACGCAATTGCATCACCTGTAAAACAGGCAGGAAGAAGTAAGTGAATAAAAAACAAATTTCTCAGGTGGCGATTTTACTTCAAATTGCTTTTATTGCGGTAAAAATGCAGAAAAAGAAATGATAATGATGTTTTAACTAAACTAAAACAGTTGGGCATGAGGAAATAAAAGACACTATTTTAGCAAACATTAAAAAGAAGCAAGAAGACAGATTTCGAAAAAATCTTTATTAACATCCAACACGTTGATTGCTCGTGTTAAAAACCGTGTATATCTTATAGTTATTTATTATACAAGGGAAAAAGTATTAGATTTTAGTTCGAGGTTGTATTGTCGGAAGCGGAGAGAGACAAAAAACCGAGAGCAAAAATCTAACATTTTTCCCGTGTATAATAGCACAGATTTAATTAAATCTGTGATAATAGGTACCTACACTATATACAACATTTCGAATTTAATGAATGTTTAGTAATTAGTAGTTATATTGAATGATATAAAGTTAAAAATGTCTGATTCTAAATTTTCTCTGACTTCAATTGAGTTAGTAGACGCAATAAAAGTAGCGTCCCAAAAATTGAATATCTATCTTTACTTATGTGTATATGCGAGTATATCCGGGAAAAAAATATTTCATAAAAAGTGACCTGTTACCTGTCAACAGAGATAAAATGTCAAACGTTCCCGTCACAGAAAAAATCTGTTTTTCCATTTTCTGGGCGATTTTCTTGAAGTTTTTCTATAGGAATAAAAATTTTTATTTTTGTTTATTAAAATATTTCTTCCCTAAAATTTTGCTACTCCCCACACCTCTGTGCGATGAAAAAATAGATTCTCTATAACTTTTACATTGCACATTTTCGCCTAAAATTAATAGTTTTGCCACAAATTGCAAAGTACCACTTTCCACCCCTTTCAAACCCCTGGATTTCACCCGCGGAAAAATTCAGCTGTTTTAATTATTTTTCTCCCAATTTCTAATCATTTCACCTGCATGAAAAACTCGGTTTGAACCGCGGTAACTAATTTTTTTGTCAAAAAATATTACATATCCTGAACTATAGATCAAGTTAATTTGATGAGAAAATAAGTCAATTAATTTAAACGTCTTACTTCAACATCTCCGGTCAAACTTTAAACTCCCATTTATTTTACAGTGTAAAATCCCCAATTTTTCTAGAAAGTGTTGAAATTGAATTCATGGAATTGGTTTCGTTAAAATATCCGCAACTTGATCTTCACTTGCAACATGTACCTGTACAGTGTTCACTTGAATTTTGAACTCGTTCCCGTTCAAAATGCACACGAGACGTAACTCTGCTCTGATTGTGGCTAAAATCCGATTTTAAATTTCAATGAAACGTAGGTCTCCGTTGACTGTGGCTAAAAGCTGATTTCTGAACGAATTGTAGTTCGGCGGAAACTCTGGCTAAAAGCGACGCTTTTCTTCCTCACGTCCTATTTAAGGCGAAAACCCTTTTTTCGAAAATCAAAACTATAACAACCAATCATACACAGTTGACAACAAAGACTATCTCCTCAACGTACGTTAATAGATCAAAAACTAGAGGTCGAATAATTTTTATAAATCAATTTGTTATCAGACATTAAGAGATACAATTGATCCTTGGACTCGTACAAATCGATCGACGAAAGTTTCACATCGCTGTCTATTTTCGTTCTCGAGTTAGACGAGGAACAGGCGGACAGACCGACAAAACCATCACATAAGGGGAATTTTTTTCTTTCTAAAAACCACTCACAATGACGAGTTATGTGCTCTGTAGCTCCGGAGTCGACAATACCATCGCCATGTCCCTCACACACGTCCCTTTTTTTCAAATTTCTCTGGATGTGCCCCTCGCGTCCGTACCGGAAATATTTAATTTTATTGAAATCATTTTCATTATTATTGACATATTTCTTTTTTATTTTGACCTTAAAAAAGTGCGATTGACTCCTCCTGTTTTTCCGTTCGTGTTGCCGACGTTTTCCTTCCGGTGTCAACGCTCCAACTAGGTTCGCGGACGCGAAGGTTTGCTGTGGTTCAAATTTCGCCCACCAAGCTTGTTGAATCATTTTATACTGGGAATAGTACAGGCGAAGTTCGTGAAGCGGCAGAGAAAAGCGATGCAAGCTTTATAGGGGAATCGATGGTGTCCGTCTGTCCATGAACACGATAACTGTCAAACGCTTGGACAGATTCGCTTCAAACTTTTCACAGTTGACGTATATATCACAAGTAATAATCCGATTGAAAATGGGTCAAATCCAATAACCCCTTGGGGTCACGCCTCTCTGTCTCTGCCAAACGTTTGAACCTATTCGTCTCAAACATTGCACAGTTGACCTATATGCCACATGTAACGAGCCTATTGAACATGGGTCAAATTCAATAACCCCGTAGGGTCACACTGAGGTGTTTTGTCCCTTAGATCTGCTTTAGGGATTTATTTTCAGTTAAGTTTGATGACATGTCAATCTTTTACAGTGTAATTCACCCTTTCGTGGTTGAAGTGAGATGATAGTCAAAGGAACGATTTTTTGTAGTAGGTACCTTAGCGAGTGCGACACGTCACTCCATGGCCAACCAGGCTTTACCAATTTTTAGGATTTTTAATTTAATTTTTAGGCTTGCATGAGACCTACCAGTTACGTATTTTTGTCATCCGATTATGATATTTTAATTATCTATCCGCGGATGCTTTTATTTTCCCTGTTAATGGGGAGCAGGAAGTGCCGAAGATGTATTTTGATTTTCCCATGTTATTTCCCTATGTCCCACTATCAACTTGCCACGCTGTGAAATTTGAATTAAATGTCGAACATTGTGAGTAATATTCTCTATTCAAATGTGAACTCGGATGGAATAATATCTATAGAAAATGTTATGAATAGTACTAGGTATTTCTGTTGAAAAATTTGATTAAATCGCTAATAATGAGCTAATTTTTATTTTAAATAAGTGTGACATGGACCTTAAAGCAAAATGAAATGAAAAAAAATCTGAATAAAAAGTAACATTTGTAACTCGCAATCGCTGCTTCTCAATAGGCACCTATACTTTTAACACTGAATAAAGTAAGCACACAAATATCATGCTTTCATCAAGAAAGAAACAGAACTGATATCTACAGGTGACTTAATTTGTGTGCAGCGGTCGTAAAATGGCCATCTTCTATTAAATACATAACATGAAAGGAAATAAATGGTTTTCAGTTAAAACGGAATAACTCAGGTGGTATATAGTGGAAGGGGATGAAAGCTCAGATTATCTTTTAAAATTCAAATAACTTTCTCTGAGCCACTCGACCTTGTTCTCAAACTTCGCATTTGCCACGTCAATCGAAAAATTATACATCTATTTTGTTCTTGAAGGGTACACAAATCTTGTACTTAAAAACTATCCGCCTTTCTTTAGGTACTATTTAGTTTTCAGCCCTAAGTGATTTACATAATACAGTTCTGCCGGAGAGAACTTCGCGTTGTTTGTGCTTGGCAGACCGTGTAAAAGCTTTGCAATGCTCACGACTTTACGGCGTTGGCACAATTTGGTTCTAATTTTTAGTTTTGAGGCAAACGATGTGAGTGCGTCCCTTAAAATGTTTGATGTAAATTGAAAGTTACGTTTCTTTATCCCGGGGCAATTTTGTTTCATGCGTGGATTGTCTTTCGCAACTGTTATTTTACAAGTGTCTAGCTTTTCGTATGTGTTTTGTTTGATAAATATAAGCCAATGCAGAAAGAAATAGTACTGCCCTGCCAAAGCATTTAGGAACGATATACTATGCATTTATATTACAAATGAGGGCTACGTGAACCTTTTTAGCCCCCTCGCCCCCGCCTTCTAAATTAAGGTTTTTCATACTGAAACGACGGGACGGTATTACATAGTACCTACTCGAATTGTGCTTTTATGCTCACAGTCTTTGTTTTGTCTGATATCGGAAATACTTTGAAAAATCCGCCAAAATTAAACTTCTTCGCACTTAAGGCGCCTATGAACTGAAACTGAAATGACATATAAAAGGACAAAATATTTTATAAAGATTACGGTTTTACAATTGCTGTGAAAATTAGGTCGATGTTGGATATTGTAGGAAATATAGTACACATTATTCCTACGGATTTTGATTTTCGATATTTGATACTTGATACTTTGACATCACAGAATACGGCCTTCTCAGAATAGAAACAGCAATGTTACAAATTTGTATGGTATTTTGGCGGACCCTGGTGGGTGTGCTGTGAACTAAAGCATCAAAATCAGAGTAGCGCCATCTGGTGACCAGCTTCTAAAGTCATGAAGTCATTTCCTCAATTCGATCTAAATCATAAATATCGATAAAGAATACACAGTTGTTAAATTAAAGTGTATTTAGGTCCAATCACATTACATTATTTAACACAGAGAACTTAAATTACATGTTTACAAATTACATATAAAACTCAGAAGTGAGTGGAACTTACGCTTTGTAGATGTTAACACTTTGCAGAAAGATCCTTACATACCGATTTATCCTACGAAGTATTTGGTTTTAATTGCTGTTTATTGGACTTAAATATTTTTGTTAAAAAATATCTTGAGAACTAAATTTGTTGTTCCAAGAGGTAATAAAATCGCTTCAGCAAATTGTCACACAAGTTTTTGACAACAAATGTTAACTTGATCCTAGTGCTTACTTGTTACTTAAGAAGCGAGGGTGGAAATTGTTTAATTATCTAAAACGAATTACAATATAAGTACCTATCTACGTCTATATAAATATAAAACTCAAGTCTACACCTTTTTGCGCCTATACCGTTACCGTTGGTAATTTAGAAATTCCATACCTTGCATAAATAGGAGAGAAATAACAGCACATTTCAACCCTCTTCGCGTTTTAAGCACAAAACAATCTGTTTCAAAATATGGGAAACGATGCCTTTTTGATATTTTATCGTTACAATCCGCCACACAACACTTTCTACGGTCACATAACTTGTTCATATTTTAAATCTTTCAAAAGTCAAAATTGACATGCGTAAAACCTTGTGTACGTATAAAATCGACGGTAAAAATATTTCCTGTAACGAGCAAAATTACAGGTTTTGCAAAAAAAATTCGAGTCTGCGATAAATAGTTCTCCGTACAACCACGGGAAACGCTGTAATCAGTGACAATTTAGCGCCATTTATGTTTCTGTTCTGTGAAGGTCTTATTCTGTGTTTGACATATGCTTGGCGTAGCCGCCTCTCCCAGGATTTAGTCAAGTGTCGTGGGGATGCGTCCCTGGTAGGCACTATCAGGGGCGTTTCACTACTACTTTGTTGCAATCGCACTGTGCCGCGACATATGCCAAACAATGTGGTGGGTTGGGGGGGGGGCTAACTGATGTTATCCGACCCAAACGGGCACGGCCACAGCTTCGCCACTGGAATATCTGCCTTAGAGGGAACTTTGTTTCAAAACGGTTTCCCGCTTTGCTCCTTGTCCTTTCCTTTCTCCCCCCCCCCCCTCTTTCCCGCTGTTCCCTCTTTCCTACTGTGTTCGTGATGCTTATTTCCTTTGATTTCATCCTTATTACGTGGTTATAATCTGCTAATAAAGCGCACTATTCGTACAGATATCTCTTTTTTTCATCTTTTATAGAAAAGTACCAAATTGGAAAAAATATTCGTGTGACGTCATGAATTTTTCAGTGGGATCTAAATCGAAGTTAGGCACCCCATACCTTTCGGCAAAATTGAAGGTCGCCTTTGTACATACCTCTGCTAATTATGTCCTAATTAGATGATTAAATTAAAGTATCCATTATTCAACAAACAAAGGCGAAATACCTTTAAATATAGGTACCTCCGTTTCTATCATCTTGTCTAATTGTGGATAATGCATTCATTGCTTTTTATATTTATACTTTTTGTGAAAATAAAATTCATGCACGTAAGTAAATAAGAAACAGGTAATTTTCCCAATAATGATCATAACAAATAGGGATGAATTTATTGTTATGAATTTTTAATGAATGTAAAACATACATGAATATGTATTCACTACAACAGTCAATGAACTCATAGGCATTAGATAAATATTATTTAAAAAAATAGACAAAGAATGTTAATATTTTATAAATGCAATTAAAAGACAAAACCTTATTAAATACTTAATGCATAGTGTCGCACCTATATAAACTGTTCGAATTTCTTGCTTTCTGCAAAGAACAATTTGTGGCAAAGTAAAACATTTGTTACGTCATTTATATACAAAATGAATAGCAAAGGTCCCAGGTTTTAACCCTGAGGTACTCCAGACGTAACACATATTGTATCTGAACTAAAGCTATTAAAAGTAACAAATTGTAAACAGTGATCTAAGTATGACGTAAAAAGTGATAAAAGATTGAGATGAAACCCATAGCTTCCAAGTGTATCTATTAAAAGGTCATGTGGTATACGACCAAACGCTTTGGAAATGTCCGTATATATGACATCGACTTGCCCTCTGCAGCCTATTATGTCAGATGCGAATTGTTTAAAGCAGATTGGTTACAGTTGATCGCTTGCTCATAAAGCCATGTTGATCATCAGATATAAACTTTCGAACATCGGGATAAATTTTATTATACGGGGTGTTGATTTTAAAACTTGCAGTCGGCCATATTTTCCAAACTAAAGAAGATATTGAAAATCGCGCAAACCCAAATCTACCAATTCTGGGATCAACGAATTGTAATAAAACTCAGATACCTTCTCCGGTATTTTAGTAGTCCAAAAAACGTCATCTCTACAAAAGAAATTAACGTATTATATCTTTTGCGGATTATTATACCTTTCGATTTGTTTTACATGTATGCCGCCTCTGGTGTACCTATACGATAAAGTTACAAATGTTGCGATTATTTATGTGAAGTTGCCCTTGTATTTGGTATTAATAATTATGGTATCGAAAAAAATTCAGAGGTAAAAAATGAAACGTGACCACTGAAAACACAACACCCTGTGGATTTTCCCTACCATTGACATGACCAAGTATTGTAAGCTCTTCAGTGTAACTTATATTTCAAATTTGAACGAAATAGCTCAAACACTGCAGCAGATATAAAGAAAAAACTTTAAAAATCTTGAAATTTTAACACCCTGTGGATGTGTAACGAACGCTTGTGGACCTATGTTTATATGAACTTTTAGTCATAAAATAAGTCAAGAAATAGCCCCTTCCGTATTTACATCATATTTAGGAACATCCTGTATAAAATTTATCTAATAAACCGACCGACCCTAAGCTAGGTGCGCTCATATTTCTGTGATTTCTGCTGTGATTATTTTAGAATGAATTCTATTTTGAGATTTTAGCTAAGTATTTATTGCATCTACAGTGTTAGAAGTCATCGTATCCATGTTTCATTACTTATCATAATAAAGAAATTTAAAATTTCAACCTATATCTACACACGAAGAATCGCATACTATTTTTAAGCAACCCAACATTTAATTCGACTCATATTGAACTGAACTCGTAGAAATCGATTGACCAAGGTTTGACATCTTTTTTCGTTCTCGAGTTAGACAAGGAACATACAGACGGACTGACAAAACCATCATATAAAGAGGCTTTTTTCTTCCAAAAAATTCCCCTAAAAATAAATCAAATAATAATACTTATATTAAAAACACGAAACTTTTGAAACCGTAAAATATCATTGTACTATAGTAGGTATGTTTATTTTGAATCAAAAATAATGCTTTAGTACAATGTTTGGAGAAAAATATCCATACTTGAAAAACATAGATTCTTTTGAATAAACATTAACAGATTAAGAGAGATTCCTATAGATCCAAAAATACGGTTAGGAATAAAATAATATTTTTTATACCTTTTTATCAGACAAGGTGTCCAAAAAGCATGGAACATCGTATATATCTTTGTAAATGTCCATTATATAAAATTTTTAATTGAACAAAAAAAAATTTATGAGAAAATGTAGCTTTTTCAAACATATTTGATTAGTGTTTTATTCTCTTTTCAAAAATGTAAAATATTAATATCCTTGCATTGGAAAAATTTTGATAAAATGGCGAAAAATTACGCATAGGTGTATTTCAACAACGTTCAACAGGGCTCATTAATCTAGTGACCTGCAACGATCGTTTTATGCTCATCTAGATCAGCGATTCTCAACCTGGGGGTCGTCACCTCCAAGGGGGTCGCGCGTAAATTATTGAGGGTCGCAGTAGATACAGGACAGGCAAGATAATTTCGATTTCAATTCCGAATTCAACAAAATGTAAAGTGCATAAGAAAGTTGTGACGGAAACGTCGTTTTGTAGTAATTAAAACTTACATAGTCAGATACAACGGCGGGGGTTTGCGACTCCGAGACGCCTGGTAATGATACCACACCAACTCGCCTGTTGTCGAGAACATCGCTTCAATTTGCCAATAACTTTATGTGTGTGATGTGGTTATTTTATTTATTTTCAAAATGAGCAAGCGATCACATCTGTTTGGATTTTTAACGAAATCTGGAAGTGCTAAAGACAATAACAACATAAATCTCTCAATGTCAACATTTATTTTTTTTGTTAATTATTAAATTTTTGTTAAATTGTCTTAATGAATATTGACTTTATTGGAACCACTGGAAAGCATTTTTCAGTAGCTTTCCAATGATGTGTCACAAGTATGGGGTTGCCATCTAGGATTTTTGAAGAGGGGGCTGGGGAGTTAAGGAGGGTGGGGGGGTTGTCACTCATAACGTCATTCTGGTTCACCCTCGATACCCCCGAAACGGTTTTGCGCGATTTTCAATATCTTCTTTAGTTTGGAAAATATGGCCGACTGCATAGTTTTAAAATTGACACCCCGCATAAGGCCATTACATAACTATTGTATGTATTCAACTCGCTAAGAATAAATAAAAAATATTTAGGTTAGCGAGTAGTTCATTTAACTGCGTTCCTCAATGGCATTAACAATAGGATTAAGTATTAGGGGGTCGCGGTCATCAGGCCCAGAAAATAGGGGGTCGCGATTACAAAAATGTTGAGAATCGCTGATCTAGATATCGATGAAACAATTGATAGCGCCGTAGAACTGTCAAGATAGTGTAATTGAAGTAACAAGTTACTAATTTACATTGCTTGACATCAATTTGTGAGTGAAATACGCTTTTGAAATAAACAGAATTTATCCGAAAGGCATCGTACTGAAGTCTTAATTATGTGGGATATGGAGAAAGAGGGAGGAGGCAGACAGAAGTTTGCGATTTGTTTAACAATTTGTAGCCCGAATTTCAGGATACACATTCTGCTATAAATAAAATTTGACACAAATTTTCAAGATATACATACGTGGGCTTGAGTCTATTAAAGATTTACCAAAAACGAGCAAGGCTACAGCTTTAAACAATGACTGTCATGTTAGCCGTCGTGGAAAATCCACTTGTTTCCATTAAACAAATTGCCAGAAATTGTAATACAAGCAAAACCACTGTATACAGCGTCCTAAAAAAGGAGAAGGGCACCCATGTAAAGCACGTGAACTTCAGGAGTTGTTTGCAGACGACTTGGATCGCAGATTGGAATTTTGTGAAGAAATGACCCACCAAATTTTCACAAAAATAATCCGTCACTGACAAGGCAACGTTTTGCTTAAACAGCACAGTTAATTATATTAGGTTTAGGTTTATCTCTATTTGAGGTAGTTTGCATTAGCTATTTTATACCCAAATGAAGACGATCCGGATACACTCCACGACCGAATATGGTTCCAATAAGACGGAACCCCTCCACATTTTGGGATGAATGTCCGCCACTACCTTAATGATACATTTCCATATCGTTGGATAAGAAGACGCGGTCCAGTAGGTTGGGCAGCTCAATCGCCATGTTTAAGTCCGCTGGATTTCTTCCTTGGGGTTGAACAAGTAATGTAACGTTAATTGAATTACGTGATTTATTTATTCACAATCACTTTATAACAGGTTTGAAATGGATTAATTTATAACAGTAATAATTATTTATCACTCACAATTTATAACATTAGCACTAGTATAGGGATACTACCTTATGTAGTAAATAGGCCAAAAATAAATAAAAAGTGCTCGAACACTTCGGAACGCTTTCGAATATTCTAGAACAAAGCACATCATATTTCACGGAAAGAATGCGTCACATACACAAGTTCAAATTTCTTGTTTCGTAATAAATACAACTGTCCTGAAAATTTCATCAAAATTGATCAGATTCATCAGATCAGGCGGTCAGTATCTTACGGCCAAATATCGCATAAATACAGTTTCATGTGTCACTTTTGGGATAAATTCCCGCGATTTTCAGGCTTAAGACTCGGAAGGCTTTATGTGTAAGTAACATAAATAACGTTCGTAGTGGGCGTTGTTGAAAAAACTGAGAATAGACGAAATTTCACTTTCAGCCATGTGCTAAAATCATAAAATAAATCAGCATAATATTGTTGATAGGAAATTTTTTCTGCGTGATAGCGTGAATCTAACCAGGAAACCCAAACTCCTCTATTACTTTAAAAGTTCTTGTTTTTTTTGTTAAAACCTCTTCACTGGTAGTAGCGAAAGTTATATTCGACTTGAGTTTTGTCTGTATAAAACTAGATCACAGTAATGATGCTACAAAAGAGAAAGATCTTATATGCGTATCCAACGTTTTTTCTCCAAGTTCAACTTTCTGCACTGTACAGTCTGATAACTAAATTGATTAGTATAAAAAAAGTAAACTCACGGAAATTCTTTTTGTATTTATTTTACATTTTTACTCACGTTTTTGTATGTAAATGAAAACCATTATATTCTCATCAGTTTTCGTTTTTATTATATAAAAAGAGAGTTATTGTGTACATTTTTAAGAAACTAACCTCATATTGCACTAGTATAGAAAAGGGATAAGAAAAGTTCGTTTTGATCTACTCTACTTTTGCACTATTTTTAAATTTTAATGTTAATATCATTTATAAATGGAAGGATATTTAAGTGCTTTCTTAAAATTCATTTTAGCGTAAACAGGAACAATTGCACTGCACTTTTGTACCATGGCACTAAGGTACTAGCATGCCGCCCTATGACCTAAGGTTTTCTTTTTCGAAATACGTTTGGAACCCTAATTTCGTAACATACAACTTCAAATGAAACGAGCAGAACAAACATTAATTATTAACAGGTACCTTGAAGATTTTTTTATTCTCTAGGTTCATAATTTATAATGAGCAGAGTTGATCACTGTGCATAATTAATACATGCCTCCTTCATGAAGAGTAAGTAAATACGAGACCGCAGAATGCCAGACGAAATTGTTCACCGTAAAATAATTCAACGTCGGTACGCAATTACGGGGCTTCCGTTTGTCTAGAGAACTTTCAGACCGAATTTTCTACATTATTACAAAATTGTAAATTACCTTCCCTTGCGGAAAACAAGCAAAAAATAATGAGCAAAGATTATTACAAGCTATAAATACAAAATATGTATTTTTTGTTTATTTACGAACGGGCACGGATGCTGTGGGAAATGACATGGTGATTATAGAATCAAAATAGTTGATGCGTTAATAACAGGAACCGAATGTAGCGTTCTCTCTTGCGTGAATGAGGAAGTAGCTACCCTATGCTTTAATTAACCGCTCGTATATGCCTCAATTATCTGTCTACTTTATCTTTAAGTGCTTGTGTAAACACTTTGTTTACTAGCGAGCTACAACACGAAATTGAATGATTTTGATTCACACACTTAAAAAAAATCAATTTCTACATTGAAGGATTTCAGAAATAATCTGCGACTGTTATTGAGATCAGTGGACTCACTGCAATGAAAATGAAACAAAGCTATTTTGTGCTATTTGAAATTCCCTTAAACATTTTAATTCGAGGTTCATCATATTTTACTATGCACTAATCTCTTCGTCCCTAACAAAGGAAAAAGGTCTTATTCCTTCTCAAAATGTGTGGCCTCGAGCCTCTGAACCTTCGAGGGCACTAGAATTTCCGACATGATTTATGTAGTTTGTGCTCTTAGACCACTAAAGTATTTTATTTGACAATTCGTTCAGTTACTGTAAACGTTAGATCAATTTTGGCTTGTTAAATTTTGACAATAAGTAATTGTTTTTTATAACTAGTGTCATTAAAACCGCTTAGAGAAACTAGGTCCAATTAATAGTGACCAGCATGTTATTTCGCGATCTCTTGCGTTTAACCACATTCTTAATTATGATTTAGTTTGCAGTCATTACCTATTTTGAAAAAGTATTCGCGAAATTCATCTTTCGGACCTTTTATTAGAAGTTTTTCAATTTTATTTAATTTAAACTATCCTCCTTGCCTGAAAAATATCGTGTTTTTCCAAAGAAGAATTTGAATTTGAGCGGAGGATGTGAATTTTTGAATAAAATAATAATAATCCAATTTCAAGACAAACATATGAAAGAACAAACTACTGTCACTAGTTTTATACTGTGCGTAGGTACCTATACTTTTAGATGAACGAAGAAACAAACAAGTTCTTTAATTACAAATTGCTTGGCTTACATTCATTGTCGACTGTTAAAAGTTTAGGAAGATGTTTGCAGAGCTTGTAAAATTTTCGCGTACTTTCTGATCGCCTCGCTTGGGAAAGCGCCCCGAGCATAGCCTCGAGCAACACTCCTCTTCACAAACGGAATTAATTTTTAACTTTTAACAAAATCTGTACCGTGTTTATTTGTAGACTTTCATTCGATCCAATGAAGTAAAGAATTCGAAAAGTCACTCACCCACGTCTGCGATAGCCGATTTCTTCAAAATTTACGACTGGTTTGTCCAAAAACTTTACTACGCTGCTGATAAATTAAATTTACAAGACGTTATCCACACATTAAGACTTCCAAGAGTATATTAAGTGCAATCAGTGCAATTAAGCGACCAATAAAAGAAATCTTTTTAAAGCTCAAGACTTTCAATGATACCACATTACGTGACTAGTAATAACTAATAGCACTCATTTAAAGCAAAGCGCATTTATTAGCACACAAGATGTCCAAAGCTTTAATATGTGTCCAGTGCTATTCTAGTGAGTTCATGGGTTGTGTTACCAACCAAAATAGTATATTAAGATACAAGTGTATAATCAAGTCTTTAAAGCACGACGCAAAGCGGAGTGCCTTTAACGTTGCAAGTGCTTTAAAGACCAATTATACACGTGTATCTTATAGTATTTTTTATTATACCTGCAGTATAATTTAAAAATAGGAAATACAATGAAATCATATTGACGTTATACTAGAATACATGTTTAATTAAGTGGGCTGGGTGTTCGAAATTTCACGATTGCCATGGAAATGTCACTTGACGTCTGCTTATAAAAATCATCGTCTTTGTGAATAAAACGATTTCCGTTGAAAAAGATAATACACCGTCCATTAAATCGCTTGTTGTAAAATCTACACAAACGTTGGTAGGTGTAAAATCCAAATCCAGTAAAGCCTATTATAAAGAATATGAAAAGTTGTTTCCATGGATGAATAGGAAGTTACTTACGAATAAAGTCCTAAATGCATCGATCATGCTGATGGGATATATGAACGAAATGTCAAAGGTATTTAAATATCCTATCTTTTGGTGCATTAGCTTAAAACTTCAAACAATGCTGCGATTAAAAAGTGGAAGCATACCCTAAATTACGCGCGTTTGTGAAACCTTCAACCAAAGGATAGGTACAAGCCAAAGAAATGTTCTGCATTTACAGAAAGCGACCTAAGAGGATTTTTATTTCAGCCCCAGATTACAGTTTCAAAAGTCATACTTGAAGTATTGTTACTTGGCAACTTTAAAGCACGTGTGTTTTAAAATATTATTGTATTACTAACTTATGATTGCAAAGAAAACTATAATTTCTAACATTTTATTTTTTTCAACCTAATTCATTACAACAAAAATTGTACCTAACCCTTTCGGAAAGAATCACACTCAATGCAACACTCCCTGCCCTTGGGAAAATTAACACCAACCAATAATCTGGGATCGCTCAACCAATTGTCGGAATTGATGCTTACTAAGTCGATGTAAATTAGAACTATATCAACAAGAGTTTTACTTACTATGTGCTTAAACAGATCTTCATGCTCCAAATATGACTGCAAAGTAAATTTCCAATCGGCAAAGTTAATTTTCAGTTTGAAAAATTTGGTTTGACATTTTTGAGATTAAACAATGAAGTATGTAAAAATTTACTACAATATCTGTTCAGAGTACTCAATTTACATGAATTTGACAGGAATAGCACGATAGTAAGGATATAATGCCGAAACCACGAAAGTTCTACGGTATCCCGTTGTCGAGATTTCGATCGATTTATCAAAGCTCTTTTTGAGAATCAAAAATGTGCTAATAATGTTAAGGGACGTTGTTTAAAACGATTTTTATAAAATGCTCGGTTGAAATAAAACATTGTAGCGAATATTCCAGAAATTCCGATAGATATCGAGGCGCCATGAAAGTTAGTCATCGGCAATAAAGAACGAAGGCGAATGTGACGCAATCTTTCTGGAACCTTTTACGTTATTTTTGTTCTACAACATTCGAGAGCGTTCGGAAGCGTTCGTAAAAGACCGGCCTTTGCAAATCGAATTCGATTCAGGTCAGTTCCAATATTAACGCCGAAGTAATAAATGGGTCGCGCTGTCACAAATTTTCCAGTCAGTTAAATTTGAGAAAATGGTATAATATGGGGGTACCAATTTTCCTTTTTATCATAGTTAGACATATGCATAAGGATGTATAAAAACCATGCTTGCGATTTCAAAGTGGTAACTAGTAGAAATGGCGGCCAATCCAAGATGGCGGATGTTGAGGGCCCAGAACAAGAGAGGGATAATAAATAAAAATAAATAAATAAATCTTCATGTAGTATCCACCCGTGATCCTCTGGTTGTAGAATTTCTGGAAATCAAACCAAAGATCGCTTCCAAATTTTGCATGGGTTTGTAACAGTTTAACTGATTTGATCGTTCCTTGTCCAGAAAATGCACTGACTATCAAAACCTGTCCACGCATGTAAGTCAGGTAATGTTGATATTGTACTAGACTCAATTGTGTTCCACGTTTTATATACAGGTTGCTCTTTTCATTTCTGTCAGGCCCAAAACCAACACATCTGTGTCATCATCTGTGTACCTAAAAGGTGATATTTTTCCACAAATGATACATAGGTACCTATATGTGGTCCGTTTTGCATATTTTCACCATCTTCTTGATTTGTGTTAATTCAATCTTTTGATCACTAATTGCTCGGCATTCGTGCAACAAACGAAAAAAACATTAAAAAATACATTTTTTTTTAAATTACTTATTACCAGTTGATTTTATCGAAAAGGCACTTATTACAAAATATGTAGCATACATAAAGAACCTTCGTTTAAAAAAAATGTAATCGGATCAATGGTTCCACAGATATAGATGATTGTATAAAACTCAAATTCCTCCATCTTTGATTGATCGCCATTTCTATTAGCTAGCTACCGCTTTGATACGGCAATCATGGTTCTTTGGCATCCTAATAAACCTGTAGAACCACTGTAAAAAGGTAAATTAGTATCACCGAATTATACTGACATGTTGACTGGCACATGGACTAATATCTCTATCTGTTTGTTATTGTTGGTGGGAAACAATTAAAAATGTAACATAAATTTTGAGACTTTTGAAGTCACAGCTTATTTTTATTTCCTAGTTAACTGTTACACTCTGTTTACATGGCTGAGAGTAAACGCTAGATTGTGTCACACTATCGAAGCCAAGATCACGAAAAATGAGCTACAAAACAGAAGAACTGAAAAATGCAGAAATTTAAAAAAATGTCTTTTGCTTCATGAAATTTCAAAAAGTTGGGTTCTCAGATTCTAAGTGTGAACTTGCTTCGCTATTTTCAATTTATTTAGTCACCATAAACAAAGAACGAATTTGTATCTTCAATTTGGACTATTCTCAATTTACTATTTTAATTATATGTATGAGTTCTATACGTTCTTATAAACCGCACTGCATTCTACCCAAGCACCGAAGACAAAAAAGTTGGTTGAAAAAACCGAACAGTAGTGGATTTATATTACATTTGGGATTCGGTTTTGACTCAAATCTACATCACTTAAAAACTTAAAAAATAATAAAATACGAATTTGCGTACCTCTGTTGTACACTGTACTTAGTCAGCAATATTGCTGTTATTGATTCTTGATACGAAGATGGGTAAATTATTATTATTATTATTTCATTCAATTTTATTATTTAATTAAAAAATGTTGCAATTGCAAACGTTTGAAAAAATGCACTTAGGCTTATCGGGACGTTCAAGGATACAACTTTTTTTAATGAACGTAGTGTATATTTTTAGGTATTTTAAAAAATAAAAATTTAATAAATGCATACAAATAAAATAATAACAAAGCTTCCGATTTCGCTTTGAACACACGTATAGGTTAGGTAATATAAACCTACCTTGCTACCAATATCACAGAAAGTAATTTTCTCCTCTTCTTACATTTTTCATATTTTTTAATATACTCTTTTCTTTCAGGTAAGCCAATATTATCGCAGCACCTACTATACCACCAAAAACAGCACATGTAAGTCTCTTAATTATTTTTGTGTCCTGCTTTTTTGTATGTAATTTGTAAACGGCATAAAAAATTTGTTATTTTTACATTCATTTGTATTCATACGGTCGTGTGCTGGATCGGCATTGTCAAGGAGATCGCGTACCACACACACTTTCCACCGCGATGCCTCGTAAAAGTCATTCGCAAAATTGTTTAGTAACTTTGCAAATTTAATGTGGAACAAAATTAATGGCTTGACATTTTAGAGGGAACTACTGACTACGGCGTTTTTCTTGTTATATTAACAAATTAAAAGGAGTGATGGTTTCAGTATAGACATTTGTGACATAAATTGGATAATGGAGACCAACATTAATTAACTTCTCTCCTTCCGGTTACCTCTATCCTGTTTCAATTGAATTAGTTTATCACTAACTAGCGAAATTCCTCAAGGAGATATCTCTCCGTGCCTCATTCATATATAATACCAATTTCAATATTCACGACCATCTTATCGCGACATCATAGGAACCCTTTTAGTATAATGATCTTTCGTCTAGGCTAGGCATTACTCAATATTATGCTTCTCTGAATGTTAGACGTGTTGAGATTTGGCGAATTGTATTAAAATGTGCGCTAACAAAATCTTAAAAAGAGAATGCAAACCAGTATATTGAAAGCTTGCAAACTCCGAAGTCGGTCGATATTTTTCCATTTTTTAACTACAAAGTACGCATACAACTGAACATTTTGGCAAATTAAACCAAAGTTTCGTCTTAAAATTAGACTGCAAAAAGCTGTTGTGTTGTTTTTCACGTCGATCCAAAGAAAATAAGACTCAAGAACTGATTGGGTACAGTCTGCAAAGAATTTATAGTGTTAGATCGCGGCGTTGCGCGTTTGGTGATACCTCTATGAAACTTATTAAAATCATGGTTTTCACTGATTCCTAAAATCGTAGGTTTTTTTTTTAATGTACGGGGAATATATTCTTGTATTCAGGTTCTTTTTCATATTTTAAAAAATAGTTATAGCGTGGAACAAAGTAATTGAAAGATTTGTACCGTTTTCTCTTAGCTTAACATTGAGGTTAGTATCTACTAGAGGTTATGACAAAATGGGTATTAATTTAAAGCTTTTTACATCCAGTATTTAGGTAAATACATTAATGAATAATAATAATAATAATATTTAATAAATGTCCAACAGAAAATCTTTCCAATTACAGGACAAACTTAACTTAACTTCATTAAGCACGTAGTGTTTCATATAGCTAAAATAATAACTAAATTAGTAAACTTATAATTAACATAAAAGAACTCTAATAAACAAAATTAACATTAGAAAAGTAAATAAAGATTTACTTTACAAATGCAGGTTAGGTACCCACAGAAAATCGAAACAAAAATGCTGACAAAACAATGCATTTCCGTATTGTGTATATAACATGAAAAATAAGAAGCAATAAAAGACAAAAAATCAATGTAAACATTGTTGCAATATTGATGGCAAGCTAGAATTGTTGATATCACAGCGTTGGCTTATCGAATTAAATATACGACATATAGTGACAATAGGTGATTGAAATAGAATTTCTGTGCGGGGAGTGTTGTAGTGAAATGTTCTAGAGCTAGTATTCCGTACACTGGTATGAGGTATTTTAAAATTGATAGCTTTCAATAGATCAGGACAGTCAATATGATTGTGTAGTAGATTAAATAGAAATGTTACATAATTGATAGTTCTCCTAGTGTCTAATGATTGAAATTGAAACATATGCAGCAATTCTTTGTGATCAAAACCTCTCACAGGATAAGTACCATAAGTTTTATAGTGCAAAAATTTTAGAAATTTTCTTTGTATAGATTCAAGAGCATTCTTATGGGCCGTGTATGTCGGATTATATATAAGTGAACAGTACTCAATTTTAGAACGCACTAAACTATAGTACAACGATCGAAGTGCTAATTGATTAGAAAAGTGTTTACAGTTTCTAATATAAATCCAAGCATACGATTTGCTGAATGACAGACATCTTTGATATGGTCACTAAAAGTAAATTTACTATCAAACGTGACACCTAAATCTTTTATTGAGAAAAAACGCTGTAATTTTGCATCATTAATAGTGTATTCGAACTGAATTAGGCGCACTGTACGGGTAAAAGAAACTATTTTACACTTCGCGACGTTAAGAGACAACAAGTTAACATTACACCAATTGCTTAAAGCATTAACGTTTGTTTGGAGATGTAAACAGTCTTCAGCACTCGATATAATAGAGTATCTTCAAGTCATCTGCGTATAGTAACTTATGGCAGTAGATAACGTCAGCTACATCGTTGATAAACAAGAGAGGACCTAAGTTGGAACCCTGCGGAACCCCTGAAGTTGCATGCACCGGTGACGATGTGAAATTATTAAATGTAACAGTTTGAACACGATTCTTGAGATACGACTGAAGTAAACGTACAAGGTTTTCATGAAATCCGTAGCGACGTAGCTTCTTTATTATGATTTGATGTGGTATTCGATCAAAAGCCTTTGATATATCGGTGTAGATAACGTCTACCTGTCCTCTTCGATCCAATACTTCAGATACAAATTGCTTGAAACATGTTAAGTTGCTTAACGTCGAACGCTTGCTAATGAATCCATGCCGACACTCCGAAATTATATTCCTAACATTACAATATATTTTGTTATACAATGTGATTTCAAACACCTTACTGAAGTTATTCAATAGACTAACCGGGCGATAATTCTCCACGTTGTTAGCATCTCCGCTCTTCAGGACAGGAGTAATATTAGCAACTTTCCATATCTCGGGAAAAACGCAAGTCCTTATAGCAGTATTGAAAATTAGACTCAATGGTTTTACAAAAACATCTCTGCAATCTTTTACAAGAAAACTTGGGATTAAATCTTTACCAACAGTAGTCTTAGCTTTTAATTTATTAATGGCATCTTTGACTTCACTTTCGGAAATGACAGTAACGTTAATATTTGGCATGTTGAAATCTTCTAAACTATCCTGGGTGTTGGAGGGAACATTTACAAATACACTACTAAAGTATTCACTGAACACTTCAATAATTGATTTCGGTGACGAGAATACCTTGCCACCGTATTTAATGATGCCTGGAATACGAGGAGTAGATTTCTTTTCTCGGATGAATGTCCAAAATTTCTTGGCGTTAACTTTAAAAGAATTTTCTACCACATGCATATATGAATTATAGGAATTGGAAATTTGCTTCTTTATTATTCGGCGTATGTCTCTATATGCAATTAAATACTGGTCACGTTTGTATGTGCGGTATTTTTTCAAATATTTTGATTTTAGATTAATATTTCTAATAATGTCTTTTGTAAACCATTTTGGATAATAAGATTGCGCATAAAAGCATCGTGGAACGTAAATATCAAGTAACTCGTACAGAACAGCATAGAATTGATCACAAGCGATGTTTACATTATGGCAGTCGTCTAAAAAAGACCAATTTATGGCCTGAAGATGATTGTACAAACTATAGTAATCGGCTCTTTTAAAGTTATACGGTGTGTTGTCTTGATTCCTAGTAAAGTTTGGTAGCGGCTTTGAAGCTAACTGGGTGAATATCTGAAGAGCTGTATGATGGCCATCTTCGGTGAGTAATGCGGCATAATCGTGGCTTACAAAACAAATTAGATCACTCATTACTAGATCTAGGCACCTGTTGTTAGCGTTGGGAATGCGGTTATATTGTGTTAAGTGTAGAGTATCGATAAAGGTTTTCATTATTCTGCTTTTTGTATCGCACACACTCTCATTATTGTAATGTGGAATATTAAAATCACCTGTTATGAATATTTTGCTCCGATCAAATTCAAAAGTTTCAATCAATTCAAATAAGTCTTGGTAGACATTTGGAGATGTTGAAGGAGGTATGTAGATGTTAAAAACATAAACAGTAGCAACATTAAAGTAGCATTTACAACCAACGATATCGATTGAGGGTAATACATTAATTATAAAAGAAAGATCTAACATTTGAGAAACTACAGTGTCTTTTACCGCAATCAAAGCACCTCCACCCCATCTTTGATTAGTTAATGCGTATCTACGGTCACATCTATATACTGTATAACGTGAAGGAAATAGTTCTGAACTGGATATTTCTTCTGTGAGTGCAGTTTCAACAAGGTTTATTAAATCATATTCACATTCACACACTTGGGAGTAAAAGTTGACAATTTTGGATCTAAGTCCGCGCACATTTTGAAAATAACAATTGATGCGAGCAAAATTACAAAAATTCGTTGTACTAGCGTTGGCGTTGGACGTTGCATTTAGTTTTTTGCCGAAATGATTTTTGGGACTCCTCTCACGTATTTAATAGTCAAATGTTTTTCGCCTTTGCCCAGTCTATCATTTAACTCTACGCGTAAATCATTCAAATATTTACGTTGCATGGGAGTTTGATCCGCTACAATTGAAATTTTATTACCGGTAGCACGTAGTTTGTGCTTGTTTTTTAGCAATGTAATCACATCGGAACGACTACTTAATATCACTTTTATCGGACGAGACTTACCGTCCGCCCGAGCGCTTCCAATTCGAGATAATTTTATGCTGTCAACCCTCACGGCAGTTGATAGTAACGATATAGTAGTTTCCACCGCTTGGAGATCATCATCCTTTTCATCCACATTGAATAATATAATGTTGTTCTCTCGGCGTTGCCGATCTGATATCTCCGCGATAATTTCCTCTGAATTGCATGTATCCCGATTTCTCTGACGCTGCTGTTTCAATTGTTCAATTTCTGCCCTTAACTGAGTTATTAAGTCCTTGATTTCATCCAAATCTGCAGTTGCAGAACGGCATTTTTGACATTTAAATTCAATAATCTTTCTATCCTTGGCTCGTATACATTGAACTTCCACTTGCGATAACCCTGCACATTGTGCATGAATATAAGATTTGCACTTATCACAACACACCTCCTTGTCAGGATTTAAATTAGCATTACAGTGGTTACATAAATTAGGCATTTTTGACTAAATAATTATTAATTTAGTGCAGAGAAACCAAACACGTCTGAACACTACCGCTACAAATACAAATACCCCTTACGTACTACTGTTAATTAAATTTAACCTTTAAGTTACACTGTCAAATTCAAATTCTACCCTACTATAGGATAATTTTTAGAAACGGTAGGCCATTACAGTAGTAACAGCAAATTTTCTGAGGGCCTCTGGTTGCGTATTGGAAACAAAGCTGTGCCAAAGAGGAATACAAAAAAAAACGTGCATGAAAATATGAATATCTCACGTATTGCAATTTCCAATACAATTCACGAAATTGTCATCAACAAAATTAGGGATGCATATTTTTTGGCGTTAGTTTTCGTGTAGGTACATGTATTTTATTTTATTAATAAAATGGAAACTTGAAACTGACCTGATCAATCTTTCACCAAATCGCTAAAACTGGCGCACAAATGAAATGCACTGCGTGCGGTTTATCGTCGAAGGCAAAACTAATTTCGCAATACCTTAGAAATTAACTGAAGATGACGCGTTCTTAACCCGACTGGTTTCTCGTTATCACATTGCCATTACGCATAACTAAATAATTTGTTATGTCGATATTGAATAGATTTTTCAAGTTCTTTTATCGTCAATCATATCCTCATTGAGTGTCATCTTCTTTCCATTGCTTGTCTGATTCCTGCACATTCCAAGAACGCCTTTGCCTTCCTCTGTTCTTTTTCCCAGGATGTATCCCTGTAAAAACTCGTTCTGGCCACATGTCGTCATACCCATTAAGTATCAAAACCGCCCCAGACTTCCCAATTCTTTCTGATTTACAGGAAAGAGTTAAAGGGGCGCAAAGGAGGATGGTAGGTTTAGTCTAAACCCTTATATCGCGGGATGAGTTGAGTAACGACGGATGAACGTTTCGACGAAGTTTAGAAACATCGTTTCGAATTCCATTTCTAGGGTAAATGTAAATGAATCGACGTACCGTTTATAGATCATGAAATGCGATTTCGTGACATCCTGGTTAAATAGTTTAGTTTCTAAATTATTTAGGAAGATGTCAATCAGAAGCGAGGAGAGATCGTTTGTTGAATTTGAAAAGGCACTAAGATACCAATGATCTTCTTTTTCTAATAAATATAATTTCCTATTATAACAGTTTTATTTCTATGGGACGCATACTGGGTGTCGAAGATAGGCATTCCCAATCCTTTCAAATATGACCCGAATGTGTTATAAGTTGGTTTTAGAGGCCGAAACATCGATAAAGATTTTTACAAATTTATCGATGGATTTCAGCAAGACCTAAGGCTTATCTTCATTTGACATTTAGCAATATTATAAATCGTCCAGTAATCTACGACTGTACTGTCAATAATGTTGACAAAAGGACGCCACCACAATTTCCTCTCATGAGCTTTAGTTTGACAGTTGTATTTATTGCAATAAACTGAACGATTGAAACTTCTTTTCGTTCTTTTGTATAAAATCTTTTCAGCTTCAGCAGGATTCATTTGTTAGTTATACCACAGATATACGTTTCTTTACGTATATCTGTGGTTACACCATTGAATAAGTAATTACTTACGTAATAAGTAATTATTTATTCAATGGTTATACTCTTACCACCGCGCTATCGTTCCAACATTATATCACAAATATTGTTTTGGATATCAAATGCGTGATCAAAGAAATCCAGTTGCAAACATAAACCTCTCTTATCAGTCAATACAAGGAAATTCTTTATACTTATGTATTTAAGGACTTCCAGTAGCTCGAAGTCCCATGCTGGATTTGACTTCTTTGATACACCTCCATACGAAATGAATAGGAATAAATACCTCCCGGAAGAACAAATGCACCATAATTTATACTGGAAATGACAGGTTCCAAAGGTTTATAATCATTCACTGGCGAAACCTTAACATACATTTTCATGGGTGGACTAGAACGAGATTTTGAGGATTTAGTGCCATAACAACCACTCCCTGGGATAGGGGGGTACTCGAGGACCTAGTAATGGTCAAGAGATTCCAGGTCAAGACAGGCGGATGTTTTCAGTATTGAGGAAGATGCCTTGGTCAAACTAATGGCTATAGGTGGGAGACTTCAACGTGAAAGTCAGGACTGGTAAAGCTTACTGCGATACAATGTCACCAATTTATGACACAAGCCTCCGCTCACCCTCCTCTCGAAATCAATGACTTAAAGTATATGTTAACATTCGCTCCGATATTCTGCGAACCCACAATGATACTTTTACCAAACTTAATTATCTGAAAATGTGCGAATGTGTCGGTATATGAACTCAATAAGGGGGATAGTTATTAATTACAATATAATATAAAACAATTAGGAAAGTCACGCGACGCTGAAATAATGGGTTATGCTTGAATTTCCAAAACCATTACCGGAAACTTTATTTTAATTAAAAGGTGTAAATAAATTGGTACAGTTGGAACTGAATATTGAAATACCCCCAACCTATCAGCCCTAAGCATCATATTTTAGCTTGTTTTTTTTAGATACTACAGGTATACACAATTTTCAGGATTAGCATTATGTTACTTTACGTTAACTTTATATTCCATTGAGGGAAAGTAAAACAACCAAAAACAGTGGCAATTTTTTTTAGAACACGATGCAATTTACAAGTTAAAATTAATATTACCACCTTCCCTAATGGAACCGTATCAAAACAAAGATAGCACACATACCTAATTTCGTATAATTATTTTGCTTTATGAAAAAGAGCGATTATGCTATAGATCGTTCGTTTTTGTTTATAATTGAAATTAGGAAATTTTTGCTTTTATTTAGATTGATCAGATAATGTGAAATAAGTTGCAGGTGTGTTTCCTTTTTGTAGATTTTCCTTTGTGTTAGACATTATTTGTTAAGCTTTATGTTCGTATGTGAACGTTGCTGTCGAGGTTGCTGTTATATACATACAGGGTGTCAATTTTAAAACTTGCAGTCGGGCATATTTTCCAAACTAAAGAAGATATTGAAAATCGCCCAAAACAATTTCGGGAGTATCGAGGGGGAACCAGAATGACGTTATAGGTGAGTTGCTTTTAAATTTTGTGTTTACAAACCCAGTAAATTTCTTGTGTAGTTTGGGCAAGCCGAGTCTGCTTTACATTTTTTTTTTTTTAAATAAATGTAATGTTGGTTGTAAATCTAGTTTTTGTGGCATTCTGAACTCATTTTCAGTGACGAAGGGTGGGGTGACAGTTTCATTTATTTTTTTAAGTGTTTGCACTAAAGTTTTGCGTTTTTACCTGGCGATACAAAAGTCCGATTGTATTGTAAAAAAGGCGTTCAATCATCCAATTTTCCAATTCGCTGCTACCTTTTCAAAAGAGAAAATTAGCTGTCAACGGGAGAACAATTCAACTCGGCGATAAATTCATTTTCTAGAGTCGATTTACGGGAATTTATCCCGTGAACCAATTTGTGTATTTTTTTATAAACGATAAGTAACCCAAACAAAGATAAAGTAAGGTTTTTCTTTTTATTTGTGAAATTGATTTTTCTTAGTTCATTAATACCATTTTTTTCTACGGGTTAAATTTTATTTAGTATCCAGAAAAATTTATTTGAATAAAATTTTGTACCAAGGGTTTGATTAGTTAGAAATATTTAAAAAAATCTAGGTAATTAATTAGATTTGGACGTGAACATAAGACAGAGTTTAAATATTATTTTGTATTAATTACATCATGTACATACATTTTTTAAATCACAAAAAAATGTAAAGAAAACTGGAGTTGGTGCGATATTATTTTCAATAATATCTTTAAACAATTCAATTTATGTGACTACTTATTTGAGAGTGATCAAACTAGAGATCAGGTTTTAATTTTCAGATTGATTGTGGACATATTCCTTTCGAAAGATAAAAGTCATTGAACATTTATTAATTACCGAGCTACCCGTGGTATTAATGATTGCATTACAAACAATTAATTGTTTCAATAAAATTTTTACTAGTGCCGCAGAGAATAAAATTTATTTTCTACAAGAGCGGTCTCTAATCCCTGTAAAGTAACTAGCTTATACCATATTACAAGATTCGCTTTGAAGCACACTTCATAAGTTGAACCTAAAAGTTAAATTATATCTGGGGTGAATATGTTTGCACCAAACTAAATATAAATAGAAAACAAATAAATGACAAATTTTTACCATCCCCACGTTAGTAAAGGGAGCAATGGGGTAAAAATTGACCCCCTCCTCCCACTTTTTTTGCGGAACTACACGTTTTGAAGCACCAGGAATTCGAATCAAACAAGGTCTCGATGATGTCGGTCTGTCGGTCTGTCTGTAGTCTCATTTCCTTCTAAATTTGGTCCACATATTCTTAGACATAAAAGAGCACGCACGCGTAATGATCACGTACTTTAGATTTGGCGTACTTCCACATGGGCAAGGGAACCATATATGTATATTTTTTAGTAGCAACCACTATGTTTTATTACATATTTTAAAGTGCACAGAAGAGTATACATGTAATGAAAACTAGTGGCCGTCATTAAAAAAAACAAGCCCCCTCGTTACCATGCAGAAGTACGCCACTGGCCACAAATTTAAAGTACTTACGTAGATTGGTCGCAAACAACTTTTTATAATTTTGGACAACATGAAGGGCTTCAAAAGATGTTCTTTTGAAGATGTATTCAGTGTTCCAGACAACATTTATGAGTAATTTACTGTCAAAACGTATTGGTTTTAACTTAGTATCCTTGTGATTTTTTGTGCTTGTTTCAGAAAGCGTCACCAGTCACTTCATGGGGACTGCAGCATAAGAGGACACTTATTGTTTCGACAACGCTACCTACACTTGGAGACAAAGCTTGGGAGTAATCATAATTTGCATCCTCTTTGGAGGCTCGAAGAAGTATCACTTAACAACACTTTCCTACAAGATAAATAATTTCGTTATCAACTACAAGTTCGCCTTTCTTAGAGTTATCGATTAAATTTTCAGAAGTATCACTGCTCGTAACATAAACACCATAAAAGCCAACAACTCTGCACATTGATTAATATTATTACGTTTAACAAGTCTCCGTTACGATGAGTTCTTAGCTAGGAAATGTTCGATTAAATTTTAGCCGTTCACGGTGCTAATTATTCTTTAAAATTACTTCTAGATATTGCTACGATTTTGGGTCTTTCAGTTAGGTTATTTTTCGTACCGTAAATGTCCACATCCGGACGATTTCGATAAAATTATCTATGCATGACTATTCGTCGCGATTGAAATATTGACAAGAGGACATGAAATTTTCACAAGTACTTAATACGTACGTACCAATTTGTAATACGTTCTGTATTCAACCCACTACTTACTCCAATCTTCATGGGGCGGTTTACTATATCAAGAAGGAGTACCTATAATAGTAGTTTATATTACATTTTACACACGCAATTCAGTTAGTGTGCTACATATATAAGTTCTCTCTTTGGAAAAATAGCATTCGCCTTTTTTTCTAAATGGGAATCTCACAAAACACCGACGCATTTAAGTTTCAAAGACTATTAATGGAAACTGCGGGATTTTGGCCAAGAAGAGAAGCCTCAATTTTCTACCTGATTTACGGATTATCTGCCTACGGAATTGTGGTATTATTCGCAGTGTCTTTGCTATTGAGTACCATGGTTGTGAAAGATTTTAAACAGTTAATTCTAGGATGGTCGATGTTTACAGCCATGCTCAATTGCTCACTAAAATTTACGGTTTTCCGTGTTAAAATGCCGGCCTTTTTGGAGCTTTTGGACTTCATTCGTTCCCCTCATTTCTTTTATCACAGAGAGGAGTTCGACCATCACCTCAAACGAATTATTAAAATTGCGACTGTTGTGGTGAAGCTGTTTTTTTGTAGCGGCATGACCACGTATACCTGTTTAATATCGGCTCCGTTATTTTCGAAAGAGGAAAGAATCACGCCGTTTCCGTTTCCGTTAGACTTAAAACAGTATTCTGTCATGGTTTACATTTTGGTGTACGTTTTTCAAAGCGTTGCTCTTTTTGCGGCTGCTTGGATAAGTATCGGATTCGATAATTTATCGACGGGAATGATGGGTCTGTGTTCCGCGTATTTTGCTATTTTACGTCAAACTATAATTTTTGCGACTGAAGAATTTCGCAATGAAAAACTCGATAACATCAATTTGTATAGTAAACATGATAAGCAAATTTACAGAGATTTGAGTGACTGTTCGACTCATCACCTTGCTGTAATCAGGTCAGTCGATAGGTATGTGCATGTAATATTACTAAGCTTTACATTTCTTGCAGCTTTACACAACAAATCGAGAAGATATTCTCTTATGTGTTCTTAAGCCAATTCTTATGCAGTGCTGGCGGCATTTGCCTTTCAGGATTCACGTTTATAAACGTAAGTCGTAAACTTTTACGGCACAAATTCGGCACGAATCAGTCTACATAGTTCCGAGATATGAAAAGCGAAAAGCACCGGCACGAATGCGGCACTAACCATTGCAAAAAATAATTAATTACAAGTCTTAATGCACATAATTTGAAATATTTTGCGAATTTGCGGTAGTCGGCAGAACAGCGCGGTAGTTTCATTGGAACGGTACAGAAATCTCGAGCGCCACCAGGAGGTTTCAACCCTTACTCGTGGTAATAGCGGCGGTTTCCGAACAGAACTTCGAAACCTATGGGTACTCAGACGGAGAAATGGAAAACTCCAGGGATCATTGGGGCAAATGACGGCCGTCGGAAACGGTAGCGCTTACCCAAATCGGAAGGGAAGCACAAATTATAACGGTATAGCTACGGGAAAAGGACACAAGTAAAGCAAACCCCCTTTATACCTATAACGGAATGAAAATATCAAGCGCTTACTTTGAAATTAAACCGGTGTCGTGAAATTAAAAAAAAACTAAAACGGGCTAAAACGCACGCGAACAAAGGGAAAACTGCAAATGATCCCCTCTAAACCATGTTTTTACGTTATACAGGGTGTTCGTTTAAAAACTTCCCACTGCGGATTTATCGAAAACCACTGATTAAAGAAAAAAACGCCGAGACACGTTAAAAGATTTGTCAAGGGGGACAACTTTATTTTGATGTTTGATTTTTTTAAATCGGTCGATTCGTTTTCATGAAAATTTGAAAAATCTTTATTTAATTTATTTTTCTTCAAACGTCATATAATATTGACATTACGTAGCCCAGCACTCTGAGTTAAAGTTTGACTTTTTAGAACAATCGAACAAGCGGCAGTGAAGTATTTTAGTGCCTAGGCATTAAAACGCTTCAGTGCCAGTGTCACATTGTTTTGCTTTGACAATTTGATGTTATTTACATTAGGTTCTTGGTTCACCTAGTAAGTGCGTTGATCTTTCCTTCTAATTTTAACAGAATAAAAATATAGTCGATCAAAGAAGCTATTTATTTATTTAAATAATAGTTAATGTTGAAAGTGCAGTTAGTCATATTACCATTATTGAAATTAAAACCTGAGCTCGTTCCTGCAGCATCCAAGTTTTGAAGAGTCAAGTTTTGTTTAGCTTGTCTTATTTCTAATGAATGAATGAAGTATTTTCAAAAACTGGATTGGTTTATGCTTCAAATGGAGTAGTTGAAGTCATTCCATCTGATAAACCTTGATTTTCTAAAGTTGTCGAAAGTATTTTTTGGGCAATTTCATTTTTATTTGAAATCGAGTCTTCTATGTAACCTTCAGCCACACAATTGGACTTCTAGCCACCATGTCTCTTTAAACAAAATAAGCCAGAAGCACATGTTCCGAGAAGGTTCCTGCGTTTCTTTTGCTTACACCAATCAATAAATTTCCTACAAGTTTTGTCGGAAGTAAATTTTCGGACGCCGCTTCCTCCACGTCAGGTGGCGTGCAATATGAATCCATGATCGCTAAAGGAATTACAGAAATTACTAAGGTCGTAATTTTCTAAAAATTGAAAAGATACTTACCTACAAAAAACTCATCCACAATTAAAACGTCAAATGGCTAACTATAGCAATATTGTTATAGTCACCACGGTCGACGCGTTCACGGCTACCTATAACGATTTGAAAACCATTATTTTGGCGTTATTCTCATGTTTGAAGAAAAAATAGCATATATTATGCGGAGCTAAAGTAACTTCTTCTGGTTCGTCAGTATTTTGCTGGCCTCGCTTCGCTCGGCCATCAAACGCTGACTCGCCATGAAAAGTATCACTTTAGCTCCTCATAATATAATATACTATTAATCGACCTATCTTAATTTGTTCAGTTAGAAAACAAAAACAAACGAAAACATCACTTATTTATTGTTATGGGAAAGAAAGAATTTCATTTGCTGCCAGTCACCATTGTGACAACCTTGGGATAGTGAAAATTAATTTATTGATTCAGATTTTAGTTCCAAAATGGTTTACACACTAGCCGAAATAGTACCTACAGTCAAATTAGACTAAAAAATGGGCATTCCGTGCATCAGATATGTCATCTCTATTTTTTCTTTTAAATTGTTAGGATGAACATGGATGTGAAAAATCCGTTTTCGACATTGAAAGACCTGTGCAAGCGACACAACACTTGAAAATATGTCATTTTTCTTACCATTTTTTGGTTTTTGTAAGTTTTACTCCTGAAGGGCCGATTTTAATGCAATTATTGTCGTATACTTTTTTAAACTAGACAAAATTTGTGACAATTCAAGCCCTTAACCGACTATGTAAGTCTAATAGTTTTGTAGATACAGCGTTTCAAAATTTCGTAAATTGTTCAGTTTTAATCAAATTTGCCTTTTTTTCGAATAAAAACATCATGAACATTTTTATAATTTTGTTCGTTTGGGGGGACTTTGTGGTGAGGAGTCCCCATAAATACGCACAGAAGGGGCTAAAATGTTGATATCCTCTGGATCCTCAGCTTCTTCCTTGATAAGAAAGTTGTCATCTTCTTCTTCTTCAGCATGATCCACTACATGTTGCTGTTTTTTGAACTAGACAAAATTTATGACAATTTAAGCCCTTAACGATCTCCGCAAGCCTAATAGTTTCCGAGATACGGCGCTTCAAATATTGGTAAATTTATTAGTTTCACAAGTTTTATCAAAATTTGCGTTTTTTTTCGCAGAAACTAAACTTACCAAATTTGCACGATGAATTGTCGTAAGTCGTGAGTCGTAATAAACTTGTTGAAGAAGTACTAAAAATTTCGGGCAATGAAAGCAAACGAAATATTGATTTTTGTCTTTTAGTGGAAAAATATCCATGTTTATATGTGATGGGTTATTCAAACCATAGTGTTGTGCTTTCTGTTACTGTCACAGATCTTCTATAATCGGTGTCCCTTGTCGAGCAAGGTCAGGCAAAAGGAAAAAATTCAAAGATTTCGCAATCCATGCAACAGGTAGTGGATCTTGCTGAAGAAGAAGATGATGACAATTTTCTTATCATCTGAGAAGCGGAGGATCCAGAGGATATCAACATTCTAGCTCCTTCTGTGCGTATTTATGGAGACTCCTCACCACAAAATCCCCGCAACCAAACAAAAGTATAAAAATGGTTATGAGGTTTTTATGCGAAAAAAAGTCAAATTTGATTAAAACTGAAGAATTTACGAATTTTTGAAACGCTGTATCTCCAAAACTATTAGACTTACAGAGCCGGTTAAGGGCTTGAATTGTCACAAATTTTGTCTAGTTTAAATAAGTATACGACAATAATTGCGTTAAAATCGGCCCTTCAGGAGTAAAACTTACAAAAACCCGTAAATGATAAGAAAAAAGACATATTTTCAAGTGCTGTGTCGCTCGCACAGGTCTTTCAATGTCGAAAACTTGGATTTTTGACATCCATACTCAGTCTAAAAATTTAAAAAAAATAATAGAAATGACACATCTGATGCAAGGTATTATGATAATTTGACTGGACTAAAAGAGTGGAAAGAGTGGTGAAGTAGTTTTTGGTTAAAAAGTTTGTAATTGTACTCTGCTTGAGTGACAGATGTGCCAAAAAGGGCCTTTTCGATTTTGTATTTCAAATCGACATTGTTTCTTTTCTTCAATTCCGTTGAATTGTTCTTTTTTAGATCACTCGGATTTGTCACCCCTTCGAGTTTCTTTAGAATACTTTGGATGCTTCATCAGATTCTTTAATTTCCTTTAGTTCTTCCCATTATTTTATCTTTTGGACTTTTAAGATTTTTTGATTCTTTGGATTAGTCCGGTTCTTCAGTTTCAGATCCTTTAAATCTAATGTATGCCATTTGAAATTATTAATTTTCCTATTTTTCACGTTCACTATGAGCTTGTGATCCCGCCGTTTGCCTGGTAGTTTCAGACCAGAATCCTAAGCACGATATCCTCCCTATGTAATTCTTCAGCGCTTTAGCATTCTTTCACAATGTGCAAATGTGGAAGCTAATTCGAAATGGCATTTAAAAATCAGTAATAATCGTTGAGTGGAGTTGTTGATGTAGTAGTTAGTGTTATTTAATTTTTAACCTGTATACACCTTGTTTCAGTCAGAACCTGGAAGCCCGGAGTGTATATTTGCCTTGAACCTTATGGGTACACTCATGTTCCAGATCACGTTGTATTGCGCTTACGGAAATGAAGTTACTGTTCAGGTAAAGTGTTATTTCTATTGTTACGTTTTTTACGGATGTCTTTGAATAAAATCAAGAACGATTTATTAAAGACTTTTACTCCGCTAGTCTTGTTGTTGGAACACTCCTTAATCTTATATTAATTGGAGAAGAGATGGAATTGATAAAGCGTGTAGGTACGTGGAAACACGTTCAAATGTGATAGTTTTAAATGAAAATGTAGGGACTATCGAACCAACATAAATTACATTGCAATATATTATTTTGTTCAGAACTATCAAATAGGTCTAATGAAGGACTTATCTAACACATTATTGGCTGCCTAGAAACTAGTCGTTGTGACTTTAACTTTTTCACTCGTATTGGTTTAATCATGTCTGTCTGTCTGTCTGCTAGTTTGAGATAAAATTAGCATTTGATATCACCAGCTCAAGATTTTGGAATTCGTTTCACCCTTTCCCCGCATTAGTGTAGAAAAAATTAATGTTCATTTCAATATATTTGTGATAAGTTATGCCACTGCATTGCATTTAATGGTGAACATTTTGAACATTCATTGCGATAAAAACCATTTTACTGCTAATTTCGTTTTGTCTTCAAGGTTTAATAAGAAACGTACACGTTCATTTGTTTTATTTTTTATGTAGGATATCTGGATTAATGTTATTGATCTAATTAAAATACATTTTTTTGAAAAATTTTCTTGAATACTAACATGTTATATCATCGAAAAGAGAAAACAATAAATTTTGAGATAGTAAAGTCTAATTGAACATAGCCCCTCTGATTAGCTTTGCTCGTTTCAAATTTCCGGAAATAAGTTTCGAAATAATTGCGAGCTTGAGAGTTGTGCTAAAACTGACTTTGTATACTGTTCTATATTCAAAGACAAAACAGTTTTCTAATAAAATCACGTTCCCGTCACTAGATGTTACATTACCTATTATAGCCAAAGAAATTCAGTTCGTGTACAAAACTTTTCCTATTCTTTCATCGTGTATGATGAGTGTCTCAAAAATCTACCACAAATGTCTGTAATAATGTAATCTTCGTAAATGGTAATTATTATTCTTTTTGTTATTCTAATAATCTAATGGAAACGTAATTGTAATGCAAATTTTAATGCTATTTTAGAGTGCTATGGTATTAGACGCTTGTTACATGACTGAATGGATCTATTGTGGCCCAGAAGTGCGTCGAAGTTTATTCCTTATTATGGAACGTTCGAAACGTCCGTTGGCGTTAACAGCAGGCAAATTCGTAAACCTTTCCCTTTCGTCATTGGTTTCAGTAAGTCCATGAATTGTGCAATTGACTCAATTGTAATTATTTTTTAGGTGATAAAATCTGCTGGTTCTTATGCAATGGTTTTGTATCAACTGTACCACTCCTAATCTATGTATCGCATCACGTCACATTTACACAAGTGTCTTTTTGAAATAAAGTTTGTGCACAACCATTTACATTTAAGTACTTATTGTAACCGCTATTTCCATCTATTCATTTGCTGAGAAGTAATTTTTAAAATACTAGGAATATTTTGTGTAGTTCGATTCATTTGTATATGTACGTTTATCTTTAAGTAAGGATCGTTAGAAATATCACATCACTCTCTCGAATACATTTCACACCTCCGTGATTACTGCACTCGTATTCGCCGCGTGTGGGAAGATCTCGTATGTAGGTAACATTCATTGCATAGTAGGCACTACAGCACTGTGTAATGACTAATGAGCCACTATTTCACAACTGTCTAGTAATATACGTAGTGAAATAAAAAGTAATGTGAGTGTGGTTCCTACATTATTTCATTTGATTTACTCATTAGACAACAAACCGAAATAATCATCACAGTAACGGATTGGCGTGTAGTTTGAACATATAAATTCACTTTACTTATGTTCAAATTGATGCCAAAAGAGGATTATGATTAGAAACTGTCAGTTGTGATCAGAATTTGGTTCCTCCATTTCTTAGTGTTCTAAATATACCTAAATGCAAGCCCTTGGTACCCACCACGAAGTTATACTTGAAAAATGTGCTAACATGCAAATGCATTAAATGCGATTCCGTAGTTATGGAAAGGCAAAGCGCATACATTACACGTTAGCAATTGTCATATCATACAACAATCGATAGCTTTCCAAAAATATGAACACCGACTTCTCAAAAAAATCGGATACATACTCCGTTGATTAGTCGCCTTTTACGACACGCAGTGCCTCTGCGGTAGGGTTATTCTACTACCCGTCCCCACACGGGGATTAAATTTCGCGTATACTCGTGTCCGCCTTCTTGTCCAGTAATATATATTTATTAATTTAAAATCCAGTAACTATACACCGCGTATGTACTACTAACTACAGTAAAGAGTCTATAACGTATACTCTTTGCTACAGTACAGTCTGTTTGATTTTAGCTGTCACAGCGGATATCACGGCTACTATTCTAGATATGATATAGATTATAGAAGAAACATTGTTCAAGATATAAATTTGCATTATCTGGTATAGCCAAGAAAATAATTGAAAATTTCATGTAGTAGGTGCAGCGGTGCAGCAAATATTCAAAACTTCAAATATAATATAATTTTATTGCATATTCTAAGTGTACAACATTCCCTTTCCAATGATATATCATATGTAAATTCGACATAAAATGATGTACAGTCATTGACAAAAGTAATGGTCGCCTAATAGGTAAACCCTTTGGAGCATAAGGAACGAACATGCCTATAAGTCCTATAACATCGGGCTCCGTGAGTTTCTTCAAGGAGGAGATACCATCATTTGTTGGTGTTCGGATTCCCAAGTTGCACAATATATTCAAATGTTGCAGAATTTCCCTATTCGGCGATCATTACTTTAGCCAAAGTCTGTACGTCCTTAGCATATTCACTTTTTCATCATTCGAATAATTATCACCCATTTCGTAATTGTTTCTATTTATTTTAATTATTCTCTTCTAATGAATGGCGCCCCCGTGCCGCCCTCTACATTAAAAAAAAAATGTTCTGTAATAATTGAAACTGACCGTCTGCGTCAGCGAGAAGAAAGTCACAATTCGCCATTATTCTTTTAGTATTTATTCTTTATACTTGCTTACATGATGCGGTCGATTCGCGTCGCGAAATTCACTCCCATAAATTAGGTTTTGAAGCAGGAAATGTTCCCACATCTCAGAAAATTCAGCGAGGCGAAGAATTCGCGCCTATAAATTATACTACTAACTATAGAATTCGCGTATGGGATAATTTTCTCTCAATGTACCCTACCTAGTAAATTTAAGAAATCCGGTTGTCGAGGAAAATAAGTGAGTTCTCTCAAAGGCAAATTCAAAATTCCTTTAAGGTGAACTTTTTTGGTGGCAGTAATATTAATAACGTTGATTTGCCCAACGGTAACAAGAAGATCAATGTCTAAGCAAAAGGAAGTTGAGAGCAAACTACACTAATATTATAGTATTAATATGTTCACAACAAACAAAAACGAAACGAAACGAAAACATCCTCTAAGAGCTAAGTACGTAAACATTAAACGTACAATAGGAACAATTACATTATATAAAAAATGAGTGAGGGTATAACAATGCATAGTATCAACTGTCCACTAATATGTAAGAGTTTTATTTTCTCAAGTACATTTTCCAAATTGTATCGTATTTAGTGCTGGATTATAAAGTCGAGCTTTGGAATGCGCATGCCTTCTTTCGCTTGATTTATTTCTTGAGCACGTTTGTAGACGGAAACTTTTAAGCGGAGTGTATAAATAACTTCCATGTTGGTTTAATTGCAAATTTTTAAATATAATTATACTCTGGCGATTTACACGATTGTTTCTGCGATTCAAATTGGTTTGGACCGAGTTTCTAAACTTTTTCTGCCATTTTGGAGGCTTTAAGTTGGATTTATTAAATATGTAAGTGGCCGCCATTTGTTAAATCATTTGTTATCTCACGCATTCTTTTTAGGAATTCTGTATACAGGGTGTAGAATTGGTTTACGCAGTATAGGTATTTCTTTATATTGACATATTTTCTATTATAGCAAAGTTGTAAATAATTTTTTATAGATTTTAAAATTCTGCGTCCATTAAGTAAGTAAGTAAGTTTACTACTGCAGCTGGGTAAGCTACAATAAAGTGCCAGAGAGTAGATGAAACTTATGAGGTTGGAAATAATTTAGTGTTGTTAGTGATCGTGCATTTATTTATTAGAATAATAATTTTTTTTTAATTTAATAATACGTTGGATTGGGACTGTATGGAAGAACAGGGTCTCTCGGCACTGAATGCAGTCCCTTTCCCAGTTCTTATTAGTGTTTTTTTTTTTTTTTTTTTTTTTTATTTTTTATTAAAGGCATCGACAGCTAAGGTCATTAGCCTATTATATGTCTAACCTACCCAAAACTACTTATAGTTTTCCGAATACATCAATTTCCTTTAAAAAAGCTATTAATTTTCTGATATTTCCAGCTGTTCGGGTCATTTCTAGTGGGTTCGCAGGTAGCTCAAAACGTCCCCTACTGATCGCCAACTGGGGACACACATGTAAAATGTGTTCGACAGTGATCTGTTCCCCACAGTAAAGACATAGGGGAGGAGGCTCACCACGTAATAGGAATGTGTGTTATTTGTAGAGTTTTGATTTTGTTTTATGGTGAATAAATTATATATTATTATTATTTTGGTGTGGGAAATAGGAGAAATTAAGGAAATTATAAATTAGCATTTTAGTAAAAACATTTCTACGCAAATGCAACGTCATGGAAATGTGCAGACAATAAAACCTTGTATCTACGGATGCTACTCCCTTAACAGGCAACATAAACTTCTGAACTTAAAAAGGAGGGCTGCCGCTCTCACATTCTACAATAGATTATCAGAGAGAAACATTGACGAAAAATAGCATGCCTCGTATCAAATTTTTGTAAAATTGTTACGCTTTATTATTGAAATGAACCTTGAAACTGGTGGGTGTGTTTTACTACTTCTATCATCTAACCATGGATCTACTCTCATACACATAATAATCGAGTGTGCTGGTCATTGTGCATCATACACACTCGAGGTATTAGAAAAGTCAGTAGCCAATTAAGACAAGGGCTAATTTGAAAGCCTGAGTGAATTGGTACAATATTCCGGAAAGGAAGTTTTGTAGCGAGATCTGCAGTACCTACAAATTTTCCTGTGCTCAGATTTCTTGGGGTAAATTTTATTTAGCTAATCGATTTTACAGGGGTGAATTAATATGGATAGAATTTACGTTAGCTTTAAACCCGTGGTTAGAAGCTTACATTAAACACTAGAGGTATTCAGAAAAAGTAAAATAGTATGTGTACCTCGTAGTAAAGGCTTACCAATCTACTATTTCGTTAAGCAAGAGAAATAGACAATCTTATCAACCTTCATCGTCATCTGGTGTCACCGACAATCTTGTCGCTACCACACCAACATGACGTCTTTACCAAACTCCCCTTATAAAAACTTACAGCGTAGTAACCTTTGAATATAAAATTTAGTAAACAGGATTAGAAAATCTCCCCCAAAGGGAAGTACGTTATAAAATTAGTCTCTCTATTATTAATACACGTTTGTAATTGCACCCAGTGTGTTATTTAATAAAACGCAACACTTTTATTAATCCTCTTAAGTAACTTACGTACATTATTCAGAGGATGAGGGGGTTGCACAATGTATTCGAGAGAGTCACGAAATACAAGCGAAAAATCAAAAACAAATATTGTTACAGTTATTTATTTAATAAGGAAACACAAACCTTGTACATTACATAGTTCAACTCAGTTAATGCGATACCTGAACTGGTTTGGAATCAACTATTGTAGACGATTTTATTGTGTATTTAAAAAAAATTATAATTCACAGGGGGGTTGGCAAAATGCTCAAATCCAAAAAGAGGACCGCAGTGTCTAAAAGGGTGGGAACCTGTGAACCACTGAATTATATTATATTTACGAATAAGTACCTTTTGATTCATATTAATACAATTACCATGTGCTGTACTAGATACATAGGTATACTTCTAAACTTCCATGTACCAAACTGACTAACAGTGCAGATTTTGCGTATAATACAGCAAAAGGGTGTCGGTGATTGCCAGTTCGGTAGATTGCCGCTATTGTGCATATAAGAGATTATGCATTATAAAGTTGATATAAAACCACTGCATAAGAAGCGGCTGACCTAAACACCTGCAATTAAAATGTAAAAGGTCGACTAAAAGAATGTGTTAACCTTACTGAAACAAGTGATGTAAGTGATAGATTAATAAATTTGCCAGCCGTCAAAACCATTGGTCGCTTGGACCGCTCCATTATTAGGAAGAGATTTTTGCGAACTTCAGAGCCACAGTAAATCCATTCCGTCATGTAACACGCTTCCAAGACCTTATAGCTCTGAAAATAATATTGGGATATGATATACAGTACCATGACATTAATTACCTGAAGCGTTACTTCGTTGCCGTACGAACAGTACAATGTAATTTGGAACATAAGTGTACATAGGAAAGTTAAGGCAAACATAAATTCCACACTTCCGGGTTTGGACTGAAACACACGTTTACATTATCTCAGTACACTGTGGCACGTACGACTTGTTGAGTGCACAAAATAAAGCAGTAATACTAATAGTTAAAATTCATACAGGATGGAATCTTCAGCATATTCAGTTGCATTTTACATTGGGCAGTGGGGTACACTTTACAACCGTGACTAGACAACAAGTTGTTTTATATTTTTGCAGTTGCATTCTCGGATTTGCATTTACATTCTACAACCAAAATTATGTGTTGCGCTATTTTAAATCTTAAAACTGTGTAGTCCAGTAAACGGCGATTATTATTATATGAACCAATTAAAAATTGAGGGTTTAAGGTAATAACGCCAAGGGATGAAGAGAATGTAAAATAGATGTGTTACTTTTCGAAACAATTCATAATATTTCCTTGTCGATGCGCCAGTCTGTATAAATAATTATTTGTGCACATTTAAACGTTTCTCATTTGAAATAGTATTTAAAACAGTGATATATATCTGTACTTTTAAGCACTTCAACTCTTATAGTAATTCGGCTATCATAGCAAGCTTTAATGAGTGAACATTACACAAATACCTATAAATTAGGAAGGGAAGGCTATTAGAGCGTAAGTATACGTTTAAATAATCCAAAAGAATTACCTTAAATGCTCCGTTTTGGCCTATTAATAAATTAAGCAAATCATCGAATGATACCTATTGTAAGTACGCACCTCGGTTATATCATTAAATCACTAAAACAGTCTACTTGATTGTAATACAACCACTTTCCGTGGTATTTACCTATGTTATACATTTAGGGTCGGTTTTGCTTATCTAATTCAAACTTAGCAATATCTGCCAAACATTAATTATGCGTATTATATACCATACGTAGGGATATAGTCCACAACAGCCATGTCCAACCCATTTATCATCAAGGGCCATTCTAAAGTTTCCACATATAGCTGCAGGCCACAGTATACAAAGTTCACATTCAGAAAATTTTGATGTTTTATTATTGTAACAGTTTAGTTTATTTATATTCAAATTTCAAAATTACCGCTTGCTACGTTAGGCAGGATATAGGTGAGATGGCGTCACTTGTACGCGTGCTTCTTTCCTCGCGCAGAATCGCGTAATTTTTTCACTTCATTTCCGTTTTAAAGCCAACGAGGTTGTACTTGTAGAGCGTGGCATTGTGAATTCTTCTAAAACCAGTGGGTAATATTTGCCATCATTCACGTAAAATCTCTGGCAATTTTACCTGTTTATTGGCGTTGTCGAGTAGAGTAACTCAGAAGCCGTTTTCTCCGTTGTGAGGCTATATCTGGTGGAAGTTCATCGCCCTACCTACATATTCACAACCTCTTGGATAATTTCCATATTTCATTGATTTAAGTATTTTTCATTACCCTCCTGACGATTTCAGGGGGTCCATGTAGTAGACGAATTCTTGTACCGGTCAATCCATGTAGTAGGTCAATCCTTGTACAGACGAATCCTTGTATGTAAATGAATTTGCATCTTGCGAATATTCCGGAGTACGAACACCTGTTGATTGCCGGCAGCTATCCGGCGTACCACCGAGTAGATAAGCGCTAACACCTAAACGATACCGGGAGCGACCAGCTGATGGTGGAATTTTCGGAAGATACGATCTTTTACACAACCTTTTTTTTATTTGCTTCAATACCGTTAATCTAGTGTAACCTTCCGACGATTTATGATCGGAGCTTTGTATTTTGTTCGCATCTAGTGTTTTGAGGTCGTGGCTCTCTTCAAGAGCAACGCACCTGTATTTAACGTATGGGTAAACGAGCCGGCTACGAGTAAGCTATTTTTGGCCCTTCCGGCTCATATAATCGTTCCGAGCGTTGTAGCTTGGGGTTTGTTTTTGTGTTACAGAACTGGAACTTCGAAGGAGAGCTCTTTTTCGGAGAAGACAGCGTATGTGTTATTCAAGGTAAGATTTTTAATTTACTTGTACCCAGTGTTGCCTATATGAGTTGTTATTCGGGTTAACTTAATTCAATCTTTGAATCATTGAAATCTTAACTACATTTTTGCTCGATCATTGTTGTAGGGGTCTGGTAACGTAATTATTAGGGAAGTGTTCATGAATTTATTTGGGGATTATTTTTGTCATTTAAAGTATTTGTTATTGTCGTATTGAAGATACATTTTATTTGCCGATCCTGCACCGTTTTGTCAGGATTAATAAATCAGAATTGCTCGTAGTGAATTTATTATTTGGCTCTCTTGTGTTTTCCCAATTTCTATACAGGAGAGGTCAGAATTTGTGCAAAATTGGGTGGCGCTCAACTAATCATTTCTAGTGACTACCAAAGATCAAAAACTTATGTTATATGCCCAAACGAACAAACCGCTGTGGAAGATTCTCATCTCGAGCCCTTCTTTTAATTAAGAATCTGAGCTAGCTGGCCGTTTATGCGGCGGGGTTTGAGTTTTACAGCGCCGAACTAACCTCACGTTATATTATCGACATAAAAAGTATACAAAATAATACAACAAAACGAAAACATTCAAATAAAATCATAAAACCATTAGTGACCCGCTCAAGAAAATGTACAGTGCCTCATTTTGGTTGAGACTGATGCAGTGTATATCAGTATATCAGCTCTGATTTTTTAAAGACAGAGACTTGCGGCGTGCCACTTTTTTGTGAAACTTAATACAGACAGACACAATCTTGTTTGTTTCTGAGATGAAAACGAAAAGTTTGACTTTTGGGATGTTATTATATCTTACTTACCGATGTAAGATAGAAAAGATAAAAATTGCTTATTTTAGATATTTTTACGTAGAATCCAGTGGCGTAGTCAAAAAACAATTTCTGTGGTTCGACCCAAACTTGGTATTTTTTAATGTCACACCCTGTATATTTTAACGCCAATTTTTTGCATTCTTTATCGTGATTACATTGATGTATCATTCTATATTTTTTTATATAATTATATATTTTATCATATTTCTCAAAATTTTGAAGTGACATGTTTCTACCGTCAGCCATTTTTATTGATTGCTATCGGCTGCCTTAGTTACCATGGATACAATAAACAAAACAGAATCTCCATGAATTCATAGCCTACTATTTAAAAACAAACGCAAGTAGATTGATTCTGTTTGTGGTTTCACAAAGAAGTGGGCCAAGGTCGCAAAAACCGCAAATGTTTATCTTTAAAAACAGCTGATAGTATCAAACAAATTAGGACATGCGATACAATTCAATTTTATAATTTGCAAACATCGTGACGGGCCGCAGATTGCAGAACGCTTTTTATACGGAACTGTGTTGCTAGGGGCAGTGTAAAATTGAACATTTTCAACTTGGTAGTTGATATCGGTTTTTCAAAGTAAATATTTTTGAATTTTGTTGCTGACTTCAGCCACATAAAAACAAGGGAAGCAGTATCATTTAAATCTCAACATGCTTGTATTGTTATATATCCACATAATCCTGCTTCCAATGTCAGATCATCAAAATCATCTCTAAAGATCGGAGGCAAGATGGAGTAAATATATCACACAAGTAAGATCAATTCTAAAAATACAGTTTCAAATATGTGTTCGGAATGACACTATGAATATCTCTAACGAAAACTTTAGTGATTCTGATCAGAAAGTTAAAACACTCTGAACACATATGAATGTAAACGGTGAGGAATGAAGGCCCTTTCTTTCAATATCTTGCAAAGAAGGAAATCGGCAACAATAAATATCTGAAAATATGAAGCAAACTGGGGCAGGATCGCAGTAGCACAACCTTGTTTCCTAGTCAGGCCCCGGGTTATAAATGCGTTAACTGGGCAGTGGGTTATAGCTCAGAACGCCACTTTCTGGGGGCGGCAAGATATGCTAAATTATTTTTTATTTTCAATTTAGATCTGGACTTGTGGATAATTTTTGTCAAACGAAATGTGCCAAAATAATTATCATTCAACGTTTGGAGTAAAAAGCTGTTTATTTCTGCCAGTGGGACATTCCTCTCCTCTGTGGTTCTTGGTGCATTTCGTTTCAAAATTAATACAGATAAATAACCCTGTGAAGCTCGGTCACTAAGTACATAATGTAACTATTATAAACATTAGTTATGGGGGCGCCAAGCTAAGTGTAGCCCAGGGCGCTAAAAACATAGCCCGGGGCCTGTTCCCAGTATTGCCAAACTTGACGACCTTCTGAAATATGTCAATTGTCAATAACAGAACAGAATAGCTATTAATACTTTGGTGTTTAAATCTACGCTACTCGATTGACTGGATTGTATATCCATCTCCCTATTCTATTTCATGCATATGGCCTAGTTAGGCTCCATTTAATTAGTTAATTTTTGTATTTTTCTCACTATCAACTTACGGATACCGATGTAAATCCGGTGAGGCAGATTCCAAACGCGCTGGATAAAAACTGGCTCAGAAATACGTAAGAGAATATGTGCTCGATAGTTTCAGTAAATCTATAAATTGAATGAATGGAAAGTGTAACATTTGCGTGAACTTACTTAATTACAGCGAGATGATGTTCTATACATTTGCTTAGGTCATGGTATATTTCCTTGTCAAACTTCTTGTAACTGTGAATATTTCTAGTACGTTGTAGTTTTCGTGTCGTCGATATGATAGTTTCCGTTAAAATTGCGAAGTATGCAGAGCAAAGACCCATCATGCTTGTAGACAGATTATCAAATCCGACACTTGAGGAGCCGGCCACCACCAACACCACGCTCTGATACATGTATACCGAAACGTAAATTGCCAATGAGTGCTTCTTGAAATCCAATGGAAAAGGGAAGGGTGTCTTTCGCTTTCCCTTGGCAAAAAGAGGGGCTGTGATCATGCAAATTACGGTAATTGTGCAACTGCACAGAAACAACTTTACGACTGCTATGGCAAAGTCAATAATTTTTTTGAGATGGTGGTCTACATCTTCTTTGTGGTAAAAGAAATGGGGCGACTTGAGAAAATCTAAGAGGTCTAAAAACACTGGTCTTTTAAAATAAAATATTGAAAATTTAACGCAACAGTTAATAACGGCAATAAACGTAGCCCACGCCTGAACAATCTCAGCAAGATCTTCCAGTATAAAGATTCCGAGTAGCAGCGATAAACCAAAAACGAAGAGCATGAAATATTGAGCATCGCCATAAAAACGATAAAGTCTGCTCGAATCTCTGCTTGGCCACATACCACTAAAAATCAGGCATAGTCTTTGAATTTTAAACGCGTCGGTATTTAACGAAACTGCCATTTAGATGGCAATCGAAAACACGGTTAGCTAAAACAAACTTCTTTAACAATATCGTCTAGCTATAGAGTGGCTTGATTTATGCACTACTCACCTGTTGGAAATAGTCGAAAATCGCAGAAAATTGGTTTGCAGTACGTATCTACAATAAAAACATTCCTGTAACATGAAGATTTATCGGATTGAATTCCCCTCGCCCTCATTCTATCGTGATGTGCGGAAAATCACTAGTATGAATAGGGGTAGGTTTATAGGAACGTATGAGGGCATTGAATAAGTAATTATACTTATTCAATAATGAGGGGTAGAAACTAATTGAAAGTGGCAATAGTGGCTATACATATCCATGGGCATTGAATTTCGATTTTGGGCGATTTTAAAGAATACCCACTACTGGGGTGCAGTATTTTAACTTCGAACATTTTTACTTAGGAAAGGTAAGATGCTTTTATTTTCTCCCAGAAAGGGTGTCTCTCAAATTTAAGAAAGAGTACCTTGGTAACGTTTTCAAGGGGGCTTTAAACATTGGTAAACTTTAAATCAATTCTTTTGCAATTTGTCACTTTTGAAAATGTGCTAGCGTTCATTTTTATCACTTGTGAGTTTCGAGTAAATCACATCAACTTTCTAATTTCTTATCGACGCCATATTCGATTTTTACCTCATTCTATAGAGACAAAAATTACAAAATCAGTGATACTAAACACTTAGTATTTCATTTGGCAATCAACCTTGAATTTTTGTCTTTAAGTTTATAATGTATTTTTATGGCATTAATACCAAGACCGTGTCGATGGTGACCATGCGAGACAATGCATTTGGTTTCAATCACAATCAAGCATGGAATTATTGCCATAAGAAATACATTTTTTCTCTATCAAATGACGTAACAATCCAATATGGCGTCCATAAGAAATAAGAAAGTTTATATGATTTACTCGAAACTCACAAGTGATAAAAATTTTAGCACTATCAGAAAGCTGAGGAAGAATTACTATTTTTTTATATCTGAAAAAAACCTAGCACATTTTCAAAACCGAAATTTTTCCAGTTTTTTGGCTACAACTCCCCTATTTGTGGAACTTCAAGAAACTATGAATGGAAAAATTTATCTGGATAAAATTATGCATAACTTGGTCCACTTAAGTTAATTTTTATTTCTGATGGTTTACGAGATCCCCATAATCAAAATGAAAAAAACTCACCCTGTATAAGATGCTTTGCGAAGAAAAAAAATTTGCATAGTAATTTTTTGTCCTTGTTTGATGAATAAATTTATAACGTGATTTTTGCTCCGTAAAAAGTAGATAAATGTCATGTGGATTTTTTACTGATTAACAGATCTTGATTAGTCGTTATAAGATGTTAGGAGTTTATTTATAAATAGGCGAAAAATCAACGTGTAAATTTAGTCGAAGTTGAAGTCCAAAATCTATAAACCTTTTGAAGCAATAAAATTGCTAAAATTCAAAGTGAAGTAAGTAGCAAGAGTTGTTAAATAAATGATGGTTGGTGCTTTGGGGAAGATAAGTTGCTGCATTCCACAAATCTAATTTCTATTTTAAATTTAACTATAGATACTGTCACTTACTCTTAATCGTCAAAGGAAGCTACTTTCTTACAAGCCAACTCAGCCAACAATATTGGACAGCAAACATAAAAGCAATACGTAAATGGTAAGAGTGACAATCAAATATTTTATATAACCTTCTTAAACAAACCATCTGGACGGTTTCGATCAAATGACATATTCATTGGGTTTAAACAACGAGGAATATAAAGTGGAAATATTTATAATGCATATGAAATGTTCGTAGATAATAGGTAGCAACTCGTAAGACATTTGAAGTTCATTATGAAAATTCTAATCTAAGGATCGCTTTTTTCTACATTAAAACATTAAGATTTCGCTTTTGCTGCTGAAGTAACATGTTGAAATGTTTATTTTATTTTATTATGTTTTTTACGTAATAGAACGCACCAGAACTGAGTGGTACACCGAACTAAAAAGTGTTGATCTCCCTGTATATATTTTTCAAAGGGCCAAATAGCATTCCGAAAATAAAATATTCTTACAACAAGATTTGACCACCATAATCAGACTATCAGAGAGAGGGTTATCAATTCGAAGAGTAGAGTATGTAAGGCTAATGGCCGTTTGCACCAACAAATTTAAGCGGAGCTTAAAATCCATCTCCATGGCAACGATTATTGGGTCAATGGTTGCCATGGATTTTAAAAGCACCGCTTAAATGTGTCGGTGCAAACGGCCATTAGACCATCACTATCCTTTAAAACTTAGCAAAGAAAAAATTTGTCGCAGATGTGCCAGAAAAGGACGATTTCTAATAAATGTTGTCTTATAGAATTAAAAAAATGTATAACTATCCAGATCTTACCACCGTAAACGGCGATGGAGCCATTAATTCGTAGAATGTGTTATTTCCTTTTAAAATTTAGCACGGACAGAAGTTGTAGATCTTACCAGAATGAAAGTATTTCTGATCAATTTTGGCTGTAGAATCCAAAAAAGTACTCAGGAGGATTTGAGATGGGTCCGGGAGAAGAAAGTCCTACTGTATCCCACCTGTCCAATCCTGCCCTGCGTATGGATCGAATTAACAAACTGTTTGTCATAAAATACAATTCTTTGAATCGAAGACGAAACAGAGTATTTGAATAAGGTATAATAATTGTTTCCCATATAGAAAACAATACTTGTTGTTGACACTTTTGACTGGTCACGAAACAGGAAATTAAAGAAAGAAAATAGGTAGCGTTACACTGCATGATTCCTTTAAAGTCATTGAAATAATTCCCTTACTTCAATAATTGAAGTAATTTGAATACAATAAGTACTAACGTATTTAATTAGTGAAGGTTTAATGTCATTTAAGTGCAGACGATGTAGTCATGGGCTATTAGAATTACTACTTGGATCAGGCTCCCGCTTAGACGAGCACATAACGAAAAGTTAAACAAAATTGGATTACGTACTTTAGTCACGAAATGGACCATTTCATTAGAAGTTAATTACTGTTATTATAATGGGGCGTTACGCAGCTTACGCTTTGGGTACTTGGGTACGTAACGGTAGGTATTATACTTTCAAGTTTTCGATTTCAAAATATCTGATCCTGTAAATGCATAGACGCGATTCGTACATGTGAGATTCATCAAGTTACAATCCTTGTCTACATAAACGTAATCAATAGAATTTTAAAGAAAATAACTCTCTAGAGACAGTACTTCTTGCATTAAAGTCATACACGCTTTTAAATATCTCGAAGGCAATTCGGCTCAGTATACTAGTGCATATAAATGCATATTGGTAGCGAATATTCCAGAAATCTCGTGCCACTAAAGATTAGTCATCGACAATAAAAAAAGAAGGCGGATGTTGCGTAATCTTTCCGGGAAATATGACGTGTTTGTTTGAGAACGTTTTAGAATACTCGGAAGCGTTCGTAAGTATCCGAAAACTTTCGAGAAACAGGAAGCGTTTGCTATATAAGTAAATCGAATTGCGTTTCAGACAGTTCCAATTTCAACGCCAAAGTAATAAATAGTTCGCTCCGTTATAAATCAATTCATTTCAAGATTGTTATACATTTATTGTTAATTAATGGTAATTAAATAAAGTGCGTAATTCGAATTTTAAAATCGGTAAATTTTCTTTAATTTACTTTCTAGTTATTTTGTCTTATATGAATGAAATTCCATACATTTCTTTAATGAGTTAATGCTAATTCCGCGCATCTCATCAAGAATCAATTCAGATATATTTTTTGTACTGCGATTCAAATTGATAATAAAATAAATTGGTATTAGAACTTCCAAATTGGGTTTTCTACCCTCTTAATATTGTAATATGAGAGATTATTATTTCATTTTTGTATCCAAACCCGATCTTGTGCTGTATCATGATATCTTGATACCTACCGATTTCTCTTTTCGCCAATGATGAGACATAAATTTACTGTAAAATCGTTTTCGTTTTAAAGAAGTTATCTTGTTTTCTTATACGTTGTATCCAGATCACACAAGTGAAAAGACATACCATTTTTATCAACAGGGGTTTGAACGCATTATGTAATCCTCTGACTGAAAAATAAAAAATTTGTTGTGACTAGCACAGCTACCTCCCACATATCTGCGCTTGCGCGATTATGCTCTTTTATGCCTAAAAATATGTGTACCAAATTTAGTTCCAATTGGTTCAGCCGTTTAGCCAGAAATGAGAGTGCATACAGATAGACCGACAGACCAATACATATCATCGAGATTTTTTAGCGCATTTTTTAAGAATTAAAAAAAAATGTGCTATTGCGTTCGTACGTAGCCTATACCTTCAATGTGTGCCAGACGGTTATCAACCCCAAGCCCCCCCCCGCATGTGGTGCCAAGTAAAATCTTTAAGAATGGGGGGGGGGGGTGCTGAGGGTAACACGTTCTACTCTTCATGGTATTCCAATAAAACGTCTCACCGAGGGGAGGGGGTAGAAATTAATTTTATCTTTCGTGGTTTTAAAGGTCTCCACAAAAGGAGCTGTATTCTGCTAACTACCCGCCTTCTTTCTGACTTCTTATCAAAACGGGGAAGGGGGGAGGGTAAAACCAATTTCATAGTACTCTAATGAAAGTTTTCAACGAAAGGAATTAATTTCTACCAACCATTGTTCTCCTCCTCCACCTCATATCGTGATCCGAAGTAAATAATTCCTTATCTCTCAAGAATAGATTGTCGGAGGAGGGTAATAACAAAGGGCGATTGGGACGTCTGGAATAAACCTTAAAGAGGGAATATCGCTCGCGAAAACGGTTTGTGGGAAGAAAGTACGCAAAAAGGCAAAATGAATTGTCTGGACGAGACACATCTATTGGTGAAGTCGAAGCGAATATCGAAGTGTCGGGAGGGGATACTCATGAAGAGCAAGTGGAACGTCAGGACGAGACATATATCTATTGGTGATATCAAAACTTTCAGTGCAAATATCTGCAGAACGGACTGTCGGAGGAGAGTACTCTCAAAGGACAGAAAGAATGTCTAGACGAGAATACCGGAGCGATGTAAAAACCTAATTGTGAATATCTCGAAAATGTTGCAGGAATTTCTCTAAGGGCTTGATTCTTCTTGCATTATATTGCGTAGATTTTGAATGTATGCCAGGCGACCTTAAAATGTTTATGTGTGAAGAGCCCCCTTCTCATTAATCATCTACCATGGAAGAAACCATCGATAAATATAGCATGCTACGGCTTTATAACGCAGCTATTTCGGTTTAAAAAAATGCGCTTTATCTGCACAAGAGTAGGTATATGTGCACAATTTATACTTGTTTGATTCGGATTCCTGGTGCTTCAAAAAGTGTATTTCCATAAAAAAGTGGGGGTCATTTTTTGCCTTTATGGGAACTGCAGTATAAGGACACGTTTTTGTTTCGACGACGCTGCCTACACTTGGTGATCGAACTTTGGTGAAGTCATAATCGGCAAACTCTTTGAAGGCTCGAAGACGTTGAGTCTTCGGTACAGGAGATGGAGATGTAACTTCGTTCTAAACTACAAGTTCATCTTTGTCAGAGTTATCAATTAAATTTTCAGAAGTAACACTCCACGTATTGCTCTAACCTCTGCAAAGTGTCTGAGTGTCATGCATTATGAGCGGGGGTAAACTCTACGCCCTTCATGTACCAGGTTTGAGACCCATTCTGCAAGTGTACAAGTGGATGAATTTGGACTTAAATCAGATCTGAATTTTGATAGTGAAGAAAGTACTTAGGAGATAAATAAATAAATCAAGATAAATTAAGAGTTTATGAAAGGTGAAGTGGAGCTGGGCCTATTTGTAGAACGTGCGTTCAGGAATATAAATTACTACTTATCTCATTACCGTAAACGTTCACATCTGGACGATTTCGATAAAATTATCTATGCATTACTATTCGTCGTGCTTCAAATATTGACAAGAATTCGTAATACGCTCTATATTCACCCCATTACTTACTCCAATCTTCATGGAGCGGTATACTAGATAATAAAAGATTAGAGTTTATATTACATTTTACATACGCAATTCAGTTAGTGTGCATATACAAGTTTTATTTTTGGAAAAATAGCATTCATCTTTCTTCCTAAATGGGGATTTCACAAAACACTGACGCATTTAAGTTTCAAAGACTATTTTTGGAAACTGCCGGATTTTGGCCAAGAAGAAATGCCTCAATTTTGTACCAGATTTACGGGTTCTGTACCTGTGGAATTATAATATTATTCGCAGTGTCTTTGCTGTTGAGTACAATGGTCGTGAAAGATTTTAAACAGCTAATTCTAGGGTGGTGCCTGTTTACAGCCATGCTCAATTGCTCACTCAAATTTACGGTTTTCCGTGTTAAAATGCCGGCTTTCTTGGAGCTTTTGGATTTCATTCGTTCCCATCACTTCTTTTACCACAGAGAAGAGTTCGACCATTATCTCAAAAGAATTATTAAGATTGCAACGGCTGTGGTGATGTTGTTTTTTTGTAGCGGCATGACATCGTACGTCTGTTTGATATCGGCTCCGTTTTTTTCGAAAGAGGGAAGAACCACGCCGTTTCCGTTTCCGTTAGACTTCAAACAGTATTCCGTCATGGTTTATATTCTGGCGTACGTTTTTCAAGGCGTTGCTCTTTTCTCGGCCGCTTGGATAAGCTTCGGATTCGATAATTTATCGACGGGAATGATGGGCCTGTGCGCCGCATATTTTGCTATTTTACGCCAAACTATAATTTCTGTGACCGAAGCATTTCGCAATGAAAATCCCGATAGCATCAACTTGTACAGAAAACATGATAAACAAATTTTCAGCGATTTGTGCGACTGTTCGACTCATCACCTCGCTGTAATCAGGTCAGTCCATAGCTATGTGCATGTAATATTATTTATTTGTTACTCAGTTGTAAATGTTGATTTTAAAAATTTTACAAGTTAGTAGCTAGTAATTTCATTGGCCAGAATTAATGCGAAGTCTCTGTTACATGGATAATATGATATTTTAGACATTTCTTCGAAATCAATTTAAGAACTAATAATTTACGTTTACTATTGTTTACAAATGAGTAACAAATAAAATATTGTACATTATAAGCCAGGTAATAGTTTTTACTGGCGATAGGAGAAATTGACTGGCGAGCCTTCAGGCTTCAGACTCACTTACCTGGCTAATAATGTAAAATACTATAAACCTTATATTTTGCAGCTTTACACAACAAATCGAGCAGATATTCTCTTATGTGTTTTTAAGTCAATTCTTATGCAGTGCTGGTGGTATCTGCCTTTCAGGATTCACGTTTATAAACGTAAGTAGTAGAATCACTCTTTAAGGCACAAATGCACCACGAATCAGATTACATAGTTCCGAGTTATGAAAATCGAAAAGCACCGGCACCAATGCGACGACACTAACCAATGTAAATAGTCTCAACTGTTGTGCCGCTAGTTGCTACACGACTCAAAGGTCGTTGTATACAAATGTTGAAATCGTACCTGGCAAACAAAGAGAAATCGTCTTGGCAATTGTATGAGTATTAGAAATGCGCCCTCCTTTTATTTTCTTTTTTATAAATTCCCTTGTCCTGAAAAGCACTTTTAGAAAATTTCTTAGAACCTTTCCTAAAGGTCATTTCGTCTCGTCGTCCTCAAAGTCATCCCAGCAAATTTTAATAAAACCTTCGTAGGAATATAGGAATATTAATAGAAACTTTTAGATTTTAGGAATCTTGAAAAACTTCGGAGATTTAGAGGCTATTCCTTCTTTAATCTGTAAGGTAAATACCAGAGTAGTATAGAGCAACTTAAGACCGTCTGCAGGGGCACCTATAAAAAACAATATGCGGGTCACTCTGTAATTGGCCGAAAGCCTGTTGAGAACCCAGAACAAGAGAGAGACAATAAATAAATAATCAATAATTCGAATGACTTTACACTGCCAAAGCAAAATTTTGATCGACCACGGATTATCCTTACAATCTTCGGGGTATAAAAGCATAAACGTGATGTTAAATTCAAGAAAATTACTTTTTGCACTCCTTCGTTCTAAATCGCGTTTTCCCAATAAAACACGAACGTCGGGAACGTCAATTTTACAATTGACTATCTACTTTCGCGCACTACCTATTGCCTAAAAATTCAACGAAATTATCTATTTAGTGCCGATCATAAACTAAAAAGTAGTATGATGGAATAGTAAAAAAGAAAATATAAATACAGTTTACATCATTCCCTGTAGTACACGGGCAAAAATAAGCTTAAACCAGAAGTTTTGAACAATAAATTGACATTTTAAATTTCTAAATTTCTACTTTATCGGCATAGAGGACTTGATTTTTTCAAAAGAATTATAATGTCGCAAAAATTTCGCGAAAAGGATTTGAATTTATATAAATTCGATTTAACTAATCCGTGCAAAAAATAGAATACATTTTACGTGCGTGAACAGTATTTGCTTGATTCGCGCGAGATGCGTCGCTCGTGCGCGTTGCGCACTCGCGCCGCCAAACTTCGCGCTCATCTACAAAATAACGGTTCCCGCACTAATAATGTAAATAACTATTACGATGCACAAATAACTAATTTCCCAATAATTCAAAACATAAACAAGATAATATGAGCCAATCGCCTTCGAAGTAAGACAAATCTTGTACCTAAAACCATTGAATTTATCTAAATTCAATGCTAAAACTTGTAGATATCGACTTCGGACAGAGTCTCGGTAAATTGAAAAACTTAATACAAATGAATTCTCGGGGTCACACAAAAGTAATCATCAGTAATGTAGTTCAAATCGGGTCTCGATAAGTATAATTCTTCAGCAAGTAGTTTACATGAGTAAGTTCTCCAAACGGTTCGTTAACACTTATTATAATTGAGGAACAATTATGGAAGTGTAATTCAACAAACTTCGTGTGTACGTAGGTCACAGGTAACGGTTGATAGAATTGAAGCAGAATTTGCTTGACTTCATAAGATGGCAGCGGACTTCCCCAAGTGAATTTTTCTTGCGCAATATTGAGAAAAATTGAGGTTTCCAGTCAGGAATATCGATGTAGAAAGCACAGTTCGGCAGGTAATAATGAAGAAAAAAGTAAATCAGAAGTAGGATGTAAGAAGCCTAACAATGATTATACAAAGTCAAAAGGTAAATGCGTAATTTTTGTTAACATGCCGAAAACGGCCTTAGAATACATCCCCAAATGCGCCAGCCAAGTGCCAAAAGTAAAATAACAAGAGAAAACTTCACTAAACTTATACAGCACCAATAAAAATCCCAAAAGGCTGACAAAAGTTGTCGAATAACTGACTTCTGACTATTTTGGTGCCTGTGATATTTCAGTTATAGGATTTTTTTCTTCCAATATCCCACTTCCTTTTTTCTTCCGATTTTGTAATTTGAAATCAATCAGATTCTTGACATTCTTTTTTGTCTTCTTTACATGTGACTACATTGTCGACGTTCATCATAACGCAGGTACGTAGGGATTGCCTCCATTGATTTCTTTGGGTCAAAGACGTTTGCATTATTTAGGCTGACGTCCTCCATAAATTATTTTATTACCTGAGGAGAACAATAATCAACATTATATCATTATCCATGTTTTGTCGCTTACTTCGTGGAGGGATTGCATGACAAAAAATAATGTTGTCCCCATTATTCTTCAGCACAACTTGTAAATGTGGGAAGCTTATTCCAAATCGTATTTAAAAATGGTGACGATTTTATCAATCAAGTATTCAGTGAGACATTTAACAGAATAGTCTTATAATCTCTTACATCATTTTACACTAATTTTCCTCAAGGAATGCTGCTACGCTAAGAACGCTTAAATTCTTTGTTTTTTATTCTTTAAATGAATCATTTGATGTTTTTAATTAGTTTTTAGTAAATAACTACTACCTACGAGTTATTATACATATACTTACATATACATTATATACACTTTGTTTCAGTCGGAACCTGGAAGCCTGGAATGTGTAATTGCTTTGAGCGTTATGGGTACACTTATGTTTCAGATCACGTTGTATTGCGCTTACGGAAATGAAGTTACTATTCAGGTAAAGCGTTATTAAGGATCCTCAGATCCTTTATAGTTTTGTATTGTCGTCCGTCCGTCCGTCCGTGTGCGCTCTAACTCTTTTTAAAAGTGGCCGATTGGGTTGAAATTTGATGTACGGGTACTTTGGACATTAAGGTCGGACGCGATTTTTAGGAAACTGGTTCAACAGGAACAAAAGTTATAGGACTTCGAGTGAATCGGGAACAGGAAAAACTGCGCGCTCAATATAATAGAAATCAACATATTTCATTCCCTAGGTCATGTATCGAGTTCGGACTTTCGGAATAATCATTCCCTATGACTGTTAGATGTATAACAATTCAATATAACTCTTCTCTGTGGTCATAGCTCAAAAGTTTTAGAGCAAAATGTACCCAAAATTATTTTTTACATGTTAAAATCGATATTTATGCACCAATCTCGTTGGGAAAAAGACCAAGAACATTATCTCAATGACCAAAACATGAATTTGATCTATTTTTGGCAAACACATGAATTTTGATCAAAACATGTCAAAATCGTTATTCTTGCACTGATATCCTTGGGAACCAGATTAAGAGCATTATCTCAATGACCAAGACATGAATTAAATGTATTATGTAAGATTAAAATAAATTGTCGTTAAAGTGATTGTAATACTGAGGATCCTTCGATATTTCGTTGTATCGGTTTATTTCTATTGTTTTTACTGATGTCATTCATATAACCTTATATTAAGGGATGGAATCAATAAATGCGTATAGGTCAGTTATAGTTATTTATATGCAATGATTGTATAAATGAGGCGTTTTATTAGTGAGTGAGATGTTTAGTCCACGAGCTCAGCGAGTGGACTAAATTCGAAGTTCGAACGAACCATTAAATCGCGGATTTACATGAATTGCATACCAGGTTTTTTCGTCGACCTCGCTGGGGTAGGTCACTGTAAATTAAAATATAAGAAAGTAGAATCGAAATTACAATAAGCTTCCACGATTTTCCACTAAATTACAGATAATGCCATTGTTCATTTTTACTTTTATGTCATTTAAAGAGCAGTTTTTTCTGATTTCAAAAATGTAAATATTACTATTTTTAATAAGAAATGGCGTTATTAATTCGTAAAAACGCAAGAAACTACGAACATCCACTACCCAAGGCAAAGTTTGCCAGGCAAAAAAGAAGATATTTTAACAATATTTAAAAGTGATGTTTACATTTTTGAAATCAGAAAAATGCTCTATCAAATGACACAAAAAGTAAAAATGACTTCCATAAGAAAAAAATAAAGTTGATGATGGTTAACTGGAGACGAAACGTCAGACTTAAAATTTAAAACTAGCATCTTGCAGATGCAAGAAACTGGCCATAATAATGTATATTTTGAAATATCTTTTTAAATAACTTCTGTAAAAAAAAAAAGGTTTTGCAAAATTTCGTTTTTTTCAGGATCCTAAAGTAGTGGGAATTTTTTGAGTTTCAAACCGGCATTTTGTTAAGCATCAAAATACGCAACTTTGCCAATTTAAACTACCTACCTATCTCGTACAGTTTTCGAGATCACCATGGTGGGTCTTGAATTTGAATCAGCCTGTATATGAAGAAACTGTAATCAATACAATGTTTAACAAAATTCTATAATCTCGAGTACTCAACTTTTAATTTTAGTCAAAAATAATTTTCGTCTCTTCAGTTTCCACTTCGCTCATTAACAGCATAATTAAACAGGCAACAATGTGTGAAAAATTGTTTTCAAATATTTCATGTTCAGTTTTCTATCCGAAAATTAGTTGCATAGATATACAAGTATAGGCTTTGACTGATCAAATATTTTGAGAATAATAGTAAATCGAAGTTTCATAAAATTATAGGATAATTTATTTACAAGCACGTTTTTGAGCTCCTTCGAAATGAGAAAACAGAATAAATACTGAGATCAATTTTGCTCGTTTCAAATTACATTTCAGAAATAAATTACGAAATAACTAGGGATAGGGTTGTGCATAAAAACTGCCTTTTTATACCTACTGTTCGATATTCAAAGGCAAAAAAGTTTTTTGCGTGAATAAAGATTCAACTCACTTGAGTTAACAATATTATAGCCAAAGCTTGCGTACAAAACTTTTCTTATTCTTTCATCGTATTTAATTTGCGACGAGTATACTTATATATCAAAATATCTATCACAAATGCTGCAACTCTTCGCAAATAACAATTAGTATTTAGTTTTGTTATTCCAAGGAAACGTAATTGTAATTCAAATTTAAATGATATTTTAGAGCGCTATGGTTTTGGACGCCTGTTACATGACTGAATGGATATATTGTGGCCCAGAAGTGCGCCGAAATTTATTCCTTATTATGGAACGTTCTAAACGTCCGTTGGTGTTAACAGCGGGCAAATTTATAAACCTGTCCCTTTCGTCATTAGTTTCAGTAAGTCCATGAATGATGAAATTGACTCAATTGTAATTATTTTTTTAGGTGATCAAATCTGCTGCTTCTTATGCAATGGTTTTGTACCAACTGTACCACTAATTTACGCACGGCATAGAATCACATTTATACAGGTGTCATTTAAAAATGAAACTCGTGCACAACCAATATAGTTTACGTACTGTATCATATTATGAACTTTTTTGCTGATAAGTAATTTCTAAAATACTTTAAGAATATTTTGTGCAGTTCGATTCGTTTGTATGTAAATTTATCTTTGAGTAAGAGGGGTTGGAATTGGAAATATTCCTCGTGCATCACTCTCTCGAAATCGATATTTCATACTTGCATGAATCCTGCACTCGTATTTGCCTCGTGTGGTAAAGATCGCATCTCGTGTGTTTAAGGTTCGTTATGTAGTAAATACAATATGTAATGACTGTACAATAAATTTACGTTCACTTACTTTCTTTTAATACCTAGGTACAGTGAAATAGACGTGTACTTTCATGCATTATTTGATTTGATTTAGAAACTCATTAGACAACAAATCGGAATAATCATCACAGTCATGGAGTGTGGTTTTAACATATAGATTCACTTTACTTATGTTCAAATTGATACCACAAGGAGATTTTCATTTAGATTACTTGTGACCACCATTGCTTAGTTCTGTAAAATAGCAATGTAGGTCCTTGGTACCCACCAATGTTCACTCTCATTTGTTTTTGGCGTATTTTCCTCAAAGTGAAAATCGCTATTGGCTGCACTTTGACATATATTGTGAACCACTTGGCTGACGAGTATAGCCCACACAAAACAAGTTAAAAAGTCATTATGCAAACATAAATGAAGAAGTCGTATTTTCCTAGGACTGGAAAAAAATACCGGTAGGCACGAGATCCTTACCCCATTCTCTTTCAAATGAACCGCCTATCGTCGAAGTCTATACAGTTTAATGAAAAATAGTGGAGTGTATACAAATACATACAAATTTTGAAATGGGCATTAGTTTTACTTTTATTCGAAGTGTTCACATATGGAACATTTTATAAATGCTTTCGTAAATAGCGTTGAGCAGTGTCTACATTAGAAATTTCATTGAATACCTTCATAAATAAAACATACATACAGCATGCGTAAACAGTAATTTTAAATTTAGTTTCATTCCAGGTGCCTAAGTACATATGATATTTCATTTAACTGCTTTCATACATAAGAAAGTTGGCATTGCGTATGCGCAAAATAAAATTTTGAAAACGTCGTTAATTTTACTTATATTCGTAGTGTTTACATATAAAGTTTCATTGAAATAAATACGTCATAAATAAAAAAGTTAGCATTGCACATGCGTTAAACCAAATTTTTGACACTGCGCATGCGCAAAACAAAAAAATATCGGTATGTACGGAATATTTGGACCAAGTCCTTTCAAATGAGCCCCATATCGCCCAAATCGGTTCTGTGGTTAAAAGGAGAACGTGTGAGGGGCAGACGGACGGACGGACGGATGGGCGACAAAGTGCAGCCAATAGCGATTTTTCACTTGATGAGGAAAATACGCTAAAAAATAATATATACTGTTTTGAAAAAATCCCAAATAACACGTCATAAAAATCAAAATCGAGAAACATAAAAACAAAACGGGGAGATATGCGTTTGATTAGCGGATTCTTACCGCATGCAGTACACTTCTGCAGTGGAAATATTCTTTCCCCGTTTCCACACAGGGTTGGAGTAACGTCTTATTTAAGTCAATATTGAAAATAGTGGTTGCGTTTCAGTTTTTTCACAAAAGGCAATTTACGAGGAGTGTACAGAAAGTAACGACAATTTTTAAATTTCGCGGGTTTGGAGCCTCCGATTGTCAATGTTGGTATACATGCTGTATTCATAGTATACTTTGTTTATTGCAGCCGCTAAGCTTAGACGTGTTTTTATGAGTTCGGTGATCTTCGTTTATTAAAAAAATGGATCAAAGAATCTGTATCAAATTTGGCGTAAAAAATGAAATAAGGCGCAACAAAGTGTGTAATGTTAACAAAGGCCTATGGTGAGTCTGCTACGAGTAAAACGAGGATTTACAAGTGGTGTAAGCATTGTTTACGAACCCTAATAGATTAGAGTCTTGTGTAATTTCGGCAAGCCGAGTGTGTGAAAAGAAACGCAATAATGTTTTGTTTGTAAATCTGGTTTTTTACACTTTTGAACATTTTCAGTAACGAATAGTGGGGTTTAATATATGTTTTAAGTGTTTGTCCTGAATTTCTGCGTGACATTTTAGTATGCTGATATTTTTTTATGGGTTATACTGGGCGACCAGGTGGTTCACAGGGCAATATCTGTCATATTAAATAAATAAGCTTAATGAAAAACAAAATTCCTATTGAAAAATTCTTTTATTTTCTGACAAAAAATATGAAACCATCAACCGTATGATCAGATTATTCATTTGTTAGCACTACCGTAACCATTTATTTCAATATTGACAATTCTAAAGGCAGTACAAAAACAGCTTACAATCGTCATACAATGGAAAATGAACACAACATATTTATACATTTATAAAGATATAGCGGAATTTAGATACTACTGAGCTACTACAGCTTCGCATTTGCTGTTGAAAATGAAGGCATTATATGTATGTAAAAGTATCCCGGGAACATGTTCCATACCGCGCAATTGGGAAGTTACCGCGCAAAACATATTAGAGCAAAGAAAACAGCTAAAAACTCTAGGTTTATGCGATCTTTTTTCAGATTCTGATCAAAGGCCCCCTAGCCCTAATTGCACCACAGTAATCTGGTCACCCCGCGGAAGCCGCATTTGAAAAACTTCCAGAGAGTAATTTCACTGTGTTCTTTTTCCACCAACGAAATTCCCCTTTTAACTTTTGCGGGCTGTGCAATTCCTCTATACAGACCTATACGTTCGCTTCGAGGGTTAAATATGTTTCTCTTTCCAAACATCTTACCACAATCCATTTTAAATGCACGACAAGTAGACACTAACTTGCAATGAAATCATTTATTGTAGACGTACCTTATTAATAACGTGTTTGTATTGCTCTTTTCATATTCAATAGTTTTTCGCACTTTAACTATTTAAAATGTGTTAATGGGTAACTTGGTAATCGACAGATTGCTACTAATTTAAAGGAAATTTCGCACTTTAACGGATCTATTTAATAAACTAAGTTTGTGTACAATCAAAACGCAAATACTTAGTCATTATAGTGACTTTGAAAAGTACCTAATTTGGGTCTATATTTTACCCATAACGTAGAATGAAAGTCTCATTGAATGCGCTGTTGCTACGTACAACTTTGTTAGATAGCATTAATTTTGTATTATTATTATAACATTTATGTAGGGAAAATATACTCGTACTATAGTTACTACAATACCAATAAGTGTACTTATTGGTTTATATAGCATCAAATATTTTTGTACAAAGTTGCATAACAGTATGTATAGTTACATGTATAGGGATTTTTCGATAACAAAACATATTGCCTTCATTACTTTGCAGTCAACTATGATCTTTGTGCCTTATCTGTGCCGTCAAAGGCTAATGAAAGTACCTACATCAAGATCGTGCCTTTTGTCGCCGTCTACGACAAAGGCATTTTAGGAATTTAATTACAGTTATTAAATATAAAGAGTAGTACAGTATAATTTCGATGAAGAGACGGGCTTGAAAGACTTGCATTATTTTATTTCTGTAACCTGGCAAGACGCTAGCAGACTGCAGACATTGGATATTACAGAAAGGTTTAATTTACTGTCCTATTCTCGAGATTTTAATATTAAGCATTTCAAGCTGCATAATTATACATGTATTCGGATTAGTTGAAGAAATATGGACAATTATGAATTATAAGTATACCAACACATATGAAATTCACATCAGAAGGAAGTAAAGTGTTCCAAAAAGCAAAAAATCGTAAAGAATTGAACAATTCAGATAGATCATCTGCACTTTTCGGAATAACGCAGTGTGATCTTGATTCGCCAAATTATAATGGGCCACGAACTTATAAATTAAGATGGACTGCTAATGCTGAATTGACAAATGACACCTACGAGCCATGATGGCAGCCATGATGTGCACTCACTTGGCGCGAAATTCAAATCAACTAATAAACAAGCATTAACCTCACGTTTTCTAAATAAATTACTGTTACACATGTCATTTTCCAAGGCTGCAATAGTCTCAAAAGATGAGCACTAGGAAAATTCCCCTAAAAAATAACTAAAACGTGCACATCATGGCCGCGCCCATTTCCATTTCTACCTCTATGCAACTGTTTGATCAGCAGTCCATCTTAATTTATAAGTTCGTGTAATGGACCCTGCCTGTAACGGGTGGTTACTTTGTAATTTGGAAAATTAAGTTTTACATTTGTATTTCATTCAACATTTAGAGAAATTTATACATATACCGCTTCATAGTAAACGTGAACGAAAGCATGTCTAGAGATAAGAGCAATAACGATGTGCATTTCGAATAAAACGGCGCAGTTCTTGACCGTGTTGACTGTTCTAAAAACCGTTGGTGCGCAGAGTTAGGGATGCTCTCACGTTTATGGGTGTGTATGTAGACATGGTTAGGTTCCGTTTTCGAATTTTCTAGCGAGCGAAATACAAATAGCCAACGAAAATCTAAACTTATGAGAAAAATACGGTGTGAATATAGTAGTAGGCAAATAGCATTGAATAACAAAAAATAAAAACAATTAAATTAAGAGATATACCAAAACATGAAATGCAATCTAAAGGGTAAACAAAATTAAGTGACTAACACTAATATAACTAAAGATTTCGATTAATGTAATGTAATATTGGAATAACTGTCATATAGGGGCTAGGGGAACTAGACCATATTTTTATCACGGAGTGAGTGACCTCCTAGCACCCCCAACCCCTCTCTCAAATGGCACCACCCCCTTTGTCATACCCTTAAATGAATAAATTAAAGGTCTGATTGAGCAGTAAGTATTCATCTGCCGATCTGACGCCTCTTGATTTTTTCATCTGGGGCTACTTGAAAACTGTCGCCTTTAATACAACCTGCGATTAGTTTGCTTGTATTAGAAAGAGGTGGCATTAAAGTGGCAGCTCCAATAAGAAAGTTAGTCTTGCACATACGTGCAACACGCCCGATTTGTGACATGTTTGACCGTTTGACGTAAGGAATCGACTTACGTTTAATAGGTGTCATTGCTGAAACTTCAAAAAATCGGTCCATTTATAAAAGTTGGAATCAAAACACTTGTGCCACGATATGATAAGTGCCTCAACTTGAATGGCGCTTGTGTTGACAAATAGCCCAAGGGTGTCACCCCCAAATGTATATAATAATAGATTTTCTCTACAAGTTTAAAATTTTTTATTTGAAAACGTCTGCTACTTTCTGGACAACCCTCGTATCTAGCATTTCTTGGTGATCACCCTGTATAAATAGAAAAAAATGTCGCTTATCGATATTTATAGAAATACACTGACTAGATTGATCACATTATTTTATTCAAGTTAATCATATTGTATCATGTACCCTGTATTGTATTATGACAGTAATTATAAATTATACATAACATACATTTATAACACATAGTATAGAAAAATCATATTAAAGTGAAGTGGTGGTCTTTTGTTCACTGGGATTTGGACAATTTACTACCCCCGTGCTGAAAAAGAAAACAAGATGAGTAGTACTAAAACATGTGATAACATACAATATAGTAAAATGAATCATAATCTTAAATGGAGTCTGAAAATTTAAACATTTCCATTGCCTCATACCACAACACAAACATTAAAAGAAAGTAAATTCACATACGTAGTATGAAGGTCAGATTGAGATGGCGGCGACCACTTATACAAAATGTTATATCGAAATAAATGACCAAATGTTGTCCGAAACATCCTATTCATACAGCAGTATAATATAAAATTTATGCTTCCATTTAATAGTGCTAGAATATCCAATACCTCTCCAAAGTTCTGGTAGCACTTTAAAAACACACACTTTCCTCGTATTCCCATGTATAAAGCAAGTAAACCTTGAGGAAATTCAGTTACCAAAAACAAGCATAACACTGCAACCAACATTTTCGTTGTCCTATCCGCTCTTCGTTCTCCTTTATTTTTCGATTTGCTTTCGGGAATTGCGCCAAACGCCGTCGGACAGGCGTTGTACCCCTTTAGCACCTGCTTTCTTTTTTTAACTTTGAACAAGGTTCTTATTAGCCATATACTGATTACCGTCAATAAACAGCAAGGGAATAATTTAATGATTACTGCATAAATCCAGAAATTAAGGAGAAGATATGTCTCATTTTTTGAAGCCATGTCACTTAAACTCGTATGGTATAATGTGTACTCTTGGTCTTCCATAATGGTCGTTGACTTTATTTCCAGTATCATGTAAGTGGGCGCGCAAAGCAATACTGGGAGTAGGTAGCTTATCGATATTGCTAAACTACAACGGCGCTCGGTGCAGTATTGGTGAGTCTTTTCTGGATACCTGAAACAAAAAGTTGGCAATTTATTGAAAGCGCCATCAATCTCTTAGATTTTACGCGATGGCTATGAAACGCCAAAATATAGAAACTTTAGTGGGTCAAGATACATTTAGATGACAACAACCAGAAAACGGATTACAGACATTTGGACGTACCCAATGGCGATGTATCTCCAAATAGCCAGCGTTAATGTGAGACAGATTGATATGGTGTGTAATATTTGCGTAAAATTCGCATGGAAAATTATAAAAGCTGCTCCCCAGTATGGAAAATTAAGTTTTCCAGGAAGTTCAATGTAGTAATAGTACGCGAAACTTGTATACTCTACCATGAGAAAAATATCAGCCACTGCAATTCCTGTTAGTATCCTGTTAATTGGCGCAGAAGCCAGATCCTTTCTAGTTAGTACTGCTATTGTTAACATATTTGCCACGATTCCAAATAAACAGACAGTGATAGCGATGTAGCCATGGTAGGTCTGAGAATATTTCAAAGCTATGTCCTCGATGACCCAATTACATGTCTCACATTCCATCTGCCGCGTTACATTTTCATAGTTAAAATTGTCATAGATGTAGCTTTTGAGCAAATTTATATCGGAGGCCGATAAATTAAGTCCTCCCACTGCTGTTCTGTTATCTGCAATTATTGAAGCCAAGTGAATAAACATGCTGATGTTTAACATCTTTAGCGTTAAGCCGTTTTATTCAACTACATCGCGAGACAGTGGACTCACATTCATCATAACTAATCGCTAGCTTCCCCATATAATCTGTAACAAAGAACACACGTTATTGACAATGTTTTAAAAGACAATTTAAAGTAGCAGTATTGGGGTGGGCAAGAGACTTAAAACTTTTGGAAATTTTTCTTACTTTACCAATACGCTTAACGTAATTAACAATTAAAAAAGATCATCATCATGGGATAATGGTCCCAAGCAGCAAATACAAAGAAATAAAAGATAGAAAAACGTGAAAATCTTAATTGCAAACACATTTACAGGATTGTAAAAATAGTATATTAAGATACAAGTGTATAATCAAGTCTTTAAAGCACGCGCAACGAGTTTAAGGGCACGACGCAAAGCGGAGTGCCTTTAACGTTGCAAGTGCTTTAAAGACCAATTATACACGTGTATCTTATAGTATTTTTTATTATACCTGCAGTATAATTTAAAAATAGGAAATACAATGAAATCATATTGACGTTATACTCGAATACATGTCTAATTAAGTGGGCTGGGTGTTCGTAATTTCACGATTGCCATGGAAATGTCACTTGACGTTTGCTTATAAAAATCATCGTCTTTGTGAATTAAACGATTTCCGTTGAAAAAGATAATACACCGTCCATTAAATCGATTGTTGTAAAATCTAAACAAACGTTGGTAGGTGTAAAATCCAACTCCAGTAAAGCCTATTATAAAGAATATGAAAAGTTGTTTCCATGGATGAATAGGAAGTTACTTACGAATACAGTCTTAAATGCATCCATAATGCTGGCATATATGAAGGAAATGTCAAAGGTATTTAAATCTTCTATATTTTGGTGCATTCATTCAAAACTTCGAACAATGCTGCGATTAAAAAGTAGAACAGATTTGGAAGCATACCCTAAATTATGCGCGTTTGTGAAAGCTTCAACCAAAGGATAGGTACAAAAGCCAAAGAAATGTTCTGCATTTACAGAAAGCGACCTAAGAGGAGTTTTTATTTCATCCAGATGACAGTTTCAAAAGTCATACTTGAAGTATCGTTACTTAGCAACTTTAAAGCACGTGTGTTTTAAAGGCCCTTTTTCGCACGCATTTGAGTGTTTAAAACGGAGATTGTGATTCAGGTATAATAAAAAATTATTTTTAAAATATAATGTGTAACGGGGTTTCCCAATACAGAAATTTAAAAGAAGGCAGGATCCAATTTTAAGGACGAATGTATGAGGGTTTTACTATTAGACGGAAACTATAACTAGTAGTTCATTTATTAATAACCCAAATTCGTATATTATTGAACCATAAAGCCTAATTTACATTTGGCAAGTTTACTGGCGGAAAGTACTTTCTGCTACCCTATTTCTATTTAAATGACACTCTCCGCGCATTTACATGTGACAAGTTTACTGGCCGACAGTACTTTCCGCCAGTAAACTTGCCAAATGTAAATTAGGCTTAAGGTAGCTAAAAGGGAAAAAAAAATTGTAACTTTTTCGTGTCTTACTGTAAAGTTTATAACCTGTAATTAAACATCTCATATACAAAACTTTTTTTTCTAATTGCAACATGTCAGGAAACAACATACAATATCGTAAAACTTTCAAATTTTGTCATGCAACCGACGACATGCCGATATTGGCCGAGCGTCGCTTACGTCACTACGCAAGTTGCCGATCGGGAGTTATATTAGTGCATGACACTGATAAGAGTTCGATTCGACTTATTATGGCAATCTGCCATAAACTGAGTTCTGACTGGTTCGTAAAGGGGCAGTTAGATAGTCTGCCAAAGGTTGAAGTGTTAATGGTCGCCGCCTTTTTCTCGAAAAGTGAGTTTTTCCATGCCACTCGTTTGAGTGGAGTCAAAGCCCAGAAGCAAATCTGTTATGGTTCATAGGAAGTATAACATCCAGTTTTGTGTGTATAGTGCAAGGTATAGTGTAGGTACCTAATAAAGTATGCACCTTACGGGTTTCAACGAGAAAATTAGGGTGTTGGATATGTGGAAGTGAAAATAGAGAAAAATGTAAGGCCACAGATATGCCCAGAACAGAGTTCGAAGTAAATCATATTCTGAATTGCAATTACAATATTAGATATCGATGGATTTTCGTCGATAACTGACTGAAACTAAATCGACATTATGTACTTTAATTAATTAGAATCGTCTTCACAACAATACAAATGGGATGTCAAACTCGCGGTATCACGTCGAACTTTTTTCGTATATTTCCTGTTGGGACGTTTATATACAATTTATTAGGTTCGCGATGACTTCTGCTATCACACTCAGGTACAAATGCAATAATTATTCGACGCTTTTTTCCGTCAAAACGACGTTTTCTTTCTCTGAATCGATTGTAAGCAATGCTACGGCTGAGCGCCAACGCGCGTAGTGACGTCACTGCAATGTGGCGGTCATTCGAAACTTTTCAAACGCCGTTCATTTTAAAATCGTGTTTGCTAATCACAACGATTTCTCTTGACAAAAAAATGAGTACCACTAATTTTTTTAATGGGCTTGGAGTTCATTTTCAAGGTTTTTGAAAAAACGCGGAAAACCCAATTGGAAATATAAAGTAATAAGCGCGGTTAGAAATACAATTCAACAGCACGTATTTCTTTAGCATTTCAATGCGATTTATTTATACCATTAAAAGCACCAGTGGCCAGAGCTGGGCAGTATTCGATTTTGTAAATACTTTTTAGTATTCAAATCCTTTAAAGTATTCAAATACTTTGTAATTAAATACTTTTATGGAAGCAGTATTTGTATTTGTAACTCAAATACTTTCACAAATATTTAGTATTCGAATACTTCGCAAAGTACTTGGATACTTCGTAAAGTATTCGAATACTTCGCAAGGTATTTGAATACTTTGAGAAGTATTCGAATACTTCGCATAGTATTTGAATAGGTACTTAACCTTCCTTTTTTACCAAAAATCGACTACTCCAAAATTTCTCGGGAAAACACCTTTTCTTATTAATTTTGGTGCGTAGAATCCAAAACAATTCGTACTTTTTCGATCAGACTTCTCAATCAAAAGTTATAGACTAGAAACCAATTTCGAAAAAAATTCAAAGGGCTGTAACTTTGAACTAGTAGCCCAATCTTGGAACTGTTTGAAATTATGGATTCTACAGGCCACATTCTATAAGAAAATTTTTTTTCCGGGTCGATCTGAGCCAATTTTTTTTCGGTCCTTTTTTCGGGCCTCAAAAAGGTAGTGCGTAGAATCCAAAAACAATTCCGTTACTCTTTCGATCAGATTCTAAATCAATAAGAACTGTAACTTTTTGAACTAAGTAGCCCAATCTTGGAACTGTTTGAAATTATGGATTCTACAGGCCACATTCTATTAGAAAAATTTTTTTCCGGGTCGATCTGAGACAATTTTTTCTGAGGGCCTCAAAAAAAGGCAGTGTAATACCTTCCTTTTTACCAAAAATCGACTGCTCCAAAATTTCTCGGGAAAAACACTTTTTCTTATTAATTTTGGTGCGTAGAATCCAAAACAATTCGTACTTTTTCGATCAGACTTCTCAATCAAAAGTTATAGACTAGAAACCAATCTCGAAAGAAAATTCAAAGGGCTGTAACTTTTGAACTAGTAGCCCAATCTTGGAACTGTTTAAAATTATGGATTCTACAGGCCACTTTCCATAAGAAATTTTTTTCCGGGTCGATCTGAGACAATTTTTTTTTCGAACCTCAAAAAAAGGCAGTGTATAACCTTCCTTTTTTACCAAAAATCGACTACACCAAAATTTCTCGGGAAAACACTTTATTTTATTAATTTTGGTGCGTAGAATCCAAAACAATTCGTACTTTTTCGATCAGACTTCTCAATCAAAAGTTATAGACTAGAAACCAATTTCGAAAGAAAATTCAAAGGGCTGTAACTTTTGAACTAGTAGCCCAATCTTGGAACTGTTTGAAATTATGGATTCTACACGCCACATTCTATAAGAAATTTTTTATTCCGGGACCATCTGGGACAATTTTTTTTTCGGGCCTCAAAAACAGGCAGTGTATAACCTTCCTTTTTTACCAAAAATCGACTGCAGCAAAATTTCTCGGGAAAACACTTTTTCTTATTAATTTTGGTGCGTAGAATCCAAAACAATTCGTACTTTTTCGATCAGACTTCTCAATCTAAAAGAAACCAATTTCGAAAGAAAATTCAAAGGGCTGTAACTTTTGAACTAGTAGCCCAATCTTGGAACTGTTTGAAATTATGTATTCTACAGGCCACATTCTATAAGAAATTTTTTTTTCCGGGTCCATCTGAGACAATTTTTTTTTCGGGCCTCAAAAGAAGGCAGTGTATAACTTTCCATTTTTACCAAAAATCGACTACACCAAAACCACAGGAAAACACCTTTTCTTATTAAATTTCGTGCGTAGAATCTTAACCAATTTGTACTTTTTCGATTAGATCTCTAAATATAAAGTTGTGGACAAAAAACAAATTTCGAAAAAAAATTCAAAGGGCTGTAACTTTTGAACTAGTAGCCCAATCTTCAAACTGTTTGTAATTATGGATTCTACGGGCCAAATTCTATAAGAAAATGTTTTTTCCCGGTCGATCTCAGACGATTTTTTTTCCGGCCTCAAAAAAGGGCAGTGTATAACATTCCTTTTTTACCAAAAATCGACTACACCAAAATTTATTCAAATATTTGAGAACAATTTAGAAATGTTTAGGGAAAGTTTCCATTGTCACAAAATCAAATATAAGAATCCGATACAATCTGAATACCGAACGATCCTGGAGTGAAACTTTTTGACTGGATAGTCTACGTAACTTAAAAACAATAGGGACCTTTCTTATATCCTTAAGACCATGTGTACCAATTTTCAAAGCGATCGCACGTTTCTAAACAAACTATCATGCACACGGACAAACGGATGGTCAAAAATGGATCTGTTCCAAAATCGCTAGGATTAATTTCAGAAAGGCGTACGTATCATGTGCACGACGTTTGTACTCCCCTTAAATTTGTATATAACAATAGAAATATAAAAAAAGCTAACCTCATACAAAGTATAACTTGATTTTTTAAGTAGTATTAAGCCTTTATCTAGTATACTATTTTAAATTTTTAATGTATTTGAGTGACAAGTATTTGTATACTTTTTACTGTATTCGAATACTTTTCAAGGAAGTTAATGAAATACTTTTCAAAGTATTCGAATACCTTTGATAGTATTATAATACTTTTGAAAGCATTCGAATACATTCTAAAGTATTTGAATACTTTTCAATGTATCTGTGTCTAGTATTCGCTTGTGCTGGACGTAAAAGTATTTAGTATTCAAATACCTTTGATTTGTGTAAAGTATTTACTATTTAATATTCAAATACTTTTTGAAAGTATTCTGTCCAGCTCTGCCAGTGGTTATAGTAAATTCTCCAAATGCTTTTGTCTTTGAGTTGGGAATAGTCACTTTAACAATCTGCTTCTTTTACGCGTAGGTATTTTCCACTTTTTCGAGAATTGCGCTTCGCTCGTTTCCGCAGATATCCGCTCGGTACGAAAAAAAGTGCTTTTGCCCAACTGGTTGCACAAATAACTTTTGTTTCAGATACAAATAGAATTAGGATCATAAATACTGCTATACGTATGTATATTCGGAATGAGGTAAATTAAGTGAGTCATTGTAATAAAATGAAATCCTTGTGGTAAAGCGGGACCGAGTGTGGTAACAGTTCTCCCCGCTTTTAAAGCAGTTACGACGGCCAAATGTAATTACTGGAGCAGGCGGCGGTGACGTTGTGCTCGTTGTTGTCGTGGTTGTGTTGGCGACATAATTCTGTCCAGCTGAATGTACGGTTCCGGTGGTTGAGGCGGAAGTCACCGATAACGTTGTCTCTTGCCCGTTCCATCACGAGATGAGTGTTGCTTACGGTGAGTCTGCCTTATCCGTCGTTCTTTTACTACGTCGTCTTGTTCCAATCTGGCTCGGAGGTCAGATTTCGCATGCCACTCTCCTGGTCGCGGAAGCTCGTAACCCGCTCCAGTAGATTTACCATGGCATCAGTGGCGGTGAAACGTCAAGCGAAAGCTACCATCCACAAACTGTAGAGATCCGTTACTACCAGGATGAATCAATTTCCCATTGTGGATTCGACGTAAGGGTCCATGAACGTTTATATCCGTCTGGTTGCCGAGATGCAATAATGTTCAGGCGGTAAGGCGATTCTGCCACTTCGGCGGTGGTGTTCATGCGATGTTCGATGATGTCAGTGAGACCCTCTCCGCTGAAATTGTGTGTAAGCCACGAGTCGAGTAGGGTCTGTAATTCGGTACCAGCCACGGTAACCAAGAGTGATGGCAGATCGGCGTTGTACTTGGATTGTCGGTCGGAGGATCCGACCGCTGGCATGTTTCCGTGGCCGTTGTTGCGTCGATTTGCCCATCTCCTTGTTCTCTGCTTCGGTGCGGTTGATTCGTCAGTTCGAGAAGCGTCACTTGTCTGGTTCCGCGCACGAACTGACGGATCGAGGTTGAGCCTTCGTGCAGTTTTTGCCTTTCTTTGTAGAAAGGTATGGTTGAACTTCTGCTCCTTGGCTAAGAACTCGGCGTTGAGGGTCCCGCGTATCACGTCGTTGTGTTACTTCTCCAGAAAGGCTTGTTTTAAGGCCGCATAATCGTGGGAGTAGGTTTGGTGGATATTCCACCATTCTGCCTCCTCGTCTTTAAGTTGTTCCGTTACGGCAATGAGTTGCTCCTTGGGGTCGGATTTCGGGGCCAGTTCTAATGTCGTGAAGAATGCGACGGGATCCTTTAGTTGTCGGCCGTTGGAAGTGGATAGCTCGAGTTGATTGGCTTGAGTCTTTTGAAGAGCATCCATGAACGTTTGGATGAGTTGGAGTTGTTCTTGGGCGCTACTGAACATTATTGTCGTCTGTATGGGCATGTGTATCGTCGAAGTGCCATCCTGTTGATAGGCAGTGGCGGATCCAAGGGGGGTCATGGGGGTCATGACCCCCTCTTAAACATTAACCTTTCTTTATTGTGGAATTAAATTATAAGAAATTAATGGAAAATATTGCCCATCTAAAAATCTAATGACCGTTTGCACCAACAAATTTAAGTTGAACTTAGCTTAAGTATAGCTTAAAATCCATGGCAAGCTTTTCAACCCTGCGCCGGCTCAAAACTTGGCTGAAACAACTATGGAGGAGGAACGGCTCACTGGTCTAGCTTTGCTCCATATTCACCGCCAGATTCAGCTTGACGTCGACAAAATGATTACCACTTTTGGGAAAAGCTCCAGAAGACGAGCTGAACTTGTAATATAAATATATTGTTCTTATATGCAATAAAAATGTTTTTTTTTAATATTCTGATGTGCACACCACTCCCCACCCAGTCACAAAAATCACTCCATGACCCCCCCCAAAATCAAAGTCTGGATCCGCCTCTGTTGATAGGCGCCAATCGTTACCGTAGTACGGAACAATTAACAGATAGTTAGTTAAGTGTTTATTAACAACGAAACCTCAGATTACAATACATGTACAGGGTGGTTCAAATTCGTGGCTAACAAGAATTGTAAAATAGGGGCAAAGTTGCCGCTTTCTGTGACTAAAAAACGCATTTGAAATTTTTGGAAAATCTTTGGAAATTTCTGAGATATTACCGAAAAACCGAAAATGTCAAATTTCGTTTTCTATTTCTATTTTCATTTAAAAAAAAAATAAAGTTGTCTTGAGTTTAGGATCAAATATTACTTAATCTAAACTTCTGCAGCTAAATACTGAAAATACTGTGTATATTGTTTTTATGGTTTTAAATCAGTTGGAAAGAAGGAATTTTGTTCTGTTTGCCAGTAATGACATTTCTAACTGATTAAAAAAATTAGTTTCAAAGGTTTAAATGACATTGTAAAACAGAGGCTGTAATCACCCTCATTTTATCGAAATCCAGGTGGTAGAAAATTATATTCCAGTTAGAATTCAGCCACTAAAAAAATTAATTTAATTGATTTAAATGTTGTTTTTATTTGTTACCTACAAGGTGATGCACATCGAAGACCCTTCAGTAATTATTTGTTAAGAGATCCATTTCCTTGAGTAAATAGAGTCAAAGATTTTAGTAATACGAGTAGTCGGGAATAAAGATTTTGGGCAGAAAATACAATGTAAATTTACGTTAATTAATACAACATGCACGGGTTGTCCACCGTGAAATGTAACCTTCTGTTACAATACGTTTCTGTTTCAGTTTCGGTGTACTCCTATTTTTAAAAAAAACATGTATGAAACATATCAAAAGCTTGTTTGGTTCTTCCTCTTCTTGGTCTATTCTAATTTCACAATTGTTTTTTTTTATAAAAACCATAGCTGAAAAATGTATAATATATCAGACATGACTAAGCCACTTTAATTCTTCGAAGTTTTTCTGAACACACTTTCTATACGAAGAATAATTTTATCCGTCATGTAAATAAGAGTGTTGTCTCGTGTATTTTAATCAAAAGCATTTCCCGCAGTCGTTAATTCTGGTTGGGAGAAAATAATTTATTCTATCCAGACTTGACAGGTAATCGTTTACACGAGAATGGTAAGTTTCATTGTCGTTCCAATCACAATCTAAAATCCGTTAGGGCCTTCCATTTTTATAAAGATAGATTTAAAACAAATTAATAATGTTATTTGACCTTTTGTGGTTGCGATATCTTAAATTACTAATAGCATAGAGTAGCTAATAGCTACTGTAAAATAAAATACATTTACTACGTTAAAGAAACACCGGTTCTACGTTAAATTGTTTATTGATTAGTACAAAATGCTAAACTGTCAAACTTGAACAACGCTTACTAAAATTGTTACAAAATACCGCATTCCCTTATAATGTTTTTTTTTGCGCGATCGGTCATTTTTGACTATTTACCATGTGTGTTTCCATGACAGTAAGTGGAATTTACCAGTTGCTATGATTACAACGACGCCAAAATTACTTACCGATCTAAAAACAGAACAGCAAAAATACTTACCGACGCCTTTTTAGAAACAATCAGTTCAATGTTAACAGTCTTACCGTTGAGTGAAAGAATCGATTCTTTCACTCAACGGTCTTACATTACATTTAATCTTTAATTATTGTTACATTAAACCATAGTGTATTCTATTCTTTACACTAAGATTAAACGTACAATTTGTGCTGATGTTTCCTATAGAAAGAACACGTTCTTCATTTAAACCTGAAGCAATAGAGATCAATGTGTTTGAAGATGTGCTTTCGTTTTTCTTAATACATTCCAACTACAATTTTGTTCTGTAAAATCTTCGACATACCATTCGGCCACCGGCGAATACCTCGCTCATAAAGTCATAACGGAAGTGCAAAGCTAGCAAACTACATCAGACCCATGCACAAGAAATTATTAATTTCAGTTTTGACAAATAAACTGGTTACCTAGTGATGTACACCATACCACTTCGATCATTTCGATTTATTTTGCTAGTTAATTTGTTAGTGCATATTTATATTGATGCATTATTTTAATTTCGATCGCGCAAAAAATGTTATAAGCACGTCGAACGTTAAGGGTTACCGTTCTCAGACAATAATTGGAGTCGTCGCTCCGCTCCTCCTCCAAACAATAAAATTGTCTTCGAACGGTAAAAATCCCTTACCGTTCTCCATACTGTACTATAACAGCTACAAAAGTCGAACGCTATTTTAAAATAGATAAACTTAATTGACAATTATAGCGCTTGTATAATCATCCTCGTGAGTTATATAGCTTTGTCATTCTAACACAACGGCATTTCAATTAGAACGTGGGTTGTATCTAATTTTTCCAACTTCAGAGCGGCAAAGAAGATATAAAACCATAGGGTCGAGCGTTAATCCGTTTTTGAAACTTATCCATTACCGACGAGCGTTTTTATTACCTAACAAGGAACACGTCTATGCTCTATGCAATTGCATTACTACCGCGATGGGAGCTTTTTGTCTGCATAAGTGTTGCGGTTGGATCAATCAACACTTTCCTTTCAATTTTAAAATACCACTGACAGACTAATGGTTACTATTTTAGTCGTTATAATTATGTAACAGCGTAACGATAATTGGAAACTTCACAATACAAAAGCAAAAGGAAAATGCTGAAGTTACATTAAAAAACTTCTCCTTGCATCGCCTTGTTCTCTTATCGACCATTATGAAATCGAGAAAATAAATGTATTTCGACGCATCAAAGAATATATCGCTCATACTCCATAGTTTATCGCTTGATGTGGCTCACTCCTTCAAGTTTTAGGATTCTTCCAAAGGAAAAGTACCTATTGTGAACACTTTGTCCTTCGATTCGTACGTCCGTATATCAAACCCCTTTCTATTGGAGAATGCTATTACTCTGAAATGTTTGCAAATTTTGCCTTGCAATTATGGTTTAAAATGCTATAAAATAAAAATACAACGTTGCCAAGAATAAATGTGATTAAAGCATTGAATTTGATAGTTATAAATTCAATGATTAAAGATATAAAAAAAGTAACACGGCACGATAAAAAGAGCCAACCAGTGCGGGCATGCAGGAATTCAACTTTTGAAATAATATATGTATTGTAAGATTGTTTTTGGTCTATTAGAAGAATATCTGCGGCGGGATAACTCTGCTTTGAAAAGTCACACCAGGAGAAATTCGCCGAATATTTTCTCAGTCAAATTGGACAGGATAGCTTCGAGCCCTCTAACTCACTTCCAGAATATTCACCCCAAGAAACCTTGCCCCGATGAATTCGCATTCCTGAGAAATCCCCCCCTTATCATTACCACGTCGCAATCCCAATGTTTGTCAGGTTAGGTAATACTCGTTAACATTCAGTGTTTACCAATATTACTGTTTTGTACTATTTGGATATGGTTTCCGCATATGTTCTGTTAAAGATTATCCTTGTTATCGGCTCAGTCTACAAAATAATATTATCCGTTTATTTACTAAGCTGGTACGAAACAATAAAGCAAAATGATAAGCAAGTACTAGGATCGAAATTACAATTAATTCTCTCTATGGCGCATTTAGAACTGCAAATTACGTTTAACATTGAGGTAACCCACATAACCCATTTTATCTAAAATGCTAGAAAAAGCTATATATCAGCAAATGTATCATTATTTTAATATCAACAGAATTATACCTAACAGTGAATTCAGTTTTTGCCCTGGGGCCCCTGGGCATAATACAACGAGCGCCTTACTAAAAGTCACAAATGATATCTTTACGGGTCTGGATTCCAATAAAGCTTAAAACTTATTCATTGTTATCTAACGAACAGGTTTCAATCCGTGCATATAATATGAGTGTCTCGTCCCCGGTTAGTATAATGAATGGCGTTCCACAAGGTTCCATCCTAGGACCGTTGATATTCTCTGCATGCATTCCTGATTTTGAAAAAACCATAAAAAACTGCACGAGTATTTTCTATGCTGATGACTCAGCTGTACCTTACATTTCACATTTGACAAAGCTGATCAGATCACAGTATTAATAGTGATTTGAGCAGCTTATAGTTAGGATTGCAACAGAGCACTCATCAATCATTAAAGCTAAGGTTTACTATACGCACATCAATAATAAAATGGAAGCGGCTTATCTGTGCTACGTATCGAATATTTTAAAATTTTACTTTCGAAGGCAGTTCATAATTACAACCATATTCCCTAAATAAACAGTTTCGGTAGAAAATGTACCTACCTAAAAGAACACAAATGGTATTTTTTAAAAAACGAATTCGACGCTTAAGTACAAAAGAAATACAAAAATTGTGCATTACTTTTACATTACTTTATTGAAGAAATTTCAAGCACTTTCAATGGTCGTACACAGTCTATAGAAAACAATTACTTTTGATCTACGAGTATATCTTTGACTTTTTTAACAGAAACTTTGTTTTAATCTCTTACGAAGACGTTTAATGTGACTTTAAGAAGTACTGTTTAATAGTTCAATAGTTTCCTCAATTATTCAGTCTCTCAAGTCACTCAATCAGTTTTGCAAAGGAAACGACAAACGGAACTCCAAAGTCAATCACTTTTTAAAGCGAGATTTTTTATAGCTGAAAAGTAAACGGCAATCCATTATATTTGAGCTCGATCCACCTGTAGGCTGAGTTATGACTTTGTGAGGGGTACATATGGATAAATAAAATCTTTTTCGATGAAATTCGCTGAAGGCGATATGCCCTTATTTCCTGCCCGCTTTGTGAGAAATACCGGCGTTTAAACTAAAAGCCAAACATGTTCAAAGGGTCATGACAACGATCTTTTGAGTGTAGGTATGTATAACCAAGTCAAACACTGTTTATAACCTAACGTAAAAGATTAAAAAGGAGATAATGATCCTGCTTTTAATTTAAAGCCCCTAAAGTTTTGGAGAAATTAGAAAAGATTTAAATGTTTTAGGTTTTTTCATTGCAACAGAAAACTCTCACTTTTCGCACATATATATATGAAACGTGATTTTACTTACGGATAATTTTTTAAGGTAAGGGTAACAATTGAACGAAAATCAAAATATGCAAATGTTTTAGTTTAAATATAATAGTTTCCAAGGGATTTTCAGGTTTTGTATTGTTTTATAGGATCCAATACGAACGCTTTTCACGTTATCATACGAATCCAGATCACATGAGGATCCTCATTCCTCAATATTTAGAAATATTTAGAAATGCGATTCCTGCTCTGATGAAAGTAGTAATTACTGCAACTATAAACCCCACATTTTTTATTCACAAAAGTATTGTCCCAAAAGTCGTATAATACACGAAAATACAGGTTTGTCGAACATTATTCACAATTTTCAGTCCACGGTTAAAGGAACCCTTTTACATTCTTACAACTATCATCAATCAATCATCATCCTACTGGTACTATAAACATAAACTCAAGTTAAGTGTTTGTGACAACGAATCTTGTATATATTGGCACGAAAAACTTTTATACGCGCGCCTTTTATGTTGAAAATGAACCCTTGGGTCTAATAAATCTCCCTTATTGCCAAACGAGTAATTTTCTCTTATTTTATATAGCTATCATGAGTTTATTATTGCAGTGGTTTTTGTTCCACATGGAGCTTGTCAAGGAAACATTATACAATTTGGATGATAGTCAAAAATACTAAACTCAAACCTCAGAAACGCAGGAGAAATAAATTTTACTCACCTGTTGACTAAAAGCATCGCAGTTCACAAAGACAAACCCACGTTTTCCATATGCGATTTTCTATTGATAAGCAGTTATGGAAAAATACAATTCGAACTTTACCTATACCAACAAATTTCGCTTAATGTTTCCGGAAGCGCGATTGGGAGAGGAATGAAACATCATTGTGACAACACTCCATACAACGTTCTGAAGACCTTGCGCAATCACTAGATTGTTATGTTACTCATTTCTCCTTTCATGCAAAAGCTGAAGTGAACTATTTCTACGTTATTCAAAACAAATTGAGTTGGTGTTGCAATCCTACAAAATGAACTTCTATCCAGTTTCATTATTACTGTTAATGGCTTTGAAGACAGACAGAACAATTCCTTATAAAATCATTTGGTAGTCCAGTAGTACCTAACGATTAGTTCTGACAAAGTCGAGTTTTAGAAAGACAAAAATCTATTAACACAAATTCGAGCACATAAGTTATAAAAAATTGAAATCTGAATAATCAGATACTTATCTTGTTTGACTCTTCAGTCAGTTGAAAATATGGGAAAGATACAAGTCCCTGTTAAATGTAAAAAGCATAAACTCCTCGATAAACCCTCTACGTATTGAAAATGCAGATCCACTAACTTTTCTGAAGTACACTCAAAGACCTTTGTATGTTCCCTTTACATTCCCGAAAGTTTCATATGGCGGCACTCAAGAGGTCATTAGGTGTATGAACATGAATTAATTAAATGGTTCGAACGTAGAAATGATATAAAATTCTCAAAATCCCCGTGTGAGATCGAAAGGACTCCAGCGCATTTTTGTGTGGCAGATCAGTATTTTATTAGCCAGTTTTGACTCCATCATCAATAATCTTGTCCAAGGCTACCACATTCCCTTTGACGGTACCCGCTTCCGACGTTCCGTTCACCCGTAACTGGCATTTTGGGGGATTTCGCTAAAAACCCTCCACAAAGTAGTACTCAATTTTTGGGGCACTTATAGCTCGAGCCTATCAGAGACACGAGAAAGAGAGACCACGATTCTAACTTTTAAAAAATCGCAGCGGAAAATACCTTTTGGTCGCCCGAAGTCCACTACCTCTCGAAGACGAACGCCTTGCAAAAGGTGGTTAATTGCGCCCCTGGGAAAAATAAAATTCCGTCACGCACGAGTTGTGCGCGTTAAGATCTTTCCGACGACACCAATTTGAACAAAATCGGGCCAAAACTGTAGAAAAAGATACAAAAAAATCACCCCGTTGGTAAACGCTCAGATGTTGCCGACCCCTTAAAGTTGTTAATTACACGGCCGCGGTAGGTACATGTACACTCCTTGTCTTGCTCAAGCGTTCTTCTACGGGCCCGCATTTGCTGCTAGCTAGTCGGCCGGCCAAAGTAAGATTAAACGCTGGCAATTTCAAATTTGACAATATATCGGTGAAGATGAACGTGACTTCCATGCAAGAATTAAGACATCTGACATTCATTCTATAGTCCGGAGTTAAATAATTATTGCAGTTTTTGTTTGTTATGCTTAATCAACCTAGGATTCATTTTTAGCGCATTTTTGCAAAAAATTTTTTTTGTAAAAAGTAGCTTTTAATCTCACTTTGGCTGGCTGGCTGGCTGGCTGGCTGGCTGGCTGGCTGGCAGTAAATGCGCGCCCGTAGAAAAACGCTTGTAAAAAGACAAGGAGTGTACATGTAACTATCGGGGCCGTGTAATTAAGAACGTTAGGGATGGGGCTACAAGATTTGGAGTCGACGACATCTGGACGCCATCCCCGAGCGTATTATACTAACCTGGAGATTTTTCAGTATTTATCTATCTTCTTCTACAGTTTTTCTCCGATTGTTTTCAAATTGGTGTCGTCGGGAAGATCTTGTCAACGCGCACAACTCCTGCGTGGCGGAATTTTATTTTTTTTTCCTAGGGGCGAAATAAACCACCTTTTGCGCGGCGCGCTTCGAGGGGTAGTCGACTTTGGGCGCCCAAAAGTTTCTTACAGCGCGAATCGCGGTTTCTCTTTCTCGTGTCACTAATAGAAGGTCGAGCTATGTGAAGTACCCAAAAGTTGAATACGATTTTATGCCGGGATTTTAGCGAAATCTACCAAAATGTGAATTACGAATGAACGGGACGTCGGAACTGTGTATCGACAAAGGGAATGTGGTAACCCCCGACGAGATCTTACTGATGGTGGAGTCAAAACTTCAAACGCGAATTGCGAGTGCACGGTAAGTGAGAAAATGGTACCGACAAAGTGAACGTGGTAGCTTTCGGCAAGATCTTATTGATGGTGGAGTCAATATTGGCTAATAGAATACTGATCTGCCACACAAAAATGCGCTGAAGTCCCTTCGATCTCAAACGAGGACTTTGATAATTTTTTAAATTCATTATTCATTATTATTATTATGGAGATTATTGCTTCTTAGGACTCAGATCTAACTTTGTTAACTTAAATCGCATGAATTTAAATCAATTAACGATTTAGGATCTATCTATACCTAGTTCGTCTTGTCAAGTTAGATCTGAAGTCTCATTTTTTTTTAATTTAGGTTATGTAAACATTACCTACGTACATACCAATTTAATTAATTTGTATAATTTATTATGTAAATATTAGTTTGCCTTTGCGTTTGGGTTGAATACGAAGGGACTTTGATAAATAATGTGGAGTGTTACTAGGTAGAGGTCGTTTTGTGTCGTTTACTTGAGCTAGAACGTGTAACTTTACAGGGTAAATCTGTCACTGTGGTTTATGTTGCGTTACTTGTATTTTTTTGTTCAGTAAATTGTATTTGTGTGGTTTCTGCACAGAGCTGGGTCGAGCGTTCTAAAATACCGCTCGAGCGACGAGCGCTCTAATTTTCTCAAAAATGCTCGCGAGCATCGAGTTGTTTTGCAAAGCAAAACCGCTTGCGAGTTCCGAGCACTCCTCCTCGAGCGGTTTATCGCGACCACGTTAAAAACCACTACGTTACGGGAAAAGTGCTCTTGAGCGGAAAAAACGCTCGGGAGCGAAAAAAAACACTCAGGAGCGGAAATGCGCGAAATAACATTAAAATCTATGAAAATATCTATTAATTATAAATATTAAATGTACAATTATGTAAAATTTTGAACTGAATGCTTTGTAAATTTGCTAGTATCTACGTTTTTGTTCAGATAAATCATGGTGCGGAGCATCGAATATTTGCTCCACAAAGTTGGATACCTTGAGAAAAAAAGGCTAGTAGTACCTTTTCTGTAAAGTTCTCAGTATGTTTTTCTTTGGCCCAGATTTCAAAGTTGTCGTATTTTCGTATAAATTTTTCGATTTTTCGGGTACTAACGTGGATAGCGCAGCTTCAGCAGCTTGTTCAATATCCAAAGACTCGTCAATATCACTCATTTGAAGTAATTTTTTCGCAAAACTTTGCGGGAAAGACGGCAAGACGCTACGTTCAACCTGGTTCAACGTCAACGTCACACTTGACATTAAATAATGCATAAACAATGCCTTAGAAACAGATTGCCTGCCAACTTTTCAAAATGTTTAAAAATACTAATAAAATTATAAAATTATCAAATTCTCCTCTTTCACAAAAAATCTTGTATATATAATTCGTTACGAAACGACGTGTTGTCCAACTCGGCTTTGCCTCGTTGTAATAGAATAGAAGTAATAGGAACATTAGGTGTTATTACAACAAATTGTAATTATAACGGTACATATATTATAAAAATTTAACATTTCACATCACTAAGAATAGTAATCAAAATTTATGAGGTAGAGATTGTCTGCTAAAATTTTATTTCGATTTGATTTGTAGGAACAAATTGGTGTCCTTCCTTTTACCCCTAATCCCCATTTATATCTGTTCCATGGCTTTTCAATAGAGGTTAAATCAGGTTGGGCTAAGTGCACATCCCTTTACATTTCCAAAACACTCCTTCCCTTCTATTCTTGCCCTCAACCTCGTCTCTCCATATAGTTCCTTCATTCTGTCCTTTACTTTCTTGCCTATTTTCTCATCTTCCATACTTTTTCCCTTTCCACTGTGTCGAACGCTGCCTTTAAATCCATGAAAAACGCGAATACCTTTCCGCTATTTTTCTTATTCTGTGTAGGTACATATAATATGCAGTTGTTCGCTTCCTTCCCTTTTCTGAAACCCGTTTGTGTTTCCGCCAACATCCTCTTCTCTTTAATTTCTCTTTCTAGTCTTTGGTTCAGTATCATTGCATAAATTCTATACGCCGTAGTCATTATAGTAATTCCCCTATAATTTTCCACACAATCTTTGTTCCCTCTTTTGAAGATCGGTGATTCGACATAGCTCTCATAATAAAATTGTGGACTGTAGTAAAATGTTTAATTGCAAACCAAACGTGAAAATATACAAGAACATAAATTGCGACTACTACAAAAATGCATGTCAAAGTCATGCAAAACTTAAAATATATCGACGTCACTCATTCTTGCTTCTGCGCAATAACGACCTCCTCTGGTTTCCAGGATCGGACTCGACATCCTCCCCCCCTTGGAACGGCTGTTCAACATCTAGAGGCAGAGGACAGACCTTACGAACTGCTCTTGTGACTTCCGAATTCGGTGTTTTAACGCTGACCACCCGCACGATCCCATCTGAGCCAGGGTGTAGGTGTGTGATTCTGCCTAGGGTCCACATTTGTGGGGGGCGATGCTCCTCCATTAACAACACTGGGTCGCCGACCTTGGGTTGGACCCCCTTGCTTGAACGCCATTTCGACCTTTCCTGCAGACTAGTGAGGTATTCTAGATTCCAACGCTCCCAAAATTGTTGCCGGATGCGACAGATCTTTTCATAACTCTTCAACGAATTGAATGCTCGTTGTGTCACCTCCTTTTCGGGTATTGTCACCAGCGCCTCGCCAATTAAAAAATGGCCAGGGGTCAAAACGGAATAATCATTGGGATCGGTACTCATAGTGGTAAGAGGACGAGAATTTAATACGCCTTCTATCTGACATAAGAGTGTATAAAAGTCCTCATATGTAAAATGAACATTATTAATTAATTTGTATAAGAGACATTTTGCCGATTTTACCGCTGCTTCATGCAAGCCACCCATATGCGGCGAATTGGCAGGCATGAAGTGCCATTCGATATTATTTTTTGTGATAAAATTTTGCAATTCTTCATTTTTTGTTAATAAAGCCAACTCGTGCCTTATATTCTTTAATTGATTATAAGCTCCGACAAAATTTGTTCCGTTGTCCGAGTACAATTCTTTGGGAATGCCCCTTCTGGCTATAAATCGTTTCAATACTAGCAAAAAAGTGGAGGCAGTCAGGTCTGTGGCAAGCTCTAGATGTACAGCCTTGCTGACTCCGCAAACGAAAACACATAAGTAACATTTTATGAATTTTCTATTCCGTAATTTACTATCATTAATTAGAAATGGGCCTCCGTAATCAACAGAGGAAGTATAAAATGGCCTTACGGCGTTAGACCTCATGGCTGGCAAATCTCCCATAAGAGGACTATAATTTAACGGTTTAGTACGAAAACAAATGATACACTTCCTCAATACTCTTCTGACAACATCTCGACCGCCTAGAATCCAGTACCGCGTTCGTATAGTTGCCAGGACTGCTTGAGCACCCGCGTGCAAGAGTCTCGCATGCTCCTGCTTTATTAATAATTCGACATATTTATGATTTTTTGGTAGTACGATGGGATGTTTGCTATTGTACGACAATTGAGAATTCTTCAACCTTCCCCCCACACGAATTACATTATTGTCATCTAGAAATGGGTTTAATTTTAACAATCTGCCTGCCGCACTCGCATTACCCACTTTCATGTTTTTTAATTCAGCCTGAAAGGCTTCTCCCTGTACTGCCTTTACAACTACTAGCCCCGCCTCGGCCAACTCTCTACAGGTTAATACTCCTTTCGTTTTAATCTTGGCACAATTTTTGAAAAACCGCCTACACCATGCTAGCACACGAATTAGTTTAGTGAGAGTTGAAAATCTTTCGAATAACTCATAGCTTATGTTTACAACCGCGGTGAACACTGTGCTTGACGATCGCATCTCCAATGTTTCAGAAGTTTCATTTTTTACTTTAGAAGAGTACGTTATTTCGATGGATTCCAAAAACTCAGGGCCTTCAAACCAACGATTTTGCTGCAAAGTCTCGACAGAAACACCCCGTGTAACCAAATCCGCGGGGTTAAGTATACCGCTTACATGTGACCATTGACTGGCCTCAGTAAGCTCCTGAATTTTCCCAACGCGATTGGATACAAACGTTTTCCACGAATTCGCAGGCTTATTTACCCAGCATAGTACTATGTTCGAATCGGTCCAATAATGTTCTCTTGCGAATGCAAGCTTAATGTTCTTTTTTACGGTCTCAACCAATTGAACCAACAACACAGCTCCGCAAAGCTCCAAACGCGGCAACGTGATTCTTTTAGTTGGCGCGACTCTGGATTTTGCACATAATAACGCAACCCTGACTTCACTACCGTACACCGATCTGACGTAAACCGCACAACCGTACGCCTTCTCAGAGGCGTCACAAAATCCATGTAACTCAACATAATCAAATCTTTCTAAGACAACGTGACGAGGTATTTTCAACGCTCTTACCTTTTGCAATTCACCCCAGAACTTCGTCCAAATTTCACCAACGTTCTCCGATATCTCCTCGTCCCAACCTAACTGTAACGCCCAAAGACCTTGTATCAAAATTTTCGCAGATATTACTACAGGCGACACGAGTCCTAGGGGGTCAAAAATTTTGGATATCGCGCGCAAAATGTTTCGTTTGGTTAAGGTGTCTAATTCCTCGTTGTCGATTTCAAATTTTATGATGTCTGCTTTAGACTCCCAAATAATCCCTAAAGTTTTAGTATCCTTATCATCCTTAATTACGTGCTTATCGCCTACGCCCTGTATCGATTCCAATACCGAAATCTCATTGGAACCAAATTTTCTTAAATTGAAACCTCCCTGCCGTAATATACTCGTTATTTGTAGTCTAAGGGCAACAACCTCCGCCACGTCCTGTCCACCAGTAATCAGATCATCAATATAAAAATCATCGGTAATTACGCGACACGCGTGCTCGTACTTAATTTTGTTTTCATTCGCTAGCTGTCTTAGACATCTCGTGGACAAGAATGAGGCAGGCGCAGTACCATAAGTGACAGTTTTGAGTCTGTACAAATTTAATTTATCCTCGTCTCGCCATATTATTCTTTGCAGGTTTTGAAAATCCCTTTGTACCCATACCTGACGGTACATTTTCTCAATGTCGCCTACTAACACTACGTTGTGTTTCCTAAATCGCATCATTATTGAAAGTAAATCATTTTGAATCACCGGACCCACCCTCAATATGTCATTTAATGATTTTCCGTTTGTCGTTTGAGCACTAGCATCAAAAACTACGCGCAATTTTGTAGTGCTACTGCCTTCTTTCACGATCGCGTGGTGTGGAATGTAATAAATTAATTCCCCTTCATCAATATCGCTTCGGTGGTCAATCGATTTGACCAATTCCATATGGCCTAAATTGTGATATTCCGTCATAAAATCCGAATAATTGTTTTTCAACACGACATCTCTAGCCAATCGCCTTTCTAGGCTTAAGAATCTTTTTAAGGCTGTTGCCCCACTCTCTCCCAACTCGCACCCCTTAAGGGGGAGCTGCACGATGAACCTACCGTCGACGTCCCTACTCGAAGTGTTAATAAAGTTGACTTCACACTCTTCGTTCTCGCTTGCGTATTCGCGAGGTATTTCGAAATTCTCAACCTCCCAGAATTTTTGCAACTGACCTAGTAGCTTCACGTCTCGAACACAAGTATTGCAATTACGCTTTTGAACGAAATCCTCGTGCGTAATTTTTCCCGTAACGAGCCAACCCAATTGAGATTCTCTTAAGATAGGTTTATTTTTCCCCAACTCGAGTTTACGCGATAATAATATGTCATAAAATACTTCCGCTCCGATTAATATGTCCACCCTTCCCGGCACATTAAAATCCACATCTGCCAAGTTAATATCGGCCGGAATTTGGAAATTAATTTTGTCAAATCGTACCGACGGTATGGTGGCTGTAATTTCATTAATAATCAAAAATTTTAATGTTCTACTAAAGTCATTGTACATAGAACCAATCGTTACTTGGGCTTGGTTGTGAATATTACTGACCACATGACCTATTCCAGACACCGACACGTTTGTTCTTTGTTGCTTTAATCCTAACATTCGATAAACACCTTTACCAATGAAGTTACTATCTGACCCCGAATCAAGCAAAGCCCTTAGTGGAATATTTTTTCCTTGAGAGTTTCGTACCTTAACTATAGCAGTAGTTAGGAAAACGTGGGCGTTGCGTGTGTTACAATGCGCATTTAGCCTTTCTTCAATATCGTTACCAGCAGTGGAGGAATCTTGAATGACATCCGTCTCTGTACTAGCACGATGGAGATGTAGCACGCTATTATGTGCACGCTTGCAGATTCTGCACCTAGACGCCTTACAAAACCTTGCCGCATGACCCCTCTTTAAACAATTCAAACATAAACGCAATTCCCGAATCTTATTTATTCTATTTTCCACTGTCAACTTCACGAGCTCAGGACACTTATAAATGAAATGGCTGTCATTGCATATTAGACAATCATTTCTTGCTTCAGATCGGTCGGAAGCAACGTTCATTACAACCTTACTCCTAACTCCCTTATCAGTTTTCTCTGCAAATTTATCCCCTTTGCTCCCTTGTATGGTCTCTAATACGCGACACTTGTTAACTAGAAACTGCATTAAATCAGATAATTTTGGAAGGTCATTTGATTCCAAGGAATCCTCCCAGGCCTTACGCAAATTTGTGTCCAGTTTATTGACCACCATGTATATAAGTATAGTGTCCCAAGTACTAACGGGTTGTTTCAATTGTTGTAATGCACCGATATGCTTATTGAAATCATCGATAAGCCTACGCAAAGATGAAAAATTGTCCTTTATTAGCGAGGGCATGTCAAATAACGCTTGAACATGATGGTTAACAACGAGTTTTTCGTTTTCAAACCGTTCTTCCAGTAACTTCCACGCGATAGGATAATTTCGCTGTGAAATTTCCAAAGATTTAAGTACCTCTGCTGCAGGCCCCTTTAAACATGTATTTAAGTAATAATATTTTTGTATCTGGGAAATGGCGCTATTTGATTCTATTAGTGCAACAAAGGTTTCCTTGAAATGATACCAATCCTCGTATTTACCATCGAAAGTGGGCAACTGAATTACAGGAAGGCGTACGTTTTCTTTGACTAAACTTGTCTTATTTTCCGTCGATGAAGCATTGCTCACCGATGCGTCACCGGAAGACGCGATAACCGCCATGCGTTCCCTGGCTGAAGCAACGGCAGCGAAATAATTCGTCTCAAAATCGCGTTTTAATTCTGAATAATCGTTTCTATCTAATGATTCGATGTGTAAATGAACCTCATAAAATTCGTCGTACAAAGGGTCTATTTTATCTAACCTGGACTTGATTTCGAAGGCTGAAACATTCTCATTATCGTTAAGCCAAACGGCAAATTCGTTCACCCTACGTACTACACTATCGCGTTTTAATTTCGATACCTTTAAACTGGCCTTTATACGAATGCGTTATACAATATTGGTATAAATACAAATTCAATGAACGTACGATTATTGCCAGAATGATGCCTAATGCCCACCAACAATACTTGACTGTGCAATCGCGCTAAATTCACAATTTCCCAAGAGATTTGCACAATGACAACGAACGATTAAATATAATGTATAATGATACCATAAGCGACACTCATACGACAGAAATAAAGCGTTTTAAATGGAATAACAAATAAGGTGCGTAAATAAAACAATGGTAAGGACACTGACCTTGTTCCTCTTGTTAGCACGTGGTTGGTAAGCTTTTCGAACGTGACCTATATCGTTGCTATTCCATCTTTCAATATTATCGATTGTCGGCTTGCAATCACATCCGGGTCGTTGGACCATGAATCGACGTAGCTCTCATAATAAAATTGTGGACTGTAGTAAAAATGTTTAATTGCAAACCAAACGTGAAAATATACAAGAACATAAATTGCGACTACTACAAATGCATGTCAAAGTCAAAGTGATGCAAAGCTTAAAATATATCGACGTCACTCATTCTTGCTTCTGCGCAATAACGACCTCCTCTGGTTTCCAGGATCGGACTCGACAATCGGCATAATTACCCCTTGCTTTCATTCTTCGAGTAAACCCCCTTCTTTCCATAGCTCTTTTACTAGACTTCTCATCGAGCTTCTCATCCCATCCTTGATCCTATCTTTCACTTTTTCCCCTATATTTTCCCTCTTCTTTCTTTCTCCATCATTTCTCTATATCTATATAGACTATATAAACTTAATTTTATTACACATTTTGTTTGTTTTACAATCCTGCTCAAATAAAACTTTTGTCAAAAACACATGCGGGAGGGGTGTCAAAGTGGGTTTTAAAAAACGTTTTATCCCCCTAACGCTGCAAAGGGAGGACTTGTTCCGGAACTGCCAAAATGAAACTGTTTAACGGGTTTATTAATGGCGATCTCACTTTTCATTTCCTCCGCAAACATTTTGCGGCGTTAGAAGATAAAATGGTATACGAAGTAATAATGTTATTTTATGTGACTTGCGCTTAATTAATTTTTTTTCAAAGAATAGTATAGAATGGCCTATTAAGTAAGGAAAACCGCCAGCTTTATTAAAATATGGAATGCCTAACGGGGTTAAGCAAATAAATTTTCAGTTGCGTAAATGATTCTAAGTTTTTTAAATGAACTAGCAGTGTGTCCAGAGTGCATATTCGTAAATAGCAGCCGCGTTACGTTATTCCTTCGGAAAATTCCGCAGTATTTTTGTACAGGGTGTAAATCGAAAAGTGGAACATAGGCGTTTAATATGAGAAATTACTTTTTCTTTGCGCAAACGTTTCCTAATTATTTTACCCACTTCAAATAAAATTTATAGAGATATAAATTCTGTATCTAAATCATGTGAAACGATTATTCTACCTCTTCTTGTACGCAAAAAAAATTAATTATAAAGATTCTGTTTTCACGAGTTTTTAGTCTAAGTAGCCATGGACTATGTTTCTCTTTCATCATATTTCAACCGTTTATTTAGTCAGAACGTCATTAACACATTTAGATCTTTCTGTGTTATATATAATCGTGAATCTTCCCATTTTCCGGTCAAATTCTCGCATGATTCATGTTGAGTACATAGGGATGCCCTATACGAATTTCCTATGTCTACTTTTACATGATAAAAAGTCTTCTAAAGGACGCCTAACTTTATGCAACCAACATAACTACCTACAACAAATGAAGATCTGCCTGTCATATTAATTAATTTGAATACTATCGCTTTGTCTTTCGTATTCTAATTTTCGTTCGTGTGCGATGTATTCAACTAAAGAAAAAATGGATATTTCCAATTGGTATAGTGCCGAATGCCGATAACAGTTAAAGGAGCTTAAGAAGTTTATTTTCTGTGAAGCTAAAGCAACAATGTACAAGTCAGATCTTTATTTGTTTGAAGAAGTTATTTTGGTTGCATAAAATTAGGCGTCTTTCAGAAGACTTTTTAACATTTGAAAGTAGACATAGGAAATTCCTATGTCTGCTTCTACATGTTAATCGCTGACCGCTGTACATAGATTATTGCATGATCTATAGAATCGAACACTTTGGAAAAATCCGCACTAGATTTACAATTTCTGTAAGAAATCAAATCCTTTAAAACCATGTTTTGGCAGAAGAAAGTGACCTCGAAGATGCACAGGAACAGTAAACATTTTTGATCGAGGTTATGTATATCGGCAAATGTCGTTACGGAAAAACGCCCCAATGTATTTTTTTAATACAGTTAAGTAGAATATGTCATGCATTTTCCATAAAAACATGAAAGAGATTACGTACTAGCGGACTAACTATAGGAACAAATAAAATTTTAAATACATTTGTACATATGATCTGGTAATGAATTTTCCTGAAATTACTTAAAACGTGAATTTTAAATATTATTCAATGCAAATTATTAAATTATTGTAGATAGGATACAACTTTCTGAATTAATGGCCAAACACAACCTGCCAACGTAAATTCTTTCCCATATAAACTCTAATTGAAAATGATGTTCGAAAGTTCGCAACACCCAACATTTCGGTACTGAAATCAAATTCAGCAAATGAGAGTATAATACCTACTAACCATTATACAAACAAAGATGAATCGACTGTGCAGTAAAATATAAATGAAACTTTAGCTAATTAATTTGAGAATAGACCGAGAGATATTGTAGGTATCTGGTATACCTACTGTCACAAAACCAAATTATCTGCAGTAGGTACCTACCTAAAAATTACCCTTAGCGCCTTATAACATCCTTATTGATTCATGTAAATCAGAGTGTTGAATTATCACCTACCTACAGGTTTTAAGTGTATATCATCACTTTTTAGTCAGAGTTCAAATACGCCTGGATATCCTTTTCTGGAGGAAATGAGTTATGGTAATGGTAATGGTAATGAAATGAATCCGTTCATTTAATAATCAGAAATAAAGGACTAATAAATAATACCGGTATTTACTATTTTTCGAAGCTTCATTTCAATTCCGTTAGGGAATAATGACCAGGGATTAATAGCCCTCTTGCACTCAAATCACAAAATTTCTCAAATTAAATATCATCCATGCACACAAAACTCACAAATGCAAAAGTATAAATGTCAAACTGTTGTTTGTATTAAAATGGAAAAAATCTCAAGTTATTAAGTTAGTCGTAGATAAAGTAGAGTATATATTAATACTGGCTATTATTCTTTCGGAATTGTACTTCTCACCGCCGACGCAGCTCGATTCGTCAATATTCCTCGAGGATAATAGCTTATTGCCTTGTGATAATCTACTATTGGCAGCGTTTAAGATATTCCTCATTATGAATGAAAAGGATATTTTTGTAGCTGCAGTCTAGAATATCTTTGAAACTATGAGGCCAAATCTAAAAAAAAATACGGTTCCATATACGAGTACGAAAGGATCTAAGGCTTTTCACTTTCTCTATTATGCAAACTATTTTAGGGATGTCTTGTAACGATACATTTCTGTTAAGATTCAAATTTTAGGTAAGAATTAAAGGATGGAATTGTCCTTTTCAGTTTTCCTTGGAGAAAAGCTTTGGGGCATGGCATGGCCTACGCTTATTAGGCCATGCGGTTATAGTCCAAATGTGTAAAATCGCATACACGTACGAGTACGCTTGCAAATTTGTATTGAGAAATATCGCATTAATTTACACAATTACAACCGGACCTTTCTGTTGAATAAATAATATAGCACTATGATAATAGTTAAAGTGGAGTTTTGATTAGTAAACAAGGGAATTTTTTTACTTGTAACGATCGGATTTTTTAACAAACGAAATTGAACTTTTATTGAAAGTAATGAAAATTCATGGAATCGCTCTTTTATAAATCTGCCGAAAGACGGAAACTTGCGTCGTTTTTAATAACTATGCGTGGGGTCATCGAGAAGGAATTTTGGTTATTTTCATACTTACTTTTGGAATTTCTATTTTAATTAATTGAAATGAAAATACTCCTTTGACCTAGTTCAACTTTGTTAGACGTAAGATGTATTTTTATTAAATTAAAATTAAAGGTAGGTATACTTGTGAATAAGACAGATGTAAGTACCTATATAAAGAATGTAAGAAAAAGTGGAATTGAATCGACTTTGATTTTTGTCAATAAGTATATTCATTCAATCATTTCAAATTGAATTTGTATTTATTTATACCAGAGCGCCAAGTTTTGATTTTCAGATTTAAAAGAAAGGGTCAAACGTACTTAAGGTAAGGGCATTGAATAATAAATATGATTTATTGTTCAATGGTAAGGGCATTATTAGAGTTTGTTTGAGAACCAGCCGTCAATTCAATAATTTGGGTAGAAATAAATTTTGTAATAGTAGTAGGAAATCAATTTAGTACGAACATGGATATTCAACCCCTATAGTGTAACTAAATGGTTAGTCTCGTAGCACGTTGGTACGAAAAGTCACATTTTAATAAGCGGTACACGTTTTAACAGCAAAACTGTCAACTTCAGCGAATAGCCAAGAGATTTTCTCGTTCTCTTTAGATTTTTATAAGTCCAGTAATACCCAATTGTTGGATTTTTGTAATTTTTTATTTTGTAAACTAGTACACGTGGGTAGTTTTAACTATCGCATTACCAGAACTACTCTAAAACTAAGTGTTTCATTTTTAATCCACCACGCTCTATTAAGGATCTGGTAGTAATTGATGAGCAGTTGAAGTAATAGATGGTGGGATCAATTAAAATTTTCTTCATTTGTGTGGTCATATCCTAAAAAAATTGCATTAAACATAAAACTAGTACGTACACTACCTACGACTATTTATTCAAAAATGCTGTGAGCTTATCTCTGTCTTGGACCTGTTGTGTGGTAGACGAGGTGGTAGATATGTATAACAAAATAAACAAATTACTATCGGCACAAGTCTGTGAACTCAAGATGAGAAAATAAAAAATGTCCTCGTGTGAGATCGAAGGGACTTCAACCCATTTTTGTGTGGCAGATCAGTATTCTATTAGCCAGTTTTGACTCAACAATCAATTAGATCTTGTCGAAGGCTACCACATTTTGTGTGTCGGTACACAAGTCTATGGTCGGTACTCGCTTCCGACGTCCCGTGCACCCGCAATTCCCGTTTGAAGTTTTGACTTCACCATCAGGAACATCTCGTCGGGGGTTACCATATTCCTTTGCCGGTACCCACGTCCGAAGTCCCGCTCACCTGCAATTCGGGTTTGAAATTTTGACTCCAACCATCAGTAAGATCTTGTTGGGGCTACCACATTTCCTTTGTCGGTACCCAGTTCCGACGTCCCGTTCACCCGCAATTCGCATTCTGGTGGATTTCGCTAAAAAGCTCCCACAAAATAATACTCCATTTTTGGGTACGTCTCGTCATAGCTCGAGCTTCTGCTGGCGTCCTGGCGACACGAGAAAGAGAGGCCGCGCTTCGAGGCCTAAGAAACTGTTGGGCACCCAAAGTCGACTACCCCTTGAAGACGAGCGCCTTGCAACTTCGTTCATTTCGCCCCTAGGACAAAAAACAAAATTCCGTACTCCTCGTCTTTCCACAAGCGTCCTTCTACTCCGCATTTACTGCCAGCCAACCTACAAAAGTGAGATAAACAGCTACCTTTTTACAAATAAATTTGCAAAAAGTGCCCATTTTTTTGTAAGCATTGATGAAAAGATTGTCTCCTGGCATCACTTCTTTTAAGAGTAATGTAAGCACTAGTGGAAATACAACGTACTTTCCACGCTTTGGGCTTGCTGATAGAAACCTTTTTTTTAATGTCGCCGTCCTACCGATTATAGTCGCCTCTTACGACTCGCAGTGTCTCTGCGGTAGGGGTATTCTTTCCCGCCCCTACACGGGGAAATAATATACCAGACAGTACTAAAACGAGACAGTCGAAAAAAAAAATACTGGGCCTACGTACTGATCCTTAACCCTATCGATCATCTACTATAAATAATAGACGCCCGTTGCATTATTTGTGACCGTTGTTGAGCAGACACTGTTTACTCTCATTTTGAGAGTGGCCGCAGAGATAATTTTGTTACATTGTTGTATTGTCAGCGTGCATTTTTATGTTAAAGAATAATTTTCTGATTTTCCACTGAGTTGCACGTATCAAATTTAGAATATAAATACAAATACAAGGTGACCAACGAATATATTTCTGAAAAGTTGCGCGTACAGATTAGTTAATGAACTTGTTCCATGCAAAATACTTCTGGTTTTACCGTAAATTCAGTTGCACAGTATTTTACCCGAGACGTCTCGGTGGCCTCGATTAACATCGGAAAATTCCAAAGAATTTATTAAACAACTTTTGTTTAACATCTGAAATAAATCTTGGGCACGAATAGAAAAATCTGACATGAAGACTCTATCTGGGTCGCACAAAGGACTCAAACACACAATTAATTGATTCTGAAACGCATGAAACAAGTAAAACAAAATCCCTGAAAGAAAGAAAAGCTTGATTGGACATAATACCCCGCACGCACACGGTCGATGAATACAATTTTTTTCCCTAATGATCCAAATAATAAAATAAAAGCAGAGGCAGTCCAAAGTAAACCCGAGATGAAGTAGGTAATTGAGAGCGCCTAGGTAAAAGTAACAAGATGTTGATGAAAATCTAGTCATTTATTCCTGAGAGACGCACTTTCCAATGGTCAAAATAAAAACGAGTTCCTATGTGCCGTTTCTGAGATATTTGACAGTAAAAAGAGTATTTTTACATGGGCTCTTATGGACAGACTCGGTTTTTCTAAGCTAGCGAAGGTTTTTGTATCAAGACTTAAATGAGATGGGTCTCATTCGAAGCGAAATTTTGCGACAAATCTAAATATGCACGGAAAAGTACATGTTCATGATGAAATAAGGAAGATATTTACCACCGGCGCGGCGACTGCTCTAGTGGCGCGCTATGCATTTCGCGTTTAAATCTGGTGACTTTCCATCAGGTCTAGTATATCATTTCCGAAGCTTTGAAATGCAGTGGTAAAGGTTGTTGAACAACATTCAAATTATTGTAAGTAACTAATTGTAGTTTACTAGAGCCATAAAATAAAATGCACATTTTTAGGGAGACTAGTCAAGTTGATTACTGTAATAGGTACCTTTTTAAAAATCATTTATGACGTTTGCATTGTGCTGAGGTACAAAATACTACTTCATACCGTATTTTTCATTAGGTTTAGTTCTTAAAAACATTTATTTTGCTACTTTTAAGTAAGTAATAGGTAGGCCGAATACATCGCTTGACTTCACCCGAAAGCGCTCTAACTACTTTAATAAAAACGGGAAAACTTGGCGTGAAGTGAAAGAAATGGCTATAGACAACAGCAAATTTATAAAGAGTTGTTCTGCATATTAAGTGAACGCATGAAATAATATATTTATATAAATCATGATACCGTTGAGTGAAGATCCTTCACTCAACGATGATACACTATTGATGCATTATAACAACAGAACAAGTTATTGTTAAAACAATAAATACAGTTTACAGAGGGTTGTAAAGTTCTTTTTATTAATTTAACATTAATAATACTATACATCAAGCATTACATATGCAATAAATATTTCAAGACATAACACTATACAGGCATTTAAGAAGCAATTTATATCTAAGTATATTGTAAATAAAGCAATTCTGATCAGTAGTTTTTGATGTACATACTTATTTGTACTCATTTAGCAAACCCATATTTTAAATTGAAATTTATCGCATGTTTTAAATATTTAAACCATAATTTACATTTGTGTGCGTTAGACTCTGGGATTGTTATATTCAACCATTCCTTAGCATTAAGGAGTAATAAAAACAATATTGTCAGTTTTCAAAACTTTTTAAGCAAAAGTTATGTTTTGATTACAACAATAATAATCTAAAAATCTATGTTTAGACCTCCAACACCCTGTATTAGCATAAACAAGACATAAACATTTTACTTTGCATAACGGTATATCCTAAGAGCAGTGCCTAAAACAGCATCAAATGCATGAAATAAAAATTGTCGATTTTTACATATATTTACATTAGAAATTAACATAAACAGTTAAAGTAAGTTTGTCAGTTCTGCATTGTAAGCATTACAACTAGCTTCACAATTTATACATCACAAAATTTTTATGTACAGATACTTACATACACGATAAATGATCAAAGAAATAATATAATAAAAGCAGTGCCATGCATATGAAATGAACATATTTTTAACACGTTTGCTAATTCTCTTCTCTGAATGAACTCTTCAGGTGTCACAAGAAAAACAATTTAATAAAGAACAAAACAAAAATCAGTCTCTACAAGAAGAGTGGAACAAGTCAATGTGAATAATGTAGGAGTAGCAGCAAATATGTTAAAATATGCAAAATAAAAATGAAAATACTTAAAAAAATCACGTTGTTCACCGAACATAATGTAAAAAGACAATTTGTAGAATTAAAAATACACTAAAAACGGAATGGTGAAAGATAAAAGAAAGTTATATGTAAGTCGGTGAATTTTCTAAACTTTCCCTACACGCATCGCATATTTTATTGTCTTTGGGATTGACAAGGGTACATTTTGGACACTGCGATCCACCAATCGCCATGATGTCTTGTACTTTAGTTTTACTCTTAAAGCACATTTCACAAATTTCGCTCGAGGAATGATTGAGAAAAGTACATGTACTGCACTGCCACCTTTTCCAAGGTTCATCATCGTCCATCATATTTTCCTTTGATTTTAATTTCTCATTGCTTCGGGGAGTTTTTTGTTTACGCAGATCTAACGTTTTGCTGCTTAATACTGAATTAATAGTAGGTTTATCCCGTACTGATAAGGTATTGGATTTCACTACTCCGTTTTGTGCTTGTTTGACAATATGCTTTTTGTGGAGGACTTCCGCGTCACAGTGTTTGTTTTCCATATCGTTCGATTTACTTACATCGGAATTGTGTCGAATTCGTTCTTTCGAATACTTCGGTTGTATGTCGGTAACCTTTTGCTTGTCACTTAAATTTATAGTACTAACCGAGTTTTCCAAACCGCTCAATCTACCTTTTCTAGCGTCCTTGGTGGGTGATACCTTTTCCTTTCTAGCTTCTAATGACGGGCTAAGTAAGTCTCCTCTTTCACCTAAATCCTTTGAATAACCTTGACTTTCTAGATTTCGATACACATAATCCCAACTAGCCATCGTATCTGAATTGGATTCTTCCTTTTCACCTATACATTTATCGTTCTTTATTTTATATGATTCATTGGCTCTGTGCGGTGAGCTATTGGGACTATCCACCGTATCATAATGGTGGGGAGTTGGTGTATCAACTTCTATCAGCTGGCCAGTTGGTATCGTTTGGCAAGCGTAGGGTGGGGGTGGTGGTGGAACTGTATAACCATTAGGAAAACAATTAGCAGGATGGTGCATTGGTTTCACTAAGGACTGAGTGTATGTGAAAGGCACATGGTATGGAAAATGCTGAGACACTACTGGTGCGTAAGTTGAAAAGTTATTAGGATAATACCCATTGGTTCCATATATACATTGGGGAGCTAAAGGTATGGAAGCAATAGATGAGTGAGTATGCAAGGGTGGAAATGAGTGATTCGTAGAGAGTGTTGATGAAGAATGAGTATTATTTGTATACCTAGGACCAGCTGTAAATGAATCGGTACCTTGGGAGTAACTTCTAGTGTGCTGATGAAATTGACGTTCGTGTAAACGATAATTTAAAGCTTGAATTGATTGCTTTAGGCTACATAAGTGGGTCTCACGAAATTCCAGTATGTCTAACCATGTCGGCTTGAAATTATGTGACACTTCTTCCCATATGGCTTTCAGAATCTGCACAGAAATTAATACTATTAAAACGATAAACATCAATAATATCATATAATAGTGAATTTTCATTTTTAAAGAATGTGTATTGTCCTATGAGACACGATTTGAGGCTGTCAACCTATAAATTAACAAACGTCAATTAATTAATCGCCTAGATATGGCAAAAAAGGCAAACCTATTCTTATTTGTGGACGTATAGGAGATAATCAAGAGTATTGAAAGCTTCCCGTACTACGCTGTTACCATAAAAGCTACTCTTTACACGATCCGAGTGGTGTTCATACGACTTTAGTTTACCCTGAAATTCACATACCCACGACTACAGTGCCCTCTATCCTTGACCACCCATTTTGTATTGAAAGCATAGGGCTAATAGCAGTCCATGTACTATATGGTCTAAGGTTGCAGCCAATTAATCTAAAACCGAAAAAACTTCCAAAAATTGGAGTTAACCTAGGAGTTGATTAGCTTTTTGAACAACTGCTTTTTTTCATATTAGAGGGTAGCAACTGATGCAGGTCCATTTTCTACCACACCACAAACTATTGGCAAAGCAAAAATGTCCGAAACTTCAAAATTAACATTAAAGGGAATTTAAAAAAATTCGTTAAGCCGCTTGTGAACAAGAGGCGAAGGGTACACTTTCAAATTTGTTTTTTCGTTTTTAAAAGACCTCATGGACATTTCATCCCTTAATGAGAAAACAAACGATGAAATAATTTTTAATTTCTGATCAAATGACACAAATACCAAGTCTGTAAGTGGTGTAGTTCCGGAGCCTTTGTGACTCAGACAGACAGACATCAAGAGCGCAAAAGTGCACTAAAAATGTAAAATGTATTGATTAGCTTTAGTACCTCAAAAAATAAGTTATTTCATAATTTAATACATATTATTGGGTTATTATTTATCCCTTTACCCTTTCTCAAAAGGCCAGAAGGGAATCACTGACTGACAGCCAGCAGATATTTCATGTAATTACATAAGACTTGCGCCCAATTTAATTAGGATATAGGAAGATTAACCTGACGTAGGATGGAGAATTAAAATTTGTCACATCCGTTACATTGACACATAAATCACGGTTATATGCAGACCCTGCTGTAGGCTATATCTATGGAATGTAATTATATGATTCAATACTCTTAAGATCCCACATAAGGTCAACCTTTGCCCATTTGTTTACTGAGTGAATTCTGGCAAATAATGCCTTATCCCATTTTAAACATGCATTTGCATAGATACCCTGGTACCTTGACTGTGCACAATCATCGGTATAATAATCTAGGGTGAACATGACGATTAACAAATGTCGTATTTCTTACAGTTACAGTCCCCAATGGTCACCCACGAATTTGTGACACCCCATACAGTTCATATCTACTAAAGTCTTCTGCTTGACACAATATGCCTACCTGACACTCAACATAAGCAATTAAACAATCTTGAGAAATAGATATCACTCGATCTGGACAAATCGGCCCTTCAAATGCCAATATACCATCCCCATCATGTTTATAACCCATCACTTCAAATAAAACTTCGGCACCCACAAGATTAGAATCTATTTGGTGCTTATAAAATCCGGAATATAACTAAAAATATTGCTCGATTACATTGTAAACGAGTCATCCGACTAAACCTTTATCTGTTTATATTCGTTCCTCCAAGGTTGAGTAACAAGATTAGCAGCGTACATAGCAATTGCGTTCCATCCTAAAGTCGCTTTATATCCACTAAAGTCCTTCTTCGTGCTTGCTGATCGATGGAGAACGTCTGCAGTTTCCCGAAACATAAACTTCTGGTTGTGTGGCGCCAAGCAAAGATACTCGTGTATAATACCTACAAGAGCTTTAATTCAATATACCTTAAGCAACTCGTAGCCCACCTTCGAGAACATTGCGCTGCTTCAACTTGTTTGGGCTCTCTTCCATTTCTAGATAGCTCAGGTGTAAACTTCCAATTTGTTGCCAGAGTTCTCGTAGTCGGTCGTGCCCATAATTATAGCTGTCCATGTCGAAGATTTCAGAGTACCGCATCAATTAAGTCAGCTCTTCTTTAACCTCAAATAAGCATATTTAGAATGCACTAGATATATAACACGCACTAAAAATACCATTCGATAGTTTGCCAAAACTAATTTTGTACTTAACACATATCAGGAAGTTAAATTTAAACTTTGTGCCAAAATAATTGCATTACAGGAACATTTTAAATAAGAAAATAAAGTTTTAAACACAATCAAGAGATACTTGAATCGTTTTACAGTTTAAAATCCTTGTGTTTATTTGTACAAAATTCATATTCAATTCACAGGTTTGGTGAAACGTGAATTCGTTTTCAAAAATGTTCAATTTATGAATAATTAAAAGATAAAAATGTCAAAGACAAAAATCAAAACATAAAGGAAAACAAATGTCAGGTTGACAGAGCAGGGCAGGACTCGCACAGGTGTTGGTTACAAAAGTTGTAAGTTGCAAGTTTCCATTGGAATTTTGTTATCTTATCCTCACAGTTCAAAATTTTATAATTATTTGCATTCAATAAAAATCCCCATTCCATCCTTTCCTTCACATTACAAAATTAAAAAAGCGCAGGTCCGGATTAAGACCAGTATAAAAAAAGACACCACTAAAAATATGCGAGAAAAAATACCTACTATAATTGCTGAAGCTGAAATGTAAGTCCAGTATTGGGAAGTTTAACGGGCGACGCTAAATAAATGATGCGTTTTATGAAATATAGTTACAATATGTACAAAATAGTAACCGTGCACACAGCGAGCGCTGTCGTCGGAGTGAGCGCGGATGCGGGGGTCTTCTAGGGCTGGTGGAGCGTATTGCGAGGTCGAGCTGGCAAGGACCAACGCGTCTGCAGGCGGAGAGCTGGTTGTTTCTTGAAGTGATCGACATTAGGCCAGTACCCACATCACATCGTTAAAGACTTGAGTAATATTTTAAAGAATAAGTTTGCGCAATGTACAAATACCTATTGTAGTTTACGTTGGTATTAATATTTATTGCCTTTATTGATACTCGATCTATTTTCTAAAAGGTCAGTCACACATAAATATACCACCAAGATAAATTAAAATTTACTTTTTCTTTAAAGTCATGCAAAATACAAAAAAACCGAAGTACTTAGTACTTGTACAGTGTACTTCTACTTATGCATTATCATATTTCTTGTAGTTGTACAGTATAGTGGAGGTTTTTTTTCAATAGTTGTTACATCGCACTGCGTATAGGTATGTGGTGCAATGGTCCCACAAATCTCGCTTTCTACCTGCACTTACAAGAAAACAATTTGCATGTTTATTAAAACATAGGAACTGTTCCTTCATGTAGGTACTGCTTATCCGTAACTGCAAGCAAAACGTTTATTAGTCAAACCTTTGGATGTAAAACCATGTCTTGACTTTCCATTACTCCTGAAATCTCTTTAAATAGACGTTAAGTTTTCTGCAATTTTCCAATTTTCTGACTTTTTCTTTCCTTAAGAACCGCAGGTCGTTCTAAAGTTATTGCGGGACTAAGGGTAATACAGGGGTTCATTTTTATATATAGTTTTCCTTGTCAAATCACTACTTAATTAATTAGTACTTACTTATAGAAAGTGTGATATTTAAAAAAAAATAGAGATAGGGAACTTTATAGGTCCTTTAGGGATTTATAACCGCCATTTGGTCTCAAACGACTTTTATTAGCGCATTTTTTTTAATTAAAAAACATTTTTTATCTTTGAAAATAAATAAACGCCAGCGCATTTTCGAAAATGACATTTTTCGGATTTTTGACCTTAGCTTCGTTGAAATAATCAAACAACATATTATTTGTCAATACGGTTATAAAATTTCTAAAACGAGCTCTTGAAAGGGACGCCTCGAATTTGTAGTGAGCACAAAAACAGCATGGTAAAATTGGTCCCTTTCAATAATTCTAGAAAAAGACGAAGGAAGTATACCTAATTCTATTTCTTCTCAAACCAACGAAAGGTCCACCTTGCGATTATGCGAACCCAGTGTTGTCCCCACGTCAAACTTCTTGCGTGCAGACTGTGCCCAAGTAACGGCTGGGTCTGAGAACATTACCCTATACATGCATCATACAATTGCACATGGAAAGATATATGTACAAGTGATCATTGATGCGTTATGTTACCCCCTGGGCTGACCAATCATAAAATAGGTACGTAATGTGCGGGCTCTACAATTGCATTTGTGTTTAACCGGTCTCGTGGTAACGGCACATCCGGGTTATGACGTGGATCCAAGCATTCACAAAATTGACAAGTATGACGTATACATTGCAACAATTTTTTTATACATAAAAAACGTAATCAAATTCCTGTCCAAATTCAAAATTAACAGTACTATTTATATCAATAAAAAATGGGTGGAGACATTCAATTATCCGACATGAAAGCAACTTACTACCCTCCGTCAATACAGCCAGCATTTATGGGCGCTCACCCACCAATTAAAAACGGCTACGGATCATTGGCAGAATCCGCACATCTCAGCTATTTTCAAAATTACAGAAACGAAAACTTAAGCAAAATGCAGGTGGGTACCTAACCAAATGAAGTTTAGCAGGTTCCCATGGTCTTTATGTACTTCTGTTCAGATGCCCCCCTACGAATGGGGAATGATGACCACTCCCTACAGCCCCCGCCCCGATATAGTTGCAGGAGGCAAAAAGACTAATTGGAGTAGAATCCTGCATACTCCTAGCCAACCCATTACTTTTCTTGATGTTGGCCGACAAAAGGAAATTGATGATTTTTATAAGGTAGATATATTCCTTACGTAATGAACTCAATAATCCATTGCTTTTTAGCTGTGCCAAATGCACAGAGATCAATACAGAGATCATTCAGGACGTTTGCATCCATTAAACTACTTTAAATTACCGGACTATTGCTACCAGTGTCCAAAAGACCTTACAAGGTAAACATTGCATGAGTACGGTAATAGTAAACAAATTTAAATAAATTTTAGCACATACTTAAAATTCCCACAACATTATGTCAAATACAAGGATCCACCTGTTTTACCAATAACACTGGAGAGGAGTTACAGGAGTCCATCTTTGCCCCAAAGAGCGTTAACTGGTCGTTATGCACCAAGCAGTGATAACAGCTATAAAAGATGAAATCTGCTAAACATTTATTGACTATATAACAGTCGAACAATCAAATTTTAAAAGAAAATGTGCTGGCAAAATCTGGCATCTTTCCAATAGCATGTTCGAACTCCAACTGATTGATGCTCCCACTTTTTTGTAAGTTAATGGCTTTCAGTAACTGAAAAATATAAAAAAACATGTTATCCACTCTACTGAGATTTTTCCTATTAATAAAACACTTGTTATCTACAATCATTGTTTATTTTAATGAAAGATATACACTCGCATTCATAAAGTAACTAAAAATGCAAGTACCTAGTCTTGGAAAGTAGCTAAACCTTTCTTACCAGAGCACGAGTGCTACTATAGCCCGTAATAGGAAATACAAATACAAGGGCGGAAAAAATTAGGTTGTTTTGCAATTTATATTTTAATTATGCCCGTATACGTACATATACTTACAACGTTCGCAATGTGACTTTTATCCAGCTCACTATTAATCTTTCCATTTGTTAACCTATCAACCATAATTCCGATATCTTCAGCATCAATAGATCCGTCTCCATTAAAATCTGCAAAAATTATAGTATAAATATTACAATCACGAAATTAAAATAATTATCCGATTTACCATAAATTTGAAACGCCCACCTAGCTTTGACCTCATAAGGACAATTTTCGCTCATTGCAGAGCACAAATCCAACATATCTTCAAACGAGAGACGACCATCTTTTTCACTGGAAAAAATTCTTAGTATCCGATCCCTAAAAGGATTGTACTAGAAAAATTTGAGTTCCTAATCAATTCCTTACGCGTTTTACAAATTTACCTTTAATTCGGGTAATAGGCTTATGATTGTGTCCAAGTCGTATCTATGATGTGGATTTAAAGTTTCATAATCTGGACTTACCAACATGGTTTTCTTTACCAATCTGAAATTTACCATTTGCTATAAATACTAGACGCAAACCTAAATACCTACCTACTTAACAATATCGTTTCGAGTGAGATACGTGAGTTGTAGGTAATCCTCTAATAATTCTTCTGTTAACCTTCCAGGTAGGCTTGACGTTAACCCCATGGTAAAGCAAGCACGATATAAACAAATATGGTATTGTTGAAACGCTACTATAAATGCTTTAATCTTATCAGTTGATAAGGGAATATGATTAAATCGGCAATTAATGGCTATATGGTAAATCATTCGTAGGTGTTGGTGCTAGTTTGTGATATCTACTGCCGGCAGTAGGTAGGTATTTAGCAATTCAAATAGGCAAGTCAATTAAGGCTCTATGAAATTTTCTTGTGGACCAAAAAAAAGATCTATACCGCACAACAGATACGATTACACTTGTGTTGCTTAACAAGTTAAATGGCATGGAAAGATGGTACCTAGGCGCGAAAGAACATAAAAAGCACTTTTTATTCCAATTAAGGAACGAATACCATACCTACTATGTTTGCTCAACAGTCAAAGAGCTTTTCTACAAAAAGGCGCATACAAAACTCACAAGTAATTAGGTACTTATCCATCGGCTATATAGATGAACGAAATACATTCAACACAACATGAAAATGGAAACGCACACACTGCACACACCAATAGACGTTTGAAACTACTGAAACTTACTTCATCTGCACCTATCTTATACACTTTCCAATCAATCGGACTTGCGTCCGACCTGCAGTTGTTTAGTCGCCTCTTACGACACGCAGTGCCCTCTGCGATAGGGGTATTCTTTCCCGCCCCTACACGGTCATTATATCGAAAAAACCGCCAAATTTGTGCTTATTTCTGGCAGGATGGAGAAGAGAAAAAAAATTTACATAGTGCGTCACATGTCACAATAACGCACTCGAAAGTTGAATGGTGTGACGTTTATGATACTGCATTTAAAAGTTTATAAATCATAAACGTATCCTTCAACAGGAATAAGTAAAGTATATATTGGAGTAAATCCTAACCTAATGTTGTAATATAGGTACTCCTTGTGAGAAGGGGCTCTTAAGGTGTAATATAAGCGCCAAAAGTACAGCTGCCGAAATATGGTACCACCAGTGTAACTACCGAAATAACCCCCCTGACCAACTGCGAAAAACGCACCCCGGACCAACTGCCAAAATATAGCAACCCGCAGCAGCTGGTCGTTTCAATAAAATATAAAAAAAATAATAAAACAACCTTGGGCTGGGCCGTTGTGAGTTGTGACACATGCGCGGTGCGGGAAAGGCGAATCAGCTGGTTTGCTCTGCACACAGCTAGGTACGTTGTTGATTTGTCACTATATCTCCATCCGGTTAGTGCCCACACTCGCGTACGGCCTGCGCAAGATTCAATTCTGGTCAATTATCCGCAACAACACTGTCTCTCTATTTACTACATACAACTCTGTATGTGTAAACTCTTATAGGTTGGAAAAGTTCCATAGAAGTGTGATTCATATGTCAACGAAATTTTTTAATTTGCGCACACTAAAAGGAGAGATTTACAGTTTAAAAGTCCACTCAAACGGACGCGGGAATGCGGGGACGGGAGCAGGATATATTTCTACAGCAGTATATGCGTGCGAACCGCCGCATCGGTATGCATACCGCATAACCCGCTGTACAAATACTTCCCGCTTCCCTACCGCTGCCGCTCCAGAGCCCGCATTTCCGCATCGGTTTGAGTGGACCTTAAACCTTTAAAATTAAAGGTTTTACCGTATTCCGATATTTGAAAATCAAATGAACATGCTATATAGTAACATAAATACAAACGGTTTGAGTGGACCTTAAACCTTTAAAATTAAAGGTTTTACCGTATTTCGATATTTGAAAATCAAATGAACATGCTATATAGTAACTTAAATACATTATTATAATGTCCTTTTCAAAAATGCAACAATAAATATATATTATTATTTGGTTAAATAATAGTATAATAATAAAAGTATACCAATAAACATGTCTTACAGTAACCGAAATAATGAATTTATTCCATTTGGCTTTTCCACACTAGTGTAAGCCGTTCATATGAAATATTGTGCCCTTTGCGGAATTATTTTCTTTATGCAGAAATTAAGCGGTAATTATGCGCTTTTTAGCGCCGTTACAGTTAAATGGAGTTTCGCAAAAACCACTCCTTCACTCGTATTATTTTGGTCAACTTTAGGCAGATTATCATTATTAATTATTGATTTCAAAAATCAAGCAAGATTTGCCACGCAATTCCAAGTTCACCTATACAATCCCCAGGAAAATAAGCCATACACATCACCCGACCACGCATAACATTAAAAACGGCTGCTGCATAACATGTTGCCGAAAGATTCACCCTAAATAACGTTTTTTGGCAGATAGTCTACCTGTTAAGTTTCTTACTGATACATCACAGGGTTGAATATGTTATGGCGCACAGTGGCGTATTTAAGCAATCTGGGCGGCCAAAATGAAATATTTGTTTAATGCATTATTTAAGGTGGAATTAAGCAAATTTATAATGTTAGAAAAGCAAAAATACTAAAAATATACTACTATTACAGAGTGTCCAACGTTATTTAGACGCATGTTTAACTTTTATTATTCGAAAATGAATTAGGTCTAAGTGATGCAGTTTTCACTGATCATTTCCACAGTTTTTCTATCTTTGGTGCTTAATATATTTTTGAAATTATCGTCATCACCTATATGTACAGGGTGTAGACGTGTGGTGAGTTTTTTAAAAAAGAAAGAAATAACTACTATAAATATCAAACAAAAAATTCATAGTTTGAGCGTCGATTTCTAAAAAAATCGCAAAAACCCGCAAATTTTTTTTGTTAATACTAAAAGAGCATAATTTTAGAATTTTAAAAACATATCTCAATCGACCGGATCGAGGGCGGAACATATACTTAGGGTCTGCACTTTAAAGCCAACAGTTCCCTTTTTAAGAAACAATAGGCAACTTTGATTGATGCCATAAGAAAAAAAAATGGAATTTTGATCAATGTAACTGCAGAAATAATGATGACTGACCTGGCTCATTATCGCCCATTGCACACAACATAAGAAAACTTGTAATAAAATTAGTAATAAAGAATTGAAATTCGCTTGACGCGTGTCTTAGAATTTTGCAAATGCTCATTCAAAGGCCAACTTTGGATGGGCACTGCAAAAAACGGGCCGCGCTCCTAGCGACAAAACTATATGTTATAGTTCATTGATCCTTTGGCTTTGCATCTGAACCAATTTTGCGTAATTTTTTTAATTTTGGTAAATTGACATTTTGGCCAGCTAATTAAATCAAATACCCCACTGTGTGGCGCCTAGTGGTAGTAAAATTATTGTTTGTAGATGGATCAGGGCAGATGGCGATTGGACGATTGCCATGTAGTTTACTGATCTTATACCTATTGGGGCTAGTTTGCCATTTCTCAATAAATTTATTCGGCAAATAAGTACCTTTACAAGTGTATTAAACAATGGCATCCATGTATTTGTCGAAGAATAAAGTTATTGCCAAGTGGAAAAACTAGGCCTTTGTTCAGGAGGATTTCAGAATGGGAAAAGGTCGGCATACACAATCATAAATTTTGAATGTAACTATATTATGTTGTAAATTATCTTAATCGTGATTATTTTTAGTATTCTGATGACCCATTTAAATAGGTATAAACTGCACATTTTGTAAATCCCTGAAAAGCTAAAACCAATGTGTAATTTAAAATATTTACAAGTATAAATGTATAAGTACAGTATGAGCAATTTCAATTGTCAAAAACGTCATTCAATTCTCAAAAAATGAGATCAAGCGTAAATTGTAAAATAATAAGATATGTGTAACTAAAAATATATTTAACTAGAATTTAGCTATAAAGCAACCAGCTTGAACAATTTATGTTAAGTATTAATAAATCATCTGCGATTTCACCTTCAAAGCCCACAATAAAATATCAACGTCTCCCTTATTATGCTAAATAACTTATGACTAAAATATGGAATAATTTAACTGTGGAGTGGTAGTATTAGCTAACTTTAAATGCAATTATCTATACTAAGATGGCAGTGTTATTGCACCAAATGAAATACGCACACCACATGTAACTGTCCCTTAAAACTAACAGTCAAATAGTTACATGAAACTAAAAAACACATTTTGATCAAATAAGAAAGAAAATCTGACAAATATTTAACCCTAGCTTGATTTCTAATTTAGTAATAGAATATTTCAATCATAAATAGTGGCTTATTAACGAAAATGTACCAGGGTCTTCGAACCATTTTTTAAATGCAAACGATTAATAATACCAGGTCGGCTGAAAGACCTGGGTTGCAGTGCTAGTCATCTGATGCTAGTATTGCTGACCTCATTGTCATCACCAAAATTAATTACTCTACGAATACGCTCTATTTTTTCTGAACGTCCAACTTTATTCGGCCTATTGTTTGAAGTCTCCTCGATGATATTAATTCGATCTTGTAAAACATTTTCCTTATTTCTACCCTGTAGAAGATTGGAACCGTCACTAAGTTTATCCAGCTCAGCACAACTTGGTGGTCTGCGAAGCCGGGACTTTTTCTGAGCCTCTCTAATGATCTGATCGACTGTTTTTCCGCGGGTCACGGCGAACACATATTGACGGGCGATACGAAGCATACTTTCCGTTGTGCTACCTCCTTCGGTTCGCGGACCATTTGTAAACAAATTGGGCAAAAAATGTCGGATCACTCGCGCCAAAACTGAGGCGTATACTTTAAATTGGGGATGCTTTAAGTCGATGCTTTGAGTACGTAGAGCTTCCGCCACTGTCCACATTAGTTTCTAAACCAAGAAAGATTATTAAAGATACTAAACAATAAAAATAAATTGACAGCGGGTCTACTGAATATTTTAATCAGTAGTGTTCTCTGACATTTGAGTAATTTTTATAGTGCTGCTTTTCGCTCGTTTCTGGTGAAAAACATGTATCTATGTTTGTAACTTCACAATGAAGAGATGCCATATGCTCACTTTGGAATGAAATATATTGAAATACTTTAGAAATTTCATTCGGATTAAATGACTAACAAATAAGACACACACTATATGCAAACGTCACGGTTTTTATGAGCTCCAAAAGATGGCTACATAATACTGTTTTAAATCAATATAGATGAGCGACAAGCACAGATAGACAGACAGAAAGTCTGAATTACCAAAATTTAATCAGTTAGTACCTTGACCATTGTCTACCTACTATTGAAAACAGAATTGGAAAATTCAAAATCGTTCGCGAGTTGTCATGTACACAGACAAAAGGCAAAAAATCCAAAATCATGAACGAGCAGTGGCGCTTGTTAATAATGTAATATACTATTACCTTTTTGCGATGTTGCGATATTTCTTGCGATGAACCTAATGAAGTGCTTGGCTTTGTCTCGTTTGAACCTTTGGTGTCAGCAGGAGCAACCTTCACTAACTTATTTGGCGGTCGTTCGTCGTCTTCTGCCCTTTTTCGTTTTTTATCACAGCCATCATTTTGTTTATCGGGAGATTTAAAAAGTGCACGCTTCGGCGTCATTTTACGACGAGCAGGATAAAGGCTGGAAATTGCTAAAAGATGTTAAATTAAAAAAAAATTCAGGTGACCCAATTTCGATGCATTACTCATTTTAGAAGGGGAATTACGTTTTGGTGGCGAAGGAAATAAAGCGCGCCTTGAGGATACGTTGGAATGTTGTGAGCAACTCGAATTGGAATTGTCTGAAAATGATCCCATAAATTCACAAAGAATGATTGCCAACTAGACATACCAGAGTTAAACCATGATAATGTACTGCTACATTCTTTATGTGGAGGGCTTTGAAATAAAGCCCTTTTTGTAGTGCTTGGTCTTGATGATGACAAGAACGATAGTTGACTTAAATTCTCTTCTATTGCATGGGAAGTAAGGGATAATGTGTGCTTCTTTTTACCTGAACTTTTGGGTGTATTAGCTTTTTTCTTTGGACTTTTTCTTGGGGTTTTTCTAGGACTCTTCTTGGTCGGACTTCTACGTTTTGGTAACATGTCAAATTTCCTGCAACAAATGAATTATAAGCATTTTTTTGTCTTTTCATATTTATGTGCGTTCTGTCGAATGGTAAAGATTTCAGTAGTCACACGTCCACAAACCCATTGCCAATCCAGACATAAATCAATGTGTAATCTGCAAAAGGGTTCGAAATGCGCCAATTCCATTGAGCTTGGGAAAAAGAAATCATCAAATTTAGCGTTAAAATACCAGATACACTTTGTTGTGCAGTATTTTACCATTTTCCGACGAGATTTTGGATATGAAATTTGGCTATGAACAAATGACACATGATATTTAGCAACGCCAGATCAACCATATGAATTGATCACATGCCCTGCAGGACTTCAGTGCTGTGCCATCCCATTGATCACGCATTCGTTCATTCGTACATCAATTGAAGTAGTGCTGCGTAATTTAAGAGATTCACAAACACAAACTTCACACCACAAGACTGCCAATGCAAAAAATGTACAGTAAGTAAAGACAGCATTCCGGAATGATACAAAAAAGCATTTCGATGAAAAAAAAATAAATAAAACAACAAATAAGAGCAGGTCCCATTTAAAAAAAATAGCAAAAAGGGCAGGTCCCAATTAAAAAAAAAACTAAAGAGCAGACAATGGCCCTATTAAAAAAAACAAAAGAACAGAGAACATAGATCCCACCCATCCCCGTTAATGTCATTTAAAAAAAAAAGAACAGGGGACAATGCCCAAGGTTGGTATATTACAGGTTGCCTCGTAACTGCAATAATGGGGATCAAGTCGTCTGCTCGTGACGTCACTGGTAGCCACTCAAATTTCGTTACCTTGTCATTACTTGTCATGTGACATACGCGTAAGGTTATAAATATTGAACCTGTGCATTCAGAACCTAGAAATATTATTAAAAGGGTCGTGGAATTCTTTGACAAACAGAAAGCTGCCGTATGTGGGCATTTCCTTTGGAAAAGGCTACAGAGCTAGCTGCTGCTGTGACGGCAAATCAATAAAACTCATAACTAAATTAGGTAATGTTAATTTCAATTTCAATTATTGATGGAACGTAGCAACATTGTTGATTGGCGGTCACGATATTTACGGAAAATGAAAGAAAATGATGCTTTAGGGAAAAGCGGGTCGGCAGAAGATGAACGTGTTTAAAACTGACCGAAGCAGGAGGATCATATGGTCTCGTTGATACCGCCTATCTCATCTACAAATCGAAGACTTAAGTGTAGAGACAATATAAACTGTGACTACGCAATTGATTGTTAGATGAAGCTGTTTATCTTTCACGGTAAACACTGGTACATCAGACGAAGATTGACTGTATTATATAACGATTTATAATTACTAAATTTTAAAATATAAAATGAATATTTGTGTTTCAGTAGTTAAACGATTCAAACATCATCAAAGAACTGTAAACAATAGCTACGCATCAAATTTTCCAGCTGTATGGCTGCATGCATTTATTATTTCGTTTAAATCGTGGGATACCAGTGACGTATTCGCGCCTCGATTGCTATTGGTCGATAGTTACGAGGCAACCTGTAATATACCAACCTTGGACAATGCCCATTAAAAAGAAACAAAGGAGCAATGGACAAAGATCCCACTCATCCCAATTAGTCACATTAAAAAAAAAACGAGAGCAGGGTAAAACCCGAGGTAAAGCCTTTTACCTCGCCTTTTACTTTACAGAAGGAAGACCTTTTCCTTCACTTTTTTTAAGCATCATACCTTGAAGGAATTGCTTTATTTTTTGAAAGCAAAACTTATTTTTATAAATATTGACCAATGTCAATAAATTTAAAATTTTCTAATTGTACCTCAAATATTTATTGTTAAAAAGAAATCTAGTAATTAGAAGGAACTATTTGACCAATTTCTAATGCCATTTAAATTAGAAGAATAGTAGCCAAATATAGAAATGTATTTACTTTCCCTTTTATGCAATCTAAATATGAAACTGGTTTAAAATTAATAAATTACTTACTTTGCATCAACCATAATTTGCCGAGTTCGAGATCCGATCGAGGCGCACTTTGCCGAGATTCCCAAAGAATCCCTCGAAAAAGTAATACGCCTTCTCGCAAGATGACTCAAATTCTTTCCTGGAGATTTAACTGTACGTCCATACTTAAATCTTCTCTTTGCCGGACTCGATGCACCAACACCAAAGACCGTACAGCTTGATTGTGTTTCTGCACCAATATATCGCTCGGCATATTTCACGCACAAATGCTCAAATTCCTCGCTCACCGTGCTCCTGTTGTAACTGAAAAAATAAGTTGTAATCTTTCTCTGGTGTAATCTCGAATGCTATGGGAAGGCGACAGAAAGTTCTGGAAAACCTCCCAAGCCTTTAGAGGTGTCTTTCATGTTTCAGTTAAATTTATCTAAATAGATAACGTCCAATTTCATTACATTTAGAAATTAACTGTCGAATGTCCCTCTTTAAAGTCTATATTGCAAACTTTGAATTCCGGGTTTTAAACTAAAGTTTAGCTCTAAATTCAGCCATTAAACACTAATGGTTGGTTTTTCATGTTTCAATTAAACTTATCTGATAAGAGTACCTCCGACGTGATTTGTTTCCAAAAAGGTTAAATGTCAGATAGGCTTAATGGACATGAAAAACGAGCCAAGTACAAAAACGAAACTTACTGAATGCCATGGTATCTAAGCTGGAGCATGTTGGACCCGAGGTTGGTCCATTCACTAGTTTTGTAATCAGCGTTGTTAGGATCTATTAAAAGACACTTGCGCCGCTCTTCCTTCCTATGAATATTATTTATATCCTCTTGAGTAGTGAACAACGCTTTATGCTCCATCGCTCTTTCCAAAATTTCTGTTGCAGACATTAGCGGTAATGTAATGCTAGGGGGTGGCGGAACGCCGCCAAGGGAATCGCGTGTGCGTTTCACTAAGGCTCGTTCATCACAATCAACTTCGTCAGTAGACTTCTGTAGTAGTGAGGAGTTATTTTGCAGTGCAGATTCAGTCTCTTCGTCATCCGAAAATAATTCGGGAGTTACGGCAGCTAAGGGGGCAGTGGTTTGTTTGGAAGGTGTTGAACTACAAGTTTCGGACACCTTTTTTACATTTTCTAATTCTAATAAATTTTTGGCGGGACTATCGGCAAAGCAAGCTGCATCTTTCTGCTTCTGATAAATGTGCAATTGACTCGGGTTAATTGAATTAGCATCAGTGTGGTCTGAAACCGGTTCGTTCTTCGTATACAATTTACACACAAACGAGTAGAAGCTTTCGAATAGTGACATATCATTGTTGGCACTCATTAAACGAGTTTGAATACTATTCAGAGTGGCTTCTGTGTCGTCAAATGAAGAATTCTTGCTTTCATTTAGGTCAATCTTTGTATTAGTTTTAATATTTTCATAATTACTGTCATTTTCCTTATCTGAGCCTAATGCAAATGTTTTCATTTTGACTGGTGTTTCTCGACTTGATTCAGCAATTATAATGGGAGGCGCTGTAGGTATAGTTCCTGATAGGTTTAATACTTCATCATTGTCAAATCCACTAAACGTTGTACTTTGGCTGGTGACTGACGAGGGCACTATTGCGTTATCAGAAATTGAAGACATAAAATAAAGGTGATCAAACTCTCCGTAATCATTTCCCTCTAGTTGTTCACTTGTTATAGAGAGCGAAGGTTTCTCCAGAAGGGCATTTTCACTCAGAAATACCTCTGTAATAGGTGCAGCGATAGATACATGGCCGTGATCAATTAAAGTATCATATGATGAATTAGATTCAACATTTTGAGAAATATAACCACTATCATTGTCTGTGACAATGGGCTTTACCTTGTCTTCACAATTTTTTTCTGGAGAGATCATGACTACCACTTACAATCAGCTAATTCCTCAGCATTTTAGATGTTTGCAAATTACAAAGCTACGTATGGAAGAGCAACCACTATAACCTCACAAACGTTTAAACTCGGTTTAAAAAAGTGCTATGGCAAGTCGCTATTATTATAAGCTGAAATTATTGTTGCTTATTAAAGCAACTGCAAGAAGCATTGCAAAGTAAAAAAAAACGTTACAGTTGCTCCCTTTTTTAGTTTTGACGTTGACAAACACAACACAAGCCTCGCACGAGCAACGGAAAATTACGGTACAGATGCATATAAATCTGCAATCACAACAGAGACGTAACGAACAGCTGAGCTTTCGTAAATTTCGTACAAATTCTGCGCCCTCAACCGTGGACGTCCTGAACTATGACGATTTAAAATTCAAAAAACGTTTTTCTTCAAACAAACAAATCGGTGGCCTTTTTGCAATATTACTTATTCACTGAGGTGTATTTTCATCTAGGCAGATTTACTTGCCTAGTTGTAAAGAACAAAAAAAAAACTCCTTAAGTTGGGACAACCTTATTTTATGATTCGTTTATCAGTATAAAATTAAGTTCAGCAGGTTTCCTTAGTTTGCGCGAACGTCATCGGTTATGAAGACATCACCAAGTATGTTTACATAGCGTCATGCAATCAATTGAAGAGAATACGAATGCAGGTAGCCATACAGACAATGCGGCATTGTGGGAAGGAACCCATTAAGTTGCGAATACATTATCCAAATCGAACGTATAATTGAACTAATTCGTGTAGTTGAGACGATACCTCGAGCAGATTCACCCGCTCCACCAAAAGCCGGTTTTTGCGACGAACACAAAGGGATGTATCATAATTGATATTTTTGTTGTTTTAACATATTAACGGCCAGTTACACAAAAAAAATAATCCAGGATCATTGTTTAATCCGGTATTAAGACATTTGATTGACCTTATACTGCAGTATGCAGCCAATCAAATGTCAAAATTCTTGTTTAAATTCAGATTTGGTAAATAATGTAGGATTTTGATAATTCGCTTTCCTGTAAATGTTTTTCATTTTTAACATTCCACAATTACCATGCGATCATTTTTATTTTACAATTTAGCGTGGGGCATCACAAATTTTGTGTGATTTATCCATTTATAATAATAATAATATTTATTGAACATTATAACACCCTATACTAATATAATACAGATTTTATACGTACAGTTACTGCAAACCACTTAAAACAAAAGTGGTCATTCATAAAAAAATATCTAGATTTTATGCATCAATACTACCTATAAAACTTCACAAAATAAATTGTATTTTATATCATGCATTTATAACTATTTAATTTCCATATCAATTTTAATTTAACCTTGTAAATGGAGTCACTTTTCTCGAACAGAAGTACCCTAAATCACATAAAAGTGCCCAATTTGTGTATGTGAAGCTTGAAATTGATACCTCATCAAAGTTTATATTTTTAACATTAAAATCTCAGAAGGGGGCTACCATATGAGCACTAACAAATCTTTCATGCAGTTGAAAAATGAATTGTAACAACACCACCACAGTTAACTGTATGGGTGCAAACTTTACTTATGAAGTGTTTATTTTTTGGCGAGGAACTCATGCTAGTTGAACTACGCAGTAGTAATTCCGAGCAGAATGGAATACAACACCCCTCTCCCCAGATGCTTTTTTAGAATTTTAATATCATAAGAATGTAAATAAATGATGGGAGATAGAAGAGGCACAATTTATAAACAAAATCATAAAATTGTTAAAATATTCTTGCAAAACGTCAAATTGGCGTCAGATACATAATATACAAACTCAAGATAAGAGCACAGCAATGGTTCGAATCCTTATTTATTAATTGGATGAATGAACTTAAAACTTTTTATTGGATCGAACTAGTTTGTTGTACAACAAAATATACATAATATAATGCAATATATATTCTCACAGACATAACGTCAAGTGTAATTAAATTTCTAAAAAAATATATTTTTATACTAACACGAGTACTTGTCTTTAACTAAATACACTAAAAGATAAATTTCAATTTCTTAAAATTTATATAAATGTATTAGTGTGGAATAACATTTAATAAGACTACATACACACATTGTTAATATAAACTCGATTAATCGGATACCACAAGAGTGTAATGTAGGTAGTTATATACCCAAAATACTTCTGTCAAAAATGTCGAATTTTAGAGCATGAAATAATACATCTAATATAAACACTATACAAATGCATAAATTATATAGTCACAACAAAATTTATATACATAACAAACATATTGAGATGATTTTAAAACAGCCCATCAATATCTATACAAGGATGTACATGTTCCTCCAACGCGTTATAACTAACAAATCTACGGTTACATTTGGGACATCTGAAGTCTGCAACCTAAAACAATAAAAATGATATAATATAAAATGCACAAGAAAAACAAACAACAAGTAAGTGCATCTGCATTTGACACAGGCATCTTTTTGATAAGGGCAACTGTGTCTCACTATGTAAAGTGAAATTTTTAGCACACATGTCAAAATTAAGTAACGAATATAGAAGTCTGTCAAATGTTACCGCGCATTAGGTAACAATAAATTTTAATTCATATTTGTCACCTACATAATAAACAAATATATATACATCAAATGACAGAAACAAAAAGTAATTGGCTACGCAACCAAACAAGAACATAAAAGTAGTATTTACAACTTGATTTACAATGTTATAAAAACACTACAGAAACAATAACAAACACAGCAATCAATTTTAAAATGGTACGTCAATATCTGCCATACAAGGAGCTACATGACGGTAGTATTCATCACGATTTATGTAGCTACGATTACAGTTAGGACATCTGAACTTTGGACGCTAAAACAAAAAACAAAAACTGTGTATATATAAGATAAAAACAAAATTAAAAAAAAAAATCCACTCTGACATTTAAAAAAGCTCTAAGCATACCCGTTATTGTGCGTGAAATACACAATATTCGACATGATCTTCAAGCACTCGCAATGATCGGAAGTGAATTAAGCACATTGGGCAAGTATACACAACAGGTTCTGGCGACTGTCAAAATAAATAAGAATAATTTCGACATCAACATTTCTGTAATGTCATAAATAACAAATGATTAAGGAATTTATTAAAAATGTAAGGGTGAAAAAGATATCTTCGTTTTGTAAAAACAATGCAAGGTTTTCCAGTATACCCTTTGGCATAAATGATTTACTATTCCCAGGTTTCTAATTTCAGTGTGGGAAATTTGTGTATGTAGTTTTGTACAACAGTGAATAGCTTTGGTTTTTGTAATGGAGGTGGGTAGATGCGTGGATTTAACGTTTCCAACAGGTGAGACATGGGCTTGAGCTATAAAATATCGTTTGGTTTAAAGACAAACACTAAGCTTAAGGGACAAAGTAGCATTTAATGGCATCCAAAAGTATAGAGAATAAATAATTCTATCCTCCCTGTACAGAAAAGCAGATACTCCAATACAGTTGCATAACAGAATTTATCTCTTGACAGACTCATTTAATGTCGTAAATACACAAATATCTGTTCGGGCACCACACTCTGTTTAAGAAATGTTTGATGTGCTGGTTTTGATTCTACTACATTTTTTTTACATACTGTTACACCCATACCAAATTAATTGGTCTTTTTCTAAATTACTCCATAAGCCAAAGTCATAAACCGCTGACTGTCAGTTACAGTTCCGAGACAAAGATAGTAAAGAATTACCTGAGGTGTCGGTGGCGCAGCAGCATGTTCTTCTCTTACAACATGAACATAATCACTACCTCTTAAACGGTCAACCTCTTCAAGCAACTGCTGATTACGTCTCTGCAAATTGCGAAGATCTTCGGCAATTGTCTCTTTTTCCCTGCCCAAATTAAGTTTGGCATGATGTTCAGCTTCAAAGTCGGTTTTGTAGATATCCAACTGTAAATATTCAACGTTAGTAGTTGGTTACTTCTAAATAGCCTACCTGTTCATGAAGTAAATCGAGCGTCTCCTTTGAAGCGGCCATTTCCTTAACCTGATTTTCTAACTGTAAAATCTTTACCTCGTTTGCGTTTATCGCCTCTCTGTCCTCGTTCCGTAAAAGCTCCAACTGTGTTATGTGCATTTGGGCGGCCATTAATTGTTCTTCAAAGTTAACATGGTTTTCTTTCGTGGTGGAAGTTGTTAATAGCTGAGCTTTTAAAGCTTTTATTTCGTCGAGTAAAATTTTTTGCAATGCCTCGGATTCCTTTAATTGCCTGTTTAAATTGTTTACATCCTTTTCGCTTGTTAATCTCAACCTCTGTAAATCATCTGTCAAATTTTGTACTTTTACCGACGACGATTGCAAGTCTTTCTGGTTTGATTTCTCTGCAAGCAGCTGCTGTTCCAGCTCCTTAATTTTTTTCTTTGTGGATAACAGTTCAAACTCACACAAATTATCAAAGCTGCTTTTTAATACGTTTAAATCGACTTTATCTTTTTCGGTTGCTAGTTCCTGTTCAGATTTTAAATGCTTTATTTCATTCCTTAATTCTTCTTTTTCTTTCTCAGTGGTTGTGACGAGTGCAGATAATTTCGCGTTTTCCAATTTCAACTGCATTAAACGAACAAAAAAGTTAGGTATTTTTTGTAAATGAAAAAAATGCTCTAAAACTAATTGAGAAACTTTACAGAAAATGAAATATTAATTTATTTAGAACACAACTTTGATGCAATATAGGCTGTAAAATTTCAAAAAAATGAATATGGGATTTTAGCATTATCTCTCTAGATTCAAAGTACCCGCTAGATCTTAGGGTTGCCATATTTAGTTACTGAAAAAAATTGTAGGCCGGATCTAATTCTTGCAGCAACTATCAACATAACCGCCATCTAACTCGTACGGCCGGTATTATAAAGCACACTTAACTATGTTGTCAGCTAACAATGTTGTTAAGGAATATTATGATTGGATGTTTTTTCAAACAATAAGATCATTCTTTGTAAAAACAACCAATCAAGAATAACATCATTCTTTGTAAAATCATCCATCACATGCCTTAACAACATTGTTAGCTGACAACATACTTAAATACTTATGCTTTATAATATCGGTCGTTAGTCTTACGCCCTTTACGCACATATCAGATAAGAACTGGCCGGTATTCGTTAGCAGATTGCTTTTGTATGAGCCAGTATGGTAGCTTTCACGCATGTTGTAACGACTGCTCGCAGATTTATAGAACATCATACTTAATTAGAGGTATCATACAATCGGAATCAGGTGTCTGTGGCCCTATGACGTCAACTATATTGAAGGACCTCGCTTAATACTTCGCGTCAGCGTGAATAGCATAGTATCTTAAGGGTTAATAGACAATGTTTGTGTTAATGTATATCATGGTAATTGTTATTAGCTTCTGTTTAAACAAATACCCCTGAAAACTTATAACCAATCATTTTACATAAATAAATATTTCCACGATTTTTTTAACAATCCTACACAAACGATAACACATACGCTGTTTTTTTTCTAGAAGTTTGAACACCAATAAAGAACTGACGAAAATGATTTCTTGCATATGGTTGCTGCCAGAATTAGATCATGTTTCTAAATTTTGTCTTTTATACAGTCCCAATTCCAATTTTTGTCATTCTATTGCTCAAGCGATAGGCGAGAGAAATTCACAATCAAAGTCAATGGCTACAGAAATAAAGGTTGGGATAAATTATTTCACAAATAAGAGATTTTTTCCACTTGGAAATCATAATAGTCGCAATTTGGAATTGTTCTGTATCTTAAGATTCATAAACAAAATCCTAAGCAACTTTGTGACCATGAAAGAAAGATTGGATTACACCAGAATACAGAGTCTGATAAATCTGGAAATAGTCGATTCTAGGGAAAATATATAAGATATTGAAAGAAAAGTTTTATGCAATAGTTTTAGGATCCTTCAATGTGTACTAGACAGTAATAATATTAATTATACAGGGTAGGTCATAAAGGCCTAATAAACCAAAACTGCATTTTTTTAATGGGGCACCGTATAAATTATTTGATATTTCACTTCTCTCCATTTTAAGCAAGATGTGTAAGCGTAATGTACCTAAATTCAATCGCTTCCGGGTTATAGAGTTTTGAAGATAAATAAATAAATTAATAAATAAATGTATTGAATGAAGAACAATAATTAATGATTTCAAACAATCATAACCAAACATCACAATCGGTTTTTTTTCAGAACCACAGAGTGATTTCGAAAGAAATTTGTGATGTCATTCATTATTGTTCTTCATACAAAAAAATGCAATTTTGGTGTGCAGTGCTTTTATGACCAACCCTGTATAATTATAATTATTACTACCAAGCAGACATTAAAGAACCCTAAAACTATAGTATAAAACTTTTTTCGAAATCTTGTGTTTCCAGACTAGCCTTATTAATGTTATGGTTCTGTATCCCCCCCAATATTATTTTTATTTATAATTGAATCGTACACAAAATGCTCATCAAATACTTTGCACTTAATTACAAACCTTCTCAACATATTTCTTTATGTCGTCAAATTTCTGTTTATGTGAAGCGTGCACCATGGAAACTTCGTTTTGCCAAGTGGCCAATATTCCATACTGTTTTTTCATGGCTAAGTTATTTTGATGAAGCGTTTCTGAGGGGAAAAATTAGTTTGTGTCTGTTCAACGCACAAAAAGTGACAAACCCAAACCTTTTAACTTAAGATTTTCCTCGATAAGCAGATCTACCTTTTGTTGAATTTCATCAGGACTGAGATCGACAGATACATTTGCGGAAGTCATCGCGCTCACATTTTGCTTTGTTACACGCAGAATCTAAAAGACAAATGCTCATCAAATACTATTAAGAAAAGGATGTACTTACAAGTTCTTTGTCAAGTTGTGGTAAACATGGTGACGAAGGTAAGGAGCTTTCAAGAGCACTTGAAGCTAAACTGATCGATTGTTGCACAACAGACGAGTCAAGTAAGTCTGGTGTATCATTTTTAACTTCCACAATAGATTCTGGAGGTAACGAATGCCCGAGTACTACAAATGACTCTTCATCGTCAGATTCCGGGTATAAAGAACAGTCCGGTGGTAACATGCTGCTAACAGCCATTTTTAAATATCTAGAACATCAACAAAAATATATAAATAACACTAAGCACTCAAGAGGACTGATTCAAATCAACAAATTGGATGATGATCAAAAAATGAGCAATGAAAGGAAAACACAGAACTACTTATTACTAAAGAGATTTAAAAGAATTTCATCTAAAAATAGTCATATACCAATAATAGATCAAATTGAGAATCTCACCAAATGATCTCAAGTAGATTTAATGCCAAATTGTTTTATGAATTAAAATAACATCCTCCAGAAAAGCAATGCCAAAAAACTATTACTGAAACAATTTATCCCCACATTCATTATTATACAACAAATAGATAAGAGTGAAAGTTTTGCGTAAATATGGTATAACGAGTAGTATAATATTTTGTCAAATCGAAATAAGATATGTAATAAAACACCGGAAGTCGCCATTAATTTCATTATTTTAAATTGGAACGCTTAGTTGTTATTATTCATTTTTGGATTTCTACGAAAATTTCATGATGATTTTCATCAGGTTTCTCTCTACCATTGTTTAAACTTTAAACAATGCCTATACCTATTTTTTAGATATCTTGATTTCTTTAAAAAATTTTAAAAATATAGTACTATTTTCAACCATAAGGCTGTTACCCATTCTGATTAGTGCGAGGATTAGTGGTAGTGGTAAGCGCTTCTGGAGTAAACTGCTGCACAAGGATACCTTCGAAATCCACATTGACAATTGATTTATCGCATACAGGGTGACCAAAATTGAATGACTAATTTCTTTATTTACAAGATTTCGTTTTTTCAGAAACACCACGTATACTATGCGATCAAAAAAGAGTTGCTGTCTAGTCGCCTTTGCAAATTCAATTATCTAATATAAAACAGTTGACAATAGGTACAAGGAAACCTGATGACACTCATCATGACATTTTTTCAGAACTCCAAACATAAAATATCAGGATTCCAATTTAAAATAAGTATGACCTTGAAGATATCTTAAACTGAAAAATGTAACACTTTTTAATAAAAGAACACATCACTTACACAAAGTTACAACGCTAATAAAATATATAAAATTACAAGTGAGGGAGATAATGTGTTATCGCCTCCCCTACAATTTGAATTTGTTTCCAGCTAATACAACATTGAATACAAAACTCTTAACTTTGTATACTAAAGACGAAACTAAAAGAATGTTGAAAGTGTTTAGGTTTTCAAAAAGCTACCAATGAAACCTTTTTTTTTATTTAAGAAAACCCTACATGTATCAAAACACTCTCTACTCTGCTACTACTATCCCTTATGTGATCATGTAGACACAGCCACAATTCATCTGACAAATAATAATAATCTGCACAACATGTGACTTGATTATACCATAATTGATAATGGTTATCATAGTCGGATTCGGTAATCCTCTATTAGACATAATTGTACAATTAGATGATGATACTATCTTACAAAAGTACAACATACGGGAAGACTATGAAAAGGAAGAAACTGCTAATGTCATCCGCTTACTTCTTAAGGATGTTTCACAGTAAACTGTTCTGATATTCAGTATTTCGTGAATACAATAACATTTTTAGTTTAAGCCCAGTATTTGCACCGGGAGGGTGCGCTCAAAACACTTTACGAATTTTACAATGGATTCTAAATGAACCAAACTCGACAGTAATGATGGGGGCGGTTGGTACTGATGAACACAGTGCTATCTTGGAAAAATTAGTACAGGAGGCGGGAGTTCATACACAGTATGCTCACATGCTATGAACCTTCAAGTTTACGCCAAATTTAGTTATTGCAGAAAAGAAAACCATCCGACTGGGTGTAGTGTTGTATTAATTAAAGGAGTACATCGTGCACTAATAGCCCATATTGGTGCAGCACAATACCTCAATATTGATGACATACGATGCAATGAGAAGTTAGATGTGCTGATGAAAGCGAACTTAGTATACGTGGAAGGATTTTTTGTGTCACAACGTGTAGCAATTGTTGAATACGTAGAGGCATTTTGTAATGATAAAAGTATTCCTTTCGTTTTTAATTTGAGTGGTGTTTATATGATTGAAAATTTCCCCACAGAAATGTGGGCATTTGCGCAAAATGCCGATGTATTATTTGGAAATAGTAGGGAGTATAAAACTTTAATCAAGAATACTAATCTATCATTGTCGGTAGACCATTTTGCAATACAATTGTGTCAAAATTATCAAAATCGGAAGAATCTACCATACGGTAAACTTGTTGTAATTACAAATGGAGACGAATGTGTAATATGTGCACATAGTGGCGGGCACATTGAGGTACTGCACGTTCCGAAAATTGACAAAAGTAAATTTAAAGATTCAAATGGAGCCGGTGACGCATTTGCGGCAGGATTTTTAGCAGGTTTGTTGTTAAAAAAAGAACCACTAACCAGTATGAAATGGGGCTGCTGGTCTGCACAACAAATAATACAACAAAGTGGATGCACAATACCAAAATACACTGCACAATTTATCACTAGCATTGATTAGTAATTATGATTAACAAATTTAATTTTGTTTAATGAGTCATCAGTGTGAAAAATTAACACATAATAAGAAGGCTAATAAAATTGCAATTTGATAATCGGTATTATTATTAGACGTTAACTTACCTCTAATGATCAGAATTTAAAAAATCTGGATCAGCCCGTATAAACAGCAAAACAAATCAAGAACTTAATTTATTTACAAGCAGAGGAAGTCACTGGCAAATTGCACAAGGAAAATAAATAGTCGATGGGGGAGGGGGAAAATGTCGGTGACTCATTCACCGATGGTTATGATTTATAAAAACATTGTTGCCGCACTGAAGTATTATAAGGTGTAATTTTTAAGGCGCCCGTGTCCTGAAGAAGACGGTTAAAACCTACGAGAAAAACATTTTTACTCGCTCATGTATAAGGTTATATGTATCATTGTATAATATACAATAGTTATATCAAACAGAACTAAGTATATAAGTTTAGGGTACACGTACAAAAATTAGCCTATCTTTTTAAGAGATATTATATCTGTTACGGTGAAAGTAATAAGAATGCGGCGATTATTCATAATCACCCATAAATTTGGGTTGCATTTCACATTCACCAGTTATTATGAATAATCGCCGCTTTAATCGCAGTGCCGTTACATACAGTTCAATGTTACATAGTCGGGCGCGCTAACCTTACATTTGCATATTTAACTTAATTTTCAAAAACCTATCAAGCAACGTACATTCATTTTAACAATTGATAGTTATAATATCACAAGTGATGTCAATTCAAAAACCTAACGCATGTCTGTAACTTGAATTTTTTCTTCTTCCTTTTCTCCTTTAATTTGCAATACTAATTTTCCGCATAAATTAACTTCCATTTGTGCTGGCATATGCCTACGGTTAGGCAACACACCTTAAAAAAAGAATAGCACTATGGGAAGAAATACGAAACTCTCTATGTACATAAATCGTGATAATCTTCAACGTACGTGGACCGTTCTGCGCATAGGCTGGGAGCAGAGATTTTTTAGGAATGAAGCTAGTTGGTTACTTTTCTATGCAGTTTTCACATCTAGTGACTTTTTCTCAATCGATCACATATTATTTTAAATTTTTTCTAACGACTTTTTTGGATTTAGTGACTTTTCTAATGACTTTTTGAATTAGAATCGGCCTTATATTACTACTAGTGGCACCTTAGATTATATATATACTAACAAGTGACATAATATGTATGATCTAAGGGTGGCACAGAGGATAGAATCATTCTGTTTAAAGAGTAAAGAGCACAGTAGTCACTAAGTCACCGCGAGTAGAAAGGTTCTTACCCTGCGTTCGATTACCAAAGTAGGCAATAAGTATGGTTGCGAAGCTATACAGGGGTTGGCAGCTTAGACCATACAGTACAGTTGGCAGTCAACAGTTATTGGTTACTTATTTAGTTACTTATATTATAAATTTGGCACTACGTCCTTCAATGTTTTGTTTTGACAGTTTTCACACTAGCATGCAATCTTTTCGTCTTTTGAGTTAGTTAATTTTCTCACGTAATTCCTGTTTTAAACTTCTAAATTATAAAACCTTAAATCTTTGGATTGAATTAAAAAAATCTACAGTCTTACGAAATTCAAACAAAATGGTAACATACGCCAAATTAAATGAATTCAAAGTGCAAGTTTTTTGTCAGTCTGTTGCAGAGTTTCTAAAAGGGTTACCTTCTTATAATGAAGACAATTTTTCAAAATTTCACGCAGATAGCAACGCAAGAGTTTCATTAAAAAAGCCATCCGTCTACATTCCCACAAAAGATTTTCCATCGGAGCAAGGTGGGTTTATATTAGATCTTCATCTCAAATCTAACCTTTTATTTTTTTAGTAATAGTGACAGAGAAAACCAGCATACTCTTAAGGTACCTACATCAACATTGGGATAAAAAGGTAAGTAAATCTCATTCAACAATCCTTAAGATTTACATCTAAATTTAGGGATTTCAGAAGAAAAGAGATCACATATCTCTCGATAATGCAGACGATTGCAATCAGTCACGGAAAAGGCCTAGAATTGACTGTGTCGGTACACCGTAAGCATTTGGTTTTTCAATAGAAGTATTTATTTTCTTTGTAAGATTTTTATTTAATTCTGTATTTCATTGTTAAGTGTTGAATAAGTTTTCTCGCATAAATTAGTTTATCCCTAGCTCGTAAGGTTTTGTAAAGTATCTACCAATAATGAGGTAGGTAACTTATCCTACTTTGGTAATTATTACTTCCTGGGAAAATTTGGTATTCGATCAAAACATTGTTCTAGAGGTAGGTGCCAAACGGATAGTCACTCATCAAAACTGAAGACGCATTTAAAATTAAATTTGTGTAGCTAAGCTACGATGCTATTTCAAATCATGTTCAAATACCTTGTCGATTTAAAGTAGTTAGGTTATATGTCGAACATGTTTACCTAAAAGAGTACCGACGTATATCTTATAGGATATCGTAAGATTTTATAAACAATTAATGTTAAAATTTGATGTACATGTCTTAAAGTAATGTTATGTAATGTTTAGAGGAATCGACTCAAATATAATATGTTTTACAATCTTTCATATTTCATTCAAAAATATTATTTAGTACAAGGTGAATCAATAATTTTTTCTTTTACTAATTGTTAATTACTGCTGAAATGTCAATTAGCTACATACACTGTTTAGTATTAAGAGGCAGATAAGTAAAGAAAGGGGAAGAAATGGTTTCTACTGAAACCGCTTGGTTCAGCGATAAGTAAAAGAACATGCTTTGTTGCAATGTGAAATTCAATTTTTGTACAGGGTTTTACCAAAGTCTCAGGGTGGAGCTATAACGTTTCAAACGAGTAAAAAAGAAAATCTGAAAAATGAATGATCATAAAAACTACATTCCAGATGGTTTCAAACTTTCGTACACTATGATCATACCTATGCCAAAATTTTTAAATTGCAACCACTGTTGAGTTTTGTCTTATTTTATAATTAAAAAATATGAGAATGTCTGAAAGTAGCACGGTCGAACGGAAAACTGAGATGCTTGGGAAATTTCCACAAGGCTTTCCTCTCAAACCCTCGTCAACTGGTTACAAGCGAACGAATGCAGTAGAACATTTCATTTACATCTTACTTCGTCCAGGCTAAATAACTCTAAAATCATTTATTTAAGAAAAAAAATTAGTTCCCCCTCCAAACTGGGTTTTTCATGTAGGTGAAAAGATTAGAAATTGGCGAAAAATAATTAAAACAGCTGAATTTTTCCGCGGCCGAAATCGGGGCTTGAAAGGAGTGGAAGATGGTACTTGGCATTTTGTGTGGGTCTGTAAAATTGAGCCGTTTCAGAGATATTCATAGAATCGCCAAAGGGGAGAACTGTTTGTCACTGATTCCCATTCCTTCACAAACATACCTTCGTTGTTGTTATCTCTTTTTGGCGCAGCAACCTCAATTTAAAACGCCAATCTGAATCAAACAAAATCTCAATGATGTCAGTTGGTCTGTCTGTCTGTACACTCATTGGCTTTTAAACAGCTGAATCGATTTCAACCTAATTTGATGCACATTCTTAGACATAAAAGGGCAGAATCTCGCATGCGCAGATGTGAGGGTGGTATTTGTGCTATCCACAGCAAATTTTTTTCTAGAGTTCCTTTTTGGATCTTTAATCCTTATTAAAACTGACATACCACATTTGGCAAGTTCCCCAATCAGGAGTGCCTGAGCTACAACTCTGAACAAACTACACAAATTAAGTATTGTATTCATTTTATTTGGAAACTGTTATAAAATGTCCTTACTTAAACTATGTGCCTGTACCAGGAGTACCAGGTGAACCAACCACATCAATTATTTCAGGATTTCCCGATAATTTCGTGCCATCACCTTCAGTAGTTGATGAAAGTAATTGTGGAGGAATAGTCAGTGACTAAAATTCCATTATAGAACCTAAAAATGTAACTGCAAGATTCATACCTTCCCAGGACTTAAGGCTTCGTATTGATGTCTCAGTGATTGTAATTCGAATTCACACGATGTCAGGGCAGCTTTAAGCTCCATATGCAATACCATGTCACTTCTTAATTCGTTAAAATGTTGACAAACATCTTCGGTAGGAATGGGGTTTAGCTCTAAAACCAAAGCAACAAATTGAAAAACTAAATTGTCAGATTTTACCCATTTCCATCTCCTGAAGCAACTGTTCAATTCCTTTTGATTTCTTCTGACCAACGTTAGCTGGTAGCTTCATTCTTTGAGAGCGAAGAGAGACTCCACTATTTTTATAATCTGGAAATTTAATTCCTGCCGTTTCAACAGCCTGTAAAATGTGCTGCAATAGAAACGTTCATGAACCAACCCTTCAAGAGAAAAGTCTCTATAAATCCCTTACACTTGTGTCAATTCGTGATGGACGAGTAGGATTTGCCAATTTCTTTTTCGGTATTTTCTTATCGGCTTTTCGTAAGTGATCTGCTTGATTATCTGCTTGACTAATTAATTTCTGCAAATCCTGGGTTTTGCGCTCACGCTCTTTCTTTCGGGCTTCAATCTTCTTCAGTTCATTTATTAAAAATTGTTCCTCTTCAATCTGCGTGCATTAAACATTGTGACAATTTTACAAAAAAAAAACATTACCTGCTCAGGAGTACGCTCATACAATCGTTTCAATTGCTCCTTTCTTCTTCGTTCATGATCAGCATCATAATGGTACACTTTTCTTTCACCACTTGACTAGAAAAGATAAAGACAAAATATAACAGTTATGCACCATTTCAATTACCTTGGCTAAAATTCCTGAAATTTTATAGTAACGTTCTTTAAGATCTTCAATTGATCGTTTACTAAACTTTTCCGTATCATATCTGTCTGCCATAATTATAAATCGTAAATCAAACCTTCTTGCCAAGTCCATCATATGGTCGGTTTCCTCTTTAGTCCAACCTTCCGTTTGCAAGTGTTGTTGATAAACTGCATCTGTATATGTTGGAATTTCAATTTTCTACAATAAGATGTAGGTACACTACATATAATAGCCGCGATCTATTTTAATTACTTTGTTAAATTTTGCAAATGGATACTCTTTTGGTCCATCTGATGGCCTTCGCCAATGATAAAACACAGCCCCATCGGTTCTCGCTGGATTTGTGAAAGGCATCCACTCCCATTTTCTTGGTTTGCGCATTCCCAATTTAATTTTAGTTTGCTTATATCCGTTACTAGTATCTGAAGGGAATAACGGTGGTGCATCCTTTGTGTCATTATACAGCAAAGCGTACACTTCGCGATGCATTCCTTCAGGTCGTTTTGGGGCCTTCGTCGCAGAAAATGTACGCCTTTTTAGTTTATCTGGTCCGATAATGGATTCTCGTGTTATTTCTGGGGTTACAGGTTGATCCAATTCCATTATATCTCGTACATCTACCATTTTTGGGAAGGTCTATTTGTCTTGTTAATATCGAGCAAACTGTTACTTGGGATGAATTATTTAAATAAAATTACTGTTACGATGCTATTTATACGCAGAAAATACTGTTTTGTTGGTTTGTAGTTAAAAGATTATTTGTTATTTTTCTTTCGCAAAGTGAGGTTATGATCGTACTTTCAGCTGGTGACTACTTCTTATACCAAGAAATGATTTATACACATATATGCATTTCTTATACTATTTTATAGACATTTTAATTAATATAAATTTAAAATTACGCCGAAAAGTTATAAACTGTGACACAACCAATGCGATTTTACCACCCACTGACCCCCACGTTAGTAAGGGAGGTATTGCATTGGGGTACAAAATGGCCCCCCAGCCCCCACTGTTTTGACGGAAACACACATTTTGAAGCACTAGGAATCCGAATCAAACATTTCGATGATGTCAATCGGTCTGTCTGTACCTACTCTCATTTCCGGCTAAATGGTTGAACGGATTGGAATCAAATTTGATACAGATATTCTTAAACATAAAAGGGCAGAATCGCGAGTGCGGAAGGTATCTGTGCGCAGAAATCTTTTTGATGTGTATTTTTAACACATAGGGCCGGTTGCACAAATGCAGTTTGAACCTCGCTTGGAATTAACCAGTGGATTAAGATCTAAGATTGCTAATTAACTAATCAGTTGCCTTAATCCATTGCGTTAATCTAAACAAGGTTTAAACTGCCTTTGTGCAACCGGCCCTGAATTATTCGGCATGTCAATTATGTAACACAACAGGACAACAAATTATGCAGCTTAGTAGTTGACCGTGTCGTTATACAACCTCCCGCTTAGGATGGAGCAACCGTCCCGAGCAACATCCTACTCATACACGTGAATATTTTCTAGTTTCTTTGGGCGAAGGGGTTTAATGGATAACGTATATAGGGGTGATTACTGATTGATGTTCTTGAAAGCAGTTAGTGCTGAGGTGTGATACGTGCCCAATGATATAGCCGTTGTCTAGATTGAGTCTATTTGGATCGTGCATGGAAAGGGATATACTCGTTTAACAATCACGTACAGTCCGCCTCGTTTGGGGTAAACTTTGCGGTGTACGCGGTTTGTTTCAGAGTGGTAGGATATTTTCAAAGCTACAATGATGTAACACTACCAAAGCAAGATGGTCAGAACGACCCTTAGGAACTATAAACAAAGTATAAAGTATATCCGAAACAGATGGCAATAACAAATTTTTGTCGATGATGCTTACGTGAATCATTGTAAAAAAGAGAGCTCTCACTAAAACAAGACACGAGAGAGTTGCCTTTGAAAGATTTTTTTTTTAAATAAAAAGGGGTTTATAAATTTGACAGACCCAGTTACAGCTCAGAATTCTGACTTGAAACGCTTAATTTTGTCTTGTAAACTGAGAATAATTACAACTAACAACTCGCAACTTAGAATTCTCAGTTGCAATGGAATTATAAAAAGTTAACAGTTAAGGGGTTAAAGGTTTTTGAAAACAAAGAAAAGAATGGAAAAGCAAGTCTCGGACTGTAAAATGAATTAAGTAATATTAATATGAATTTGTGAAGATCACATGATACAGTATTCGTTTCAAGTGATTTAACTAAGTTAAATCAGTTTAAGTGATTGCACTTTGTTTTTTTTACAATCTTAGACCATAGTACACACAAAAAACAAATCATTTCAATGAAGCAAATTTTGCGTTGACCGAAGCACATATATGTTTGGATAGGGCCAACTACATGTGTATTTCAGTCTAAGTGACAATATATTTAGGCTATGATGCAAATTTTTATTAACTCAGACACAAATCAAATTGATTTAACAATTAATTTGGTTTAAGTGAAAAACCTATTCTTTCTGCTAACCTCGCAATTTATTTGGTTTAAATACATTGCGCCTAAATTGAAAGTATCGACGTGTTTGAATTAAAAACCATATTCTAGATCAAAATTTAAAAATATTTAAGGTAAATATATCATGCCTGACTAAACAAAACTTAAAAATTGTTCAACCCATACTGTGAATTGAAGCAATTATTAAATATTTAGCCCAAAAGCTACATATTTCTTATTCGACATGCGTACAGTTGAGACTAAATAATATTTTGGTGACGCAAATATATCATTCTTTCATTTAAATATTGTGCTGTTAAGGGGAATTTCCGTAATATCCACAATATAAAAAATTAAATACATAATAAAAATGCAATATGAATATAATTCATTTATTCAGAACTTTTTAGAAACAAATCAGAACCCAGTCATAACGTACGGGGTTTTTGGTATCTAGAGGGCCAAAATCGTAATTTTTACTTTATTTTCATACAACCTTTTATTTTGGCTCTCCATATAGTTACCGGGTACCCTATGTACAAGAAATAGATATAGGTAAGTATAAAAACTTAAAAATATAAAATTCCACATATGATAAAGGAATAAGAACTTACAAAATATTCTCTCAGAAGTACACTTACATAAAAACGGCAGGTAACTTAAAAATATAAAACAAAACCAAAACACTCAGGATGAAACGCACTATCTACGCACTTGCAAGAAATTTTTTCGGTGTCGCAACGCAAAACTTCGAACGTGTAAAGAGCAACCGAGGGGGAAATATTTATGCACCCATGCAATTGAAATGAATTCATTTCATTCCAGAGATTTATTTAGTTACTTAGCTTAAAACGTCAAGTTTTTTATATTAAATACAGGAAAAGTTAAATTCATGTACTGGTTTATTATGTTACACAAATGAACAACATGTTTAAGCGAATTGTATGGATATTTATGTGAAACTCCTCAAAGCAAATTGCTTGAGTCAAATATAATATTTTTGAATCAAAGTTAATCAAAGTCAAATATTTTGTGACGAAACATCAATTACATCGATTTATTTGAGTCAAAATAATTATTTTTGATTTAAATCTAATTTGATTATTTTAAATTAGTCTTTACTTCTTTTAAAGAAATACGGGTCAAATACATGATGAATTTGTCGTTAAAGTACGATTTTTTTCTGTGTACATGGCTATACTTATGGTCTAAGATTGTAAACGAAAAAAATCACTTAAACTGATTTAACTTAGTTAAATCACTTGAAACGAATACAGCTTAACAAGTAGTTAGTTAAAGTTTCCACGGCAAAATGCGTCCGCCGGATATATGTCCTGTAAATATACTTTGTTACATATATGATATGATAAGTAGCATAATATGTACACTTATCATATCAAACTGTTTATACTTTATTCCCATGATAAGTTTAATGATCTGTTTCCTAAGAATGGTAATTAAGAGATTTGATTAAACTCAGTAGCAGCTATAGGTGACGCAAGATATCCAAAACCTATCCTATAATCATTTTATGTAAGTGCTCATTTAGTCCAAAAAAATAACAGCCTTGTGCACAAATGAACTAAAAATGTCCTCCATATAAAATATGAGACGAAGTTAATGTAACTAATTATGAACCACTCTCAATAGCTAGATTAAATTGTTTTTGGAATTCTTTGAGAAAGTGTACCTACTTACTGATTTAACAGAAAATGTCAATTTCTAGTTCTATGCCGAAACCAACTGAAGCAAACTTATATTTATTAACTTGCAATTTCAATTTCAAAGACTTCAAGCATTGATTGTGTTATTAAGCGTACATTCCAAATATAATTTCATTCAAGTAATTAAGCTATCGTAATCATATCATGCCACTATAATTTGCGAATCAATACGCAACTGTACAACTATTGTTTAAATACTTTAAACAATGCTACAACTATGTGTATGGGGTACCGAAGGGATTCAGTTTTTGGTTCAATACTTTTTTATTTACATTAACGATTTAAGTTTTGCAATTCATATTTTCAACTAACTTTTTTATTTATTATTATCTTAGATAATTTCAAATGGTCACATTTGCAGGTAATAGTGATATGAAAATAAATAAATTAAATTAAATTAAATTAATAAAGTAAATAAAATAAAATCAAAAAATATTAACAAGATAAAAATAATTATTTTGCATTATCATAAAAATTAAAAAAGTATTTTAAATTATCTTAAAAAAGAATGATTTAAAATTATTGTCAAGATAAATTTAAATATTTAATCATCATTAATATTATAGAAATATTAACAAAATTTTACTATATACTGGATTTTCCCCCGCCACTTCGTACGCTCAATAGTGAGGGATATATGATAACGAAAATCCAGCGTACAGAATGTAAAAATGTAAACACACGGGCACGATACGACACAAGTGGGTTGAGGCATCCGAAATAGCAGAGTGCGACATCAACGAAAACAGAAGTTTTTTTTAATACCATAATACTATAACCCCTCCAGCCGTTCAGGAGCAGTTTAGGCACAAACACACGTACAGAAGAATTTTATATACAGGGTGTCCCTAAAAGGTCTGTACAACGCGCTACCAGGGGTTCTTGGTATCAAAATAGGACGATTTAAGCCTACTTACCTCTATCCAAAAGTGCTTCGTTAAGGCGCTATTTGCCGCCAAAGATTCAAAAAACAAATGGTTATTTTTATTTTATCGGAAAATGGTTTTGCCGATTAAAATGAAAGTCGGGATGTGAATGTCTAATGTAAAAAGGGTCTTTGTGATATCATCGTTTTGATTGTAGTTGCTATGTAGGTGGTAAAATACTGACCATCCACATCTGAAGAGGTCTAAAACTTTTTAACTACTATTTTGACAATTCTGAATTTTTAGACACTGATAGACAGTTTACTTGCAAGCATTTTTTGTCTCTTGATGAATATCGCTATCTGTGATGGTTTACGAAAAAAAAAAAAATTTAGGCATGATGAATCGCATGCACCATACATGCGATTGTTCCTCAAAAAATCAGAAGATGGCTGTTAAACCTTAGAGTGGCTTAACGTTTGTTTGTTGTTTCTTAAACTTTAACAATTTACGTTTTGCTTGAAGACTTAAAACTTTAAAAAATAACGTACCAATGTTGCAAAGGGCACAGTTTAATTTATTACGCCGTATAATGCTTTGTATGCGTGAAAATGGTGGTCCCTTTGAACATTTAGTACGTTTAAATTAATACATTACATTGACTTACTCTGTTGTGTTCGTTTATTCTACATTACTTGCTTGCACTACGGTTTCATAGCCTACTTCTTGCTTGCACTTATGGTTTTTGAGGAACAATCGCATGTATGGTGCATGCCATTCATCATGCCTAAATTTTTTTTTTTCGTAAACCATCACAGATAGCGATATTCATCAAGAGACAAAAAATGCTTGCAAGTAAACTATCAGTGTCTAAAAATTCAGAACCGTCAAAATAGTAGTTAAAAAGTTTTAGACCTCTTCAGATGTGGATGGTCAGTATTTTACCACCTACATAGCAACTACAATCAAAACGATGATATATCACAACACAAAGACCCTTTTTACATTAGACATTCACATCCCGACTTTCATTTTAATCGGCAAAACCATTTTCCGATAAAATAAAAATAACGATTTGTTTTTTGGATCTTTGGCGGCAAATAGCGCCTTAACGAAGCACTTTGGGATAGAGGTAAGTAGGGTTAAATCGTCCTATTTTGATACCAAGAACCCCTGGTAGCGCGTTGTACAGACCTTTTAGGGACACCCTGTATAAAGAAAAAGATAAAGTTATCTTGGATAATGTTCTTGTACCTACTTTACGTTAAAACTCCCTGCGAAATTTGTAAGAGGAAAGGGCCATTTTAAACTCTGTATACGCGCAGGAATGATCCGAATATTTATTAATAGTATAGTCCCAGTAATCCGTGAGGTAAATAATCCCGAGTAATAAGGGTATTGCAGTCGAATAGTGAAGTCTATCCCTTGGCTAAAGATTAGGCGAGACAGTGTGTAAATCTTATGGAATAAGATTCAATGGGAACTTTCGCTTAAATTTATACTCAAATCGTTTGCCTTGCAAATTGTATGCGAGAATGAAAATAATATAATCGGTGAAGTGTAACGAAAAGCCAATGCAGGAAGATTACTGTAAATCAGCAAATCTTAAAACTGCAATTATCGTTCAACTCGGTACCGTTTCATAATGATAGTGTGAAATTTGTATGTGGGGTTAATCGGCGCCAAGCATAATGGTACCCCCATTCGATTTCCTTAGATCTAATATTTCTGAATGAGAGTCGTACAACTATTTGAGAACAGGTGGCAAATAATGATGTAAAAAAGGTGTGCAAGTATTGGTATGTAGGCTGCGGGTGCATACCCGAAGGCAAAATGCCAATCTTGAGAGGACACCACGTAGGCCCCTCCAACCACCGCGGATTTCCTCACGTTGCTTGTCAACCTACAGCAGGTGCGAATAATCGGATGAAACCTTCGTTTATTTTCGTTAATTGGAAGGGCTACGGTAATGCAATATTGCTATTGATCACAATCAAGTTCACCACGAACCGAAAAAACTACCCCTTCCTTTTTCACGCTCGAAATTTTGGGCAACCAGTGCAAGAACCCACAAGTGATCAAATTCGGTTTTTTCTCGAACCGGTACAACCTCTTGTTGTAGTTAGCAGCAGGTGAACGGGTTGGCGGGGACAGGTAAGTCGAAACGAGAGAGTTGGGCTCAGCAGCTGAATGTCCACAACATGGCCACGATTCTTCAATACATTCGAGAACGCGCGCTGTGTGTATAGAAACACCGTTAACGCGATCGCAAATAAACACGGTGCGCGCTGAAAATATGGTAACCGTTGAAGTGTTTTATTAAAAAAATATAAAAATTGGTTCGTCTTAATTTGCAGGTAGTTAATATGAAAAAGTGTGGGTGTTAGTAATTCGTCTGTTGCCTAACAGGAAACAAGCAAAGTAAAAATACCACTTCTTAGGATTTTTTTTTCGAAAATATAATCACCGTACTTTCCTTAAATTCCACGTGTGTATGGTGAGAATTTAACACATAACACAACTTTAATGATAGATTAGACTGCAAACCTTCATTTACCATTTCAATCGCACCAAAAGAAACGTAGATCGGGGGTAGACAATAATTTCAAAAAACCTCTAATGTAAGATTTTCTGAAAATATAAAGTACCGTTCTGATTAAGAGGCATTTAAATGCGTTTTTGAGTAACTTTTGGGCACGCTCTAATATTTTGTTTACAGTTATAACAATTAAGCGTAATAACCGAGACCTTCAATTCAAAACTGTACTATAGGCATGCTTAAAGACACGTTAAAAATTTACACATAATTACCCCGCGACGTACTTAAAAAGTCGCGAAGGTAATTAGACGCCTCAAACATCAGTAGTGCGGTAAATACCCAATTATAAACATTGTAGTTTATGTGCCTGGTTACGTGAAGGGAGAAATTTTAAAACTATTCTTTCTTTGTACACTAAATGGATTTCTAGATTTCACAGCTTGAGAAAGTGGACTAAATGAATCACGTCAATTCTTAAATAAAACCAATTTACTTTGAGGTTTATTAACCACAACGACATTAAATATTGCAAGAGTATAACATTCATTAGAAATAAGAAATTTTGGAAAAAGAAACAAAACGTCTTTTGCCTTTTGGTTAACTGTGGAACAATGTGGGTATGCATCGTCAAATTTTCGCGGTTGATGCTCCTTTGGTCCTGGTTCATAAATGTAACGGTATGAACATAAAAGAAAATCGCTACGTAATATTATTCCCACGTGATTATGCTAAAATGTGCTTTTCATTTATTAAAGCTACCTATCTCTAGTTAAAATGTATTTCGATTTAATGGGTACGCTTACGCACCATTCCGAATTGTAGAACGAAAGATATTATTTACAATGAATTTATTCACCAATTTCGTGGCGGAAACAGCGAAATCATTGTTTTGATGCACTTCCTATTTTTATCATAGTGGTCAAATTTTTTCTAAGTAGATTATGACGTATTACCTACAATAGAAAATTCATTTCATAAAAACACGCGTATTTTCAGTTAGAAAACGCAACTTTACTAATAGATGAGGTATGAGATGAAGTAATTTACATAATATTGGTTGTATAACATCGCGCGGCACGAAATTTCCCTTCTAAATCAAAGTGTCCATTTCCTCAGCATAATTTAAACGGAGATGTGTATGATTATGTAATAAATGCTAATATAACTTGAAATTTTCAGAGTTAATTCAGGAATGAGACATAAGAAGTAATCCATTAAAATCCTATAAATAAATTTAACGCCCGAGTAAAAATATTAATCTTAAGCTGCTTTCCAATTCTTACTTTCAAGAGAAAAAATGTAATTTAACGGCTAATTAGTTTGAAAATTCATTACGTTTAATTGAGGAAGACAATAAAAAGATAAGTCTTTAATTTTAATTTAATTACGATAGCTTAGAAAATAGGGCAGTTATATGCTCACTTAATGCATGCTCTTTATTCTTCATCATCTTGTTACTAATCGAACCCGTTTCTTTTGGTGAATGGAATTTTTACTTTGCAATGGTATCAGTTCGTGTTTTTTTAGCTCTGCGAATGATGGTCGGCTAAATGTCAACGAAAATGTTGCAAAATTCGTACCACAATAAATACAGACCGAATTTTTACGAGAGTACGTGCTTGAGGTGCAATGAAACTGTGTATCAGGTGGATCGAGTGGGACCATTGAAAGACTTTTCGTTTTTTCATAGTGGATGTTTTAAGTGCGCGATTTGTGGGACCAAGTTGACTTTAAAAACCTATTACAATAATCAACATCGACAAGAGGACAAAGAGGTTTATTGCAATAGTCACGTGCCTAAAATAGGACCAGGCCATTTAGATGGATCTTCGGTTGTAATTAGATCGGCGCTAAATGTACCAAAATCGAGTAATTTTGTAAACGAACAAATTCGTGGACCTGGAAGGGGAGCATATGACGTTGAAGGTAAGTTTTATCTATATGACTTTCCATATGATTTCCATTAAGATTAAGATTTAAGATAGCCTCCTCTAAAATCATATGCTGTAAATATTCCAGATTTTAATATAAACGATTAACGTTATTAAAAGTATCTGTTGAAGAAGGGTTTGTACTGAGCCTAAAATACTATCGTTCGGATATCTGCGTAACTTATTTTTTTGTCAGACACAAAGTTGGAAGTCAATGATTTAGATGGAAGTGGTCCCAATTTCTGTGGAGAACGGAGATAGCAAATTTCACTGGGAATCTGATTTCGAAAAAAAAGTTTGGAAGCATAGGAGATTAGCGTCCGTTGTCCGACATGTGCAAAATGAAAAGCGTCTACTTTTCTAACGCCATTAAAGTTTCTTGGACATTTTGTAATGATGAAAAATAATATGAACAATTTTCTGCTCGGGTTACCGACTGAATACGATAGCGTACCTATACGCCTTCTACGCCTTACCGAAATCGAGGTATCAACCTGTAATAATTTAATCTATGATGCAAACATAGGTGGATAGTGTTACAATAAACAGGAAATCGATGTCGTTTTCATTAAGCTGGATTACGTACTACAACAAAAGGGATCGCGACCTTCTACTAACGAGATCAAAAAAGGAAAACGTTAAGCTGTCTTATTACTGACAGATCGATCTCAATTTCATTTGCGCTCGCTTGATGTAATTATTCATTTCGTGCCTAATTAATTATGCTTTCTGAAAATTGCCCATTCACTTTGTCTTTGTGTCTAAAGTGTGCCGTTAATTAGTAGTTCGGTAATTAAAAAATGATTCGGCATGATTTGGTTCATAAATACACTTTGCCTTTACCTTTAATGGAAACTAATAATGGCTCTTATAGTTTAATTATACTTTTAGGGTACCTTGATTGCTACTTTCTATGTAGGTATACGATCGACCTAAGTAGAGTATTGAGTTGCTATTCCTATTAGGATATTCAGGGCTCTTATCATGTTGTAACTTATTACTAGTTCCAGATCACCTACTAAACTAGAGCTTTCGTTATACAGAGAGATTCTTTTAAGAGGATACATACGTACAGTTTCCTTACGAATCTGTCAAATGGGCCACCTCTAACCAAGTAAATTTTGGTGAATTAAACACGGGCATATATATAAAACCTCGTACAAATCGTAGATATAAATAAAACTTGATTCAACACAACATCGAAAAATGAAAAACCTTCATCGCTGTTAGGTATGCAAATTGTCGATTTTCTCAAGTTGCCGGTTAGTGCTAAACGGTGGTGTCGAGGAAACTTATGGAGGTTAACAGTATTCTAATTGAAGGTATCAAAAAACTATTTCCTACCGAACCCACTACTTCTTTTCTCCCTTATCCTTACCCCTTACCGAGTGTCGGAGGAGGTACTCACAACGGGCGATTGGAACGTAGATTTTGATTGTGTGCTAGGCGGACTTGAAAGGTATATGTGTAAAGAACGTTAAACATCAATAGCTCCTTATTATAAGCCAATAATTGAGTAAGCTAAATATTTCGATTTAAAAAATTGCGTTTTGTCTGTACAAGAGTTGCATAATTTATACTTGTATTATTTTGTGTTTCAACTTGTAAAAACATCTGTGAGAGCTTTTGGTTGTAAGTTGTTTGTAAATATTGCAGCGTGACGGCGGATAAAAATGGAATGTTAAAGAAATTTCGACGAATGCGTCACGGTGCGTAGGTGTCCATTGATTAAACGACGAGTCACCAGAACCGTCATAACTTATTCTCGTAAAAGTTTACAGTTTATGGAAGTTTTTAAGCGAATTTTTAAATACCTACTATAAAAGTAGATCCATGACATGCTGCAATAGTAGTATTTGTTATAAATGCGTATACCTATATAGCAAATATTAAATTGCGGCGTTAAAACACGGATGTGTCGAATTGAATCCATCCGAAGACATTCGGAAATGTGATTTTGTTTCTGATAATACTTTTTTGTTCTCGAGTTTTTTAAAAATAAATTTAAATATATACCGTTTGTTTAAAATCCGCAAGAAATCCATTCTGTTGGGGTCATTTAATGAAATTGGGCAAGCAAAACGGTCGATCAACTGGAGTAGAAGAGAGCAAACACGCAGTGAAGATACAATGTTCACTAAAAATCGATTTCATGAAGCAAAATATATTTTATGAATTGATATAAAAGCGATAGTCGCTTTAGAAAATAAAGTACCTAATTAAAAGGACGTTCAGGGTAGTAATGCAACGGATGTGTTATAACGGAAGCAGAAGCGGAAACAGAAGACGTACCGTCCCGTTCGACCAATCAGAGTGCACAGTGCACCTTGCCATTGAAGGCGGAAGTGAAACAATGTGCAGAACTTCCGCACTTGCGGACCGGCAGCAGAGGACTACTGCATCACTAGTTCAAAGATGGAAAAGTGCAACACCAATTAAGTTAAACATATGGATAATTCCATTGTATTGTAGTGATCTTAGGCGTCCCCCCAGCCGCCACTGCAGTCTTGACTTCAATCTTGACTCAATCAATGAAATCAATCAATCTGTATTAGACGCCAGCTAGGCGAAAATGTTTACAATTTAACTTATAACAAAAACAACATCAAAATGGCATGGCTATACTCCAGTATCGACTAGCATTAATTAAACACGAAAAGTACAAGTGAAAATAGAAGCAGTGGATAAGTATTCATGTAAAAGTCGATCATCTCACACTCAGACCCGACAAGCTAAACCGAAGAGAAATTAATTTGAGAATCTCCCCTTTCTCGTATTGCTTACACACCGTCCGACAGCGGGCACGAGAGAGAGAACAACATACACAGCGAAGAATCGGAACCGAGATCGGAACAGTATGAGGTACTTCCTTCGCGGAAGAAACGATTAGTTGAATCGTACAGGGCAACAACACACTGATAATATACTCCCACATGAATAGATAAATGAATAATTAATAAAATAATATACATGCATAATCATCTGTACAGTATAGCAAACAAACGTGATTTAGGTATCTATAAAAAAATCTGGGAGCACGCCATGCTTCATTAAATAAATAAGATTCAATGTACAATGTAAATAATAACAAATTGTGAGTTGAAATTCAAAGATAGATTAGTACAAGAGAGAATAAAATGATTACTACCTGTAATTACGCTTTTCACTCTGTAGTGTGAATTATGTGATAGTTGTCTCCTTTGGTACCGGTACCAACACGTTTTGGGATAAAAAAAACTCCCTACACTGCTAAAAATGTACGAGCAATATTAATTCTGCTCGAGTCGAATCGACGCAATTTTTTATATAACGATCTTAAACACAACAATTTGATTTTACAACCGTGGATAAATATCCCAATTCAAAATCCGTAAATATTCACGTTGTAACGCTCAGCTTTACAAAAAGCTGTTCGGCAGGTAATATTCTCATTAGATGTCTTTGAAATAAATTAGCTAAATAAATGTGGGCACAAAACATCGTTAAATTCCTTCAATTGCTGATTCCGTTTCAAAAATGATCGAATTTAATTGTAGATAAGGCAATTACCCACTTTTAAAATAATGAAGTCACTTAGGTATCTACAAAAAAACCAATTACGATTGCCAATTATGTACTTTCATTGTATCAATTGAAGGTCAATTTTCAATAAGTTAACATTAAATTTGATTGCATTTTTCAATTATTTTAATTCAATTATCTGCGCTTCAATTCATTTCACACCTTACGAGGTGCTAACCGCCTAATCGTTACCATTTTAGTCGCGTTTTTTACGACAGACAGGGACTTCCGGCGGGAGAAAAATATACTACTCGGACCCCCACGGCGTATTATTCTTCATTTTATGGGGAAATCGCTTAAATAAACGCATCAAAAATGAACATAAAAACCTTCACACCTATATCACAGATTTTTGTTAATTGTTGTTTTTATTTTAGTTATTTACTTGATACTAGTGGCTAGTGTGGTCCAAGAAGAGGTCCAAATAAGAACCCTATCGAATTTGGAGTCACAGGTCACAAAAGTATTGTTAATTTAATGCTCCGATTTGATAACATTAGTTTAAAAATGTTTTAAAGCCCGTTTTACATGCTGAAAGTTATTTCATTTATTTATTTATTTATTTATTATCCCTCTCATGTACTGAGAGCCCTCAACAGGCTTGCGCCCAATTACAGAGTGACCCGCATAATGCTTTTTAGAAGTGCCTCTGCAGAAGGTCTTAAGTTGTTCTATGCGACTCCGGTACCTTACGAATTAGAGAAACTGCAGGAAAACCTAATTCGGAGTAGCCGGTAGAATGCTCGGAACTGGTCTAAGGTAATTTCCATCTCTGCCACAGATGAAAAATTCATGGCACTGATCTATGATATAAAAATAGTAAAAAGAACTTTTTGATATCTACTGTGTTTTATATCCATGATAAATTTCTGCAATCCATATACTATAGTTAAGATGGAACCTTCTTGTATATGTATGCGGTTTGTTAATATTCTGGTATGTTTTATATTGTTGATATGCTTCATATTGTTGACAAGTGTAAATACCTTCTAAGGCGTAATGCATAATTCAATCAAACAACTATTGATTTTGGCAAGATGACGGTTGATGCCGAGTTGAATTTAGTCTTTTATAATTTCTAATATATTACCCAGTTGGTTGATACTCATTTATCATCAATACTTTCCCCTTTTTGTGAATATTTTATCACGAATGATATTGAACTACAAATGTCTCAACTCTAAACAAAACTTTGAATGATAGGCATTTGAGAACAAATTTAAGTTGAACAAATTGTTTACTGTTTTTATGCGGTCCATTTAGATTTTATAGAATACATATTCTAGTATGGGTCTATTTTCCTCAAAAAAAGTTAATCTGAGGCTTGGTCCATCTAATCTAAAGATATCAATTACCATACCATCCCTATATAGGTATTACGAAAAAAGAAAAGGGCGATTTACATTATATAAAATGTGTATAAGCTAATGAAGTAAATACGAAATCGTGTAGTTAGAAACTAATTTAGCTATCTGCACCTATCATATAGAAAGTGGTTTTCCACACTTTGTGTACAAAATGTAACTTACCGGTTTTTTCGTGTTGCTAGAGCTAGACTGTTTGTGTACATACTAATAGCACTTTCTCCTTTATTAGGTACAGAAATTAAGCTTTAGTTTCCCCGTGTAACTCGCAGGAACATTATGTTAACCATATGTAAGAATGTAATTATTTTATTGTACGACAACAAACCCATGCTGTCTGTAATAGGTACCCTTTTCTAATAATGATATTATTTGTAGGTTTAAACATTCGGACGCACGTTAATGGCAATTCACATGCTTCTTCAGGACACGGGGATCGGAATAAACACACATACAGCCCCAATTCGTATCCTTTAAATAACCATTCGGATTCACCTGGTTACCAGTATGGGAGATTCGATGCTAGTGCCCTTCACATCGCACACGCGCTTAAACAAACCGAATTGCAAAAGGCTTACAGTAGGCCAAGAGAAAAACCCTTGGACTGCTACCTGGTGAGTGGGCAATTCTATTTTAATGTTAAGGTTAGATCTAGTGCAAATTGCATTGATTTGCGTGAGAAAATGCGTTCGATCGAATTCCCCCCATTAATAACAAATCTTGGTTGGGCAAAAGGTTATACATTTTTATTCTATTGCTTCATACACGATTAAAGAAAAATATGTATATCTTACATTCCTTACATACTTATATACGCATTACAAAATCGGAGACTTAAACGATCGATGACATAAGAAACCTCTATTACTGTTTTTCTCATCGCGAGTTAGCTAATCCGCGAATTATAATTATTTTATTGTTTATTAATTCTCACAGTGTTTTACGATAATAACGGGGATGTTAATTTACTTCCGTATTAGCACAATGCATGTAATTGCACTGTAGAGCGCCCGAGCGTAATTAGAATTGCATTTGTTTTAGTTATTCCTGCTAACTGTAAGCAGCAGATGATTACCCCTCACTTATTTAGTCATAGTTACTTTTGATTAATTTCAACGCATAATCATCTCGATTTATATATCCGTTACCTGTTTATAATACGGTAACAGTTAAACGTGCTATGGGAAATTGAACGATACATCGGCACAAACAATTAGGTGACCGTTTAAAATTTATATTTCCTAATTTTTGTAGAATCGAGAATAATAAGAAGTAAGGCAGTACGCTCATTAACTTTAATGAAGATTTTTATTACGTGCTATTTAAGAAACAATGTAGTTTTTTCTCATTGCTTATGTACAACGATGGATGTGTATAATTTAGTTGCAGTGGACCAAATCGAGTTTGCTATTATCTTTTTCAAAGGCAAAAAAAACGTGTCTCAACGTAGTTTAGAATTTTAATTTAGATTTTCATTGAAAATGCAGAAAGAAACCAGAAGTCTTCGTAAATGCTAAAAACGTACTTACTTCCTTTATTTCTGCTCTGGTAGTTATCTATGGGTACTTCAACTTCTTACTCCGTGCGTTCAATTTGATTAAATGCGTATTGTTATAACATTGCTTTATAACTGTAATTATATAATTACGAATAGTAATCAGCTTAATCTGCATTTGCATATATGTGAAGGTTAACGCTCATTGTATTATTGAAATACATTCACAGATAGGAACCAACGTTAAAGGTTATTCTAGTTTTTTGGTAATGAAACTTTTTACTTTCTGTCCTTTCACAACTGCCATTATTAATGAACTTTGAAGTAGATCCTATAGTAACAAGTTACCAGACTTTTTTGATTGATAACGATGCGATTATTACCTATATATATTAGGTTTATATACAATATACCAGCATGCTCACATTTCTCAAAATATCTTGCCGCAATTCTTTTTTATCATTGGAAAAATTGTCTTCCTCATTGTTTTGAGAGTTTACGACAAACGATGCTACATATCAATATTTGGGGTATAGATCTATAGATGAAAAAATATCAACTAAACAACGTAATTCTTTCATCCGCGAGACGAGACTATATTCTTAATCGACTAATTAATGTAAGTAAATTAAACAACATTTCTGAAAAAATGTTAGAGAGGTGCAGGTGGAGAAGCTTGGAAGTAATAATATACGCTCATAACCTGGCTCATACAATGTATCAAGCTTTCTAAAAAACAATGGTTGATGGAGAAATCAAGCATTTTGACGTATTCCCAAAAAATGAATCAAACCCACACTTCCGTGGGCCATGCCAGCTAACTCCAAATAGCAGAGTGGTAGAAAAAAGTTTTTCGATGATAGTTGCACATCTATAGTAGTGACATAAGGTCAGATACTGAGCAGCAGCGTGATTCAGCTGCGTAATTGTTACTGTTGGTACTGTTAGTCCAGGGAATAGAGGGTTTTAATTTGCAAAATGAGAAGTAGTTCCAATTTCTTTTGCTTGTCATAGACAGTCATCTGGTGGTTAAGAATCTAAATTTTCGACCTTCCACCCCTTGTGCTTCCCCCGTACCACCCCCAAAACCCTTGAAATTTGGTTGGTTTCTTAGTTTTTCAATCATATCTTTTTATAGGACATAGGTTCACTTTACAAAAAATGATCAAAGTCCTCGTGTGAGATCGAAGGGACTTCAGCGCATTTTTGTGTGGCAGATCAGTGTTTTATTAGCCAATATTGACTCCACAATCAATAAGATCTTGCCGAAAGCTACCATGTTCACTTTGTCGGTACCATTTTCTCACTTACCGTGCACTCGCAATTCGCGTTTGAAGTTTTGACTCCACCATCATTAAAATCCTTTGGGGGTTACCATATTCCCTTTGTCGACACCCACTTTTGATCACCCGCAACAATTCGGATTTGAAGTTTCGACTCCACCATCAGTACGATCTCGTCGGAGGTTACTACATTCCCTTTGTCGATACACAGTTCCGACGTCCCGTTCATTCGTAATTCACATTTTGGTAGATTTCGCTAAAATCCCGGCATAAAATCGTATTCCACTTTTGGGTACTTCACATAGCTCGACCTTCTATTAGTGACACGAGAAAGAGAGACCGCGATTCGCGCTGTAAGAAACTTTTGGGCGCCCAAAGTCGACTACCCCTCGAAGCGCGCCGCGCAAAAGGTGGTTTATTTCGCCCCTAGGAAAAAAAAACAAAATTCCGCCACGCAGGAGTTGTGCGCGTTGACAAGATCTTCTCGACGACACCAATTTGAAAACAATCGGAGAAAAACTGTAGAAGAAGATAGATAAAAACTGAAAAATCTCCAGGTTAGTATAATACGCTCGGGGATGGCGTCCAGATGTCGTCGACTCCAAATCTTGTAGCCCCACCCTAACGTTCTTAATTACACGGCCCCGATAGTTACATGTACACTCCTTGTCTTTTTACAAGCGTTTTTCTACGGGCGCGCATTTACTGCCAGCCAGCCAGCCAGCCAGCCGACCAGCCAGCCAGCCAAAGTGAAATTAAAAGCTACTTTTTACAAAAAAATTTTTTGCAAAAATGCGCTAAAAAATATTGTTATTAGAAATTGTAGATCACAGAATTCGACACAACTTTGACATAAATTACTTTTTTGTGAAATGTTTATTAAAAAAGATATAGAGCTTCAAAGTTTGCTTATATATTTATATTTTTAAGAATTCTGAAATTTCTATGTAGATGTTTTAACCAAATTTTATACTTTATCTCTATAATTAAAAATTTTATGAGAAAATATCTTGAACTTATTGTGGTATAAATCCCGCGACCCTGCACCCTTACCAAAGCGGATGCATAATAATTCAACTTTGAACCCTTGCTAGTGGGGATATTTGAATCACTGTGAGATTGTAGCGCTTTCTAATATACGTGTGTTGTTTGTTTCACTTCACTTCAGTTCAGCTTCCCCAACAATATTTTTTTGTAAAGTGAAAAAGTGAACCTATAAAAAGATATGATTGAAAAACCAAAAAACCACCCAAATTTCTTTGGTTTTAGGGGTGGTGCAGGGGAAGCACAAGGGGTGGGAGGTCGAAAACTTGGATTCTTAACCACCAGATATTCCTCCATGACATGCAACTAAAATTGGACCTACTTCTCGTTTTGCACGAAATGGTCCATTTATCGATGTTTACCTACTTGCTAGATGATTAATGGGGAGGGGACATAAACATTTAAACATCGCTTGGCATACATTCAAAATCCTCCTCAAAACCTACGCTATATAATGCAAGAACAAGTCCTTACAGAAATTATCCTAAATATTGTCTTTTCTGAAACATTTTTGAGATAGTCACAATTACATTTTGACATCGCCAGAAGATGTGTCATTTAGACCATCTTTCCGCCCTTTGAGAGAACCCTCCTCCGACACTCTGTTCTGCAGATAACAAACTGACACTTCGTTTTCAAGATATTCGTTTCGACTTCACAAATAGATATGTCTCGTCCAGACGATTCATAAACAATGGGTATATTTCTTAGCCATTAATTAGAATACCCTGAAAGATATAATTTCTCCCCCCCCCCCCCTCGTCAAACGCAAACAATAGCACATTTGTTTTTATAGTTCTTAAAAAAGTGCGCTAGAAATAACAATTTGTTTGATTTCATCGAGTTTACGAGCGAGTTTACTTACCTAGAAAGTCTTACTTCATTTTACGACCTTTAGGGTTGATCGTAGGGTGCTGCCCATTATAGATAGATCTTGAATGAAAAAATTACAGAAAGATGTTTGAACACAAATTACTGAACGAGAAGTGCCTTCTTAGTGCATTTCCCAACTCTGTTGGAAGGCGCTATTTTGACCACTTTCTCTGTCCGTCGGTCTGACGCCTTAACTACTGCAACAGTTTTCAAGATATTTAGTTCGTTCTTTTTGCATTTGATAGCTTGTAGCTGTGACACCTCAACCCAGAAAAATCTTGTCGATTAATGTGCACATGCGCAGGCTGGGGCAGTAAATGCTATTGCTCCCAAATTTTATTTAAATGTACTACATCAATGCCTAAGAGGCTATTATGTCATCGCGTTGTGTAATTAATTGGAAACTTCTCGGGAATGTTCCGTCATTATAATGTTGGCCTTGGTAATCCTAAATATGATGAAAATGCATTTAGCTCTTTTTTGTGCATTTTTCGTTTTTTCGCCTTTGACAAATGCATTTTGCGAATGTAACGGGTAAATAGGCAAAAAAAATTTGAATGGCCGACGAGATTAAAACAAACATTATTTTCAAATAAACCAAGGTCTCATAATGCTTTGTTTAGTTTCAAAATTTCAGGTTTTCGACGATATTTGGTATCTGAAAATCTTTTAAAGTGAAATGACGAATTCAAACTTAAAATTGTATTTTCAAGAAAGGATTTTGGGTCGACTTCTTTGGTGTTGAAAAACACACAGATACGAAATTTGTTATCCCAACCATCTATAACCACTATCCCATACATAGGGATATGAAGTGGCATTTAATTTTTTTTTAAAATATCAATTATTTAAATCTTCTGGGATTATTCTGGGTACTATAATGGTCAGTGGCAGCATAGGTAAGAATAGTCTTACACTATTGTGGCAGTTATAATGATAAAGCAAACTTTCTGTAAATACGAATATCATACACTCTATAAGGCGTTTAAAAATGATAGGAGTTTCAACCGTCCTCGCTTTCTCCTATATGTACCTAATATGATCCTAGATGAACATACTTCTTTAATATAAAATACATTTTTTTGTTTTTTTCTATTTATTGCTGGTATTTCAAGATCTATCTTCCTTACCCGTGTTAAATTTGATGAGAAAAAAAGTACTTTTAGGGATCGTGAAAAGTGCGTACAAGACAATTCCGCAATTTCCCGCTGGATGATGAAAGTAAATCCTGCGATTTTAAGAGCTTTTACGTGAATAATACCATCCTTACAAAGTTCATTTGGTTTCGGAGTTAAATATGGATGATCCTGATCGAAAGGAAGACCTCTGCGAATTGATCTGGTGGACAGAATGAATGCAGATTTGCAGTTCATAAACAAAATTACTGTTTCCATGCGGCGATTTTTCATTGAAATGGAATAATTAACAAACAGAACTGTCGATACTGGAGCAGAGAAAATTCTCATTAGATGTGTGAAGCTCACACGTAGTACCTACTCCAAAAAGTGAACGTTTGAGCATACAAGTTATTGACTCTTGCTTTTTTAGAGCACAGTTAATGGTGCAGTGTATATAAATTGCAATTGCAACTGTTTAGTGCCACAAATGGAATAGATATATCAATTTAGTACCACCAAAACCTAGGTTTTCCAAAGGAAGGCGTAGAACGATTAAATGGTTTGCTAGATCCTCAGATTTGACTCCTCTTGATTAGTTTTTGTGGGGTTTTTTGAAATCAAAAGTAATACACCAGACAATATTGCAGATTTACAAGTTAGGATAATGGAAGAGATTAACAACATAACCCTTGAGATCGTGCTAAATGTTATTCCAAAATCGCTTTGGTTATTGTCGAGAAGTAATGGCGGTCAGTTTGAGCAAAGTAATGGTCAAATAAAAAACGCATAAAGTATACACACATTGCATTAAATGTGAAAACAATAACATTTTTGTATAGAGAATGAAGAGAACTTTCAAACGATAGTCACTCGAAGAGGGTTTAGTTAACAATAACCGAAATAATGAATTTATTCCACCTGGCTTTTTCACACCTGGACGATCAGTATATTGCACATTATATGTTGGTGGCGCATCTTACACAGGCCGATATTATTATAATTATAAAATAGATCGGCCCCCCTTGCTTAAAAGAACAACAAATTTACCTGGTGTACACTATAGGCTGGTATGGCTGCATATGCAAATTTTTGATTATTTTATTACTCATTATCACTTAGCACTTGTTGCCATTATATAATATCAAATCGTTGCTATTACTTCATTTCATAAGGAAACATTACACTAATACTTTTATAGGTTAACGATTACGTTTTGAATTTTAGATTTGATAATATGCAAAGCAGCAATTTCCCATTGATGCAGACGATTAAGTAACAACACACCTGTAGTATTAGTACACATGGTTTACATTTCTTTGATTGCCTGTATTTTAATTGATGAATGTCGGGAAATTTTCACATACCGAAAATACTTTACTGATTTCATTTTTGTGTCGCAATAATCCTGTATTAGTATTTTAATGGGCCAAAAACTAGGTTTTACGAAACGGAAATACTTTCCATTAATGGTCTTGTGTTAACCTTTCTGTTTAATGTGAGCATTATATAACAATGCGAGAAAATCGTAGATTATGGAAACGTGCGGATCAAAGAAATAATTAGTCTGATCTGACGTAAATTTGTATTAATCCGGCGCCAGATCCTTAATTAAAAAGAAACAATAACAAGAGATGTGGGTGAATTCCTGCAACCTTTGAAACCTACGATTGGAATACAAAATTACCTCGCCTTTCAATATTTGAACGATCACAGTTAGTTCAGATAGTTCTTGACTTTTTTATTTCATACACACATTAGGTAGGTATACCCACATACATTCCACATGGGATGGTTTAATAATAATCATATTGACCTGGAATGGAAATGACCGCTATTTTTGACGTCATGAATTACCGAATACTTTTTCTTCTTAATTCATGCTTATACAGAATGGCCAATTTAGACGGTTTCTCTTTTCCTTTCTTCTTGTTTGAATCATACAACGGATCATTTGAAAGTTTAGCACACGAAAACCGTTTACCTTTTATGGAGAAACATAGAAAATTGCCTCACTTCATTTAGGAATCTTAGGAATTTCCTGTCGTTTTAATTAAAAACTATTATTAATTAAACTTATTTTAAATCGTCCCACCTCTTAAAATGATAATTGATTGCAGGATCGAGATGAGCAACGACGACTGGAAATGAAACATCGAAAAGAAGAAGATGATTTGTATAGGAAATTTGCACGACAAAGGGAAGAAGAGGAGAAAAGGATTAGGGAAGAATTTAGAGTATGTATAAATCAAACTTGTACGAAACGGCGGTGGAGAGCTTTAATTATTCTTATACGTGATGTCATTGAATTAACATTTACGAGGTAATACCTAACAAACAATCAGACTTGTTGCACGAGTGGCCTTGGCCTTAATCTTGCTAAATATTTTTTGGAGTAGAAATAAAAGCCCGCGTCTAATTAGATCAAAGAACCGTTTTATTACTGTATGCGCATAACAATAATAGGCATAATTACATTTGAAGCATGTAGTGCGAACGTTTTCTCTTGTGAAACTCATTGTCCATTTCAACATGTAGCTTTACCTAATAAAGGATCATTTTATTAGGATGAATGGGAGAAAGAATTGGAGAGACTTACTAATAGATTCGAAAGGGAATTACAGATGAAAAGGAAAAGGGACGAACAAAATGTGTTAACACTTCGTCATCAACAGGAGAAAGAAGATTTAGAAAAAAATATGACCCTTCGCAGGGACAAGAAAAAAGAGTCATTATCGAAGAAAATGCTTGAGCATGAAAGGTAAGTAAGTACGTAATTAGCTGGCGCACTTTTTTATGGCAATTAAACAGGTAAATAGGAACTGGAAAAAGATCTAACATTGAAGTCACTATTAAAGTATTACGTAATGAAGTCGATCTAACTATATCACGAACTTGTGATGTAGAAATGCGTGGGAGGAATTTTATTAATATTCCTTTATAAGTTCTTTACTTTAAATTGGTTCCATTTACATCCAACTTCATTCGTATGCTAGACGTCAACCCCTAAACTTAAGAGTTCCGGTGAAGATATCTTCAAACACATTTTGGTTGTAGGTTACAACATGAATATAAATCAGGTCTAAATTGTTGGTAAACATGTTAGGTGGATACCTACAGTCGTCAGCGATTTCATTATTTTACTACTTTTGGTCAATTAGCTTCAGAATGACAAACTCGGAAAATTGTGATTAATGCACGAACAACGTGCAATCTATACCTTTGAAGTAAGGACATTATAGCATGAGATTTAGTTATTGAAATGAAACTCAGAACGTGGCCAGGGAAATACTTTCAAACCATGTGTAAAAAGTTTAGGGATGTTTAGGTATAGTTTTGGCATTATCAATAGACCAAAAAGGCTTCAGTAGGTACGTGGAAACTATGGTTAAGTTTTTGAATGGGTAAATTAAATAGTTATTGCTCAAGGCCGATGCTGTGCCAACTTCGCCGTTATTGTTGCCTAATTCATTGTACTATTATTATGCATGAAGCCATTGCTCTCTACAAACGATTTATTGTAGAAAACAATTTCATTTATTAGCGGAGGGATTTGGAATTTTCTATTTCTTGATTCCTTAACAGAAACTCTGTAGGAACAGGCGAATTTGAGTACAACACTGGTGTTTAATTCCCATAGGCAACAGCTCTGGTTAATACAATCGTTCAGAAAGTATACTACCCCTAAATCGTTTTCTTTTGCTCGGTGATTTCCCACAACTAATTAACATGTTTATCGTGTTAGTTATTTTCATATAATGTAAGATTTTATGCTGATGAAACCTTATTATAATATTTTATATCTTTCTTATGTATTTATGCACCTACTAACTTTTTGGACAATCGTCACCGTTCACTCTTGATCTTAAACGATGCGATAGTCAATTTTTACAAATTACAAGAAAATAAATAAAAACCACCATTTCAAAAATATAGCTTGCAAACCTGACTTGTCATTAATTAAGATTTCTTTCGACAAATTACATCAAAAGTACCCACGTTATTGTTGTATAGACAATTTGAAGAATAGGAGCGCAGAGCAAATATAAAGAATTGCAAATCACTGGTATAAATAACACGATATAAAGAATCGCATATGATTTTCAGGAGGGAATTTTTCAATGTAATTTAATCCGTAGATTGCAATTGACATTAACAATACATAGTGACAAAAGGATAATAACAACTGGGTTATTCAAAACATACGGCTTCATTACATCAAATAGTTCTAGAGATATTCGAATTCAAATTCGCACACATGCATATAGGAAAAAACTTTAATCTTCACTTTGCGAGTAGAGACCTATTACTTTCACTTTGTGAGTACCGACTTCCAACACTCGGTTCTCAAGATATTCGCATATGAAGGTTTGACCCTATTTCATAAAGATTTCTCCACAAATAGGATAATCACCGCGCAGTAGATCGTTTGTGCACCGTTTAAACGTAATTAAATCAGTTCGCATTCAGAAACACGTATCTTTCGTCCTTTTCAAAATATCTGATACGGGTCAGCATAGGAAAACGAATACGTTCCCATAAATTAATTCTTATGCAATTGTCTATTCTGTGAGTCAATTATAAAAAGTTTTATGTTTTTCCTATCCTGCGGCATTTGCTGTAGGAGCTGGCGGAGCAACCCCTCTAGGTCAAAAATTGTAAGCTCCTACATAAACCAGTTGCAATTGACATGGAAGTGATTCTGGAGGTCTGATCGCAGAGGATCAAATGAAACCAAAATGTAATAAATTCTCAAACGAACTGTTCATTTTTTTGTGAAAAACTGTTGCATTTTTGACTGACTCACTATAGCCTGCCGTTAATAATGACTGACCTTAACCGCTACAGCTGAAGGGTAGGAAAATTAAAACAACTTTTTCTGCAAATAATGATCGTAGGAGTTTACACACCTGTGTGAATTTGGCCCCCCGATTTTGGGAAGCACGATGAGACCTTTCATTAGAATACCATGAATGACAGAACGTAAAACGTGTGCCCCCCCCTCCCGTTTTCAAAGTCTTACATGGCACCACTATAATGGCATGTGAATGGAAAATCTGAGACCAATAGGTTATTGCATTTAAAAGTTATGAACGTTTTACTTTCCAAAAGAGCATCTCAGGAAATAATTCATGGGAGAACCCCCTTTTAAGACATCGAAATTTAATGTTCAATTTGAGATGAGATTTGTTTAAAAAATAAATAAAACGTTAATCAAACACAATTTTCCGAGCTCTGTCTACCTCTACCTAGCTACCATCAAACAAAAAATGAGAACAATTACCGCAAACAAGCATCGAGCGACAAAGGGTGCACGAAACTGGTAAATTACATTTAAGTAGGTACACGCTGTTTACACGTAATTGTAACTGGAAACAGCAGACTTAATGCATCTTAATTTTACGCTGCGTTACCTAAATAGGGTATGTTACTTAAAAGTATTATGCGGAAAGAAGTTGATGGGTATGAAACATCGTAGGTTGGCTCTCACCTTGACCCTAATAATTAACGGATGATCACGGCAACCACAGATATAGATCAAACTTGATAGCGATTGTGTACATTTACTTTGGCCATGTTCAGACATGGATCGAGTTCTAACCAAAGATTTTACATTCTGCATGATAGAAGAGTTGGTATTTACGTACCAGACAGACGTAAAAGTAAACAATTTAAAATTGTTCAAAATTGCAGGGCGGCGACGGCGGCGCTGGTTGAAAAACAAAGTCACGAGATGTTGGAACTAATCAACGAGAAACGAAGCGAATATATGATGGCCGAATCATTGTATGTTGATGCTGGAGAAGACGGTGGGTATGTCGAAGATTTGCCGCCATATCCAAGCCTTGCACCTATACCGGCACCCCCAGCTCTTAGTAAATTTCAAATTTATAGTGATCCAGCCGAGTTTGCACATGTCGATCAAATTGCTATATCCGTAAGTCTGTTTTCTCATGATTCTGTTACTAATTATTTCTTACACTTATTGCATATCAGAGTGTGAGTGAGGTAACATGCTTGAAAAGATTACTTGCTCAAATATTAATTAGCGTTTTTATATTAATAGGTTGCCCAAGAAGATCAAAAAAGCTTTACGGATTTAGTTCGCCAACTGGTGGGACGATGCGGCTCTGATATTGAGAAGGCTCGGTAAATATCAATTAGCCAAAGTTGATCGTTAAATCACAAACTATTTTTAGCACAATATTTAGATGGATAACGGTAAAGAATTTAAACACAATGACTTTCGATGAAAATTTACGGGGAGACACACCAATGGGTTTACTAAGGGGCATTAAGCACGGAACAGAAAGTTATCATGTGTTATTCAAAAGACTCTGCAGGTTTGTCTCCAAACCATTTGAAACCTCTAGATTAACATTGGTTTTCAGTTATGCAGGTTTGCATTGTGTAGTAATTAAGGGCTATTCTAAGTCAGCAGGTTACCAGCCGGGAGTGAAATTTGAGGATAATCGGTTTAGAAACTCCTGGAATGCAGTTTACGTTGCGGGTGCGTGGAGGTTCGTTCAATGCAACTGGGGTGCGAGACACCTGGTGAACGCCAAAGAGGTACCAAAAGCGGGAAACAAAGCAAAATCGGACAGTTTACGGTTAGTACCCGAATCACGAGAAATTTAACTAGGGAAGGTTGTGTTTAGGTACGAATATGACGACCATTACTTTTTAACCGATCCAAAGGAGTTTATTTACGAATTTTTCCCGCTCCAATCGGATTGGCAGTTATTAAAACATCCAATAACGCTGCAGGAATTCGAAGAACTACCGTTTGTAAGATCCCTGTTCTTCCGCTACGGATTATACTTTTCAGATCCTAATACAAAAGCAGTTATGTTCACTGATTCTACAGGTTAATCACTATGGAATTAGTCTAATTGGGATCGTAAAGATAAATTATTTGTAGGTGCTGCCACAGTGAAGATTGCAATGCCCGCCCATATGCAGGGTAGTTTGATTTTCCATTATAATCTTAAATTTTATGACAGCGATGGAGATAGTTTCGATGGCGTCTCATTAAAGAGATTTGTTATGCAGGTACGTTTCAAAATTAAGAACAACTGCCTGAAATATAGTGGTACTACATATTATGTCTAGCATGCGCAGCGCATATTTTCAGAACGCATAAGCGCAAATACCTGTTTACATGCATTTACTGTTTACAGGGTACGTAAAAAGTTCCGGAACGGTCAATTATCTCAGTTATCGGTTTCTCCAATTTGGTATATGTGCATACTGTAAAGAACAAATGATTTATTGTCTATAATGTCACTTTTCCCTTTATAGTGGCACATCCTGTATATATTTTTCATTTTTTCTGCTGAAAGACGCAGACAAAATTAAAATATCACTCGCTAAGATCAAAGCATAAACAACTCCAAAAATTACACCTGTATCTTTAGACGCTTTTATGAGAAGATTAGGTCATTGCCAAATTGTAAACGGTGAACATTTTGAGTGTTTGCTACAAAGGTTACTTTTTTAAAGCCTATTTTATCGTAGTTTTTTTTAATTCCGTGCCATTTCCGTACAACCGGAAGTAACATAAAAAGTGGCATTAAGTATAGTCAATAAATTATTTTTACAGTATAACGGTGACATAGGTTTGATGGATCGTTAAAAAAATTGATTATTCCTTCTGTTTCCGAAATCTCCCAATGTACCGATTAAGTAGTGTTTATGAATTATCGACTAAATGGCTTGTATTAGGCTCGCCAGAAGAGAATGCCGGTCACAGATCACTTGATGCCGGTCTAGAATCGTATGGTTGAATCTTTAATATGACAACGCAAAAGGGTAACGCGTAGGCGTTGTAGCGATGTACTTGATCAAACGAATGACTGTAAATGCCAATATAACATCCAATATTTCCTATATAAAATTTTGTTTGCATTTTAAGAATGTTAAATCTATAATAACATACCCATAGCAGCTCGCGCCATATGGCTCCGTGCCCTAACAGCGCGTGTCTCTTTGCTCCGCGCTCATTCGTTCCTACGCCTAAATGGTTTTCTTCTTTTGTATACATTTTATTAAGAAAATAATTAATAATCTTAATTTAATAAATAACTCGTTTATTGAAAATCATTTGAAAAAGATGGAAATAGGTAAAATGATGTCTACCAGTTTCCATACATTTCAACTACCTCTGATCAAAGAGTATACAAGTTATATACTCTTTGTTTGATACAATTGTTTAACTTTTATATAGCTATTTCTTGATCAAGATATTTACCTATACCAAATTGATTTTCCCACTTACTGTATGTCTGTACCAAAAGTAGGTACGACACTATTTAGGTGGGTTTATCACGCTTAATATAGACTCCTGAACTAAGTCATAAGCCCATGAGATTTTTACAAGTTGATGAAAGACACGTAAACGTCACACAACGTCTCTATACATATATTATTTAATGTTGCTCAAATGTGGACCAGCTAATATGATTAGTACCAGTGCTACTTCACTTGTTCACATACTTTTCAAGTTATTAGCTGTTCTTTAACTGTGAAATTTAATGTTTCAGTCTGTTGCGGGAAATTTGGTCGCATTTCGAGTACACGCACCTTGCAGCGGAGCATTCCTTCTCGACATCTTTGCCAACGCAGTTACACCAAAAGAATATCTAACAGGAGAGCCGATGAAATTCAAAAGTGTGTGCAAATTTAAAATATGCTGCGAAGATTTACAAACTGTAATGGTTCCCCTACCGGATTGCGCCAGTGGTGAATGGGGTCCAACGAAAGCTACAAGATTGTTTGGTTTAGTACCAATTACACATCAGGTAATTCACCACGACTCAAATGGTAAAAGTAAACTGAACATTTTCAGGATGCGTTAATATTTGCCGGACGCGAACTAGAAACTCAATTCAGAATGTCAAGACAGTTGACCGATTTTATGGCAACGTTGCACAAAAATGGAGTGGAGGAGAAGAGGCTTTCGAAATACGTATCACATTCCATAATCGACGACATAGTTACATTTAATATTAGTTTCCCGGAGGAAGGACAGTACGGTTTGGATATTTACACGAGAGAGATGGCTTCCTTAAATGATAGTACAGGCGAAAAACACTTACTGACACACTGTTGCAAATATCTAATTAATTCCTCTAAACGAAATTAGATTGGTCTTACCAAAGTATAAAAATGGTGCTTTACAGAGCTTGTTAAATAATTGAGATATTTTTTATTCCTTATAACAGAAAAATTGCCTCATATAAAGTGTAACGTACTGTGATTGCTTTTTATTACAAATTAAACTATTTACAAATTCTAATATAGGCAATTTAATTTTTCTTAAAATGTGGAACTAAATTTTATTTTTTCTGTGCAATACCGTAATTGCTCAGTATGTCTACGATAATATCAGTATTCAAATAACATACTGTGTAGTTACGCCTAAATATGGTACCCCACTTGTTATTTCTTAACAGTTAAGTTTATGTAAATTAATACCTTATTGTCTTTATCAAAACGGCTTAAGATGCTTTGTTTTGTAACATACAACTTTTTATCTTGTCAATAAATACACTATTTATTAAATAGATTTATTTATATAAAAGCATATACTAATCTTGCACATAATAAGTCATTTTCGTGTATAATCTAAAAATAAGGCACTCTTTCATTCGTAGTATTTGCTACTAGTCTTGTCTAATAATGAGTGAGATCTGCTTAATTCCACTCCATCGATCAGAGATGTCAACATACCTTCAACTTCTGTTACAGCATTTTTCAATTGCCCATTGTCACTACCCCCTAAAGCTTCTAAAATTTTGAAAGAGATTACAGCATAGCAAGAAGAAAAAAATACCCACCATCTAACATGAAGTTGTTAGCTAAAATTTGCTGCAATTTTGCCAAAACTTCGTCTAAATCGTTGTGCATTTCTCGAATGGGAGACTTCTGACTGCCGTCACTGTCAATGCTGTCACTACTCTCTCCGAAGATATTAGATGCTGATTGGCGACCTATAACAGGTGAAAAAGGCTATTATAACGGTACTGAAAAGGGAATTAAATTCGCACAACTAAAAAAAGGGGATGAAAGCCCAGACCAAACAGTCTTTAACAATATTCTTTTTTATTGCCTTTTTCAAATAGAAATTTTATCTGATCTACCTCCTATCCAGGTGCTAATGTCGTTAACATTATACGAAGGCATAGAATTCGTAGTTGTTATAAACTCTTTCGTTTTAGAGTGATCTCCTATGATTGTGTTTTGACCCCAATTGTTGTCACTACATTCGTGCTCTTGCGCTATGGGACTCAACATATCCAAACCAATTCCTCTTTGTTCAGTTCTCAAGTTGGAAATTAAAGGTGTCGACTCCATTCTTCGTAAGGTGGGTCGGCTATCAATGGTTGTAGGTTGAGCAGTTCTCAGGTAGTCCTGCAGAGAGAGTGAAACGTCAAATCCGTAAAATAAAGAAAACATTACTTTAAGTGTTTTCAATTTCTGAATTTGGGTTTCAACGCGTATCCGATGATCGTCTAAATATTTTTTGATTTGTTGATTATCACTGCCATAAACCACCATTTGGTGCAATTCCCTGCATAAAACTTAGTCATAACAGATTAAATCAGTTGCGCACTTACTTATTTTGCAGCTCCAGCTGCCGAATAACCAGCTGAAGTTGGTTTTCCGGTGAATGCACAGAGTCACTATCGCTGGAACTATCAGTCTCATTATCTATTGAAATAAACTTCTCCTTGTTGTGACTAAAAAATTACACTGATTATTGCAATACTATCTAATAAACTGTTCACCTTAAAACTCGCGCTTCAACCAAGTTAGAAACGAAAGACGGAGCGTTTAGTTTAATCGAGCAACGTAGTAGTCGACTAATTTTTTTAATCAACAAATGCGTAAAGTCTCGTGAACTGCCCTAAAACACATAAAGAAATGTAGCTGTTGTGCAAAGTACTTAAACCAACCTCTGTGCAATATTCCTTTACCGGATGTGATAGTTTGTGAGAGTTGCTGGTTTTTGCAGACAAGAAGCACTGTTGACACTGTGTGTAATTGGAGCATTTTATGCATCGATAACGTAAGCCTAACAATGGGGATGCTTTACACACAGAGCATTTAGTAACATGCACAACTGTAAAATAAATGGGTAACATTATAATAACGTGCTGGGGTGTCTAGAACATTTAAATGAAATTGTATTCCGTTCTTAAAATTTTACACTGTTTGGGAGATATATGCGCTAATTAAGTGTAACCACAGCGTAAAATAGTAAGAGGTCCATGAAATGCTGCTTAAATAGTGAAGCACTATCGTGGTCAACAAAATGCATAAAGAGATGGAAATAAGTCCATGGCTGATTATAATTGAAACCAAATTCATTCGTTTATTTTCTCACATAGTCACCATCGACATGGCCATGGAATTATTGCCATAAGAAATACATTGTAAACTTCGAGGCAAAAAGGCAGGGGTGATTCCCAAATGAAATACTAAGTGTTCAGTATCACTAGTTTTGTAATTTTTTTCTCTATCGAGTGACGTAAAAATCCAATATGGCGTCCATTTGAAATAAGAAAGTCAATATCTCGAAAACCGAAATTTTTAAAAATTTCTTCCTACATCATCGAATTTATCCCATCGAATTTTGCAACTTTTATTTGAACTTTTGATTGTTTTGTTCCCCTCTAACGCCCAATTTTTTTTATTTTTCCAGCCTGCTTATATAATAGATGTTACGAAATATAAATAAGCAGTAAGAACTAGGTTGAGATTTAAATAAATTAAATAAGATTTTGTTCAAAAACTGTTGTTAAGTTTTTTGTCGTTTAAATAAATTAATTTAAAGCTTAAATTACACACATCGATTTTGCTTCATCAGTTTTAAGGACTTGTCAATTTGATCTTAAAATTGATAATTTAATTCTGGTGACCCTCCCCTTAAGAATGCAGTAAAACCTTCAACTTTAAGAAAAAGTCAATTTAAGATTGAAATTTCAAAATATGCTAGGTACCTTAATATAGACACCTGTGCTCGAATTATAAACTGAGGCTAAGGGTTAAAATTAGTTGACTGTTTATACATTAACAATAAATGTGATAATTGTTATTAATAAAATACCAAAAATTGACACATTACCATGTTCAGCAGCTTGCATTCTGTGCAACGTCGGTATCCATGCAAGTAACTGTGGATTACTCTCTAACCAACTAATAAAAGTACTTTGGTTAATACCCACAAGACCTGGTGACTTAAGATAACAATTCATTACACAATTAGGCACATCTATAGTAAGTTCTTACATTACTGAAGCAACTATCAATCGCAACAGTCAATAAATGATGTCCAAAATTGACATCTTCATGTAAATACGCTGCAAGTGTGGCAAACTTTGTTAAAATCCACTGCAACTTCAGTCTTGTAACACAATTATTATGATCGGCACATAATTCAAATATAAAATTATACAGATCCGATATATTGCACTTGCTTAGGACGGATAAAACAATTTTCGTCGACAATACCTGGATATTATCGCGTCGATCTCTAAAAAGACAGTTAATGTTTCTCCCAACACTTAGCTGGAGTACCTGTCATAAATGTTATATAATAAATTCATCATTAATTCCGTAGCATGATCAATGTCTGTGTTAATATTAGCCTGCTTATTTGCAGCAAAGAAAATATCAGAAAGCACAGCTTCCAAGTCGTAACTTTCCAAGTGCAAAGTTCCTTCAGTTACACCCAATTTGTGCCGCTCAAACACGCCCGCTATTGTAGAAAGACATACTTCCTCCACTAGAAATAAAAATGTAAACGACACTCTCGTAAAGTAAGCCTTACTGAATAATAATCGACGAAGGGCTCGGAACTTTGCAGCAACCCTATACGCAGAGTACTTAATGTAATTACAGTCATGCAAGTGCTGAATTATTTCAGCAAACTTCGGATGATCCCATTGTTTAACATTAGTTAATTCGCTAAAAAAAATTGTTAGCTGAAAGACTCTGGTGGAAAAATTACTTAATATAGTAAGGAAATCCATTTTCGTTTTCTAACTTTTTCCACGATTTTGCCGAAAACATTGCAAATTAAATCAATCTCTTCTCATTCAAGACAGGTATATAGTGCAACAGGTGGTTATGAAATTTGTTTTTCAGTTGAGTTGAGGACTGATGGAAGGCAATCACAAAAAAGGATGTACTTTCACTAATAAAAAGTGTTATTATTGATCAGACTTGAACTGGTTGGAGGAGAAGCTAATTTAAGAACTGTAGCACTTGCTTCCAATGCACTTGCCCAGTTAACGACTTTTTCAGATTTGAGTTGCTAGACAGGTGGTTGCCATGGGAACTTTTGTTTGACGTTGACAGTTAGGTGCCAGAGTAAAAACAACAGAAGAGACTATCTGCATACTTTGATTCTAGTTTTTTTTAAGTTACTTGTTTTGATGGTGTTAGAAAGCATAGGGGCTGATAACACCTGTTGGTCTAAATTTTCACCAACAATTCAAAACCAGATCAAGGTCATAGCATTGTTTAAAATGAATACACAAAGGTCATATGGATATTTGAAAATCACTGCGGTGTCGCTTCTGACGTTCTACTGTGGTTATATTTGGGTTAAACAAATCAAACCTTTGAATAAACAAAGATCAAAGTCAGTACAACGTCTATAGGCAACTCACAATACATTCCATCAGTGGTAACACGACCGAATGGTATCGTTGTCGATGTCGAACTTTTTCTAGTCTGAATATACAAGAAATATACGTAAATATCCCTTATTGATTTTGAGCTCATTCATCCTTGAAAAACCCTTCCTTTTCGAGAACTTAAAAAAATCTATGAAAAAGTTATTGAGAATCAACTTGTTTGTGGAGCGATTTTTTGAAATTTCACCGGTGGCAAAAGTTGGGCATATGTGCAGGAACGAACATTCCCATTGGTGGTGTGATATTTTTGACCTTTTAATGCGACATTTTTCCAATAAAGTAAAAGGTGCTCACAAAGGGAAAATGAATTGAAACGTTTCAAAAAACTCAATAATAGATAGGTACGTACGTGCTGCCCATAATACTTATCTAAAAGTTACTAAAAACTCAATATGTTATGATCCTAAATTCTCTTGAAATTTCATCAATACGAAGAAAAACTGCTCCAGCAAAACGCATAACGGAGATATTTCGTTTACTACTCCTGCTGAAATAGTTTCCATGAATATTAGTCTCTCGGAGTTATCAGATCACTATCTGCCATTAAAAGCTCAAGACACACGGCGCAGCAAAGTATGACCAGCGGAGTACCTATAGTCTTTTAGTTAAACAGTTTAAGTAAAGTGAAAGTATTGAAGGATACCTACTTCAAAGTTGCATGTAATACCTAATCCCACAAAAATCAAAAATTACAGGAGGCTAAGTACAATTCCTTCAAGAAATGGTGCCAAGAAAAAAAACCGTTTCAAATTGTTATGAGATCAGTACCTAGTTGTTCTTGCATATTTCGTCCATCGAAATGCAAAATTGAAATCTCCTAACAGTTATGGACCACATATTTGATGTTGCGGTCGACGCTTAATTTAAATAACTGCACTTTTTGAATTACACTAAATTACTAGCGTTTTTGAAAAGTAAAAAATGTTGGTCATCGAGCAAGAAAATCTAATCTGTTTCGCAGAGAAGGCATGAACCGATTCTTAACTGAAGCTCCAGATAATAAGTTTTAATGCTCAAGGTATGATGATGTGAGTAACGGAAGCTTGTTAATAGGGCTTAATACTTTTACTTTTTTTGTAGATTTCAAATTAAATGTTATAAGAAAGTATACAGGAAGTTTAAATTAGGGTGTAATTTACAAACGGTTCCATCTGTGTCAATATGAGTAGATATAAAAATAAAGGCAAAATAATAATAATAATAATAATACGAGTGGGTTGTTTCTGAGAAGAAGGAGTATTGTGTTTTTTAACTGTGCTAGGGCGTGTAACTTTATTGGATGGACCTGTCTTTGTAGTGCATGTTGCGTTACTTGTGTTTATGGTGTTTCTTTGTTCTTGAGGTTGTATTTGTGAGGTTGCTTGGGTTATTGATGGAGATATTACAGTATTTTGTGAGCTAGTAGTGCTGTATAGGTTTTTGCGTTTGGGTTGAATACAAGTGGGTTGTGATAACGTGGTGTGCTTCGGTGAAGAAGGAGTTATGTGTTTTTTAATTGTGCTAGGGCGTGTAACTTTATTGGGTGGACCTGTCTTTGTAGTGCATGTTGCGTTAGTTGTATTTATGGTGTTTCTTTGTTCTTGAGGTTGTATTTGAGAGGTTGCTTGGGTTTTTGCTGGAGATATTTTAGTATGTTGTGAGCCTGTAGTTCTGTTAAGGTTTTTGCGTTTCGGTTGAATACGAGTGGGTTGTGAAAATGTGGTGTGTTTCTGTGAAGAAGGAGTTTTGTGTTTTTTAAATGTGCTAGGGCGTGTAACTTTATTGGATGGACCTGTCTTTGTAGTGCATGTTGCGTTACTTGTATTTATGGCGTTTCTTTGTTCTTGAAGTTGTATTTCTGTTGTTGCATGGGTTATTGGTGGAGACATTACAGTATTTTGTGAGCCTGTAGTGCTGTTAAGGTTGTTGCGTTTGGGTTGAGTACGAGTGGGTTGTGTTTGTGATAACGTGGTGTGTTTCTGAGAAGAAAGAGTATTGTGTTTTTTAGCTGTGCTAGGCCGTGTGGGTGAGGGCGTGTTTGTAGTGCGTGTTGCGTTACTTGTATTTATTGCGTTTGTTTGTTCAGGAAGTTGTGTTTGTGTGGTTGGTTGAGTTAAGTTTGGAAATATTACAGTATGTTGTGTGTCATGTTGTGAGTCTAAAGTGCTGTTTAGGCTTTTACGTTTGGGTTGAATACTAATGGGTGGTGATAATGTGGTTTGCTTCAGAGGTGAATCTCTGATTGTAGTATATGTTGTATCATTTGTTGTACTTGTTTGTTCAGTAAGTTGTATTTGTGTGTTTGTTTGGGTTAGAGGTGGAGATATTACAGTATGTTGTGTAGGTACCGTGTTGTGAGCGAGTACTGTTGTTTACATGTATACGTTGTGGATCATTTCTGTATGTAGTATCTTGTGTTATGTTTAGAAATTTACGAACAATATGGCATGTGTTGATAATGACTGCTTTTTGTAAATGTTTGTATGTGTTTTTGTCTAAACCTAATAGTTTAAATTGTGGTGTATTGTCTTTGGTATAACTCCAGTAGCACTAAGAATAATGGGAACTATAACAGTAGATTTCATTCTCCATTGCGTCTTAAGCTCGATAGCTATATCGGTGTATTTGCGGTGTTTTTCTGCATGTGTTTTAGTTAAGTTGTTAGTGTTTGGGATGGCAATGTCTATAATACAAATGGATTTTTGTGTTTTATCTATAAGTGTAATGTCTGGTCTATTATTGTGGATAGTTTTGTCTGTGAGTAGTGTCCTGTCCCAATATAATTTGTGTGTGTTGTTTTCGAGTATGATCTGTGGCGTGTATTTGTAGTATGGTGTCGTATCTGTTATGAGAATGTGTTTAAGTGCTAATTTTTGATGTATGATTTTAGCTACCTGATCGTGTCGATGTTTGTATTCAGTTTGTGCAAGTCGTGTGCATGCCGATATTATATGTTCGATTGTTTCTGATGTTTGTGAACAAAGTCGACAAGAATCATTTGTCACTGTTTTATCTTTATGTATGTGTTTTTTATAGTTGCGTGTGTTAATGACCTGGTCTTGTATTGCTAACATGAAACCCTCAGTCTCCGGGAAGACATCACATTCAGACAACCAACTGTGCGTTGCTATAGAGTCAACACAATCCTGGCCAACCTCTTGTGGAAATCGTCCATGTAAAGGCTTTTGGTTCCATGTCTGTATGTTATTTGTGATGTATGTAAGTTTGGATGTGGGTGGGAGTACATTAGTTTCGTGTAGGTTAAGTGGTGTGTAAGATTTGTCTGCATATGTTACTGTTTTGTGTAAGACTGAAGTATCTGATTTGTTATAAAAGTATTGTCGTAAATTGTGTATTTGTGTTTGGTGTAATAGTTTTATATCTGTAAGTCCTCTACCTCCTTCCGAACGAGGAAGGTAAAGTCGTATAGTGGAGGAGTGAGGGTGATGTATATGGTGTTTTGTTAATAGTGTACGTGTGTTTCTCTGTATTTGTTCTAAATCTGTATTTGTCCAACGTATAATCCCGAAAGAGTATGTAAGCACTGGTATGGCATAAGTGTTAATAGCTTTGATTGTATTTCTACCGTGTAATTTTGTTTTAAGTATACTGCGTACTCTTTGTAGGTATTGTGTGATAAGTGTTTGTTTTATACTCGTATGTTTAATATGTGTATTTTGCTGAAAACCAAGATACTTATAAGTTTCATTCTCGTCCATGGAATTTATTAAATTACCCTGTTCTAGCTCATAATCTAAAAGTTGTCTTTTACCAGCTGTGATGTGTTGTGTTTTACATTTATCAATTCCAAAGTCCATTTGTATGTCACGTGAGAATGTTTCGGTAATGTGTAGAAGGTGATTAAGTTTTATGCTTGTGGAAGAGTATAATTTAAGATCGTCCATGTAAAACAGGTGTGTAATGTTGTGATGTATTTCGTGGTTGTGCTTAATATTGTACCCAAAGTTAGTAGTGTTTAACAAATATGAAAGTGGATTAAGAGCAAGACAAAACCAAAGCGGACTTAAAGAATCGCCTTGAAAAATGCCTCTTTTAATTTGTATTGGGTCAGTAATAAGTTTTGTGTCGTTTAGTGTAAGTGTTAACGTAGTGTTCCAACATGACATTATGTAATTGAGGAATTGTGTAATATTGTTGCTGACTTTGTATATTGAGAGTACTTGTTGTAACCAAGAGTGTGGTACTGAATCGAATGCTTTTTTGTAATCAATGTATGCAGTGTGTATGTTTCGTTTGTTATGTCTGGATTGTTCAAGTATTACAGAATCTATAATGAGTTGCTCTTTACAGCCTCTGGAACACTTGGTACACCCTTTTTGTTCTTCGTATAAAATGTTGTTATCAGTACAGTGTTGGTATATTTTGTTGGTAATGCATGATGTAAGGATTTTGTATATTGTAGGAAGGCATGTAATTGGTCTATATTTAGATGGGTCTTGTGTATTGTTGTCTTTTGGGAGCATGTAAGTGATACCTTGTGTAAAGAATGCAGGAGTGCGATCTGGTGAATTAAGAAGTTCAGTAAATTGTTGCGCAAGGTAAGAGTGAGTGTAGGTAAAATATTTCCACCAAAAGTTGTGAATGTTATCAATGCCTGGACTTTTCCAGTTATGTAAGTGATTAATAGTTTGAATGATGTACACAACCGAAACGCAAAAACCTTAACAGCACCACAGGCTCACAAAATACTGCAATATCTCCACCAAAAACCCAAGCAACCTCACAAATACGACCTCAGGAACAAAGAAACACCATAAATACAATTAAAAAACACAAAACTCCTTCTTCACAGAAACACACCACGTTATCACAACCCACTCGTATTCAACCCAAACGCAAAGCCAAAGAAACACTTACACAATAAACTCCATTTAATAAAATTACAGGAATTATTATAATGATTTTTTTTGTTTTGTTTTCCTCTTTCCTGATAGCGTTGGCTATTGTGCCCATCAATAGGTATGTTGGTAAGTACGAATTACATTATCCCTAGATGTCCAATGTACGTGTGATTTTTATTTTTTTTTTTTTTAAGGACCCTACATAACTTCACCAGACACAGACACAGACACTAATCGTTACTTGATTTTAATCCGTGCGATTAGTTAACCAGGCTAGACCTGAGTTCTCACAAGATACACCGACCATAATAATAGGTAATAATAATTATAATAATAATAAGCATAATATCTATGATATAGGTAGGTACATATAAGCATTCATACAGTCTTTTTACTTGGGACAAATACAAAGGAAGATATTATAAATAATTTCTTTATTTTTAATTCAGATTTACGTTAAATTTGCATTGTCCTATAAATGAAGAGAAAGGATCGCTTAGTTCTTTTTGTGTTTCACCGTATTCAAATACTGCGCTATTTTGCCCAACCGTTGGGGTCCAAATTCGTGACTCGCCTTTGGGATCTCCGTAACGGTGAGAGATGCAGTGTAGGTTAAATGGTGTCAAAGTTGCTTCATTTGTGACTCAAAAACAAAAATTTAAAAGTAATTGAGATATCACCGAAAAACTGAAAATGTCAAATGTTGTTTTCATTTTTCCTAGATTAAACAGTAGTTAAACGGTAAATCTGTTATCAGAATTTCTACAACGCGCTAGATGTAGAAGCTACAGGCATTGTTTAAATAAAACAATGCTACAGGCTTCTGGATACTTTTTTATTTCTTATTGGCGCCATATTAGATTTTTACAGAAATAGAGGACAAAAAAGAAAAATAATGACGTGTAACACCATATAAATACTTGAATATAAATTTAGAAGAAAAATTTCAAAATCAAATGTTTTACATTCATTTCCTCATTCATTTCTCAACAAACATCCACGGGTAACTAGATCTTGCCGAATCAAGATGTAGCCTGTAGCTTCTTACATCTAGCGTGTTATGAGAATTCTGATAAGAGAAATTCTGATTCCGATTCTCCGAAAAAAGTAAATAAAATATTTCTGGGGTAAACAGAACGTCTCGCATAGTCCCTTTCGAGTACACCCGGTAATTTCCTCGCGTATGTAGATAGAAATTATTACTTTCACAAATCACACACTTCTGGTGTCATTCAAATCGTTACCTACCTATATAATAATCTACGTGATGGGTAATTAAATTTTTTAACATTCCAGTAATGCATTTTGAAAATCGTGTTAACAAGAATTGATTCACGTTTTGAACACAATCGATTGCAATTTTGTAATTTATTTCAAAATGTCCATTTGAAATAAGTGCTAAGAATACTTTACTAGAATAATAAAAATAATAAAATGCGTAATAAACATTGATTCATAATTCAGTATGAGTACAACATTTTAAGGCGATTTCTAATTCAGCAATTTTAAATAGTTGGTCACATGATGAATTCAATAGATAGTTAGATCACGAGCGTATAAAGACTATATTCTAACAATCTTCATGTTTTAAAATCATGAAATCGAAATTTTCCTCTTCAGATGACGATCTGAGGATAACCATTTACAAATTATAATTTTCCTCACTCGTCAGTCTCGTAGGACTAGGTATAAATAAGCAAAATGTAAGATTGAAGAAAAGAAACCTGCCAGGTTCCTTCGATTTTCCTTGTCCAAGCGGTAGACGCGAAGAGAACTCGAAAAATCTGTGTATGGACCAAGGCGGACAGAGATATCTACGGAAAGGCACAATAAGCGCTTACATAAACAAACTAGTCTTTTTCTTTAGTTTGTCTTGAAAATTAGAACTTTTGGTGCAAAAAATCACTTTATACCTACAAATAATGGAGCAAAGTATCAATCGTTTGTATAAAATTTTTGGAAATTTTTATAAAAAATGAGAATACCGTTTTAGTCTTATGTACTTTTATACGCACCACTATACAGTTTTTAATCAATCTTCGATGGTAAAACTCTATAAGCCTATTGCTACAACAAGATAATGGCTACCTACTTTTATTGTTAAAATTTGCAATTTGTATACAATATTTTAGACATTTGTGAAATAAAATGCGCTATAGAAATCAAACAATTTTATCGGGTTGATGCTCAAGTGGATCGCTGTTCTAGATTTGCTATATTGGCCCTACTTTCTTTGTTAGGTACCAAAAGCCTTATCACACCATTCTAACTAGACATATAAGTAAAACAATAGATTTTGGTCATCGCACGCTTAACGATATGCTTATTAAGTAAATCGAAACAAGCTTCATTTTTTCGCACGATAAACGCGTAGGTAAGTGCAACAATTAGTGACGCTTTCGTTTTCTCTATTAATTATATACACGTTTTCAAATAAACATATCTATGTCCATTACATGACATTGACTTTCTTCCTAAATTAATTACTCCTTCCGGTGGTTACCGCAGTTCATTTACTTCTGAATTTACTTTATATGTAAAAAATGACGTATAATATTTTCACTCAAGATAGTTTTGTTTTGGGAGTACATACCTATATATTTCAAACATTTTAAGATGGAAAATTCATCTTTCTCGTAATAATTAGAAATAATAATGACCAATATCAATATATACCAATACAGGAAAAAGCAGAAAATCTAATTCCTGGGCTCAAAGATAATAATTTATTTGTCATTTTCCTGACGACAGTTTTGCGACAAAAATATTTACTTTTTAGTTGAATTAATAGACACGATATCATATTCAACGAACAGCGAGAATTGAAAAAGCCTTTATCGTGACGTACAAATTAATTTCACTCGATTTAAAGGGTATAACACGTTTTAAAAAATCGAAGCTCTTAAACAGTCACCATTTTAAAATGGACAAGTTTCTAAATAATACAATGGTTCGTCAACTTCGATAGTACGTTACTCCATCGGGACCCGTTCAGATATGCATCGCTCTTTGTTCGGGGTGTCCCTAAACATAGTTTTACTAAAGATATTTTAATAGGTTTGAATGAGTAGGCTAAGGCGCTTTTTAACTGTAAGGGCAGTTAAAGCGATCAAAGGGTAGTGAAACAGATTATTGTACATTCGTATGACATCTGTTATTCTTATTTCAAATAGGACGCGGAGCACGAGATAAAATGAAGTTCAGAACATAATAGAAATCTGTTTCTATGGAAACGACGTTTGCTATTTTTAACGTCTAAATTAAATTCAGAATGATCAGAAGCTTTACAATGTTTTATATGGCTTCTGATATAAAATAAAGTTTTGTATTATATATTGTCTGTGGTATTATACACTAGCCATCTCGTGAAACACATCTTAAAAATCCAATGGCAAAACAAATGTTACAACTAAGAATAGAAGCGACCCTGTCGTTCGAGATTTTCCCAAGCACCTATTTCAATAGGCGTTGAAACTGGATTACAACTCGACATTCTAAACCGATCAAGAATTGTACGAGTGTAGGTTTCCTGGGAAATAAAAATTGAACCATCGCCCAACTTTTTCCTGGAAAGTGTCATTGAGCACAGCAATAAATTTTTGCAAATCTTTATCACTTTGATTAAGGTCACATTTACTCAAAAAATTGGTGTACGTCTTATATCAGCATCTATTGGCGCAGTCGATAAATGCTTTTTCTCAATTGACACATCCTGTCAGTTCCATCATCGTAACCTTCTGGTTGGTTCATGAAGCGCACACACAGTCAACAGAGAACGCACTGAGTCCCATCTGACGGTAGGACTGAAAGTTTAAGTGAAATCAATCCTTTCACGTTGCAGATCGCCTTTGGCTACTATACGCGACTAGTAACGCTCCACTGAACCAACAACATTGTACTTGACCTTTTACACCCACCGACAGTCAATCACCTTCTTATCAGCCTGTCCAGAAATTATGGGCCATTTCCAATTCAAACCTACTTTAGTGGGGAAAACACCTCAAAAGTGGAAAACCAATTACGGTTCGTGGTCATGTGCCGCGCTGCACCAAAATCTACAATCCAAAAATTTGGGGAAGTCCATAGATTTGACGATATCCGATTGGCTAACAAACACAGACCCTTCCTGCCTCTTCTCAGACTTGGACTGCTTGGAATTCTTACAGTTCCGCTTATAATGGCCTAGCTCGCCACATTTGAAACATTGAGTTGAAAGCGAGGTTGAAAGAGCCCTTAATTTTCAGTCTCCTTACGAACGAGCGATAAATGATAGTACTCGAGACCGAAAGTCCACAGGAACGCTGAACTGGTATTAGGGGATGTAAAGTCCTGAATTTTATAGAACCAAAATTTGAAGGCTCATTTTTGGTCACATTAACGGTTAGAATAAAATGTCGAGGCTAGTCGCATAACCGAATTCTGTTTATGCCCAACGTGATAAATTTTTGGTTTATGCGTGTAAGATCGTAAGCTAGCAAAAGTGTTTTGTTAAAAAAAACTGGTTTATTCTATAATATAATCTATAAAAGGGTGTCATAAAAAACTTTCGTGTTCCAGTTAATAGTATATTATTATACGAGCATGTTATGACGCTTATTATTCACGAGTAAACCGAGTGAATAAGGGCCATAACATGCGAGTGCAATACTATACTTTATCTACGACTATTACTTCAATTAGATTAATATTTTATTAGCATTTACATTACAATAAATACGCGCAAAAATAACTGAAATGAAAACAAAGTAAGCAGGATTTAATTCTAAAGGAAAGATTTCTTATTTAACATCGAATTATGGCGGAGTAAGTTCTGTGGTAGATCTTGAAAAATTAACTGTCATGGTACCGTAATTAACAAATGTTATAGAATTTGGTTGCAAATTGGTTTGAGCATGGGTCTCAAAATGTGCATTTGCATTTAATACGTTAGTACCTACTACAAGATGTTCCGGATGATGATGCTACAGGTTGTGGAGCGATATTGGAAGTAGAAATCCCAGAGTTTGAAATTTTTTTAGCGGTATCCAACTTATTTGTCAAGGAAGTATCAACGTATCCTTCGGCTACGCCTGTTGATTTCCAGCCACCGTGTCGTTTCAAAGCCATGATGTCTCCACCAGCATCAATTAGGATTGTTGCGGATGTTCTACGGAAACAGTGACCGCTGTATAAATCCGTGTTCGTAATTCTCAAAAAGGTAGCAATATCTTTGGGCATTTTCGCAAATTTGTTAATTCCAATTTTTTGGCTTGTGCTTTTTCCCTTTTGGAAATTTAAAAAAAAGAAGGGGGATTGAACGGTAGGTGGGCGCAATTTCGCATATTTCTTGTATATATCAAAGAATTGACCCGTGACTGTAAACGTTCGGACAATTTTAGTTTTAGGTATTGTGATAATAACTCCCCGTTCAAAATCTTTAATATCCTCGACTTAAACTAAGAACCGTACTAAGAAACGTCAGAAACCTTTGTTGCAAGATATACTTCGTCAGGTGCATTATATTCAAAAATGCATTTATCTCCTCGGGGCTGAAGATTTTAGATTTCTTCTTAAGATGTCCATCTGATTTACATTTAAGGAAAGTACGTAGTTTGGAATATTTATCAATTTCCACTCCATCATGAAGATTTAATGTAGTTCGTAACATCGAATAGAATGTCCACAGTGAAGAGGAAGAATACTTTTTAGATAACTCTTCGAAGTATACAAGAAGAATATTTTCAGATAAATAAGATGATAGCTTTTTTTGACGTCTCCATTCCATAAACTTTCCATATACGTGTTCGTACTTCGTTCGAGACTTTTCGGGCAATAAATTTGAACACACTTCTTCTGCCTGGTGCATAACCTCAGGAGGTGTACCCACGGCCAACGAGTTCATTATTTTCGTTCTCACGATCGAGGTCCATTCCTAACTTATGAATAAGCTAACGGAAAAATTCTAGCGAGAATGATTGTCACGATAATTAACATTTATCTACGACCATTAAATTATGCGCTTATAATATGCCTCTATCTCTATAAATAATACTAGCCATATTGCTTTGCAGTTATGGAATCAAACTTGGGCTATGATTGGTTGCAAACCATTGAATAATATTCATAACTCAATGGTTCCAAAATAGCGCGCTCCTTAAGGTGGATCATCTTCAGTACTTAATTATTATAGTATGAAGAGAATATTTGATTCCCCAAAATCTCAAACAAAACATACACAATAAAAATGTAAAATTATTAATGGTTTGTACGAATAGTCACATATTTTGCCAAATCAATAGAAATTTCTAGTAAAAAGTATAGTTTAGGAATCGGACGTGCTATAAGAATACCTACACTTACTTTTTAGGGAAAAAGCGTTAAAAATAAATAGGTGTAAAATTGAACTTGCTCTCTTGTCAGTAAATTGTGTGAAACAAAAGGGAAAACCTGCGCTAAGTGAATGTTTATACACGTCTATGCTATAATTGCAGATTAAAGAATAATTATCCCGTTCATAATTAAATTATTAAAAGTATTAAAAGTGAGTTTTCACCACATTTGTTAATGCTTGAATGTATGCAAGGAATTGAAACTAGGGCGTGTGCTCATTTTATCTTTTTATCAATAATTGGTATAAAGTTAAAGACATCATTCTCACTCAAAGAGCTCGGCGCCGTTCGGTGTGAATATGGGATAACATATGCAATTTTCGACTCGCCTAAAATCTTAATTTGGCTCGCAAATTGTGCTAATTGCGTGAAATGACTATTTGTGGTACGAATCAGTGATTCGCGCAATGGTTGGTATTATTAAGAGAAAATGACGGTAGGTAGTTACTGGGATTTATGAAATGTTACTTGTTGCGTGAGAAAAACGAAAGCTGAAGAAATTAGGCGTAACAAGCAGATGCTTAACTAATTTTGCTTTTTTTTGTTTTTCATATGTTGATTGGTATTTAATTAGTTAAGTATACCAATAAACTTGTGCAATTTAAATACTGCACGAGGTACATGTTTCCAAATCTGTGGGTAATGGAAGTGGGGCTGCAAAAGAAACTGTAACAGAAACATTTGATTTCGTGAAACTGATGTAGGTCGGGCTCATACTGTATACCAAATTAATAATACATGTATATAATGCATCCAATAATGTCATTTATTTGAATCATGTCAAAGTATAGCTAATTGTTAATTATGTAGCATTCGAACTGTTCTGTTCTGTTCTGGGATTCAAATTAAATAGGCTAATTTTTCAAACATTGATGGTATGATGTGCACAAACTGTAAGAAATTTGGTCATGTGGTCTACATTCGAAACTGGACGTTGTACACAGCGCGAGTTTTTATTAAATGGAAAAAGGATCACTATCACTCTCTATCGGGCCGAAATTATTGCTCTATTTGTGTCATGGAAAGTATTGGACTGGTAGAAGATATTTCACAAAATCGACTTGAGAAAAAAATGTGTGAAGGAAACTTCATCATGCGTGTAATAATACAACGTAACCGTAACCTAAACCATAGTGGGTTATTTTATTAAGAAAAACCCATATCAAAGAATGAGAAAATCAAATAAACCCTTTCATTCAATTCATAAAAAAAATAAATAATAATAATAAATTTCACTCATAAAAGTATGATTTGTTAACGAAATGTCTCCGATGGTTGCATGGATTGCGAAATCTGTGAATGTTTAAGTTGTTAACTACCGAGTCATTTTCGACATTTTTACCATAAATACTAACGATTCCAAATGTTTCCTTCTCTAATTATTTTGTAACGAGATTAAACTATCTGCTTCATGGTCTAAAATAATAAGAGATGTATGAACCCTGTATCTTTAGTATAACCACAAAGTGAATACAATTTATGGTCAATGCCATGTCAAAGAGATGGTAAGCAATCGGCTCGATCTGTAACACTTCTACCAGAATAGTTGCAGTTTTCATACAAAAATTACATTCGAAAGCATTTATTCCAAAACACGATGCAAACCGTAGGTACTTGTTACGAAAAAATGTATAAAGGAGATAAATTGTAGATGACCAAATTTGGTCCAGTTCATTGAAATGATTATTATTAAAAAAAATATGCCCTTTTGAAATATGTGCACCCGAAAGGGATTTTCTTACGAAAACTCCATAAGACTCCAATAGCGGAAGTGTGGTAGACTGAACCTACTTTTGTCGTCTCTTCCTTAATTTGAATCGGCCAAGAATTGTCGAGATTAATTGAACAATAAAACAATTCAATCGATTAATAGAATGTTTCAATATAATATTAATAACTGGGACGCTTAAGGCTCTGCGGTACCCTTGGCGGTACAAATTGTAAATGCTTTTTTTTGATAATAGTTATTTACATAAAAGTCCGGAAAATGATACATTACTGGCGAGCAAATATTGAAGTATGAGACCCCTTTGGGGCCGAGTACTTTAATTTCTGAATCAGGTAATGTCATTTTACTATGACCAGTTTTGTACATAATTTAGAACTTTTGATTAATGTCAATCTGTCAGTGATGACAGGAGTCATTATAAACATTTGGAAATGTCACAAATGCGGCCGGTAAAGTGACAGGTGCGGCCAGTAAAGTGACAAGCGGCAGGAAACGTAGTTTGCTCTGCATCTGTCATGGAAACGAAAATTTCCTGACCGAAAGTAGGCATGAAAATGAAGGTCTCAGGACGATTTTGAGTAAAATAAGTTATACACCAAATGAGAACGTTGATACTAACTCTTTGAAAAAATATTTAAAAAAATCGCGAGATAACTCCGTAAAAAATAATTCTTGGTCGATTTTTCACGAACTTTCTACGGATGTAACTAGGTTACGATTGGATAAATGAAATGGTTACGTCACAAGGTCATGACCTTGCAATTTCACCGATTACAGCTTTAAGTTTTGGACTTTGCTCCAAGAGGTCGTGGTCCCAAGAACTTACAAGAATGTTCGAGTTTAACTTTATAAGTTGGTTTAAAAGATTCTAAGTTTAAGATATTTGAGATACGTTTTAAGTTTTAGGAGAATATTGGAAATACATTTTACAATTACAACTTGCAAATATTTTCGAGTTTAACTTTATACGGAGTGGCCCACTGAAAACAGTCAATGCTAATTTGGCCGCTTAACGACCGTTTTGACAGAAACGCTCGAACACGTCAATTTTAGTTTTGAGGGGGACATCAAAATTAGATAATACTATTTACATAACTTCAACCCTGTGAAGGGGGCGAATGTCACCCCAAACATTTTAAACGGAAATGCGTTTGATACGGATGTTCATTCTGTTTTAAGGACTGTTTTTATTTTTCAAATCCGAACAGTGGCGCGGCGCGGCTCAAGATTACCAGGGTTGCCAATGCTCCTGTATTTTAGTTTTTTTCGATGTATTTATTTATTTTGTAGTTTTCTTTTTTTTTGGTTGTTTTATTTTAGGTGGTGCTAATTTTAGATCTGTTTTGCCTTTTAAGTCTGCATATGCGTACCGCCGCAAATAATAATATGTACCATCAGTAGTACATGTACTGAAGGTTGAGAACCGCTGGTTTATACTACCTATAGCGAAAGGGTGGAAATTGTTTCAATTTTAAAAAAAATTATGAATCTGCCTATGAACCTACTGTTCTCGAAGGTTTTTGGAGGAATGTTAAATTATAAACGTTTGAGTTTTTCGACATACGACATGTTGATCCCACCCACTCCCTTGCGTCGACCACCCGGGGAAGTCTCATCGAAACCGTACCTTGGAAGATGCTCTCGTCGAATCAACTTTTAAATTTTAAATTAAATCTATACATCAACATTAAACCCATTTCCGGTCACTTTAAGTATTAGGCGAAACCCACTCCGCTCAAAAACAGAAATATTAGAACTGAAAAAAAGGACTGCTAAAATAAGAACACCTCTTTTTATTGGTCCTACTATCCAACGCCTATAAGTTGAACTATAATTTATAGGGGATGAACAGCGGTTGCGGTTATTGTAAAAGTAGGTTGTTTTATTAACCTATTGACAATTGGACAAAACAGAAACGTATACAAAGTACCTAATAAGAATCGGACACTTATCAATATTCCTAACAGAAGTTATTTATAGTCACAAATTTCGCAAGCGGGCGCATCTATTGTAAAACAACCTCATTAGGTTAATACTTCCCATCCACGTTCCATTTCAACATCTCTCGTCACATCAAAATGTTTGTTTACGTAAAGGCGTAGGTGACATAAGACAAAATGAAATATTACATTGAAGTCATAAATTAGATGATCACGTACGTAGTGTAATCTTCATTATGTCGAAGAAGTAGGAGTTTGCCCCACTGACGCTGAATCGCGTACTACTACTAGCTATTTACTATCCATGGCGTAGTGGTCATCCAGTTCTTAAGTTGTAGTGCAACGGTGCATTTTATTTAATAAATAATTAACTCAACTTCTCCGAATAGTGATGTTATGGTGATCTTTGGGTTTTACACGTAGTTTTTTAAATAGATCAAAACTGTAAGTAATTCAGTTTAATTTTATCCTAAATCAAATTTGAGGGTGGTTTAATTTGAAGATGAAAAGTCATTTGGCATCATTACTAATCATCACCTCGTGATCTAAATCGTACTGAAACGATTGAGCTCTAGTAATTTCTAATTTATTAATGACTTGAATAATTCCCGCGAATTTAGTATGTAACTGTGTAATTTTTTTTAAATTGTGTTTCAAGGATGTGTCAATCGCTACTATTGGCTTATAAGTTCATGTAAACGGTTAGTTGGAATTTTTATTGGTGTAAAAATCTCACCGTCCGTTATAGCGAGCAATAAACTTTTTTACCCAGATAAAAAATTCGAAATCTAATGTGACAATTTTACAATGGGTGCTTCTATGTGAACTGTTTTTTGTTTAAAGAAAGTACGAATATTTTACGTAGTCGGCAATGAACTCGTCAATTTTCAAATTAGGTTCATATATGCAGAATATCTTTTTATCGCACTTATTATATAAAATCGCATTTTTTAATTCTTAGTGTGTGAAAACAAATATGGCTGTGAAGCCGTTTCTTTTCTGCCGAACGGCACGTACTTTCCCTCGTGGGAAAGTAAAAAAAAACCATTTAACAGGTAGCCCCAAACAGTACATTTATTGCGCCATAATTTGTTTTGGTTGCTCTGATCTTTCATTACTGTATATACCTGTGCTGTCCTGATTAACTAATCGTAAGTTAAGCTAGAGTTATTCCCTTTCCGTTGAATAACATCAAACTGCATAAAATTTCCCTTCAAGCTGCTTCAACTTTCTTTCTTATAATAAATAAGTTAACTTATTTTAATGCAGACATGATACCGTTCGTTATGTTGTAGCGAGACACATGCAATGTTTACTGAAAAATTAGCTAACTCGTGCGTGTATTAGCTCGCGGTACCTACTGAAAAAAAAGGCATTTAATTTCATAAATTTATTTCATTTTGGCGCTTTATTATAATTAAAAAATTGGACAAAAATTAACAGAATGTGCCCAACAATTAGGGCACCAAGAGTATATGAAGTTCAATCAGATGATTTTTGTTGCTTATGAGTTATAACATTTCTAATGTATGCGCGTGAATTTATCCTTCATACAGGGTGTCCCACGATAAATGTCAGCTATATATCTCGAAACGGAGATCTCAGAATAATTTGAAAATGTAACACTATGTACTAATGTCAATAAGAGGAATTCATTCAAGTCCTATATTTAAACGTAGCCGTTCTTGACATTTTAATTTTTATGTCAAAAATGAAGTTTGAAGCCCAAATTGATTATAAATATATACAGCGGGTTCAAAAACATTAAAAATTGAATTGAAAAAACCGTTAAAATGAAGCATTTTTTAAATGAGAAAAATAAGGGTAACTTTGTATGAGGTAAATAGTCTATTTCAAAAATATTCAGTTTTTGAAACACTGGCTATTTATTTAATATTTTACTTATTGTAAAAAGGATATTAAGTACTTATACGGCTTTATTGGTTAGCATTGGTCGTCATGGTGAAAATAAAAAACAAGAACTAAAAAAATGTCACTCTTTCTTACCACTTAAAACAGAATGGTTCGCATGAATGCAAATTTTCATAAATACAAGGTACGCCCGAGAAATAAATACCTGCAATTCAATCTTCTTCAAAGTTGGTATGTATACTGTAAAGAACTTTGCAGTTTATGACTTTGTCTGACCGAGTATTATTTTAATTTTTTCCTGTATTTCTAATTAAAGCAGAAACTTTGTTATTTATGGTAGTTTTTATTGCATATTAAATCATATTACTACAGGATGTGCCGTTAAAATAGCTAGTAGATGTAATTTTCGGTTGAACCGGAAGTATTAAAAGTGACACTAGAGACAATAAATTCTTGATTTTTGTAGAGTATACAACACCAAATTTGAAAAAGTTCGATACAGATGACGGAGATATTTATCTTTGTGGGATTTCAAATATAAAATCGATTATCTGAAACATGTTCGATCAATCACAAGAAGAGGCAAATAGTTCAATGGGAATCTTGTTAATGAGAACCACGTCGATTAAAATTAACTTCAGTTGAACTGCTCTAGTGCTGGATGAATTGAAGTTAAATCATTTTGATATAACCCTATTGTCGTGAATCGTTTATAGCAGCACCAAATTTGCGCCTCTTTTGTACCATAGTACGTATAGAAGGATATAACGTGCTTTACCAACGTGCTTTAGTATACGCTTTTTGATATTGTAATTTTTTTCAAAACTCCTACCCTATAGTATACAGGGAAATAACGGATCAAATTAGTTTTTAAATATCGAAAAAGATATAATGGCATTTTTTATCCGGATGACACAGACGTTCGGTATTTCAATAAATTTAAATAATTTTTTTTCGCGTAAGTGTCTCGATCAATCAAAACTATTACCTACTTGATGAACCAAACAATTTTTTTCAGGCCAAACTATACCCTTTTTGCTGATAATTCAGCTATACATGTTTAAATGTATGAAAAAAATGCGAATAGGTAACATATATCACAGATATACACAAATAACAGATTGCCAACCTTATGCATTTCATGGTAACACATTTAGGTATGCTTAAAAGCGACCTCTATTGAGCAGCTGTATGAACATGTACCTTTCAAAACTGTAAAATTACGCTTATGGATTGATTCATTAGATCCAAAAAATGTAACCCATTAGCGTTAGCGTGTTACGTTAGCTATCTGTGCATGTATTTTAAAGCTGGAAATATACGGGCTGGCTCAATCTTTCCCCAGAATTTCTATTTTCCAGACACTATAAAAATTACTGAATACTGCGCCATATCCAAAAAAATAACGTATTATTTTTATTTTATCTCTTACTCAGATTTAATAATTGTTTGGTTGGATAATTTTATATCTCATGTTGGTTTGGTTACATTTTTATAGGATTTTTTTTATTTATAGAACATGTTTTACTAGATTGATCATCTACATACATGCATGGTGGTAGAACACTCAGATCGATACCATCAACCCTGACAATGAAATTTCTGTAACTGATTCAGGAGTAAGAAAATAGCGTATATACCACAAGACTAAAGTGTATCCTAATCCCTCGGATACTGGCTGCCCGAACAGAAGTTGGCAACAAACTTCACCCTCGGGATTAAATAGCATATATTATATACCAAGGGATGACACATTTTAGTCCTGTGGTATACACGATATTTTTTGTACTCCTGTAGTCAGCTACATAATTTGAAGGAAAAAATTGTTTGTCAAATGTGACCGTAATAATAAATATCAGTTTAAAATAAAGGCTACCTTTCCAGTACACACTCATTCTTCATTGTTATTATTGTAACATCAAATTGCGTTAATTTGGGACGATCTCTCGTCCGAAATGCGAAGAATTGACTCATAAAATAGATGATTTTAGTTTGTAAAATTGACAATTTTTGCACAGTCTCGTTTAAGATTGCGCCTTCTTCGAGACTAGTAGCATTAGTAGGTATTTAGGTACTAACAGTCGTCTATTTTTCCCTTATGGTACAGATCTTCGATTCATCCCTAGAAGAATTCAGTATTTGAAGAACTGAGAAGTACCTATCCCAAGGGTTGTTTCGTCCTGATTCTAACAAGATACTTTGACTTTTTTTCTGATCGCAGATTAATAAAAAAGACTAATCAAAAGTTTATCCTCTTGATCACGTTAAAGAGACCTTGAAAGAGATTTGAGAAGATGACCTCGCGCAAAATGTAATGATAGGTATATTGCTAACACATCACACATTTGCACATAAATTTAGTTAACCTAGAAAGTTCAAGTAATAACTAAGAACAAAAATGAGAATAAACGATTATCGAAGCGAATTAATTGATCCGTTACGACAATTTTCTAACAATTATTTTCGCAGCCTGTGAATATTTCGCAACATCGCCGCAACTGGAACGCTAATTAGAGCTGAAGAGCGTTGCGGTTAGTGTTTTATTCTTGCATAAAAACTCAGATATAGCGTACCTCATCCGGCCTGTGGCGTTTATATAACTTATTGGAAAATTGGTATTGTAGTTATACTGTTGAATAATAATAAACTATATTAAAGAGTTGATTTCTAATTTCCGTTCCACATTACACACAATGCCTAAACGATTCGATATGCTAAATTGATTGTAAAAAAATCGTAGATAGTAGTTACCTATGCAAAGTTACAGTAGTGTACAATAACTGCTTAGAGTGGTCATTGTTGCTGTCAATAAAAATGATGCCAGTTAACTTCCTTTGTTTTTATGTGCATTTATTAACCAAAGGACGATAATAAATCATTATTTTTAAAGATCAGGAGTATCCGGAAAGTAAAAATATTCGAAATGTTAAAACGAGTCACCGTAAATAGGTCAGTTAATAGCGGGATTATCAAAAAATCGTGAACAGCGTCAACCTTGATCTTCAAGGGGACGTTTTTCAAAAAATTAACCCCCTCCATGCAGAGTGGCCCACTGAAATCAGTCAATGCCAATTTTGGCCGCTTAACGACAGTTTTGCCAGGACCGCTCGAACACCTCAATTTTAGTTTTGAGGGGGACATCTATATTCCATTTTAAATAATACTATTTACTTCAACTGTAACGTAAGAGGGGTTCACCTCAAATATTTTAAATGGGAAAGGTTGGTAAACGTTATATTGTTCGATACCCATGATCATTCTGTTTTCAGAACTATTTTTATTTTTCAAATCTGATCTGCGCAAATTCTGTGCAAAATGAGCAAGACCCCCGTCTTGATGGAATATCGCCTCGTCTTCTATGTAACGCTCATCACGTTCCATAATTGGGTTATCATTGGATCATTAAGGTCTTCTAACCATGACATAGGCATGTCTCCAGTCAGATTACCGAAAAAAAGACACCCAATAGGCTAATTTGACAGCTCGCGTTAAGTTCTCAGTGAGTAACCGTAACATTGATGGGTGCGATTAGTAAGTTCCAGCCGCTCCACTGGTTGCCATTTTTATTGAAGAAATCTCTTATGTTAGCGATTTGCCTTAAATGATAACGTCCTTAACAACGAACCTTTACTGCCTGGCTTTAACTGGTTTAATGACAGTTTTTTTTGTTGCATTTCCTTACGGAAAAATGAGTTAATTACACTTCACAACGTTACTATCCTGCGCAAATACGACAGGAAGTTGTCGTTTCGTATGGCTGCAACGAATAGGCCTGCCAGCACGATACGAATCTTAATTCGTGCGGTTAGATATACAGATATTCCGTAATTTGAAACAATCACTACTCTGGCCTTTGGGGAAGCAAGCATTAATTCAGCGCTCACTAACTTTTGATATCTAAACCTCTACGCTCGACCAAACAGAATAATAGAGGAACGATTTGTCCGCTTTTTAAAACTCTATTCCGAAAACTTCTTCACTCTAACCGTGCTCACAGAAAGCGAATCTTTTATGGACCGACTTTTTACCAGAGTGACTGCCAGATCGCAAATCTGTTCGCATTGACTCTCTAAACGCGAACTCTCTGTGAACCATACGTCTGACTAGGTCGACTAACAAAACGCGGCTTATTTATTTTGTGCAAAATAATCCCCTCTCTAAATTACACAGTAAGTTTTTAACGCCCACCGGCGGAATGGTTTTTTAATATGGAAATGCTTATTTTCTGTTGGTTATTCACTTTCTTTCGACCATTCCTAAACGGTTTTTGGGGGCTGGGGTTGACCCTCAAATTTTCTGAATCGGCACTTTCTCACCGCTTGCTTTCCAATTAGCTGAGTTGTAGAAGTAACTAAAGGAGGCTAATTTACAGAGTGTAATTCAACCCCAGATTAAGACAATCAGATGCTCCATTTTTTTGGCGGAAGAAGTGCCAGCGCATACTATTTCAAACTAATAATAAAGATTTGCATCAATATGAAAAGGCCGATTTGCATCAAGTACGTCACAAGAAAAAAACATTGTGGAGTTTTTACAAAAACCTTACTAAACTCCAATTTTTGATTTGAGAGGATATGCTCAAAATCTACAAAAAGTAAACGTCCATCCTACTAGATCTTGTGGTGTCTAAGAAAGAAATTTAAATTAACGCATATGCCACTGGATGAATCGTTTTTCATTAATGCAGAACGTAATATAATCTTTCTTTTTCGTCTCTACACCTTCTTACTAAAGCAAATTCTAACCGGGGTAATACAAGAAAAGTAAAAAATTGCACCTTCGGGCTTCAGGGTGGTTTAGAGGATGACCCTCGTAATGTACAAATTATCTCCGTTATAATATTAAATAAGTACCAATGCCTTAGATATTTTAAAAACATTCATCTAATTCATTGGCTTATTTTATGACTAAAAGTTCATATAAACATAAGTCTGCAAACGCTTCATTACTTATCTACATGGTGTTCAAATTTCAAGATGTTTTAGTTTTGTCTTTATATCTCCTGCAGTATTTGAGATATTTTTCTCAAATTTAAGTGTATAGGTTACGTCGAGAGCCTTACAGATCATTGGATATTTCAATGGTAGTGACAATCTACAGAGTGTCATTTTTTCAAAGGCCATGTTCCATTTTCTACTTCTGAACTTTTTTCGGTGCGCCACTGGTAAATTGTAAAACAAGAAATTGATTTCTGATTTGTTTAGAAACTTTTTGGTCTCTTGTAATTTTTTCGTATCTGTGATAGTCATCGAGAAAAAATAAAAATCAATTTCCCGTAGTTAGCTGAATGAAAGTATGATTATTAAAATTGTCCGGTAGGCCCTGGTTTTATTTCGATATCTTGTTTTTTTTTAGTTTTGATAGTTCACATTAAAAATTGTATCGTGTTTGCAGATGTTTATAAATTAAAGGTTTAAATTGTAACGTGCACGGTAGAACTATAGCACCCTGTAGATCGGTAACGAAGAGTTTGGGGACCTACGTTTGCATGAACTTTTAGTTAAAATAAGTCAACATTTCCGTATTGACAGCATATTTAGAAACACCCTGTATAAAAATTTATTGAAACATCATTTTACTTTTACTCAAATGGGAACCCATTTACTTAGTTAAAAATATCATAAACGTTTCAAAATAGACGTGATTTTATTTACAATTTTTTAGATATGTATGCGTGGGATATACTAATTAATTATCTTAAAACATTGGAAATTGTCCGAGTGCATAGCTACTAAATGTAATAATAATTAATCTAACAAGGCTCTGTGTAGAATGAGTTATTTTCGAAGAATTAAAAAGTACTACCCGCATTTAACGTGACTCCTTCAAAGCGTATACGTTTCAAGTACTGATTGATATTTGAAATCTTATTACTCTTTGCAATATGATTATATGAATCTTAATCACTTTATTTAATTAACTAAATTGCTACAATAGAAGATAATAAAATAAAATTAGAAAAGCATGAGGAAAGGTTATGCACGGTTTGATTTATAAAATAATGCTTATTTACAAATATTTTATTATTTGCACTTTGTGCGGAAAGGTTTTTCGGTTTTTATAGTGATCAATCCAACAATGCGCTCACTGGTCTGGGCTGTTTGAACAATGTTTTAACAGTATGTACGATGCACTCATAGCATATCCTCCCTAAGTTACTTGAAATTTAAAAAAATCTTAGATAAATGCAGGGTGTTACAAATAAGTATGTAACAAAAAAATTGGGTGGTAGAGGGGATCAAAACAAGCACTTTTTCCAAATAAACCGAGGACCTAACATGTTTGGTTTGGGAAGCAACCTCAAAAAGTGGTATAATTTTCTTCTTTAATTTTTTTCTCAGCAACCATAAGAGTTACAAAGACTGGTGGCACGTCTTTCAATAGGTTGCGGCGTATGTCTTTTCCGGTTTTGCATAATTTTTTTCAAAATTGCTACCACTCCTATTTGGGAGTGCGAAAAAAAATTCTGGTTTCCTACGATTTTTACACTTACTCATCACCCGCAGCCACGCATAATCTACATCCTCTTGGAATCGAATTTGTAGACTTCAATACCACGGTCAACATATCGAATTTTGTAATAGATAACATTTAATCATAACATTGACTTAAATCGTGAATTGTTTGTTATTTTCAACATTTTCAACTAACTACATACGAAATTAGATGACTGTGTTAGTTAGCGGCATTGAATAAAGATTTATTATTCAATGTTAGCGGGATACATTTTTTGACCCGAAGGACCAATCTTCAACTTTTACTTGGAAAGTGATTTTAATAAAACTGTTCGACAATTTTGTTCCATAACTCATGAAGTATGTACACAACAAATTTCGTGAAATTCGGTCCATTTTCGTTGTCCGGCCAAGAATTGCAGTGTATTTTTTTCGAGTTTTCAAAACTAATTTCAGATTCGCGATTTTCATTTTCAAAAAAAACCCCGATACCAAATTTCGTCGAAATCGCACCCCCATTTAGTGTGATTCGCCCTTCCGTGGTAGAAATTTTGAAAAAAAAATTGTAAAGGGAATACTCCAAAACCTATTCAAAGACGTGTCTCCAGTCTTTGTAACTCTTATATGGTTGCTGAGAACAAAATTAAAGAAGAATTCACCACTTTGTTGAGGGGGTCGTTACCAAACGAAACACGTTGGACGCTCGGTTTATTTGGAAAAAGTGCTTGTTTTGGTCCTCTTTACCACCATTTTTTTACATACTTATCTGTAACACCGTTTATTTGGACAATTTTAATACAATTTCAGTGTAAATTTCACGACAGTGTATACTTCAAATTCTAAGGACAGTTATAGCGTAGAATAAAGTCTATTCTTTGCACTATGGTTATCTAAAGTATCTAAAGTATACATATCTACTTCTTAGTAATATCATTGACTATTCAATTCATCTAACATTTGTCACATTTCAACCAGTGAAATGTCTCGATTTCAAATTGCTGCGCCAATGGGAACGAATTATAGTGATAATTGCACGTGTGGTATTTCAGCGACAATTCAACTCATGTATAAAAAATCGCATAAGCCGCAGTGCAATTGTCACCTTGACAGCGGCAAAAGTTACCTGCAACTTTTCCAGCGACAAATGCACTAGTGGTTTTTTCACTTATTCATTTTCGAACCAATAATCGCATTATCCTTTCCCATATGACTAGTTTGACGTCTGTCAATAATTGATTAATTTGGTGAATTTCTTGTTCGTTAAATTGTCCCGCCGAATTACACTCGAGGTTTGTATTTAAACCGAGTAAATTTGGGTTGTGGCAATTCAAATCTGTTTCCTTTTAGCAATTGGACTCGAAAAACTGTCAACCTAAAAATGCTCCACCTGCGGTGTCGCATTTTTATTAGTTGACAGTTTTTCTCGTCTAATTACTAGGTAACAGATTTTCATTACCTAAACAACCCAAATTTACTCGGTAAAATACAAACCTCTTGTGCAATTATAAGTGATAATTTCACGTGTGGTATTTCAGCGACAATTCAATGCGATTATTCAATGACATTTGTCAAACTTCCACCAGTGAAATGACGCGAAATTTTGTCGTATTAACCGGAACATTCTTCTTAGTTTGTTAATCAATTTCGACAACCGACTTATCACCACATCTTTTAATTTAATCACTCATAACGAATTAGCTTGGAGCACAAAAGTTCGAATAGAATCAATAGCAAAATAAAAAGCAACTTCCATAATTTATTTTGACGTTTATTGTTGTCATGGAAATACATTCGCGTGGGTAATTATGCTTAATTTTTCTTTTGATTCATTGAATAGTCCTCCGAATACCATTCGTAGTCGAAGTATTTGTAGATTATTTTTGAGCTGCTGCTCCACTCATGCTAGCATTCGTGACAGCACCTCAAAAATATTCGACAATACTTCGACTACTTATGGTATTATATATGAATATTCAATGGTAATATCATTGAATAATTTTTGTAATGTAATTCTCCATTTTGGGGTTCGTTGAGATTTGCTTTAATATGTAAAAAAAGGAACCACAATTGTTTATTGTTTCTAAAGCGATCGATTTCGGGTTTAACCACCCATCATCAGGCTATGCTAAAAGTATATCACATGAATTTGATGAGTACAGAATTAAAATTATTAAATTGACGGTAATAATTTTAATTCTGTGTTCATCAAATTCATGTGATATACTTTTAGCATAGCCTGATGATGGGTGGTTAAACCCGAAATCGATCGTTTTAGAAACAATAAACAATTGTGGTTCCTTTTTTTTACATATTAAAGCAAATCATTGAATAAATTTATTCAATGGTAATATCATTGAATTGTGGTTTTTATTCAATGGTAATATCATTGAATTGTGGTTTTTATTCAATGGTAATATCTAAGAGTTATATTTATTTCACATGCAATTATTTTTCCAAATTTAAAATATGCAGTTGCTATTTCAAAATAAAACGGTGTTCCAGTTTCATATGATTATTATTCTTAAATGCACTGAACTCATTTTTCTATTTATTTATATTGATAAATAGTCGAATGTTACAGTCGCATCCACAAAATTTAGTACATTGACGGAATTATTTTAAGCTTTGCCACAATTACCTGATCCTTACAAAAATCTCACAGCTTCATTAATTTACATTCTGTGACCGTCTAGATATCGCTCATTACTATTGCTATTACCACAGATAAATCTGTGCTATTACGTTGATTATGTAAAAAATGTACAGAATTGTATGTTAGCATATTGGTAGTACAAATGAAAAATGATTAATGTTCTCAAATCCAAAATAACCGCTTGCTTGTGGTACACCCATATCTTAACTTAAAATATAGGTATGATAGCCTTTTTTAGGTTATTCTATTGACCGTTTGTTATCCTTTCCATAATCTTCGATTTAGAGATCGTTGTATAAGTTTATGTAGTTCACGTGGTAACTTCGCGATATATTATGCAAGAAATAGGTGTTTTTGAAGATATTTAGTGATCTAATTGCCATCCTTCTAGTACCACTTGAAATAAGAATTAAAGGACATTGTTAAGTAGGAGGGCGCTGGTCCAAAACGAATTGGTTGTCTAAAATTTCAGCGTAGCATTTAATTAAAGTGATGAATGAATGTTTCGTAAATCGAAATAGAGCTCTTAAAATTAGCATTAGAAGTTAGAAAACGAAACCAGAGAGTAATAAAATTACTATAAATGTAAAAAAGCAGTTAGTTAAAGTTAATAATATGGTAATAAATTATCCCATTAACACAGAATATATAAATCTTTCGTATTGGCGCATTTTGTTGCTTGAGGTAGGTAGGTGGGTAGGTACTCTACCTTCTGTTACGTAACACCTAAATTCTGACCTGGTTAACTTCTAGTTCAGAGATTTACTTTCGTTCTGTTAAAAATACACCGTGCAGAAATTAAGTTTATTACTTTCAATAGTAATTTATGTTTAACGTGCATTTGCCGCGGTTTTAATGAATAAAAAGGGGTTAATGAGTTCTATACCACTTCATTGAACTTGAATTAATATTTAAGTTAAGTACGAAAAATGATTTAAACAGGATACGCAAATGGCGCGTTTAAACAAAATGGGCAAGCGATTACTAAATTGATGTCGGTATTGGCAGTGAACGTTATAAATGGAAATGAAAGTGTGCCTATTTTATTTGTTTACTGCTACAATTGTTTTTTAATTAAGAAAAGTGTATTGTACGTGTTACATGCGTTCGTATAGAAAACAAAAGTGCGTGGTATGTGGGTTATTAAAAAATCAATGATCATTTAGGTCACAATCGTTCTTAATTGTGACAACGTTTAAATTGTGTACTATTAACTTAAAGAAAATTAATTTATGTATAGATACGGTGTAAAAATAATGAACATATGATAAAATAAAAATTTCTCTATTTTTTTCCTAATTAGATATTTTTATTAGCGTAATCATATTATTCGTGAAACCTATATCACAACACCCCTTTCGCCAATTTCAGTAATGCTTTAAAAAAATTCCAATCATCTCAATTTGCAAAACTGAACAGAACCAAAATTTAGAAAATTCACGTCGGAAGTACATTTTATGTCATCAGTAGCATTTCAGCAGATCCAATACACGTTGCTAGACGTCCGAAGGTGTGCCTTTTTCGCAATCACTTGAATCTGACATAAATTTCAATTTATGGAAATCAATAAAAATAAGATACATAATCTAAGCTAAGCCCTAATTTATATTAAATATTAGAAAATATTAGAATATTACCACAGAAACGTTATAATCATGTTCTTGGTTTTTGTTTTGTATTTGTTAGGTTCAATGAACACACTTGTTCCGGTTGTTCCATTTGCATAACAAAGGTAAAATTATTATTGTCGTATAATAACCGTGAGTTACAAATTGAATTTGTCAGTTGCACAAAAATAATCCTCCTATTTAATCTTTTTGTCTTTCAAATTGCTAATTGTGGTTAGTTAACCGATCATGATATCCTAAATGTAAGCGCAGCTCTTATAATTTTTAGAAAAGGAAATCCTCGATGCTCGAAATGTAATTAACAAAGCTATAGTTGCAAACAATTAAATACTCTTGACATTATCTTTCCGTGTAAATAATTTGTTCCTGTAATTATTTCAGTTACGATCTACTTGGATTGTATACGCGTACGCTGTATAACGATTACGGAAGGCGTTTTATATAAACAAATCGATCTACCTTTAGTTTTACCTACCGTTGTGAAATTATTAATCTCATTTTGTGCTTCATCATAGAAAGCGTACACAATCTACGATGAACTATGAAAGCCGGTGTGAAATCGAAATTATTTTATTGTGCACTATTTAACGGACAATTTGTATTCATATTACATATCGACCCTGAATTTTTCCGCATAATTTAGAGCGGAAGATTTTCACTTTGTCACACTTTTGCCCAATACCAACCCGCGATACTTAGGATGGGAAATATGGAAACAATTTTATGGTATACGAGTATCTTTGTGCTCCGATTACTATTCGGGCACACAACGAATAAATTAGCTACGATTATTATCCATTAAGTAATTTAAATTGTAAAAATTGTTGTAAATGGATCTCTGCTGAAGAAGTCTGTCGGCGCACTGTAATTTAGTTTTGCACTTCGACTCTTAAACAAATTTAATACTATTTAATAAAGCATTACCTATATAAATGAGTTTTTAAAACTTTCTTTCATTTTTTAACGAATAGTCAGTTCAACTGTCATACAATCACGTACTTACATGCATTAACATGCATTACACCAGCCGGTGCTAAACTAAGTACTTAATTTATGAATTTATTGGCTAATGCCGCTTTTTTTAATAATACGCTTTACTCCATTGAAATAAAAGACTATTTATTTAACGGCCAGTTGCACAAAAAAAGTAATCCAAGATTATTGTTTAATCCGGTATTAAGATATTTGATTGGCTTTATATTGCAGTAGGCAGCCAATCAAATGTCAGAATTTTTGTTTAAACTCAGATTTGGCAAATAATGTAAGATTTTGATTATAATTCGCTTTCTTGCAACCGGCCGTCAATGCTTTACTCAAAGATTCAAAAAGTACCCAATGATGTCAACCCCTAAGCATTCAATATTTATAGCAAAGGTGTTCATCGCATGAAGACATTCAGAATTAACTAAAGTTACTTCAACGCGAAACAACTATGTTCGACCTTATATAGACATGCAAGAGGGTGAAACACAGGGTGAAATCAACCCCTCAAGTATTTAAAAATTCATAGCAATATGGTCTGCATCGAAAAAGGGAATCTAAGAATGAGATTTTCAGTGGAGAATTTTTTGGCTCGCATACGGGAACACGGCTCATATCCAATAGCACTGATCCTTGAACTCGTAGAGATCGATTGGCTCGATTCGTTGAACGTCTCGAAGCACCAATTGGGGTTGTAAGGCCTAATGTACACCATCCGGCACGACGAATCCAATGTAGCGTTAGCGTCGTAAATCATAACGTACACCCAAGCAAACTTACACAAACGTAAATTTAGTCAAGGATTATATTATAATACAAACCGGGCACGTTACTGACAGTTCGACTTGTTGACTGATAATATTATTGTAAGAATTACATTACATGCTATTTATATCACAGATTTGTCTCCTTAACCTTAACTATGTTAGTAGGTACAGGAAATGCTGAATACGACAACCTTGCCAATCATGCACTTAAATGCAGTTTATTTCCTGGTATACGCATTTCCTTGTTATTTTTAAATGTTGTACCTTCCTTACTTTTGGCGGTCACCTTAAATCTGTTCTAAATGAACAATAATTGTTCGAAATTGTACCGAAAAAGTTTCTTTCCACTGTATTTGCACAATATACGCGAAATGACTAATTGCGGTACTTTTGATTCGGTTATTCACTATTCTACTTGGAACTAACGGATAGTTCGGCGCAAATTTTTAACTCCTTGAGGTCACAGAAGTGTGAGTCTAAAAAGTCGCTGTCATGACGTGATCTTTACGGCAGCTCAACGATTAATTCAATTCCTACAGACTCCACTATTTAGTTTTTTCCTCGATGAACCGTTCGGGCTCAAACGTCAGTTGAAAATTGGCGTATTTCGGCTGTATCCGCAAATACTCATCTTTTATTATTATTTTATTATTATTCTGTGCAAATATAAATCCGTTTTTCATTGTCTACCGGTCTCCTAAAAATTTTTTTATAACTGTTCCGTCTGGTATAAAACCCTCCCACTCCTTCACAGATGAGCCAGGGCCCATTACGTCGCCATGTATTTGCGTTTGCAGTCTCGAGGCCCTTTTCCAAAACATATACATACACAAGCGCACAAAGTGACACAGATAGACGGACGGACAGTCCAAAATCATGAACTCGCTTTTTGTCGCTCGTTAACATGTAAACAGAGAAGAAATAAATCGGGTTCTGTTATTAACAGACAAATTTAAGCTGGGGTGACTGCGTTACCCCACTCTCAGGAGTACGTCAATCTTCAGAACACCGGGGCAAGAGGGATAATGCCGTTGAATAGGAAATCAAAATTCCCCTTTTGCCATTTGAATTTTTTGAATTAATAATGACCACAGCGCCACTTCCCCAAATTCAACAATAATTATCCAAACATTCTACGGTAGGGTCTTGTGATTTCTTTATCTGGTTCGGAAGAGAGCGGGAATAGTTTTAGATAGCACAGTATAAGTATTATATATTAGATATAAATAATATAATAATATCATATACTGTTTTTCGTTAGAAATTAACTTTTCATACAATTCTGGACTACAATAAACACCTTGAACATTATGTAAATGAGAACAAAGCACCCTTAGATATAAGATTCAAATAATAGTAGGTAAATGCAAGGAATTCACTTATTGACAACCCTTAGTGCGAAAAAACTATGTTTTGTGGATACAGCCGAAATACGCCAATTTTCAACTGGGGCTTAACCCCGAACGGTTCATCGAGGAAAAAACTAAATAGTGGAATCTGTAGGAAATTTTATGTACTTTAATTTTGAATAGGAAGGTTATTTTCGAAAAGTTGATAGTTTTCGAGTTGTAAGCACAAAACTCCTAAAAAAATCTTTTTCAGCTCTTTTTGTATTTTTTTCAATGTTGCGTCATGAAATTTTGTTAACAAACCTCAGATTCGGGTTCAGCACCCCAAAAAACATATAGAATCAAAGAAATCAAAACTACCCCACAACTTTCCTGGTAAAAATACAGTTTAACTGGATTATTAGTACAGACAAAAACTGCGTAATATGACATATATCTTAAAGTCTTAAACTATTCACAAAGTGAATATTATTGTATATTGTATGGCAGTTCAATTCCTATATAGGCATTTCCTAATAAACGTAAATCTATCAGCGATAAAAAAAATACAGCCTCAAAAAACGTGTGAGAAATACGCTGTAGCCAGCACTAAAACATTAAAGTGCACTTAATGGTCCCACCTATACAAGTACTTATTTATCCTTACTTTCAAATTTTTAAATCTCTTCAAGAAAGGTGCAGGTACTTGATTTCATGTTAATCTGATTTCCTGTATCAAAACCGGATAAATTTGTTAACACGCTGTAAATATATGTACATATTTCATAGCTGTTAAGGTAAAATTTGATTTAATGGTATGTATTTTTTCCAGCAAACACCAACCCACCTAATAGTTAAAAAAAGATTGTCATCGATTAAAAACGCGTAAAGGTAGTCTTGAAGGTTGACAGTCATGATGCAACCAATAATCATTATTTAACCAAAAAGTACTTACTTCCGGTAAAAAACGGTGGGCTGAGTTAATTAAACTGCAAATCAAGAGTCCACCTTTTTATAAGCCGCGTATATCTTCATTAGTTTTTTTCATTACAGAATGGTATCCTAGATGGTATCTCACAAATAGAATTTATAATTTGAGTACCTATACCGGGCTATAAAATGAGGAAAAATTACAGAGATGATTGAGTAATCGTATGTATCTTGTGGAAAAAAGGAACATACGTTTAAATTAGTAAGGAAGTATTACCACAGATTTAAATATGTATTACCATTGAATAAGTAATAGTATTACACACTACTTCTCATAGAATTCAACCTTTCAACAACCCCTGCTTATGATAAAATACATGTACCTACGAGGAAAAACGTTTAATGCGCGAACACCTCTGACATTTGCGATTTGATTGAAAAGAAGTACAGCATACCTATTTAAACAATGCCTAAGATTAAGTTTTCACACACGTCAAAATTTGCATTGTCGTCTGTCGATTATTGTTCTTACAGTTACAGTTTGTTTAAACTATCTACCAATTCCAATTTATTTCATAATTTTAATTAAAGATTTTTGCCATTTGTAACTTGTTAGGGGATTTTAAAACTTAAAATGTTACCTAAAATAAATATAGTGCAAAAAATGCCGCCCTCTAAAGCTGCCACCCCTAGGCAAGTGCCTGGTGTGCCTATATGTAAATCCGCCACTGATCTTATGTATTAAATGTGTAACATGCAGTGATGAAGTACATTAGATCAAAAACTGCAACTGTTACAAAATCTATGGAAGAAAATGCAGGGATGTTTTTAAGTTTTATATGTGAAGCATTTCCAAATATTTTCGCAAACTATGTACAAATGGCAATACCCAATCTACGACTCACGCAAACAAAATTCAGTGGCAAACAATAGAGTTTGACCTTCAGCAAGGATCATTATGTAAAGAACAAACACTTGTAGCGAAACATATAACATTTAAGATTGTACACTCGATAAAACAAAATAAGTGGCACATCATCACACCAATGCCAAGAAAGTAATACACCTCAATTCATCTGCACGAACAGTAGGTAGTTTCAGTTTTTACTTTCTATTATTTTGCAGTTTATATCTGCTACATTTTAATTAAGTTGTTGAATTAAATGGGAGATTAGTTAATTATGCTTTTAATCTGATGACAATTTCCTTAGTTTCACTGGATTAATTGAATTGTATAGGGATTCGCTTCTTGCATGAAAGTAAAAACTTATTCAAGCAGTGTTTTGATAGCTCCTACTTCATTCTTATAATCTTTTTGAGAGTTTGTGAGACAAGCAAAATAACATTGCATGTCATTTAGAAAATAGAATGTTGTTCACAATAAGAAAAATAAATCATTAAATCGGTAACCCAGTCACACTGATCAGAGTAGACATACCACGACATGTGGTTGCAACCCGTAACCCGTATCACGAAAAAAATTGTAAATTGATACCAGTAGACGAGGATGATTTTAAAGTATGAGCGATATCTTTTATGAATTGTCTTTAACAATTGGCAATCAATTCTATACCTTATACGTGGGATGAATCTTTTCGTTAAAGAATCAATTGATCAGTTTGACAGTAGTAAAATATGCACCCGTAGAAATCGCGTAAAAGGTTCATACAAAATCATCCGGAATACCGTAGAAATAAGTTTCCACAACTTACTGGACAAGGTTAAGTGCAAGAGCAGGATGTGTGACCTATCTGAACTTTGCTTTGGATTTCAAAATTCAAATTCAAATTAATTATAATTACCTAAGATCCAAGAAAATGTACCTACATATTGGTTGAATAGCGTCATTAATATTATTAAGAAAGAAAACTCTTTATTAAATAATTACATCAAATAACATTAATCTAGATGTCCTTCATAAAAATAAAACAAATGAACGTGTCAACAGTAAAATTGTTTTCATCACAACAAATGTTCAAAACGTTTGCCATGAGCTGCAAGGCAGTAACCTAACCTACATATCACGTGAAAAACATGCAATTTCTTGTATAAGGGCGCTAACATGTTACGCCATTGAAAAGAGATAAAAATCTATCAAACGAGTCTAATGAAAGGCTACATTGCTATTTGAAGAAATTCAATCGTTTTTCGTTACTCATTTGTTTTCTGAAATAAAAACAACTGACTGCTGCCTTACTATTTAATCAAAATCATAGTTTATGATTATATGATTTATAACATAATCATCTGTTGAAGTTTGAAACATCCCAAAATACAATTTTCCGCATTCTGCCGTCAAAGTAATATCTACCATATTATATATTTAAATTCCTCTTTAAAATGTGTTTTATTAATGTAACTAAAAGAGCGCAAAAGTGTAGGTATTTTATTAAATATTCAGCTTTAAATTTAGCAACTTCTCTTAAAATAATAGATGAATGGTAAAACGTGACTGTGACGTGACACTGTACAGTCTAACACTTAAGGGCATTGGATATAAGCATCCCGGAGGAAGGCGATCATTAATGTCCTAGGTACGAATATTCGTGGGTATGAATCATGTAAGTATGAATCATACTGGGTATGAGCCGTCTAGGGTTTGAATCGTCCTATGTGCCTATAAATTGCTACGGTATGACACGAATCCCAACGGAAACAAGCAGATAAAATTTTACCAAAGGGGAGGAAAATCTGCAAGTTATTGGTATTTTACCTTACAGCACCTGCAACGGTCCTTCGTTACAAAAGCTGGAATTATTTTCTTTAATTAGCGTTTTTATTGATGACGATAGGTTGCGTAAAAATCTTACACACGGACAGACAGGCAAACTAGCAGACAGACAGCAATACAAAATTATAAAGGATCTCGAGACTCGTTAATAAACGGAATAAATGTAAAATGATGGTACATGAAAAAATTGATTTTTTACTAGTATAACTTTCTTAGTAAGAAACGAAGAAAAATAGAAGTATTCTTTCCCCGTTCCGCCACAGGGGTGTAGAGAAAAAAAAACAAACAGTAATTTCCCAAACTAACATATTATGTATATAACTTCGAAAAAATCTACGCTATCCCTTCTGGGAGCTACCGTTACGGTACTGAAAACGTCATAAATGATACTCAATAAAACTAATCACTTTCTAATATGGTGAAATCGTAAAAATCTTGTTGCCATCAAGAAAATAGCACCTCACTTCCACGAAATCATTGAAAAAGATGTCACCGTTTTTGAAATGATATGTGTGTTGCTAGTAATGTGTCATCCTCCACCATTAGACCAAACTGGCCAGAATATTGACACATAGAAGTTTCCCCTAGAAGATTCTCTCAAAAAACTCGGAATATGCACCCTCAAGAAAAGTCGCCCCCTCTCTACCATGGGCTTGTATATTTTACACTGGCGTTAATGGCAAATATAGAAAATGAATTTGAAAATAAATAGTGACAATTAGTATTTTGAATATAGTTACCATCTAAAATTAGAAGTATTTCAAACAATCTAAAAATACTAAATGTCGTAATCTAATTAAACACCTAATTCAAGCATGCATTAATTGGTTGAATTGATATTGAGATTCGTTGATCGCTTTCTGCGTTGCCGATCCATGGATTAATGCTTGTCATGTTTTACTGCACCGACCGACTAGGTCAAGGCTAATAACTGCTTTCTTTTAACCTTAACAAAACCGCAAGTAATATCTATTCGTAAATTTCTTTAACACCTACAATATGCACATGACGCCGTTTTGATTTTTCTAATTGGCAGAGACACCGGGACTATAATCCCAGTGAAAGTTTTTAATTAAACGTCTATACAAATAAAACAGTACGCCTATATGAATCATTAAAACTAATTGAAACCTAATAACCGATTTCTCCACCTGTAACGAGTCCTTTTTGAAGGATCAGCGCATGCCATATGCCAAGGAGTTTTTGGTATAAGGAAGAAATTAGAACGTTTAAATTCGACATTTTAACCGTATTTCATAATTAACGTTCTAGTTATTTGTGTGTTATGCAAACGTTCTTTAAGCAATCATAAACATTTTCTTCTTATTTCAGGTGTCATCATGCCACCGGTGAGATGGAATCCAGTAAGGCTATGTACGTATATTTTGCTTTATTTTCCCAACAAACAAATTAATCCCCTTTATTGAATGCCACCAACTTCTAACAAAATCTACAGGGTGGTTCAAATTCGTGGCTCACCATTGGGATCTCCGCAACAGTGAGAGATACCTACAGTGGAAGTTCAATGGGTCAAATTCGCCCCTTTTTGTGACTAAATAATCGTTTATAATTTTTGAATAATCTTTGACAATAACTGAGTACCACCGAAAAACGGAAAATGTCAAATTCCGTTTACATTTGCCCTAGCTTAAACGGTCGAAAATGTACGGTTCCCGTTAGCATTTTTAATGGGCACTTTTTTTCGACGAATCTGAATCTGTTGTCAGAATTTCCATTGCACGCTAGCGGTAGACGCTACAGGCTATTACTTTTTTATTTCTTATGGGCACCATATTCAATTTTTACGGAATGAGAAGAGAAATAATGATGTGCCACACTATAGTTTTACATAAATTTACTAGAAAAATTTCAAAATCAAAAGTTTTACATTCTTTGTATATGTAAACAGAAACTCATTGTATTGTGTAGTACAGTTATTTATTTATTTATTTATTTGTTTAACCAGAAACCATGCAGAATAAAAATTCCAATTACATGGCACTGGGGCTCTGAACAAACATTAGGACTTAAGATCTGATTTGATTTATTATCGAATTTGGGGGATCGTGAAAAAAGTCGATATCATTAACTGAGGACAACTTATTTAAAGTGATCAAGAGTAAGTAATAAGTGGGGAAGTTGTGTTGTTAACTGCAAAAATAGTATTATTTTGCCTAGCTTAACAAATGGTACTTTAAGCTTAATTTCTTGAAGTAATTCGGAAGAGTTTAACAAATTGTGTAAAATTTTGAAGACAAAAATTGTGGAGGCAATGTACCGTCGGGTTTCTAACTTCGTTATATTTAAGCCGAAAGTACTATTTAAGTAATTAAGCTGGGTACCGTAAGAGATCAAATGTGGATAATTTTGGGTTGACCTAAAAAACATTACTCGGATGTATTTGAGAGTTTGAGGAGACCAGATACATGCAGCATACTCAAGCTTGGATCTAATAAACGCATTATATAGGGTTAGCATTGTCTGTACCTATATTCGTGAAATTGAGTGTATTTCTGATAACGAAACCAAGAAGTTAGTAACACTCATTTGTTAGGTATTCAATGTGTACCTAAGATTGAAAAACACGCTCAGGTCCTTAACGGAGGTGACTCTTAGTAAGATCTTTCCATTCATCTTATAGTCAAAAAGTAAGGACTTTTGATATTATTGATATTTAGTTTTAGTTTATTTTTGATACACCGCTTAATTACTGAGTTAATGTCCTCTTGAATTGTTCTATGTCGTATGTTACTTATGTATGTATGTTTTTGTTTGTTATGGACAAACATATTTACAGAATATGTAGAGTGGTAAATAATAAAAGAAAATATGATTCTCCGAAAAAAAATAGAGAAGGTGCTAACACGGGAACCATCTATTTCCGACCATTTAAGCTATGGAAGTTATTCGGTGATATCTTAGTTATTTTAGAAGATTTTTTTAAAATTTACCAACCGTTTTTTAGTCACAAAAGCAACTTTGCCCCCATAACCTACATTGTATCTCTCACCGTAGCGGAGATCCCAATGGTGAGCCCTGAATTTGAACCACCTTGTACACATTTAGTAAACTATACATTGACATTCCTCAAAAGTGATCCCTGCGCTCAACCTCTTTGAGTGACAGTTACAACCTCCAACTTTTTAACTGGGAAGTATGAGCTTGTGATATGCCGATTGAAAGGTCTCTACATTCTATATCCAAAACAGTTATTGTTTTTAAATTTATTGCAAAAGTTAACATAGAAAAATAACATCATCTGATTACCGAAAGTTAGAAGACGCTTTGATTCAAGATTAAAAAGTTGCCAAGACGTTCGCGGTGACCATTTTGAATATCTACTTCATTCACATTCATTTTTTTACATTATGAACAATTGCGTTACATATTGAATGTAATGTAGCGAACACAATAGTTAAATTAAAATTAAATTAAAAGTTACATGATTATTCATCATTGTTTGATTATTAGGTAAATTAAAAAGGAAGATTTGAACAGTAGGAGAGATTTTATATTAAATCAGCAATAGCATATCCGATAGAACTTATGCTAAACAACCAACATTTTATTATTCTCACTTACTCAAATTCGCGAGATAGTGAAAACATTAAATAAAGACAGATAAAAGTTTCTTTGCCAAGTTCAAGGAACCATGTGTAAAATGCTCAGACAAAAAGAGAAACCTATCTACAGCAATTAAATACTGTCGTATATTAAATAAATGTATAGTGCCATAATTATTGTTGACACTTAATTTGTCACTAAAACAATTAATTCAAACGCATAATGTGCAAGTAATAAATAAATGCAACGTGCATTTTTGTTTGTTCTTTTGAACGGATTTCTCTGTAGATTTCTGTAGGACCTTACGGTCGTACGTCGCCAACGCAATATGCGGGATCGAGAAATTATGCAGTATGGATTCAAAATAGAATACCGTACCCTTATACTTTCCGAAGAAGTACAGTGTCATCAAATGAACTATTTTGTAAAGAATACATCCTAATATCAATGCTAATAAGTGCTTACTGTCGAGAATGTGGTGCTAATGCCTGATACTGTCTATAGACCAGTAGAGGGATAGAAGGTAAAATTGGAATGAAGATCAAATAATTCAAGAAACATTCTGTAACAGGGAGTTTAGTCGCCAAAATACCGTGAGTAAATGGCTCATCAGGATATTTAAAAGCGGCGGATATAAAAACATTTGTCTAATAGTTCAGTCAAATTACCGTTTGGGCTGGATGTTGTCACTTCACTCAACGAAACCAAGCGTACCCTATGTAAAAAAAATCCGCTGAATCCGAAAATCATAGTCCCCCTGGCCGGAAACGCCCGGAACTAATTGTTACTAACAAAAAACGAAGAAAGAATGAGAAATGTCGTGTTTGTCCACATTTGACTTCGAATATCTCGTTAACTATTGCTCTGAGGGAAAGACTGAATAGAAATTAACTTGTTTAGAATAAAATTTTCTATAAGATACAGGATTTTCAAAAGGATCGGATGAACTTTACTTGGTAATAACAAAATGTTAATTTTAGAAATTAGTTTTTCACAGTTTTCCATAAAAAACAATAACAATTGAAAATGAGCGTTCCGGACCAACCGTATCTTATAGAAAATTCTAAACAAATTCATTTTTATTCATTCTTTCCCTCAAGAGCAATAGTTAACGAGATATTATTCGAAGTCAAATGCGAAACAACACGACATTTTCTCATTTTCTTTCTTCGTTTTTTGTTAATGACAATTGGTTCCGGGCGTTTCCGGCCAGGAGGACTATGATTTTCGGATTCAGCGGATTCTTTTACATCGGGCGCTTGGTTTCATTGAGTGAAATTACAACATCCAGTTACTACTACTAGATACTACTAGATACTACTTTTAAAGCTAATTTCACTGGACTATAAATAGTCGCGTAAATCCTGACATTGCACAACAGATTTTTTCTATTTCTGTGTTACAATGAGAATTTTGTGCAACTGTTTTCGGCAAAAACAGTGTTTCAATGAGTTCCATTGTAACATTGTTTTTGGTAACTTTTCATCTCTAAGTTGGCAGTTCGCCAAGACGTCAACGTCAAATCATCAGATGTGAAATCAAATTACGTACGTAAAATTTATGTGTTTTCCTTGATTTTTGGTACACGAAGAACGTAATATATTCCAAATCAGCAGTTTACACATCCACCATAAATAAATTTATCTACGAGTAAAAAATTACACATTCACGGAATTTCAAGTTTCCAAATGTCAGTGTTGTGTTTATCTACGCTGCCAACTTAAAATTTGTCAACGTAAATGGTGTTGCCAACTTAAGACATATTGATTCTAAAGTTTCTTGTAGTTTTTGATAATTACTTTTTAATTAAATTAAAGCCCCGAAATAGAAAAAATAGTATGAAAAACACGTGTTACAATGCTTTATTGTAATACTCCTATCTTAGATAGTCGTATTACAATAGGTCGCATTGTAACACTTGTCTTCCAATATACTATTGTCACATACGTCATGGGCGCTTATCTTTCCCGCTGTGCTTTGTAAGACTACATGTTGCTCACTTCATACATCCAATTAGAAAGTGGAATGTATGGAGAGACGAATACAAAAAAAAACAGTTCATGATTTTTCCTGCGCTGTTTAAGCTTACTTATACATTATACATTATTAGAAACCTTTAAGAAAGTGCTTTCTCATACTTTAGTTATGACAGCGAAAAGGAGTTCCCCATGGAACAAAGTCTTCGATTCTTGTTTAGGGAAATTAAAGGCGGATCACTAGTTTCACTTTCCGATAATGAAGATAATGCATATATAATATAAATAATTTATGTGAAATGGATGGTGACTTACGTGAAGGAGGTGGTAGTATACGTCAGTAGGTTACAGAAATGCGAAAAGAATTACGTGAAGAAAGCGGAAAATCGGAACAGGAACGCCTGAATTCGTACTATTTTCCGAGATTTGGAGACCGACTATGTAAATTAGCATATCGGCCACCCCTATGGACAGCTGTTCTTGTCAAACCTCTTAGGGCCAATTGCACCGTCAAAATTAAGTATCCCTTAAAGTTAGGCATAACTTAAATACCATTGCAACGATAATCGTTGCCATAGATTTTAAGTTCGACTTAACTTTAAGGAAGGCTTAATTTTGTTGGTGCAACTGGGGCTTAATTCTCCAAATTTAACCGTGTCAATAGCAGCAATGGAAAGTGATTTAATCGATAAGTTTTTAACGAAGCATCTAACTTCCCTTGAATGATAAGGTATTAATAGGATCGACCATAGGTATGAAAACTAAGCAGATGCCAGCTGACGCAAGACCACCACAAAAAACGAAATATGTATAGTAATGGGGCCTGCAAAGAAGGCAGATGAATGCAAAAAGTCAACAGCTACATATGTTCGATACATGTGAAAGCACCACGGATAGAGCGGCGATTGACCTAAACCATTGAATAAAAACACTATAAGAAGCCTAACGCTTATGGAAGAAAGCGCGACAAATCTCACAAATCCCCTTGCACCCGCATTGGTTGTGGCGAACTCTCTTTGCGGTAAATAGGAGGAAAGCAAATTCTCATTCTTCTCAGTTCAAGAATCGACTCTATTGACAGTGTTCCCATTATATTCTCAGTTCAAACTCTGTCGCGCTTTATTTCCACGGGGTTAGGCTTCTTATAGTGTTTTTATTCAATGCCTAAACTGTGGGGGAATTTGGAGAGGACTATAGGGACTGTGAATAACGGCAGCAGAACATGTTTCGGAGTTGGATTCTGCCATTACCAATAATGAACTAGGGCATCAAAATCAGAGGCTTCTACGAAATGGAAATTTATCGGAAGTTGTGTACTTAAGAAAAACAAACAAAATTCGAAAAAAAAAATACGCGTGACTTTCACCATGAGCGGAGAGTAAATGCACTAAATCTTTCTCATAAAAATTGAAAGAGGTAAAATTTTAAGTAAAAGACGTCATGTTTCGGCTAAAAATCCATCATCAGGCCCTAAAATGTTAGATTGGACAAATATGACTTAACCTATGGCGAAGAAACTTACATACAAGGATCGACCTTAAACGGTACAAAGTCTATCCAAAAATAGTGCACGTAAAAAGTGCAAATACCTTAAAAGACCAAAACAATTGAAGGATTAGCTACTCTGAGTGGAATAACTGACCGAAAATATTTTGTAAGAATGATAAAAATGATACTTATATTAAACATCACCTAAAAACTTCCATGAGTTAGAAGATACAACAACAAAGACCAATTACATATAAAGACGCTTCAATGTATAAATAGTCATTTTAGATCAACATTCACAAAATATTTTCGGCCAGCTATTCCCCTTGGTGATACTCTACTTCTTCGGGAAGTATAACAGCATGGTACTTTATGTTGGGTCCATAAATTGTGCATAATTTCTCGTTCCCATATTGCATTGGCGATTTTATGTAAGTAAATGACAGTGAAGTGTGAAGTATTCACAGACAAATATAATAATAATAATAAACAAAATATAGGAAAAGATAGTCTTGAGGCGCAGTTCAAAATATGTTTGTTCCTCCACTGAACCCCAGTTAGAAAGTCAGAAAAAAATAGATATCAGGATTAACAAAAAAAAATATGCCACATGTACCTATTGAAAACGGCTCAAATCCAATGACCCCGTAGGGTCACACCGCTCTACCGCTTTTATATAGATTTTTTATTTTATTAAAATCCCTTTTAAACAAGAAAATAACAGAGCGATGGCTAAAGGCTCTTGTCATTCACCTAATAATAATACGAACTATGGACGGTAGTGTCCCAAAGAACGTCACTCATTGCTATCTTGTGACAATTCAAAAGGGACAAACAAGGATGGCATAGTAAACTTTTGAATCCCTACCTCGCAAACGCAGGAAAAGAATCAATTGAGGCTTGAAATGTATATTTTATGTAAAAATATTCGGTTTATTTAGTGGAAATCTTAAGACAAATGTGAAAATCCAGACGTTAAATTTCCATTGATTCACATAACAAACTTCCATCAGTGTATGAAATGGTTTGTAAGAGTGTGTGTTTGTTGTACAAGTCTTGCATGATACGTTATACTGTTTTATGTCTTAAGTATGTCATATTAGATAAGACTGAATTTGCTTCGAACAAGAAGTTGGGTATCCCAGCGCATTTCAGTAAAATTTAAAGAAAAGGTATTAAAGTCCGCATACCTGGCTGCCCGTCTGTCTGTCTTCACCGTAGGGCATGTTCTTCATTTGTCATAAAAGGGTGTTAAACAAAAGATGATATAAGCTTAATTTTCATGGCCTCATTGACTTCGCGTTTTTTTTCAATTAGAACTTGCTATTTTTGGCTCCCTGCTTCTGAAGATAACCAGTAGATTTCCGATTTCGTTAGTACGTCTAAAGACATTAGTTCGAGCGGAGCCTACGGTACTTCGGTTCGAGGCATGGTGCATTTTTGTAGATCACATTTATTTTGAACAAGACATCAAAATATCACTCATTTCGTCGATTTCGAGCTTTGGTATTGAAGTCGTTATTAATTCATGGATTTCATTTGCAAAATGTGGAAACGAATTGAACTTGCAATGCATGTAGTTTTTAAATACCAATGAAAATTTTGTATGTTGGTTTTTGCATGGATGTAAGTGATCCCAAATCTAAAATGCAAATTCAAACAAGATATATGTTATTAATGTAAAACCCCTGCTGCTTACTGATTATTTTTTCGTCTCCATTTGCCTTTTCTTTTGATTTCATGTCTTTACAACGAGATAATGAGCGCTCCATCAACAACCATGCAATTATATAAACAAAATGTGCACTTAAAGCTTCAATGTCGAATATCTTATACCAACTATTAAATTTCCGTAATTATGATCCAACAGGAAAGCCTGTTCAACACGTCACTACAATGCCATTTAATAAAAAGTGTTGAGTGTTTTTCCAAAATTCATATTCCAAATACCCGTTTCGATTTCATTGGACAATAAACTTGATCAGACAATTAGTTTCCATGAAAACGTATGTGTTTACATTTGAGATGAGATAAATTGAACTCAAGCACTAAATACTTCTCAGCGATGTCATAACCAAATCGCTTGTTTTAGACGCTTTACCATCAAAATCAAAATATGTTATTTAATTTGATTCATTGTAGAACGAACTGTGTGTGATTTTATTTTATTTAGTTTCCAACTTTCACGACAATGAGAAAATTTGTTCGTATTCCCAAGGCGTAAAATAAATTATTATAAAACAAAGGTGAGATTCCCGATTGAAATAATTAAGAATTATTATGACGTGTTGTATCATAACTTATGTAGGTATGGATTATTATAATACCATTGCATCAAATTCACAACTAATTGAAGGGGTGGTGGGTATAGGTAATGTTTGGAGATTTGTGCAACAATGGTTCTAAATGAATTATATAATATAAAAATATTGAACGCAATGGATATCTGGTAAATCCTGTTAGTAATTAAAAGATACGGTAATCATCTCATCACTTTCTTGTCCTAGTTTCACATAACGCGGTAACACTGCCTTGCCATTCCAAATTATATAATGCTTAACATTGATTAATTAAAGGTATCAGCATACTAAACAAACAAATTTTCCGTTGACTTATTTTCACTTGTTTCCAGACACCTTTTTCTGCCTACTCGGAGTTACAATACATGCCAGTTCATTACAAGTAAGTCGTATGGTAGTAAGTGCCACTTGTCGCTAATTTTTTGTTTTATGTAGGATACGATATCTTTGTCTTCTGATGGGTGGAGACCGATTATAGGAAAAAGTCAACTTGAAATACAAGATGAAATAACGTTATATAAAAATCCTAGCCAGACAGATGAAAATAGTAAACCAGTGAAAGCGCAGACGCCACCGCCAACACTATCGTCAAAAGCATCAACGAAATCGTATCAAACAATTTCGGCTACACAAGCAGCAAGTGCTACGAGCAATACGATCAACATTGGTAACAAACAGCCAAGTATGTGTATGCAGTTTGGAGTTCTGTATTACTCTATCTCTTTAATATTGTAGCCGCAAAGTCACACCCAAAGCTGTACAAGCCGTACCATTTAGCTCATGGACATGGGCCCCACATACCACTGACGCCAATGGGCTACAAAGGTAGTCCGCACAGAATTCCTATTCCGAATAAGCATGCACCAATTATGATGGCTCGTCCCATTAGAGGCCCGCATCCAGGACCATCTGTTTCACACAGTATGAGACACGAAGTTATTATTCCCGCACCATCTGCTGCCATAGGTAAGTCTTCTTAAGAAATTTAAAATCTATTTGAGTTGAACGTGGTTTTAGGATCTTTCGCACTGTTCAATAACCATCCTCCTGGATTTTCCAAAAAACATTTTGCGAGTGTACACGGACTAAATGATCCTATATTTCAAAATCTTCCCGTTCAATCATACTTAATTCAGAATAGGAATCCCGTACAAATTGATGGAAGCAATGTATTTAATCACAATGACGAATATACTAGAAATTTAGTTCCGCCGCCATTTAAAGAAATTCACCACGCGAAAGAAAATCCCAATCATTCCAAACCCAAAGAGCATGAGGCATCTTCCACTATTAACAATCCAACACTGGTTATTGGAAAACATAAGGAGCCTCAAAGATTGCCAGATGCTGTTTTAGTACAATTGCCACCTTCGTTTGAAGCAGCGCAATTTGAAGTGCATTCCCAGAAACCCACTGAACAAAAGCCTGTGGAAATACAAGTCACCAAAGAAAGATTGAACGTATTTCACAATAGCATACCAAACAACTATAATCCGGACGGAGAGTATCAATCGCACATCTTCCCAAACATTAAACCTAATGATGATGTGAAGATATATTCATTTGATATAGACGAACCAACACACCAAGTAATAGATTTGCCCAGAAACCCGATCAAACAACAGGATCGTCACAAACAAGAACCCAAAAAAACAAGTGTTGCGCCACATTTCCCTACGTACGAAGTCACGGAAGAAAAACAATGGCAAGAATCTCCTCCGTCATATTTCTCCACAAGACCATCAGTAGTTAAATTTCAAGCCAGCGTTCAACCCGATCTTCCTCAACCTGAGCTCGTATTTTTACCGACACCGTACCATCCAGATAACTCCGTGCCGACGTCTCCTACGCAAAGCGAAATTTCCGAGATCTACAACCAATTAAATTTGAGAAACCGCCAACCTGAAATTTCCACGGAATTTCCGCATTTCTTCAGCATTAAAGAAGTTTCTACTCATTATCCCATATTAGGCAAACCTGAATCGCCGACTATCCTATCAATCTCGGCGGAAAATACCGAATTCTCCAACGACATTACGGGTTCGAGCGAAGAAAAGAATAAAATGTATCAACCGATCAACGAACCTGAACCGACGACACTTCCGCCACCGGTACGCAATTGGCAAGAACAACGGCCTCAACAGCGACGTCGGAGACCTTCTTCAAGACCTCGAACGACAACGGAAGAACCCACTACTGTCACCGAAGTGCGCAATATAATGAAAATTAAACATTCCGACGCAACACGCCATTCAGGTGAAGATTACCGACCGCAACGAAGACGTCGGCCCGCCAGAGTGAGGACCACCTCGACTACATCATCGGAAGAATCTCAAGAGCAAACGACAATATCAAATAAAAGACGAAACCGTGTGCGTCCCTCAAGTGGAGAAAGCGTGGAAGAAATGCCGTTAAATCACAAACTGACGGGTACCATATCATATTCGGTTATGCAACCTGTAGGTGAAACTTATATTAATAGTGAAATGAATCCACCAGTTGAAGACGTTCCTATAAGCTATGAGAACGAAGTTACAAAGGGTGACCACAAATTTGAAAACTTGCAGATTCAAACGCAACCTTATGATACGAAAGACGAAGAGGACAATTTAAATGACCCAGAAGTAGACACTGATATGACGACCACCACGCAATCGACGACACAAACTAAGAAAAGGACTCGCCACACAACAACTTCTCCAGTAACAGAGACGGCACCAATTACAGTTCCAGTTCGAAATCTTGAAGTGCTCACAGAGTTGAATCATTTTGAACCGTCCAGAGAGAGCATAACGATTCAAGAAATATACACTCAAGCAACCGAAGAACCGCATGAAGAAACAACATTATTGCCTACCACAACAACTACAGAAGCGCCCACATCTGTTAAATCACATCGAATACGCACCAGGCCTCTTTACGACACCAAAAATCGACCGCGATTCAGTGTTAAAGAATACAGACAGCGTTTGACTCAGTACACTTCAACATCTACAGAAACATCATTACGATCAACAACAGAAGCGCCCTTCAGATCGAGATACCCAAATCGTTCTAGGAAAACGACCACGGAGCGGAACGACAACGACCCAACCGAAAGAAGTAAATTCATTCCCAAAGATCCAAGACACGGCACTAGCACCACGACATACAGCGAAAGCACCTCCGAAAGAAAAGTAAACACGCGGTTGCGACCATTTGGTCGACAAAGAACAACCGAATCCACCACCACCACGACCGCATCACCACCCACACCAAGATCGGTAGTAAAACCAAACGTATTCTCCAATTTAAAACGACCACCGCCGGTTACACTAAGACAGAGGATCTATAACAAATACAACCGGACAAGTACGTCCACGGCGTCACCCGAAGAAGAAGAAGAAGGTCCAGTTAAAAAGACAGACACTGATACTGATACGACTCACTCATTCACTAACAAAGTATTGCAAGTGGATAGTTCAGAGGACGAAGAAGAGAATGCGAGCAACACCGAATTGATGAAGAACGATGTACTTTTGCAATCGCAGCGAGTATCCGACTTGACATCGTCCGCCCACAAGGAGTACGAAACACCTGGACTGTTTAAATCGGTATCGCCAAACACGAGAATAGTCCCAAGCTACTTCACCCTATCGACGGACGACCCTATTTTACCAATAGAGGCGTTCTTTACGAATTTGAAAGATAAGAAAAATGAATCTTGAATAATTGTAATATTGTGATATTTTTGTACTTAATCAAGTTTGTATAAAACTAGAGGATTGTGTCTAATATTAAGACAACTGTATAAATGAATTATTTAAATCATATAAATAGGTAGGTAATTTAGGTTAAAAGCTAAGAGTAGGTAGCGTGATAATGTTAAAATATTTATTTATTTGTAATTATATTATTATTTCTTAATTAAATTAATGTAAATATATACGAGAGAATTCGAAAGATAAATAAAAGATTTACAAAATTAGTGTCTTCTCAGTACACACGACGGTAACCCCCTCTGAAATCAAACGCTGCGCTGTTTATAAATGTTGAGTAGGTAAGGCATAATATGCTTCTCTGATTCTGCTCCAAAATTTCAAACGACTGAATATATAAATAAATACCATGACAATAAGCTATCCAGAACATGCAAGGGAGAGTGGCATATAGGTATGTACATTTTAGCCTAGGGGTGAAATATCTAGTGGGTGACTGTTAGCTGAGTTAGTATTCGTTCGTTTAGAGCCAAAAGTACATGAATTTTACAATCATAATTATATTGGAATGTTGGAAAGTATTTAGTGCTGTATATAAAGTTAAGCGATTATGAGGTTTATATTGGAACCGCAGAATTCTAATGCTAGGATATACAGTTTAAGTCTCTTATGAGTCTGAAAGCGACAATAACTTAGGGGTTGATCGTTATAGGGTTAAATTCAGGGTTAAAATGAAGCGACGATTTCTAAATTCTAAGTTCCGTAGAAATCACACATGTTCAGGAGCTCAAACCCGGCCGAAATCAAGCTGGCCCTGGTACCCACCCTTGTTAGTTTAACACCCGTTCGCGTTGCTAGAACAGACCTAGTTGTAGAGCGCGTCCAAAAAAAGCATGATCATTACCACGAACCATTACCCTATGATACGAGGGTTTTCACGAAAAAAGGTTGCAAGAATGTATTGCATACATATACATACAATTGCAATTTTAAGCTCGGTCCTACATTCATTGGAAACTTGGCACAAGTTTGGTAACAACTGCATCAAATGACATTTTTGTGACATTGCCTTTTGGTTTTTACTACACACTGTAACGAGGGCCCTTTAGAGTTGTTGATTTTTTTTCGAATTTTCATTAGGGTAGCTTAGTTTTAGAAGTTAAGTATTAGGAAATATACATGGTGTTCCCATAAGGGAATTGTTATTGATTTCAACACTTTAAAAGTCAATAGGTTCTAAATGAAATGAGCGATCTATAGTTTTATGAGTCGCTGCGGATCCGTGCGGATCATGCGACCTGTTAATGGATTAGGAAAGTTACTCGTGACAGTCTGTTGGTCGTTAGCTAGCGATAATCCGTGCTCAAAACCGTAAGCCTCAAGACAAGATCATGCGACCTTATGGGAATTGGCAGTTTTAAAAATGGTCTTTGGTTTGCGCGTTGGGTAAAACTAATCAGCTTAGCTAATGGATAAAGATGGCCGCGTTAACTAATTAGCGCCATTTTGTCGGTGGTTCTATCAAATTAAAAAAAGTAGCGATGCGCCCGGGTTGCCGCCGGGAAGAAAAACTAAAGGGATATTCTGCGTTTAGCTATAGAGTTTTCCACGTTTATAGGCTCGCGAGAGTTTGAAAAAAGAGTAAGTTTGTAAGCGCGAATAGTGTGCCCGCGAAAATATAACGGTTGGTTAGATTCCAGGTTAATTCTGGGTCGAAGTAAAAATGCTTGTCCATTTTAAGAACGGTAAAATGAAACATCCGCTGAAAACACTTTGGTGTGCAATTAATACGACTTTTTTTAGATGTCGTATAAATAAGGTAATCAATTGTAATTATTATACAGGGTGTCAATTTTACAACTTGCAGTCGGCCATATTTTCCAAACTAAAGAAAATATTGAAAATCGTGCAAAACCGTTTCAGGGGTATCGAAGGGGAACAAAAATGACGTTATGAGTGACAACCACCCACCCCCATTAACCCCCCATCCCCCCCTCTTCAAAAATCCCAAATGGCAACCCCATACTTGTGACACATCGTTGGAAAGCTACTGAAAAATGCTTTCCAGTGGTACCAATAAATTCAATATTCATTAAGGCAATTTAACAAAAATTTAATAATTAACAAAAAAAAATAAAAATTAAGCCATGCCTATGTTCAAGATTTGGTCGCTAAATTCGAAGAAACGGGATCTGTTATCAATAAAAAAAAGAAAGCAACCAAGATTGGTTAATGAAGCAGCTCAGGTTGAAGTTCTTGGCCAATTTGCCATAAATCCCTCAATGCCGACATTTAGTTTTTTTGTTAATTTGTTAAATTTTTGTTAAATTGTCTTAATGAATATTGACTTTATTGGTACCACTGGGGGCTGGGGGGTTAAGGGGGTGGGGTGGGGAGTTGTCACTCATAACGTCATTCTGGTTCCCCCTCGATACCCCCGAAACGGTTTTGCGCGATTTTCAATATCTTCTTTAGTTTGGAAAATATGGTCAACTGCAAGTTTTAAAATTGACACCCCGTATGCGTATAAACTTGGTTAGAAGGTTAAAAAGTTTTTCACTTTGTGTTCAGTAATCAGTACCGAAAATCTGAGTCAATAATCTAAAATATCCTGTCGTAACTCAACAAACCGAACGCACAAAGAAAAACAAAAACTAACTGATGCAGCAGACGACACTGACTTCGTTTGGATTTCACATGTAGAATTGATATGACATTTGATAGTGGAAAGACTCCCTTTAACTGGGGCGGGGAAAGATTCACATTAGCGATAAACGATCGATAAAAACAACACTTCGACTAACTCTTTCGTAAACTTCATTTCTTTAATCCTATTTAGACATTCAGTTTTATCACAATGACTAAAATCTCTTTATACACTCTCTAACTTTCTTCCACAAAACTTTACAATAAAAAAAGACTGACCAAAATTCGACAGTTAACGTCCACTAGCAAACAAGCAACGATTTGCGTCTTCCTCTGCTATTGAAAGCAATTTTCCTTCTTATCAAATTATTGCGTCGTAAAAACTGACACCTTTCTACTTCGGCGATAACGCGTGCTTATCTTTAAATTAATTAGCCCACACAGCCATAACGGAATTTTTTATCGCAACGACCGGAGTTAGCACTTTTACAAAAAAATAAACTAAAGCTTTTAACAGGTAAATTCTTTAAAATTAAATAAACAAAATACAAGCGATTATTTAAACAATTCTGAAACAAAATAATTGAAATTCACACCTATACAGGCTGACCCATCGTTATTATATAGGTGCTGAAGCGAAACAAAACGTCCGCATGACGTAGTTTTTAACACAACAATTTATTCGATATCAAGATGGTTGAAGGCGGGAAGAGATCATCTTTGAATTTTTAGGTAAAAAGCACCATTTTTGTTGACTAGGGAAATTGGTTCAAAGAATATTCGAGCTAGCTGTGGATACATTTTGTGGAAAAAATCTAACATTACCTTCAACAAAAATTTAAATAAAACCAGCAGGGATTGTACCCACTGTGAAATGTAACCCCTGTTACAACACACAGCTAGGGGAATCTTATCCGTGGACCCAAAGAATGATCTGTTTAGAATCGAGGGATAATGCAACTCTAACTGCAATAGTTTATTTATACAGGGATAAAGTTCTGGGGCGATCAATTATCTGAGTTATCTTTTTGCAAATTCGGTATTTGTATAAGTATAGAACAAAGAATGTATTGTCTATATATAATATCCATTTTAACGAATCAGATTCGATTGAAAGTTATTTACTAAAGACGGAAACAGACGATTTCTAAAAAAATAAATGTCTCGGGTATTATAAAAAAGATGAAAAAAACTTAGATAGATAGCCAATTCAAGATAGCATATCAACTTTATTCCATTAAATGGACGCTATATTATATTTTGTACGACTGTGTTGAATTTTATTCAGTGGTTGAATTCACACAAAAACAACGCAAAATCGATTTGAATATTGAATTTTGTGCACGATATGCGAAAAGTAACAACTCTATAAGGCTATAGTTTATTTATTTATTATATAACGAGCATTGAAAGCGATACATTTCACGCAAGTGTGAAAAATTGCTTTCAAGAGAGCTGTACACTAGTTTTACTACCACTTTGTTTGTTGCGATTATTAAATGTATATGGGCTCTAACTAAAAAGTGAAAACTTACCCCTTAACCCAGACGAACAGCTTAGGAAGCGCTCCACACGACGATGTTACCATTTCAATAACTGAAAAGATCAAGTAATATGTATTACTAGGAGGTTTTATTGCTACATGTGAAAATTCATGATCTCGTGTAAAACGACATCAGAAATTAATTTGAGCGCATTATTTTAAATATTAGAAGTTGGTTAAATCTTTCATAGTATCCTAATGAAAAGTTTCAATGAAAGGCTTATGTAATTTCTAACGACCACACATATCCTTCTTGGCCCCTTATAAAGGTCGGTTATAATTTCTCATATGTCACGAACGGAGTGTCACAGAAGGGTACTCTCAAAGGGCGACCGGAGTGTATGGCCTTGATCTTTTTTGCACTATATACAAGGTGAGTTTTTTTAAAGTGTTACAAGAAAAATGCTTCTAAATATTCGTATGAAATTTTGGTACTTACTTAATAAGGATATGGGGGGCCAAAATTTTAACATGTATTTTACATTTTTTCTTTTCTGAATTTTTAGAGGTGAGTGGAGGGGGGGGGGTGATTTTGATATTTTAAATGAATTGAAGCTCTTTTGTTTCAAAATTTCAATTACGTAAAAAACTAGGTATGTGTTAGTATGTTGTTAATTTGACAACTATGTTAAAATTTGCCTCCCCCCCCCCCACATCGTTATTAAGTTACCAAAATTTCATAAAAATATTAAAAACCGTTTTCAAGGTATCGCCTTGTAACCTTTTAAAAAACTGACTTTGTTGAGTAGATTTTGAAAGTGTGTCAGGTGGCCTTTAAACATTTATGTGTGAAGACCTTCCCATTAGTCTGTCACATCTAACTAAGAATTTGCCTTAAGTAGTCATCAGGGTGAATGCTGAATGATGTGCAAACGCATAAGAAGCAGTTAAATAAAGTGACGTGCTACTTACGTCTTTCATTACAACAGTCCCCATATGATCAACAGCATCGATGGTTGCCTGGATCCGATCCACCATCACCAGTAGAAGTAGTAAACCACAATTGCCACTGCGAACAACGAATAGGATTAGTAAAAAACCAAGCAATGTAAAAAATTTAGGCTTACTTTGGAAAAGAAATCTCCGCTCTTCGTGTAATGATAATGAAGTGTAACAGTCCTTGAAGTTATTTTTGGCTTAGAAGTCGAAGGAGCGACTCCAATAATTTTTCATAGCTAGTTACTGCATAATAGTTGCAGGCATGTCTATAAATCTAAGGTAACACTGATTAATATGAAGCAAAAAAGCATGGTTGATGCTGCAAAAGACACCATGATGTGAAGTGTCACATCTGTCAATCTCACGTCATGAAGATCGTAGACTGAGGTACGACCATATACAACATTACGATACAAAGGTCAGTTGAAATGGTTGTTTATCTTCCTGGGCTGATAAGTGATAAGCACAAAAAAGTAGGCACATAAGTAATTATAATGCTTGAAGGCAGCTCACGTTCTCAATCTTTTTAAAGAAATGGAGGTGGGGCGTTGGACATCCGCAGATGACTCAAGTGGTCCCACTGAACCCCCGAAGATTCACTTACCGTGTGATCGTACTAAAGACGCATAGCATTCCTCCAAGCCAGTCAGTTAAATTACGAAGCAATATGTTGGGTGACAGATAAAATCTGGGAACCAATCTCTTTTCAGATGACTCTAGTCTCACCCATACCGTTTGATACGGAGCTAAGTGATTTTCGAGAAGGATTAGACATTCCTCTCTCTGTCAAGACTGTACTCCCTAAACTTCATCTGGTATTAAAATTAAGGTGTAAACCTTAGAGGATTGCTAAAATATCTTCCAGTACAATAATTATAAAGACAAGGAGACCTTTCTGATTTTCATCACTATCACTACATCACGATCGCGGGTTTTTCCCCGGCACGTTTCTGCGCATTTTTACGGAAAGATGGCTCGAGTGGATCCAACAATGACTTTGAATGTAAACGTGTTTCTAAGATTAGAGAAAGTAACGTCTAGTAATGTGGTACATTCTCGAATTTCAAAGTTATAATATAAAAAGTTGAGATTATTATGTGGGACTTTTTCTCAGTATGACAGTATGTAAATGCAACTAAGTACCGATTAGTTAATAACTTTTTCTATGTCATCTGACGTGCATTTTAGAAATGCAATAGGCCTTATACCCGCGCATGTAAATAGAAAGATCCTACCTTGATTTGATAAGGCTGCCCTTCTGGAATCTGAAACGAAAAATATATAGGTAAGTATATTGGATTAACATTAATCAAAATATTTAATTACCACTTGCCCTTTTATTAATTCGCTCTCGCCTGGGAAGAACAGCTAACCAGCTCGAAGCACGACGCCATTTTCTACACTACCATAACTGAAAAGTTAAATACTCGTATTATATATCACAAGGAGGATCTAATATGCGATAATGCGTGATTTATGTAATAGGATATTATCAGTTGCTTTTTTCTACATTTATTTAAGAAATCGGAAGGGGTTAGTCTGACATAGCAATAAGGGTGATTGATTGGCTACGTTAGAAGAAGACATGTGACATACTACTCACCTCTTTCATTTGAATAGTTTCCGGGAGATCAACAGGATCGATGATTGGCTGGATACGATCTAATTCCCTTACAGCAGCTCTTGAGTCCCGGTCCACGATAGACAAGATGACACTGCGAACTACGGATGGATTAGTATGTTACCAGGCAATGTAGGAATTGAATCTCACTCACCTATAGAAACCAAAAAACTGATCTTCGTGTAATAATCAAGGAAATGGAACAGTCCTCACACTCAGCTTGGGAACGGAAGATGGTTCACAATAAGTCTTTATAGTCTGACTCGCAAAAAAACCAATTACCTACTTCATGAGTATGGCCATGAATTCGTGGTCATACTCATTAATATGAAGTAGGTAGTTGATGCTGCGAACGAGACCATACCAAGTCATCGCTGCCAACATTTCGTCATCAAGTTGTTAAACTGAGAAGACGCTCACAACTCACAGATTATTATGACACGAAGGTTAGCTAAATTTGTTGATGATCTTTTTAATCACTGTTTCACTGTTCACTTCCCCCACTGCTAAATACACAAAAAAATGGCAATACCCCATGCATAGAAAAGGAAAAATCCTACCTTTATAAGGCTGCCCTTCTCGAATCTGAAACAAAGAATAAATTTACGTTCAAACCTTGTAGCAAACTACATTTAGTTTAAATTTCTGTAGAGCTATGGCTTTATCTGAATTGCTCTATGAAAACCGCGAAGTTTAAGAATTCTGAACAAAGAAAACGAGTATACAGGGCTCGTGATTTTAATAAAAAAAATAGCTTCTATAGCTACATATGCTCCAATTAAAAATCGAACACTCACCCTTTAGCCTTATTCATTTAGTCTCTCCTGGGAAGAACCATAACCTCGGCGGAGAGGAGGACACTGCACAACCGTACTGCACCCAGAAGTCAGTAGACATATGCTCCATTGCCATAACTGAAATGTAAAATACTACCTATATACCACAAAGGGCAAAATTCTTTCCAAAAAAGTTACACTTATTTTCAATTAGTGGAAAAGTTGATAATGAATTTAATGGTGGGGTTCTAGTGAGAAGAAACTATCGAGTAACGGCAAATTTAAAGTAGGACTTTAGTTGAGTTGGTTTTACACATCGTATTTATTAACGATGAGGACCACACTATAATATGATCGAGATTAATAATATCGTACTCACCTCACTCGCTTGAGCGGTGTGCATGTGATTCTGCAACTGGGTCATGGATGAACGTGGAGCGGGCCTAGTCCATCACAAGAGTAGACGAAGTTCAGCAATGATCCTGCGAACAATTGAGAAAAAAATTTTAAGTGCGTGCGAGAGATTTGCGGAGTATTCGTTTATTAAAAATTACCAAAGCAGAGACTTTGGTGGAAATAGTTCATAATAAACGAATACGCTTATAGTGTTCAATCTCACTTACCCTAAAGTTAAGGTGCTACTAAGTGAGATGTAACCACCCTCGAAATCTTTCGGCTATCAAACACAAGCGCCTACTTCACAAACCTATTGTGGCTATGAATTCATAGTCACACTGATTAAGGCTGAAATCAAGCTCTCGCCACTAACACGATAGATTGCAAAGATGGCTATAACTCACTTAGTACCACCATACGAAGATCACCTAGTTTATTTACCTTTTAGTCACTGTACACTATTCACTCCCCCCTGCAGCTAATTACACAAAATATATATTATAACATATACCCACATGCAAAAAGAAAAACTCCTACCTTTATAAGGCTGCCCTTCTGGAATCTGGAATAAAAGGAAAAATTTAGGTGCTAAAGATGAAAATATTTATGGAAAACATTTCTGCATAAGACTTGTGCACAAGTTATACTTGTAAAACAAGATTTGTGTGCTAATTGAATAATAAACGAATATTCCTATTTTCTTAGGAGATTTGCTATTTTTATTTTTTGAAGTAGCTCTCGGTACCTTAATGCGATTCTAACTGTGATTATTCAGTTTATTATTTTATGGTACAAATTAAAATGTAAAACAAACTTACCCTTTAGCCTTATTAACTCGAACTCTCCTCGGAAGAACCATTCTCCACCGGACGGATGACATGAAGCACAACGACACTCGTTACACTCGCGCACCTTTATCTTCATTACCAATGACTGAAAGTAAAATATTACCTTACAAACCGCTGGAATCAATTCGTGTTTTTGTGTAAAAAATACTGTTAAATAATTGATTTACACCGCTCACAGCGAACAATTGAAGGAAAAAACATCAAACGCGTAAACGTCTTGCGTTTCCCATGATGAAATTGGTCTAAAGTCAAAATTTAAAAAAAAAGCTCTACAAATAAGAAAGTTGTCGCAACGCGCTTTTTGCTTGGTTTCTTTAAGGTAACCTATAAATGACGTGGGAGAAAACGTCAAACAGATAAGCAAGTTCTGTTTGGGATGTGTACACTCGACTTTCACCATAGGAGTTCTACTTACTTGGGCCAAAAGGGTCGAATATCAATGTTCACTAAAATTTTCACTCCCTACTAAATTAGGTATCGAAAAAAACGGTAAATTAGTGTTGATTTTAACCAAACTCCCAAGTTTTTTCATCTCATCCCTTTAGTCGGGGTAACTTAAGAAATGTAAATGCCAAGATAGGCCGTGTGATGTATGATCTAAAACCTCATTTTATTGTCTAATCAGATATATTTTTATTTCCAACGCTATCAAAAAATGGATGTACAGTGTGTTATTTTTCTTGAGACTGCAGTGATAAGAGACTTACGGTTTTCGCGAAAAAAGAAAAAACATTGTCCATTTTAGATATTTCTACGTACAATCCAGTGGAGAAGTAAAAAAAAAGGTTAGACCATCCTTTCTGAGACTTGACCCAAAGTTGGAATGTCAATTTTGTTGTACCTATTCTTTTTCCTGTTTCCTGGGGGATTTCTTTATTAATCTTTAAGAGCTGCAAATTTCAGAGACGCCCTGTTACTCTTTCGCAGTTGAGAAATGTGAGAACGACGATATATTAACTAAATTATGAGTAATTAAGCAATGACTTACAGTCATACATCTGCCAGTTTTCGAATTTTTTGATTATGAATGGATTGGCTTAAAATTTTGACAAGAAGAAGTAGCTCACAGATCGAAATCTACTTATGTCGATACACACTTTCACCTAATCTCGGGAGTAATAACAACGGGTATCGACACATGTAAAGGACCGAGACAGGGATGCCCGCTTAGCCCAACCTCATTTAATTCTTATATAAGAGATATGGAAAAATATTAAGACAGAGACGCGAACAATACTGTAGTTGATTGTTAATTACTATTGTATCTTTAGAACATTGTTAACATTTTATTTGGTGTTATTTTTAAATCTTTAGAAGCTTTCTATCGTTAGATGGCTTTGTAGAAAGTCAACCGTCAAAAGCATAAAAAAATTCAAACGTTCTGAAATAAAAAAAATATATAACTAACAAAACAAAAACTTTCATGTTTTTCATAGGTCATTTTAAAAGATTTTGCATATCAATGATGATGATGATATCAATTTGAATAGTACGCCACGAAAAGCTATGTTGGAAAATATTAAAACAAAATAAAATTTTATGGAATCTGTCAGTTTGGTTCATTGGCATTTAAAATTCTGCCGTTGATTGTTGACTGAAAAATGGAATTTGGAAAACATAATTTAAACGGTGCCCTTTGCTCAACTTCTTGCTATTCTTCAAAATGGTCCGGTTCATTGAAGAAATATGGTTTCAGCGCGAAGGTGCTCCACTTGATGTTGCTGTAAACGTTAAAAAATTCCAAATCAACAATTTCCTGCGAGGTGGATAAGTCGAAGAGGCACTATAAATTGACCAGCGCGCTCTCTCTAGACCTTACGCCACTGGACATCTTCTTATGGGGACGGAATTGCATCAAAGAGCAACAAATAACACAAGAGAATATGAAAATGGGCATTCGTAATACTTTCGCATCCATACCGCCAGATCCAGCTATGCTTTCTAGTGTCAAATCGACAAATGTTTGGTATAGTGCGGAAGAGATTTTGAACATTTATTAAAATAATTGTTACTTTTATTTTTATGTAAGCTTTTTATATTGGTTTTTGTGGTTTTTTAGTTTTTGATTAGTTTTGTTTGGAGTAAATGTTTTACTCGTATATTTTGAATTGGTGTTTGTAATTTTTAACGGCCTACTAACTACTAGGCTTTGGAAATCGAAAAACGTTGTGAATTATTAAAAAGTTGTTGAATTAAAAAAAATGTAAAAGGTAAATACCGACATGATTATATCATTAAAAAGGTAATCAAATCCTACATTTGATGCAATAAAAAAACTTTGTAGTTCCATTTAAAAAAATGACATTTCGAAAATTGACGGAGTGGAGTTTTAACACACTTTTGCTAAGATACTTTTGTGCAAATTAAAACAAATTATTTCATCTATTTTTATGAAAAAATGACGAATTTCGGTCAATCGAATCAGTTTAGATGATATGTAATACAAAAAACCGCACGAAAATTGACCAAAGAATCGAAATATATGTATTATGCAATAATACGATAATACTTACAATTGCATGTTATACAGAGTGTTTTATATTAAAGTTGCATTTTTAAAATACAATCCCCTATGTACTATTGCATATTTCGATTCTTTGGTCAATTTTTGTGCGATTTTTTGTATTTTAAAAATGCAACTTTAATATAAATCACCCTGCATAACAATTGCAATTTCGTTGAAAATATTTTTTGGTTGTAGCCTTCAGCATGCTCCCACAATTAATTTTAAATATGCCCAACTTGTATTGTTGAAAATAGATGACACAAGAACACTTTGCAAAAATTAATCATTGTTTTACCATTTAATTTTGGGATTTGACGGTGCATTTTGCTGTCCCCTATCCGCCTTCAGATTTGGGTGATTTTAATACTCAAGGACTAGTTTTACTAAACTAAGCCCTTTTTAAAGTCGGGGGGAGATAAATAACTTAGTCCCCCTATTCCTCAATTTCCCTAAATAACATTTTCAACAGCTATAATTAATAAAATAGCGCCAAACTAATTTCACATAGGCATAGAAACTAGCAGTACAAATTCTACTTAAAAACTTCGTATTGACCTCCAAATGGGAGTATGAAAAAAGTTCTGATCGCGATTAAATTTGGTGTCTGCGGGTTCTTCAACATGAAAACAACGAATCCAAAATTCTAAAAAAGAGATTCTTGGTTTGACCACAAGAATGGTAAGAATTTCGCAATTTGATGGGTTATTTTTTCGTTTGGATCTTAAAGAAAATTATGTGCATATTATAGGGATCCCGCATTGTGAAAATCGAAAACAGTTTTTTTAACGTAACGTATTCTAGTAATCAGTGTATATGACGTATTTTTCTCATGGTGTGTGTTCTGCACGTCGAAATAGCGTATTTTTAAGGTCGTATCCAAAAACCTAAACAACTACATTAATTCTATCCTCCTATGAAGAAAAAGTTAAAGGAGAAACGCAAATTCCTTTCGGAGTATAGCTCCCAAACAAATCATTTTGTACTTTCAGTGTATTTGGAATCAAATATTTAGTCCTCTTTACAACCCCAATGGCACAATTATTACACATTTTACATATCTGCGATTTTTTCACAATCATTGGATAACTGTGTGTGGTCCTTACATAACAAAAAGGACATTATTTCAGTAGTGAACGAAGAATTTGATTTGCGAATATCACAATAAGCAATTTAAATTAGATAGATTAATATCAATGAAAATAAAAACAACTTACGCTCGCGCCGGTTTTTTTGCAGAAGGTACTCGAATTTCGAACCACTAACTGACAAAGACGAACGAAATCTACATAAGAGAATTTCTAATTTATATTTTAGAGAAGTGTTGCCTTATCGTACACATGTGTCGTTTTGGTTCCGAAATGAGGACTTTTAAAGCGTTATCAACTTGCACACGTGTTCAAAGTTTCACCGTAAAACAAAACGCAGGTGTGACTTGCTATTTAGAAAACACCACATCCTCGCATACTTTTTGATTTTACTGCATCATGCCCATGATGATTCATAACGATTGTAATTGCAATTATCTTTAAAAATATCTCTAAATTGGGAGATTTCGAAATACTATCACGGTAGGGCACTGATGAAAGGTATGAAAACTTGCTTGGGACGAAAATGTTTGCCGAAGGAAACTGTCTTACAGGAAAAGCTGTTGCATTTTCATATCATTAAAAATTGAGGGTTGGGTTCTTGGCCAAAATTAAGCCCCTGTGTTAGACATCAACAATAAATCCGCACAGTTTTGTTGTTTATCAGCGTTTAGTTAATATGAAAAATCATAATTTCTCACTCACCTTGTTTTGATTCAGCAGTGAAAAAGGAAAAAAAAGAATCCCTGGCACTACGTAATAAAACATTACAAAACGAGAGGTAGGTAAGTCTTTTCAACTGTGTTCGAGATCGACACAAACGGAATGAATGATTTACTACATTTTGGGAAAAACGTCGCTGCCGTTGGTATATCAAAAGTGGGGTGATCGTTCAGGTTCCTTATCAACGTGCTAACTTACTGCACGCTTTCGAAGTTGAGATAAAACGAACCGTGCAGTAAACGCGATATCGAAAGTCTTTATGATTTTTAAACCCAAAATAGGTAATTAAAAAAATGACAATTATGAGCTCTTCTGCATCATGCTTGTTCTCCTAATTAAGTTCGTGAATTTATTTTGTCATTAGGCGAAATGGACGTCGTAGGGCACCAGGGACGTCTGTATGATTTTCTTGTAATGCTGATCTTAACGTTGTTTGAGGAATCAAATTCCAAAAGAAATTCTAAATCGTATTTGTAACGAGGACTGGTACAACTTACCCATTAGATTTTTAGCACGTTATTATGGAGTTACTAGAGTACTTGAGATACACACACACACGCTGATGTGTCTGTACACAGATCTCGGACAAATCTCAACAGACGAACAGGCCGCGTCCTGTCACTGTTTCAGTTCTGTAGTACTAGTCCCTGGGTTGTGTGGTGTTGAGCGAGCGCTGTGCTAATTGCTGTGGATAATAATTTGGAACTTCCTTGAGCCAGAAAACATAGTCTCAGCACGTAACTTTTGAAAATTTGAAACAGTTCTTGACCCCACAAGGAACAATCGTCACTGTTAACTTTCACTTAAAACGGAATCGTATCAGAGAGCACAGGAAGTAGCTAATAGAAAAGTTACTCGCGAGCTAATATTTGACAAGCTCCGTAATATTAAAAAAATAAAAAAGACATGATTGCAATTAACTTCTTGCGAAAAGTGGTAACAATGTTCTACAATTTGCTTCTAAAAAATATACACAGTAAATGCCCTAATCGCCCTAACTAAATTGTGCACTCTCTGGTGGGTTGCTGTATCAACCTGGCGTTGGTCTGTCTGGTATTTTTGAAAAGAGAAGTTAATATCCCATCTTTTTAGATTAAAATATATATGGTGTTCCATTTAAAAAAAAAAGGAGGTTGGAACCGATAACTTTACGTGACCCTGTATACTTATTTTGAAAACGGCATATTATATTCAACAATTACATTACAAGTATATTACGAATGTAGTAAACATGTTTCTGTATCCCTTAAAACTAAAAAGATACAGGGTCTTCCTGGAATTGACAATTTTTTATTTTCCCCTATATCTCTTAAGCGAGGCAACATTTTCAAATTTTATTTGTACCATTTTAAGTTTGGCTCAAAAAGAGCACATTGCACAATTATGGAGATACTCTAGAAAAGAGGGTGTAAGAAATGTGGGAACGTCCACAGATTTTTGTTCATCTTATTTGTAAACAAAGCGCATGGAATCTCTTGTCTCAAGACAGTGCAAACCTCGCCCAAAAGGTTTGTATCTTTCTTATACGTGTAATTAATAATTACTTGTAAAATTAATGGGCTTACTGTCTGCAAGAATTTTATATAACTCTTTGAGACTTGTCCAATAAGCACTTATTTTTCCAGCTCTGGGAATCTGGGTGTATGAAAATACGTTTTTCAACAAAGATTTTTATTTACATATAACAATCTTATCCTATTATAACCACTTTGAAGACATTAATGATTCTCTAGCTATATTATGGATTTCTTTACTTAATGGAACTAAAACAAGAGATAGATATTAAATGAATAAAAAACAATGTTTGCCTTACATATTTTGTGTTGACCTTGCATGGAATGGAATAGTGGAAGTATCATAGGCTTAGAACAAATGAGAACATAAGGACTTTCGCTTTCACCAGTAGCATAAATCTCACGGTACTGATCTTGGCTTAGGCAATCTTCCACAAAAACACATCCTAACAAGCAGCTTGTTGGATATTTCTTTGGAAACACCAATTGTTGATCTAAAATTTGTTCAAATTTAAATTTTAAAAAATATGAATAAAATCATACTATTGTAAATAGCACGGTACATCTGCTCCACTTCCAACAGTTCGTCATTATTAGGTTCCTTAGATGCTGCATGAATCCACAAACGTCCTCGATGTTCTGTATACCACGTTCTACCTTCATGTCTAGAATTTTAATATGGATAAAACACTCAACAATATGATACTAACATTTTAATTCCAGCAACTAAAAGGCTAGCCCACGGCTGGTGCATACTTAAACACATTCCTCGATCAATTTCTTCCAAAAATGCGTCATTTGCAACTTTAACCTTGCTAAAGGCGCTTGGAGTATACAACTGATTTTTATCCGAATATACTTTAGACACAATGTCATCCCACTTCTGAACCTAAAGTCGAAATTTGTTAGTAAAGACTAGTAAAAACTTTGACTTACCCTCAGACTCTCTGATAATCTTTTTTCAGTAGCATCAAGATGAGTATTAACAGCTGCTAGTAGACTGTCTCTATTTTTATTCTTTTCCTTAGTCTCGGATACAACAGTTCGTGACGCAAAGTCAAGTGCCAGTTTCATATCCTTAGCAGATTTGTGTATTTTTGGAACATTTGATTTATCCCCAACATTCCACCCATCTGAGCTGTAGTATTCGGATTGTTCATCGTATATCTTTCTCCTGTCCTCCCTAGAATCGAGACTTAATAATATGTCTAGTTAGTAACTCGACTTCACAATACCCATCTCTGTCGGCTCTAACTAGTTTATCTCTAGCTTCGATTGCCTTCTTCCATTCTTTTGACGTTTTCTGTTCAAATAATTGACTATGTAGCTTATCGGATAAATTTGAATTTGACTCCAAGATGTGAAATTCTTCATTTGTGCATACCTATAATTCCAATTTTTTAATTGAATGTGACAATCTTCTGAAGGTAAATTGAACAATAATGTATGAACAATTGACCCAAGGGGTGATCCACTGTGGCATTCGGCATTTTCACATAAACCAATAATTTATGAATGCGACAGAGGATGCTGTGCAGAACAAATTTTGATAAAATAATTCAACTTTGAAAAGGCAACGTGTTTATAAACTTGCTTATGAATATACTAGGAGATTAAGACTTTTTAGGCTTATGGATAACCCCTTGTTTGAAACATACCAGCGTATCACAAAAGAAACATGGGCCTGAACCCTCTTGCGCACATACAATTCGTCCACACTTCAGGCAGTTATTAATAAGGGGATGATCCCTTGCCTCGCAATTGCAAGGTTGGCGACCTGCAATTCAAACATGTGAAAACTTGTAACACTCATTACTCATTAAGTCATTACCTTGTTTAGGACCAAGCTTAAAATTATATGTATCTACATTGACATTCTTGCCTTTTTTAGAACTACCGCTCGGATGTGTAACAGAGCCTTTCTTATTACTCGCCGATTGTGGTTTCTGGCCCATAGGAATTTCGGATTTCTTGCCATTATTTGCGTTACTCTTTGATTTCTTTTCACCTGAGTTCCCACCTTTTTTTGACCGTAGTGTGCTATTACCGTCCTTTGCCGCTTTCTCTGCTTGTCTTTTTTCAGAGAAAAGTTTGGCCTTCAAATTATCGCATATTTTCACGTGCCTTGTTATGCTACGATCAATTATATTTGCTATAAATTCGTCAAAATCCTCTGTGCTCTTCATGTCTTTGATGTAACTATTGGACGAACATTAATCGAGAGAAGGATGTTTGAAGAAACTTACGCAATAATTTCATCGTCGACGTCATTGTTGAGAAGAGGTTTTAAGTTATTTCGAATAAAATCGTCCAACTCCATTGTTAATAAATTGCAGTATACAGAAAGGATGTAACTAAAGCAAAATATAACTTGGGTTATGATCAAGAAACATTAGAGCTACGAAATAGTTCTATTGTTGAAGTAGAGGTACATTGGCACTACTTTTGCAAAATAGACCAAAAAAAGAAAAAACGCTTTCCACAACGATTAATGAATATTATAATATAATATAAGTACAATAATTAAATAAGTAATTCAATGGTACAATCCATTCGCCTACAAATATTAACTTTATAATGCTGTACAGTTAAAATTTTTGGAATAATCACTGCTCGTAAAAAATATACTACAGTCTACAGTCTATACTAGGGCAGCTTATCGCCAAAACTGTTTTAAAGGTGTAAAGAATTAAAATTTCTTATAATATACCTCACTCTCCAAACAATACACTAGGTCATTGATTATATAATCAAGGTATAGTAGGTACCTAATATTTAAGCATTAAGGTTGTGGAACCATTGATAGGAAATGAACATCCAACTATATTACATCTATCATTTTTTTACAAAATAAGTAATGGCTCTGCATATATTCTTTTTCCCCAAAGTTGCCAGCTGTGAGTATAGGGTAAGTCAAGATTACAGTACCAGTTTGAAGGACCCCTAAGAACATTAGTAGTCAAAACCCTGAAATTTTTCAGGCCGACTTCCTAAGCTGAAATTGGCCTCCTAAGTTTGTGTAAAATTTGATCGTTTATTTTTTGAGATATTTAATACTTTATCATAATAAAGATCTTCGAACGAGCAATAGGTACCTAATTAATAATGTAAACCTCGTACTGATGTACTCATACTCACAGTCACAGTATAGTACCTATAGTAACTTGGTAAGTAGGTATAGGATGTGTGACAGAAGGGACCAGTTTATATATAACTACTTAGGACTTAGGTATGTGTTCAAATTCAATGTTAATCAGTCAAACCTAACATGGCGATAATTTATTGCTGAGTGGAAGGGGATCCTAAGTTGCTCCCCATCGGTAGATACAATACAAGTATTTGACGAGTACCGCTTCCTTTTGTTCTCTCCAACTAGGAAACCATTTCGCATTTAGAGGAAACTGGCAACTCTATTCACTTTGCATAAAGTTTTGTTTGCTATGTTCTCCATAGAGGGAAGATTATCAGAAAGGGTACGAGAGCTGGTGGTACATAGCTTATATGCTAAAAATGTTGCACAATCATGAGATTAACGATCTTACCGTAAACCTTCTCAACAAGAACTGCGTCGTTCGTTTTGGAGTAGGTACATACATAACAGGTAAAAGAAAATTGCTTTTCTGTAGATATGTAGGAAATTTCTAGAGAGCAAACATGTAGTGAAGAATCAAACCAGTTTACATCATATTATTTTTAATATTTAAGTCAGAAACAATTAAGCTTAATTCGTATGTCATTAAACTTAAACAAACATTGTACACATTGAGCTTTCGTATAGTGTTAACAGAACTTAGAACTAAATACTGCAGACATATTTGTAGTGCAAGCAAATTCGCATTTTTGAAAGCAACCCCATATTCTTATTCAAAACAAATCAATCAAGTATATAAATAATAAAAATAGCTACCATCATTTGATTGATTATCCCATTTTATGAATGATGTACCTACCAGTTGTATCTACTTACTTTGGTTATTATTGTTCATAAAGCACATTAATGATACAATGCAACACGTAGAGATGTGAGATAATTTTAAAATGTTTATGAGATATACTTTAAAATGAGAATCAAGAGTTAGAATAAAGAAATTTATTATAAATTTCGGGCACTTAGTGCTTATGTTGTTATCCTTTTATGTACTTAGTTTTCAAAGCAGTCATCACGAAAAAATAATGCAGCTATGGTCGCTCAAAGGCTCATATTGATTTAATCAGGTTTGTTCCTCCAAGAAAAAAATTTGACTATTTATTGGTATAATTATTTGTTACAATCTTGGCTAGAAAATCGCTACACCAACTGTCTGATGTCTATAAAAAGTGGAAACAGAACAAATGACATAACATTAACAATTTTAAAATTCCAATGTCTTTATTGCAGCGATGCAATGTTTAAAATTTGCACTCCTCTTATATGCATCTAAACTAGCTTTAATGTACTTATATCGATACCCTGTATTGTAAATTCTGGTCGTTCTAATTTGTTGGTTTTATTCGTTAAAGAGCAGCACCTTTACTTACATAGTAATCCAGGATTCCTTACCTATGTATGTGTGCGTCACTTTTACTATTATAATAGCTCATGTGCCAGATTAAAATCCAAGATGCCTAATTCATGTTAAGAATTAAGTACGACTAGTATTTTATTATGATTTCAATAATTAAATAATAAATTTATTGCTAATATAAGCTAGTACGAAGTTGCACAGTTACCTACGCTAAATTATAAAGTATATGTACATATAAATAAATACTGATACAATTATAACTTAATTTAGTTGTAGATACTAATAAGCTTAAATAAACAAAAACAATAACAAATGAAAGTAATACAATAAAAGGATCTAATAGTAAGAAAAAAAGTAAATAAATTATTATAAATATTAAAACATTGTACCATCAAAAGAATTATTTTACACCTTACAGTCTACTAGGTACATTAAACAGCCTGATTTGTTGCTTGACGACCGTTCATGTTAAAGCAACTTATATCCCTGCTGCCACCAAATCTTTTATAATTACATGGAAATAATGTTGAAACATATTTGGCCTGAAATAAAACAAAGTATGAAGGAAAAAGAATCTAGTTTGCATCTTTTATGAGAAGTGAGATGATTAAAATCTGCACCTCAGTTAGTGATAATCACTGTTTTAAAAGTGCAGAACGAACTGGCGAAAAATTCCTATTTTAAGAATCTTACACTATCTTAGACAGCGTGCTGTACTTTCTGGAGCCTAAACATGCTACAGTTTAGCTAAGCCGAAATCTATATACTCGTAAGTATCTACTTAAAAGTATTCTGCTAAAATAATAAAGGTCTTATGTAAAAGGTAGTCTCAACATTGTAACCTACATAATGGCGCCAAACATTTCTGGGCGATTTTGATGAGCATTAACAGAAGTGTACATTTTGAAGCTCCTCTTACACTACGAACAAAGCAAAGTGTCTACTGTAATAATATATCTCAAGACATTATATGCACTATAAAGTAATAAACATTTAAATAGAAAATGTTAATATAGCATGCTTGTGTTAGTATATTTAGGCTAGGATGGTATGGGATCGTATTCTTCTCGGTATATCTCATTAGTGGATGGTTTAGTTTTGTTAGTGTAGTCCGCAACAAAAACAGCCTAAGAAACAATAGCCATTAGAACTATGCCATTGAATTGTATAAGCGCGTCTGTTTTTTTAACCCTCTTAAGGCATAATAGAATATCGTGCAAGAAAGAAATATTTCCCATGTTTTCATTTGACAAGACAAACCAGATAAAATTGATTACACATGGCAATTCTACCCAATGGAGTGATATCCCATAAAGTTTTTTTACTCTATGGATATACCTACGGCTCAAGCATTATGTTCTTCTGTTGTCACAGCAATTTCGTTATTAGACTCGCTTTGTCAGAGCTTTTACAGTCTGCGCAAATTTAAAGATCCCTGAAGACCTAGAAAAGTATAAACTAACAAACTTAGGCTTAGTGACAGCCATAACTAAGCAGAAAAGGGCGTAGCGTCATAAAATTAATTGTATGGATTCCTTCAACTTTGGCGATACATAAAGACTTCTGAGAAGATTTTTTTGTGAGTGAAGAACTCCCAGAGTTATCTCGGCGAGTGGAGGAAGTTATCCGACCCTGAAAGAAGGTAGCTGCGTTCTTGCTCAACATTATGACGGCAAACAAGAAACGGAGACAGGTGGTCGTTTGGAGGTCTAGTCTCCAATTTATTGCTGTAACACTAATGGAAAATTTTTAATATGTTGTTATATAACTAATGTCCCCACAAAAACCTTGAAAATTTTGAAGAAAAGATGATACACGACTGTCTTAAATACTGTTGATGGTGTTGTAGAGCGTTGCTAATCCAATCTGATAAACTCATTACTATAGGGAGTTTTACCGTCTCCTTCGATCCCAAAATTGACGACCAGCTAACCAAAAATAGAATTACTCGTTTTCACCGCCATTCTGTATAATGTTGTTTGTTAGGCGGTTTACTTCCGGTATGCGTTTTTTTTTTTGTTTAAAATGTCAGCTAACTTCACCAAGCAGTTCATCAATTTTAGAAGACATATTGATGTATGTTGTGGTGTGTCCAAATCAATGGAGATTTTGTTTCTTAAAAGCCCCACTTTCAATTCTACTGACATCATGCTTCCTAACATTATGTTACGTTCGACATGCTTACTATGCATCCATATAATTAGTAACTTACCACAAGAATTGCAGTTATTGCCCCAATAAGAAAACCAGAAAGAACATCACTCCAGTGATGTTTATAATCTGACACCCTCGTCATTCCTGTGTAAATAGATGAGGTGATTGCGATAAATTGAAGAGTATGCCTCAATAGTTTTGATCCGTCCCACGTCATCCTAGCTTGCAGGTAAATCTATAAAAAATAAATTCAAATCGTCGCAGGTCACGATTAAAAGTAGGTACATACAGCAAAATACACCATCGAATACATCGAAAAAGACGAATGACCCGATGGAAACGACAGCCTAAAAAATACGGTTACCCCCGCAACGAAAAATTTTACCTCACCTCATTTCTTTTAAAATCCGTTTTGTATCTGAATACAAAGGATTCGTGCAATGGAACTCTTCGTGGTACACAAAATGGTTCTTCGGATCGTTACAGTCTATACTTGGTAAACACACTGTGTAAAAATGCGGCCTTAAACGACCGATAGTGTATTTCATGACATCGGTTGTCAATTGTGAACAAGCTGCCCCAAAACAGAAAACCCCAACAACACAGTACGTGTTCCACACCCAATAAGGAAATTTGCGCCCTAGAATGGTAAATTCTCGCTTTCTGTCGCTAAAGTAGCAGTTGCAAAATTCCGTTACCATCATCTGCAATAAAAAAAATTATATCAGTGATTTTGAAGAATTACTCTTATATGTAGGTATATTCTTTATCGCATCAGAACGTTATGAAAAAGAAAGCAATAGTCTTTATTAAAATAGTGGTCTGTTACTTTATGTGAAACAAGTACCCCAATGAAGAGCAGATAATAAAGAAATACAATAATATAAAGACTTTACTTCAATACCAGTACCTATTACAGACTTGTGTGCACTAAAACTTGACCCGGGGATCATGCTTAACGACTTATTTCCTGGTGTAATTCAATATAGTCCGGGCGAGAATTTTCAGATCTTAACTTCTAACGGCAAATCTTGAGACATTTTGGTGACAAGTGTTTTTAGGGTAATTGGACCCTGCTGAATCCGATTTTGCCTGTCACCACCTCGAATTCCGGCTGCTAAGGCCTTAAATCAAGATTGCGCCCAAAATGGCGACTAAAACTCACTTTAAAATTTGTTGTTGTTGTAACCAAAGATATTATCATGATATTTATCTAGTACCTACATACGTTTAATTATTTATTACTATTGTATAAAAAAATATGTAGCCAAAGACAAATTAAGATGGTGGTCAAAATGACGGTAGAAACTTGTGTTAACTAATTGCTTTAGTTGCAAAGAAAAAATTTGCATTTTTTACATGGGGTTGGTTCAAATAGGTTAAAATGAGTTATTGTCTACCCACCATTGTTAATAATAACAATTTGCGAAAAAAATAAAACAAAATGGTTCCCAAAATGCGGATATTTATATGACTTTTGATGATATTTTATTAGCAATTATCGAAATCTTTTTGAGTGGGTTAAGGAGGTATTAATAATTATCTTATAAGATCCTTATAAAATTTTTTTTGTTTTACAAATAGAACGCCAAATATTGTTTATACAGCGTTTGAAACGCACGCGTAATTTAGGACCTTCCATCACGGCGACGACGCAACGCGCGCAAAATTACCGATAGCGCGAATCTGCTGGCTACTGGCTACATGCTAGGTTCAATTATTATACTCGTATACCAAGTTCGAAATATTTTGACTCTGGGTGTGCCGTGCCGTGCCAAAAGCATGCCAAAGTTTGGTACATTGTGGTTGCAACAAAGGGTGCAAAACTAACATGTGCAAGTGCCGGAGAACTGTAAATTTGAAAGGCAAACGCATGCTGTTGCCAATGTAAAAAGCGTTTGCACCAACAACAAAAGCGAAGAAACTCAGCTTGTGCAATCTTCGGATTCAAGTGACGAATCCGAATAAAGTCTAGGTAATGTTTTTGCTCATTTATATTTTTTTAAGTGTTTTCGATTTATTTTTTTATACAGAGTTTGTATACGGTAATAAATAATATGAAATTAAACGAAAATAATGATTTTAATACTACCTGTAGGTATATCGCAATCGCATACAAAGAGTCCACCTAAGCGCGATCTTGTCCGCCATTTTTGAAAAAGTGTAAGTAAAGCCTTCAAAATTTTTCATAAAGTAGTACCAGGTAAGTGGCAAAACGTATGTGCTACATAAAAATCATCATAATATTTTTGTTTTCAACAAGAAAAAAATGTAAAGTTAGAACCTTTATAAAGCGCTTTACAGAATTTCTCGCCCGGACTAATACTCCAATGAAGAAAATTTTTCAATACCTAATAATAAAAACTCTATTCCATATTTAGTTATCTGGATATAAGCGGCGTTTGCTTCCTAATGGGTTTGGTTTGTAGTTTCGTTTGTCAATATAGCAACAGGTTGTTAATATTTCCGTTTTTTATATCCATTTCGAGTGTAAAACGCAACGAATTGATCATTTTTACATTATTATCGTAACCAAGACAAAATTTCCCTAAACAATTTAATTTAAGGGTAATATTCAGGACAGATACAGAACGAATTTAGTCGCAAGCAATATTCCTAAGCAATTCTGTAATTTAATTGTAGGTAAATTTCGAGTCTTACTTTGATTGATCCAGCCCCCCCCCCTCTACTCAAAATAAACTTTAAAAAACCGCAATTGCTTCTAAAAAAGCTGAAATGAATATATAAACTTGAACTAAGTACATAAGAAAATGTGATCCCAAAAAGACCTTGACGCCAAATGCTAGGTTATATAAGGTATAAATTGATTCTTGGACATTCTTAATTAACACATTACATACAGATATAATATGTAAATTGCTTTAACGAGATTTTAATTCAACATATACCTGTAGCGTAATACATGGAGAACTGAAAGTAATTAATTAAAGTATTAATTGGAGCATCTGCCACTGCAAACATTGTACCTGCGCCTACGAAAACTTATCTCAATCATTTAAGCATGCAAGGTAAAAATGTACAGGAAGGATTTATTCGCATACATAGATCATAGACTTCACGTTGTATGTACATACGTTCTACGTCTAAACTACGCCATGCGGACGTTTTGTTTGGTGGTTATTTTTTAACGAGTAAATGTGGTAGTTTTTAGATTAAACGCAAATCTGATCATATTTGAATTGGAGGGCAATTTTATTTTGTATCAGAATTATTTATTGGGTGTTTATTTTGTTTATTTCATTGTACATTTTGATTTTCGTGTTAAAAGATTAAGGTTATTTTATTCATCTGGAATTATTTGTGTAGTATTTGTGAGTATTTATCTCATGTTTTTCTCCGGTCATCGCTGCAGAAGCTAATTAGTTTCAATAGCACGTGCTATCGCTGAAGTAAGCAGATGCTAATCCTTCGAAGACGCAGTATTGTGGTAAGGAAGGAGGAACGGAAGTAAGAAAGGAAACTTTGATCACGGCCTTTAGGTCTAGCTTGTTTAGTGTTGGCCGTTTGAAATGTAACTGTTGGTTTTGGTGTATTGCTGTATTTGAGCGTATTTGAAAAGGCAGCCTGTCTTGTTTAATTGTAAAGTATCAAAGGCCCAATGCTATAATTGTAATTACAACGACACCAGTGTCATTTAAATCGAGATTTAGCATCGAGAATATCATCAGATTATGGTTTTTGATTCATATATATGTGCTCCGGTTTGATGAAAAGTGCAATTATGACCGGATGGTAAGAATTATTTACCTTGGGGAAAATCATTCCATCTCTCGATAAATTAATTTGGCAAATAAGTAGTTGATAACGATTGGAACAACAATGGTATCCATGGAATTTATTCGGAGAATAAAGTTATTGAGAAGTGGAAAAAAGGCCTTAATGTAATTAAAACTGTATTTAAATTAAATTTGTTCTATCGATCGCTCGTTCCGTCGTATTTGTTTTTCTGACACTGACCGCCCATATTTCATCCAGTCATCAGGTGATTGTGATGTGATTTTAACGTAACGTAACCGGGTAACCCGTTACAACCATTTGATTCATACTTTGCTACGTAATATCCTCACATCCACTCATTACCATAATAGCCACAAAGTATTGTGTATTGTATCAAAGTAAATAATGGATGTACAATATAATGAAAATGAAATATTTATACTCGTATATCTACCATCAGTAGGTATACAACCGCCCGTATACAAAAAAACAAAAATCAATAGAACAGCGATTGAAAATGAAGGCAATGTAGTTTCGCTTCTGATGTAATGTCGTTTCAAGGTAAATAGACAATTAGTTATACCCGCGGGAAAACTAGCTGTGCTTTATTCAGTAAGTAGGTGCCTTTTGTGCAGTGACGACCTTTTTGATTAGAATCAGAATCTACGAGGATGCTCTACTTAAACTTGCACTTAATAACTTTAGTAACCCTGATGTGGTCTTCTACACACGCATACGGTTTTCATCAGAAAGAAAATTATACCTGGACATTGTCGTGCGTTTCACGTTTAATTGAGCGCCTCTTTGTCATTGGAGAGACAATCTACACTGTTTCAGATACTCCTGATGAAGACCACATCGTTCACACCCTGCGCAATCCTTTAATCTCCGTGGATCCATTCAGCAAAGCATATCCGACTGGAGATAGTTATGCGACCAACTGGGTGATACAAGCGGATAGCGCGAAGTCTGTCATCGAAATTATGAATTTGATCGTAGCGAGCACCTTTTGGAATAGTACTCTATCGCCACGTGGAAAATTCGTTTTCGTTCTGCCTATCCAGCAATAACTTAACGGTGATTTTTATGAAGCTGTGGAGGTGCGGCATTTTGAATGCAGTCGTTGCGATTCGAGGCCTGCAAGCGGTTGAATTTTATACCTGCAATCCTCACCATGGTAACAATTGTGGAAAAACGGCGACTAATTTCCAACTTGAGAGGTGCACATTTGAAGAACTGCGTGTGACGTTCCAGAGGGATTTAAGGACTTTCTACGATTGCCCGGCATATTATGTAGTTCCAGATATTGGCTTGCATCAGTATACAAAAAAGATATGCGCGGGAACACGTTGTCACACTGGCATGCTCGTGTTAAAAACGGTTAGTGAGAAGCTTAATTTGCGAATAGTGCCAGTTCTCAATCACTATAAAATAGTAAACAATTCTGACTTGGTTATCTACCCCGGAATACGACAATTAAAAGACTATTTGGACGAGAGTTTAACAATCGAGACCACTAAGACGTTCTTTGTTGTCCCCCCTCCACTAAAAGTGCCTTTGATACAAATGCTTGGGTTTATTTTCAAAAAGCAAACATGGCTCCTTGTTCTAGTTTTCCTAATATTGAAAATAGTGCTGTGGTGGTTCTCGCTTTTAAGTATTAATCCCAGCCATAGAGGCATAAGACTATTGGAAGCATTTACCGACGTAGGTAGTAGCCATCCTCCTAGGTAGTGCAATAAGCAGAGTTGTGAAGAAGGATCTACTGAAGTGACTGCTGTTAGTTTTCTTATTTTACTGCATGCACATTCAAATTGCGTTTACATCGAACCTCTTCAATCTTTTAACAATCGAAAAACACGAAGGGGCGATTAAAAGCATTGAAGAATTGGCCGATTCCGACCTTCCCATATGTTCACCGGATATTTATCGGCAAGAGATGGACAACGCGACTTCCGAAAACAATACGTTTACGAAACTTGTACGTAAAATGAGGTACTATCCAATTGATTCAAGACCATATCCACACGAGCGCGCAATTGATCAGCGAGAATTTTGCCCCTTACAGGAATTCCGTATACTTTTACCCCCAAATCCGAACAGCCACAATGCCACCCCCCAGATGAAGAGGTATAAATCTAATGAGCGAAAAAAGCAGAAACATTTTCTGTCCTGCCCTGTATACCTACGGTGCATGGCAAATTGGATCTGATTGGCGGTAAAACAGTTTTAAGATAGTCTCCATGTTAGATTTTTTATTCATGTCCAAGATTTATTTCAGGAGTTGTGTATCTTTGTAATTTTCGGACGAAGCCACCGAGTCTCTCAGATTAAAAAATTTTATTTCAATATTGGGATTTTTCGTCTAGCGAATTCCTGATTTCTACGAGGAGAGATTGTAGAATTCAAAATTTAAAGGTTGATTTGTTATGTGCTAGTTGGACTTTTGGTCTTTAGCGGGTAGTGTAGTGAACGCATCACAAGGCACACAGCAATGCCTCCTCATAAAAAGAACAAAATATTCTGAATTACATGGTAATCCCTCTGTTTCAAACAATTATGTAAAGTAAACAATGGTAAAATGGGATTATAATCACATGATGAGATGATGTGGAAAAGACGATTATGGAAGTCTGTACTTTACTTTATATGTGCAGGTAAGTTCCTGCAATATGCATTTAAAGTAATAAGTGGGAAGACTCTCTGTGCTATATAATCTGCCCAATTGGCAAAGTAAACGTACTTACTTTTAAGTACGAAATTCAATTAAAAAATAGCTATAGTTTCACGTTTTACGTGAATATTGCTTGTAGGCTTGGGGAGAATGCAGATAAGTGGCACCGAACACTCGTGTAAGTGAAGTATCTAATTGGCAGTTTAGCTACAAGGCATTTTGCATTTTTTTCTGTTCATGATTGCGGTTGATTAAAACCAAGAGAAAACAAAAAATTAAAAAGTTAAAACAAATGGAATTGCATTTCAGTACGGGGATATGTTGTTTATGCATGTTTTATATTCTATACGTAAAAGCTTTCGGCAATATCCTTATGGATTCGATGATCATTAAAAATGACGGTAGTTTGTTGACAACTTAATTAAGTGTATACCACAATATACCTTGCGAGTTCATCTGATCGCACCAAAACGATATACAAACCTATAATTAAAGTTAAAAACAACTCAATGATACGATTCATATCTGGAACAATAAATAAATACTCATCGAGATAATCAGCTTAAGTTGGGAAATGGAAAGTTGACGTAGAAAAACTAGTTTTAAAATTATTGGTAAATCACACCATATATTATACTATTTTTTCACCTCGAACTACTCGTCGACGTTTTTTCTATTTTGAGTTTTTAAATTAAACCGCTATATTAATCATGATTACCGTAGGCCTGCGGTTTTTACTTTTTTTCTTGCACACTTTCGATGTTTCCTAATTGTAATTTATACCTATGCCTCTTGAAACAGTATCAATCAGTTGCAATTACTCAAACGCGGAAAATTATACTGTAAATCTTGTTTAACAAGTTCTCATCATTATGTTGATTAATTTAATATTAAAATGTATAATGCCACAAATTATCGGACGGTCATTAATAAAAACGATCAGCTCTCATTTAACACGTTAGGAGAGAAAATGCTAGGAAAAATTAAACTAATTAAGGGGGAGGTTTAGTGTCTTTATCAATCCACTTATTCAATATCAACTAATTAAGTGTTCTGTATGCAAGGTTTGCCCCCCTCGTTAGCGAGGGGGCAAATTTTTATGTAGAACTAATGATTGTAATTTTAACCCCGTGTTATGGATTGCAACCCCCACCAGTTTTTTAATTGGATGAGGGATTAAGTGAATCATAATTTGGAAGTAATGTTCATTATTTAGACGACTGTTTTTTGCATAGATCGATTAGTTAGCCAAATAACGCGATTTAAAGTTTCAATGTTTCAAAACTAATAAAAGCTCAAAAAGGTACGAATGTATTACTCGAAATGACCTCCACTACTATTCTTTGCCCCAGTTTTCGTTGGGACACCTTGCAGAACGCAAAAAATCAATAAAGGTAGTGCACGATTTGATGAAAATTTACCAACAAAATTTAAAATTTGCAGGACTAGGCGCTATAATACGGTTTTGTTGTAAAAATTGTGAAATGAACGCTTTCCCCTTCGAAATGATCGCCGTCCTCTACTCCGCATCTTTCAAATTTCCCATTGTTAGAAGCAGTACTGGAGGTCACTCTCTGTCAAGTTTTCGATTTCTGTTTCCAGAGGAACTGCTTTACTTCTGGAGGATTATCACAATTTCCAACTATAGTACTACCGACAGTTTGGCACTCAGGAACCCAGTCGACGCATATCGTAGAAGACGATCATCATCGTCTTGGTTTTTTTTTTCATCGTGGGTGAAGAAGGACTCTTCCAGTCGTCAACCGGCGGGGGCGGCGGTTGGTTGTGGGGTTGTATTGGAAAACCTATGTCTCATCGTAGGTTATCATATTTTTAAGGAAATATGGTTTCCCTGAGATGGGCACTTAATCACCGCAAACAACCTACCAAATTTGCAACAGTTTCATCTGTGAGAGATTTGCGATGACGGTGATGATGAAAAAGTGGGGGTCATTTTTTTACCTCAATGCAATTACTAACGTGCGGGTCGTAAAAATTTAATTGAGGCATTATACATTCTTCGCATCCACCCGAATCATGATCGCGCATTTTTCTTGTCTAGATTCACCTCCTCCGGCTTCGTCTGGTCACCCATCCCAAAAGTACTTGGTAGTAGCAAGCATTTACAAAGTACAGAATCAAGTGAAACAAGTTGAATAACAGGGGGGGGGGGGCAACAAAACTCATAGTGCAATTTTCCTTTAGGAAAATGCGCTAAAAACATTTCTGCACAGACATATATCAAATAAAACCATATTATTGGTTCGTGCTATATTTTCCGCCGTAATATATTTTTTTTAGTTTATAGGCCAATTTCCTTAAGAAAAGGTCGGAATCATTGTAACTATCCATAAAAAAAAAATGCTTTAAAGCACCCTCTCTGTTACGCTACGACAGCTACGTGTTTCATTGGTACTGTAACGGAAGCTTTCATTTTGAATTTAAATGTTTCGATTTTTCTCCACAAATATGTTAGAATTTTTCTGGTTCTAAAAAATGTCAAGGTTCTGAAGTGTCTTCCCAAACAAATTTTGGTCGTAAAGAATTTATCTGAATGATTGGAGTCAACAAAATATGTGTCATTTTTACGCAGGGGTTTTCATTGAGCCCTTGTTCTCTGAAGGTTTTTGGCGTCTAGATATCGGGTGTAGCGGCAGGATTGCAGTCGTTTCAATAAATATATAAAATTACATTTCTTAGCCTATCGCAAAGATAAACACACCGTGGAAATCTTTGATTCGGCTTATTTTGAAATGATTAACACCCGCGCAGGATTGCTAGGAAAAAAGACACTAACCAATAAAAAATTTAGATATTGCCATTTTGAAGTTAATTCGTCATTTGAGGGCGTAAAAAATTTACTCAGTATTTAAAAAAGGGGATCAATCAGAGTTGAAAAAAAAGAGATGAAAACTCTCAGCTATCGAGGAGAAATTGCACGATTTTAATTAAAAGGGAAATATGAATTTTTTCAGTAGAAAAATTGGAATTAGTTCTGTGGTTCGAGAAAAGTGAAAGTTGCGAAAAATTTGTACGTCATGTTATCGACCGAAGAAGTTCCGTTTTTAATATACAAAAAGGAATTACTATTACTGCATAAAAATGAGAGAAGATTTAAAAATTAGTTAAATGCAGAGTTGCAAAAGTAAATAAACGACTTGTTTCGAAGGCGAAAGTAAATGTATTGATTGAACATATTCCTTATTACGTGTTAAAAAAACTGCATAAACTGCAGAACTGCAAAAACTAGATAGCTGGCAGTAGTTCAATCGGTCTTATGGTTGGAGACATTTTTGAAATTATCTTTTTGTGCCTGTTCTTACTAAAGATTTTCTCCAATTACACAGTTACAACTAACAAGTAAAAAATTCAAATTGAAGTAAACCTATTACAAGAAAAATTCTACTTTGGCGAGTTTTTCAGATGCAGTTTTCCTAAAAGAAAAAAATCTGATAACATCTGAAACATCACTATAGATTGTATAACCACCAAGCTGCATCTAGCAGTTAAGAAAATCAATTCTTTCCATGAACAAGAAGACTTGTAGCCCCTGTAGGTTAGTTCCATTTATTTATGTAAGTATTCAAGACTTAATGTAGAAAGGATTTGTATAAAATTTTCTATCAATTTGGAATGTCTGATTTACACCGTAATGTGTAAACCGCCGTGCCTATTGAATGGCGAGTAGAAACGAGTTTTAAATGTTGTAGCTAATTTTCAGAGAGGAAAAGGGAAAAATCTGCAGTAAACAAAACCATAAATAGGTAATATTTGTACAGATTTAAGATAGCCGACTGCAAATCACGATTCAATTGATTTTTGTATAGAAATCACAGTTTGAATTCAGAATTCCAAAACTTTGTTAATCAACCCTTAATTGCAACAAAGACCATTGCAGTAGGTACTTAAATTTACGTAGAATCATATCCAGAACAAACCGTTACAAATTATAGAAGAAATAGCTTCCGTTTACTCATTCCAAGTATTTCGTACCTTTGTTCAGTGCAATTATTTATTTTATTTACAAAATCCAAATACTAAATTGACTATACTATTATTTTGTCTTTATTTGTAAGTGGACGGACTTCAACCAAGACACCAACCCACTATACAATTACAAATTAACCGGAATTCGAACCAGTGAGCCTTAGTACCGCACTTCCATTCCACTACGCCGAGCTTTTGGCTTTTATATAATGAAGTTTGTTTATTTAACCTTTCCTTTGTAAAGGGCTTATCGAATTTTTAGTAATTAATTTCATTTCGTTGTATCAAATCGAAATACATTCTCTTGAACATCTGCGTATAGTAATTGTGTCCTCGTTAATAATACTCCTTTCAGCCTGTTTCTAGTCTTATCTGCGAGCTTATCTGCAAAAAGACAGAATTTTACACCTTCAAGCCACGACAGATTACGATAACGATTGCGGATTTTTATTGTAAGGAAGAGGTATGTAAGAATTTCAGAAATTACTACTACGCCACTTCATGTGTCACATTTACTGTTTTCCATTCACACTTAAATTCACACTATTGTTTTAAAATGTACTTGAATTCATTTCGTATTTTACTGCAGTGGTTACCTACCTCCTTCAATATTACTTATTTATAGCATATGCATTTATTGCGGCACATTATTTACCAAAAATGTATAGTCTCTCGTTGCTCAGAATTCGTATGATTGTTATTATTACATACTAGCAATCCCGGCGAACTTCGTTCCACCTTTTGGAAAATCCAGTTTTTTCGCGTACCCCGGTCCCGTTTTTCCCTGTTCCCGTGGGAACTTAAAGGAAGTTTTTTTAGAGCACACCTTCAAAGAAACCTACGTTCTGACTCTTTTCGACTGAATGATTTTTGATAAGGGCTCAGAAAGTTGGGCGGTATAGTTGCTAGAAAACAGTTCCTTTTGCTGAGACTTCTCTCTTCTCTTCTCCCTCCGGCCAACCTACTGATCTTAAAAAGGAGTTGACTTCGGTGGAACTTTTCATTAGATTCCCATGAAGGGTAGAACGTGTCACCTCTCCATTTTCAAAAATTGTACTTGAGACGACTAAAGGCATGCGTATGCAAAATCTGAGACCAGTTGGTTGTCGCATGCAAAAGTCGCCTGGCACACCTTCAAGGTATAGGCTACGTATTGTAAAAAATTCCAGGACTCTAGCTAGGAGCATTGCCCTAAAAGTAGTTAAAAACCACAGAAGTGGGTCCGGACGAACTGACAGAAGGACGGACAAAACGCAAACAATAGCACATTTTTTTTAATTAATACCGTTTTCTTAAATTGCCATCAAACCAAATCTTATTTAAAATTTATAAGCATCTACCTAGAGCTCCTCGAATTTCGAAATGTGCTATTGCCTAATGCGGTATCAGAGCGGTAGGTATGGATAATTCGCCATTGCTGCCAGAAACATTACAGGCACAAAAATACGTCCAAACGCAGCGATACGAAAACATGATCGCAAATTTTTTCGCACTTCTAGTCTTAGAATTGTCAACTTTGGAAATGGGTTTTGGGGCAACTGTTACTTATAAAAATAGTCCATAAAAACAACACCATTAATTGGACTTGGAAAAAAAATTACAGAAAAAACAAGTAAAAATTTTAGATTTTTATGCCTTTGACAGTGCAATCGCTACATCTTTTTACGACAGGATACCGCATAAAGATAGTCAAAACCGGGAACCGGAAGACTATTTTAAAATTAAATTTGTAATTACATGCAGCCAAAGAGATAATGTGAATTTGACGGTACCTCTTCTTATTTTTGTACTAAAATAAAATTACATGTTGTGAGACAAAATAATTCGACGCGCTAAACAGACAGACATTAACGGTCAAACATTTTTGTATTCCCGTGAATGCTAATGAGCGGTTTACCCTCTTCTTAACGTCGTCGTTTTTCATGTCGGGTTTTTTTTTCTTGGCTTGCTTCTGGAACAAAATAGTGTAACTAATTTGACAGACTGTAAAAAAGTAATGAATTTTACTGTCTCAACAAGATGCAGAGATTTTTCTGTACCGTGAAGGTTCGTTATTGGTGGATGTCGGAACATCGGCATTTGCATGCGCTTAATCCAAAAACAACAATTACAATACAAACCAGCTTGTATACGAAGAAGAAAACGATCAAAAAGTAGTACATAATTACTTTATAGTATATGCACAAATAAAAATCATTCATTGTAGGTAACTCGTTTTTACGTGTATAAGGTCGTCCAACTCATGTCTGTCAAGTTTTCAAAAAAATAATGGAAGTACATAATTGAATAGTTTTTTTTTTATTAACGGTCGGCACTTTTATATTTAGGAAATCAAGAAAACGTGTGAGGTGTATCTAGGTATCGACATTGAAATTTAGAGTGTTAATGCATGCACCCATAAATGTCCAGATTAAAGTCATTTGATGTGACAGCGGCGTCTTTACACACTCATTTCCATGAAATTCGTCGTCTTCTATCAAGAAACAGGCAATTACAAATTACCCTAATGAAACTCAGAACGTGTTAATCAGGAGATAGTGCTTGCACGTTCAAATTATTCAAGTTAGTACTGTAAAATTCGGTTGTTTTACAGATTTAAAAAAACAAATCGTTCACGTAGTGTAGTTAAGGAAATGCTCGTAATAGATTGCTGTATAATTTAATAATTGCGGTTTTCTATTTATAGTTGATAATTTAATCTGCAGTAAAGCAGTAAAATTAGATACTTTTAACAGTAGTCACGAAAAGTTCTTCATCAGTCGTGTCTAGTGATTAGGGGAATTTGTGAAAACTATCCCTGTGTTTCAGCGGGTGTCTTTATCCGAAACACCCTATACAGTATGACTCCCTGAAAAAAGTCAGTGCCAATTTTGGCCGCTTAACGACAGCTTTGCGAGAAACGTTCGAGCACGTCAATTTTGAGGATGGAATTGCTCTCCAAAAATTTTAAATGAGTGGTAAACGTTAGATAGTTCGATACGCATGTGTACCTTCGACCCTCGAGCGTAAAAGACGAACAGTCAAACTGAATGCTCCCATGCCACCCTTCATGCCACACTTCATGAAAGATTTACCAAATACCTAATCTGTGGCACAGAGGCGGATTGCCCGGATTTGGTTATATAGTGCTTGTATTGGAAGGGACTAGCTTCCTCTCTAGTAGATACCAAGCCGTAGTGTATGATGATTATGTATCAGGATAGTGTCTAGTGTCAATCGATGACCACAAGGCTCAATTCTCGGCCCTCTATTATTTTTTTTTTCAAGAAATGCCTACTTTCGGTGAATATCATTATTACGCAGCAGATGACAGTCAATTATACTTGTCCTCTGATCTAAACGAAAAAATGGCACGTTATTTGAAAGCCAATTTAATCGTGTGATGACTAATCTGCTTTGCATAAACTTTATTCTTTAAATATCCCCACAAGAAGTAATCTAAAGGACTTAAATCAGGGAAAAAAACCATTTCAAATGCGAATATCTCCGAAACGAATCATTAGAATTTAAAAAGCAAAGCAGATTAGTAATCACGATTAAATTGGCTTTGGCATTTGCCATAGGATTCCATTTAAAATTTTAGGGGTTAAGCTTCCTACGTAGAGGGGTGAAGACTTGGGTTCGTGATTTGTATTCCAAAAGTTGTCCCCCTCGAATACAAAATTGACGTGTTCGAGGATTTTTCGAAATTTCTAAATTTAATACCCTAAAAGCCCTCTGTATACTTCTCGTTGGGCCACTCTGTATATGCAAATACCAGATAATGTCCATTACGATATCGGTCAAAAGCGTAATTTTATGCACAAATTTTATTGGGAGAAAGCCAAAATAGAGTGTTCAATGCCCTAGCTAGACATAATCAATAATGATTTTTTTGGTGTTTAGTATGCTTCAGCGATTCAGTCCAACCCCGAGTCCAACAGATGGATTATGTAATACCCACGCAGTAGATATAATAAGTTTTCAACTATTTGTTACTGACTCTTGCACATATGTACTTACTCCAGATCTGAAATTTTTCTTCTTCCTTTATCACAGGTGCGCTAGGTAAGTCATTTTCTTATCCGACACATGCAGTTGGAGAACATGCTGTACAAATAAAACAAACTGACAAAGCGCGTACAAAAACGCCCCATATATACATAAATATAATTGCCCGGCCCTAAAAGTTTAAACCCTGTGTTTTCGAATTTCCTTACGCAGGTAATTCGAGAGTGCCTTTCGAAATGATGAACCTGATACAAAAAGCTTCTCGAAATGAACAATTTGCATTGATTTGATCAAATTTACTTAATTACATTTAGGATTCCTTTTACAAAGGCAGACAGTCGAAATGCAATAAATACTGGCATCGGCATGAAGTAAAGTTCGATCTTAAATATTTATTAGATACAGTTCCCTGGTCCCTGGCTGTGTTAGCATTAACGATTCTGTTGTAACTTTGCTCTAAAATCAACGTGGGATCTACTGGTGGTACACATTCCAAACCAATTAAAACCGAAGACGCACTGCGTGAAATGCCGACGAGATTTAATTGCTTTGTTTCGAAACTTACAAGTGATCTATATTTGGCCTCAGGTACCGAGATAAGACTTGTAGGCGCTGTAGGTATTGTGTAATTTAATGTATTGATCGCGTGAATAATGCGCACACTAAAACGCTTACGCCCACAGAGATGCGAGAGTTTATCACGTACCTGAAAATAACGTACGATTATTTTCAAAGATGCTATCACATTACCAGTGTCACACCAAGACAGATGGTGTATGTCGTATCGAACGGCACAAAAACGTCGAAGAGCTTTGAAGCTTTTTAGAAAAACGCTACGGCAAGCAAGGGTTTAAGTAACACATCCAGCCTTTTAAAGACCAACACCGAATCATAAAATTGGAATCTCCCAAATTATGAGAGCATGACGTGGCCCATTTTTTTGTGGAGGTAATACGTAAGCGGAAACCCCAATCCAAATTTGATATATCAATCATCTACGAAAAGTGTAAACAGTTTTGCAAACAAACATATTACTTCACTAAATATACAAACAATACTTATTTTCCACAACTGGATACCCAGTAAACGACCACCTTACGTTATTCAAACAAATTTTACAATATAAAAATTAATTTCTTTTTTATGACTATGCATGGGTGTTTGGAATGATTTATACTGAATCTTAAGAATTGGAAGTTGTAGCAAATGATAGTTTCGTAGATATTCAATTACGGTTCCTTTCTGTCCTGTGTCACTTTTCATTATGATATATTTACATTTGCGTTCCATTGTGAAATGCATAATATTTTTTGAAGAGATATAACAATAACTTTTTGACATAATTCAAATTTATATGAAGATTAATAGGGAATTATCAGCTTTCATAAAAAATGGTCTTCTTTATTATTCGACAAACGTGTAATATAGCAAAGTTAAAAACCTAATCAAAATTCCAGTAGGTACAAACACACCTTCCACTACGAGTGTTTTTTGAGGTACATGAAGTTAGCACAGTAGTGGAAGCACTAACGAAATATTACGTGCCAGTCGTTAGTGCTTGATTGTCCACGAAAAAGTAACACAGCAGATCCACCCCTCTTTCTTATAATCTAGGTATACAGGGTGAAAATTTTGTTTGGAACACGGAATAAATATTCAAAACAAAATGATTTTAAAGAAACTTTTTATGACATCCAAAATTAATCCGGTCAAAATAGACATAAAAATAGTGATCAAATAAGAAAAACTCCGACAGAGCTCAATTTTGGTAGAAACCTTGGGTACGCCAGTAGAAATAAAGTGTTCGGTTTTTTTGGATTTTTCTCGAAAAGGGTAAGGTTTATCAAACATATAGCTCAGACAAAATTATAGATCATAAAATTGTCTATTAAAATGGATCTTATACTTCTTTTCCTAAGAATCACCATTCCTAAGATATCGCCTTTCTATAAGTTGAAGGATTTACATACACGTGTTTATTGCATTAATATTAAAAATTTAAAAAAAATAAGAACCTTTATTAATTGAACCTTAGTGTACGCTATTTAATTAAAATAGATAACGAAATGGAAGCACAAACGATAGGGTGCTTTTCAAAAAAAATTTTTTTAGAAACCAAAGGGCTATTATGTCATACAGTTCAAAAAGGAACATTTTACAAAATGTCAATTTAGTGATCAGTTTGGTAAAAAGTTAACTGAAGCCATGGGAAGACCAACAGAAGTACATGGCTTTGAGCAAGCAAGCTACTCCTAACAAAAAATCATTTTTTTAAAATTTCTGATTAACAGCAATTTCCAATCCACTGTCAAGTGAATGTATGGATAGATCATACGAACTATTTTTTCAACCTTTCAAATTAATAGCATCAACTTCTTCAATTAAACAGTTATCATCATGCTTGTAAACAAAACCAGAAAACTCCGATTACATTCAAAGATATGCCAGAAAAACCGATATTTACCGATTTCGTTTAATAGTATATTGAAAGACAAGTGTTACAATGCGACCTATTGTAATACGACTATCTTGTGGCACGAGTGGCGTAGCGAAGCGGAGCCACGAGTGTCCACAAGATAGGAGTATTACAATAAAGCATTGTAACACATGTTTTTTATACTATTTTTTCTATTTCGGGGCTTTAATTTAATTAAAAAGTAATTATCAAAAACTTTAGAATTAATATGTCTTAAGTTGGCAACACCATTTTCGTTGACAAATTTTAAGTTGGCAGCGTAGATAAACACAACACTGACATTTGGAAACTTTAAATTCCGTGAATGATGTGTAATTTTTTATTCGTAGATAAATTTATTTATGGTGGATGTGTAAACTGCTGATTTGGAATGTATTAAGTTCTTCGTGTACCAAAAATCAAGGAAAACACATAAATTTTACGTAATTTGATTTCACATCTGATGATTTGACGTTGACGTTTTGGCGAACTGCCAACTTAGAGATGAAAACTTACCAAAAACAATGTTACAATGGAACTCATTGAAACACTGTTTTTGCCGAAAACAGTTGCACAAAATTCTCATTGTAACACCGAAATAGAAAATAGTTATTTGTGTACCAAGGCCGTAAAAGTGATCTTTTTTGGCCGAAGCTGCTGTTTGTGGCCGAGGCGGTAGCCGAGGCCGCAATTCAGATGAGGCCTAACAAATCACTTTTGGCCAAGGTGCACACAACATTTTTTAGGCGATCATCAAAAAAGAATTCAAAAATTTGCTCATAAACATATTTTTTCTGAAAATCATAGTTATCTTAGACAATTAAAAACAAAGCAATTCCTGTCATATGTAATAAATTATAATTAGCATCTTTGCGTGTGTTTTGTGCGTATCAAAATGGGTGATGGCGACAGTTCAGATACCTAGGTACCCAAAATGAAATTTTGGAAGCTGCAAGCGTTGCGACCCTATGTCATATATGATATAAGAGCAGGCGTTTGAGAGTAAAAGTACAATTGCAACTTCCTCCACTACACAAGATTTTAATAATGTCAAATGCAATAGGTCCTTCGTAACTGTGGCTTCCAAGACCTTATAGTTAACATGCTGTACAATTATTAGAATCCTGATTACCTACTTTGATGGTAGGTATAGGTAGCTACTTGTGTTTTCGGTTAATTGCTGGTGATTCTTCGTATAATAATGTAAGCAACAACATCTTCCTCATGTTTTGGTTCTACACTTCAAAAAGGTCTGCAAGCAGCAAAGATTGAAACGTCAAACTATAATTTTAAATGTGAACATTGTGATTATGCAAAATGGTGTGAAACATTCCTACAAGTCCGAAAATGAAAAAAACGCACGTGGATGGCCCAATCCTTGATGGGGCGAGACCAGATAGACGCTTTGTATCAAACAGATTACTGTTTCTCACACATCAGTTTCAAATAAGTACAGTTTGACAGATGTGTACAATAAAGTAAAGTTTGACAGAAGCGTACAATAAAGTGAAACTGTATGGCCGCAAAAGCGACCATAAAATCAACGTTTTTGTGATGATAGCCTAAAAATATATTTCTTCTGATGTTACTTAGGCAGATACAGAAAAATAAAAAATACTTTCTCACTGATGCCACGTTTTCAGCTTTAAATGACAGCCTTGAAATATTTTTAATAGAAGTTTATTATTATACCTCGTAAGTCGTAATAAAAGTACATACTGTTTTGAGTAGCTGTTGTTATTACACGAATACAACGATGTACGGCACAAAAAAGTTGGAAACTATGTTGGTTTCAACAGGATGGTGGACCCGTGCACATCGCCCTAATTGCAGAAATTTTCCATTTTCCAGGAAATTTCCAGAAAAACAAATTGATCATCGGAAGATATCCAACAAAATAACGTTGGAACGGCGGATCGCAAAACGCAGGCATATTGTGTGAATAATAAAACTACAAGGTTTATGTATTGTGGGTGCCAATTAGCATAATTAAATAGCGTATAATTTTAGTTTGCATTAAAATGAAACAGTGTGCATCATCGAAAATTACAATTTGGTTAAATTTTTGTTTTAACGTGTTCCAGTTATAAAGCCATTATCCATCAAATATACTGATTACAGTACACTTATTGCAGTTGTCACTATGCAATTACATATTACGTAAATGTATTTGTAATGCTGTCCTTGCGTCTTAAACGCTTAATTCATTGCTTCCCTTGGCAATAATCGGTTACAGCATCGAAAGTTTCAAATAAAGTGAATCAGATTCCTTTGTGGAAATAATCTAGTGGCAAGATTCTACCAGAGAAATTTAACTACGCTTTGAATTAATTTGGAGCAATGAAATTGTCGTCAAAAACACAAAATTTCTATTATACAAAATTTGGCCAATGGTAAAAAGGTGTTCATTATGCAACGTATACCATAGTGCACTTACACTATGCGTATACGTATCGACTGTTGTGTTAAAACGTATTAGTTTGATGTGGGTCATTCTACCTTACCATACTATCGCAAACCTCAATTTTTTGTATTTGGGCCAAGTTTTGTGATAAAACCCCTGCTAGAGGTATATGCGGTTTGTTTCGCAATAAAATAGGTGAATGGCCGTATTAATAATAATTTTATAGAGAACGATGGGTACATCATTACGAATTGTCCTAGTGTTATTATGTTATTATTAAATCCTTCCATAAAACATGGACTCCTAGACCCACTGTCTTTGTTAACTACACGCACTGTAATTCTGGGTCATTGTCAGGACGTTTTTCAAGTATTCTACGTAACAAAGAAGGAACCTATATATAAATTCAAAAAACATGACTTATTGTACTTTATTTAATATCGCCCCCTCGACTACAATACCAGGACAAAACTATAATATATGCCCTATGGAGGGCAATTTGTTACTTTTATCCAGAGTTAATTTTTTTTCAAAATATGGCAAAACAATGAATTCGGGTGTGTGTCTTATTATGTTCATCAAGAATTTTTTTTCTAATCAATGTCGTGGGTCTAGTTACTTTTTAACACAAAGCAATTTCCCGAATTGAGCGTGTAGTCAAGGTCGTATTTGTTTACCTTTATAAAAGATATACTATTCCTTGAAATTGTTAGATTAAAGGCCGATTCACATTATCGGTCAGATAATGGTCAGAAGTCAGAACGTGTTCATAAGAAATACACGCTACAGTAATTGACCCCACCGTAACCGGAGCGTGATCTGGCCGTGACGTGACCGATAATGTGAATCGGACTTAAGGAATTTTATTTATTATCAAAGTGCTCATTAATGCGAATGTGACAGTTGCTATATAATTTATTAAGCTTTTCGTTTATTATAGAAAAGATATTATATAATTGTTAGAGATAAAACGGCATTAGAATCAGTAAGAAAAAAATGGTTTTATTTGGTAAAAATGTATTGATTTAAATAAGGAAAATTCTAAGAATTAGTGTGGACGTGGCAATTTGTGTTTTCGTCGTATTGTTATAGTCGTTTTAAGAAATTTAAGTGGTATTTCCGTTTAAATACGGGAAGACGCGAAAACAAGACACCTTTTCGTGGTTCCATAGGCCGAACTGCTGTCCGTAAGCAGTATTTTTTGTACACAACTTTCGACGCCGAGTTACGGTCAGTTTATAGAAGCCTTTTTACCAGTTTCGAGTGCTGATATTTAGAAGAAAAAAAAAGAGGTTTAATTTTGCCCAGTTCGTGGTCTATTTTGTGTTGACGCGTGAAGAAAAATGTCATCAAGTTCAAATTCTTTGTCAAGTTGAAGGCTGGTGTGATTTACGTTTGTGCTGTTTTCGAAGAAGGCGTATGTGCGAACTTTTTGAGTGAATTTGGTTGGAGCGTGTACGGCGACTTCAAGTTTCAGAGGAGGGGTATGGTAACGAAAGATAAGGATAAACTGTACTACGACAGTATCGTGTAAAGGAAGCAGTAAAACCAACTTTATTTTTGTGTCACGTGTCATCAGATGTTTTTAGTTTCCGTCGATCTTGGAGACCATAGAAGATACGACAATGGTTAATAAGTTGCGCAATTAAACAGTTATTATCATACTTTAAAGAAAACCAGAACATTCCGATTACTTCCGAAGAATGCCATAAAAACGGGTATTTGTCGGTGTAGTTTTTATTTTTTTCTGATGTATTTGCCACTTTTTGAGTTGTACAATAAAGCATTGAGAAATGTTCCAATACAATGTTTCGTTTCGGAAAAACCTCATCAATTTTATTTTGTTATATGACCTGTAGAAAAAGTACATACTGTAATGAGTAGCATTTTTTATTACGAATACAACGATGTACGGCACAAAAAAAACAAAAGTTGGAAACAGTTGGATTGAACAGGATGGTGCACCCGCACACAACGCCCTAATCGTGTGAGAATACCTATCGGACATATTTTCCATTTTCCAGGAAATTTGTGAAATCGCGAAAAAAAGTATTACTTACAGTACTTAGGCATACGAAATTGTCAACTCCACACAACGTTTGAGAACTATAGCATTGAATAAAACACTATTTTATTTAATGGTTATAGGGAAAGTAACATTTTGTTTAGTTTTTGCATTTCCCAAAAAAAAATAAAGTAAGAAAATCTGAACTGGTAAATTTGATCTGTATTGTATCCTTCCGATTCGAATAGTCATTTCAAGCTTATTAAGTGTTTGAGGTACGCTGACTTTGTGATGAAGGTGAAGTACTAATTGTATTATTTACTCGAATACGAATAATTAGAATATCTATAATACCCTTGAAAGTCGTGCTACGTCAACGGCGATGGAATTAATTAGACGTACCTACACTCTGCTATCTTTGGAACATTTTGACACTTTCAATCACTCCATAGCAGATTTATTTTGGTAAAATACCATTTTCAGCACAAATAACAGTAACATGTAGAAGAACATTATACTGTCTTTTATTATATGAGATTGGTTCCAGAAGCGTTTCCAAGCAAATTATCGCTAAATCTATAGACATATCGCCACCATTGCCATTGAAAATCGATGATCTGTTAAGGCAGATTGGTATGCGTTTTGTTTTACATCAGACATGAGACAAGCATCCTAATATCAAATGCGCGATTGATTAATAATACTGCTATAACTTTAAAGCATTTAATACACTACAATAAGACACGCAATCGACTAGAACACGCAAAAACAGGAAATCCTAAAATACGTGCTTTTGTACATTTGTTCTTTCCACCCTAACATGTAGGCCGAGGCGCCGAAATATTGAGCAATACGATTTCGAAAGTTTAACAGAGGCGCACGAATAGAATAATACGACCATAAAAATTTGAATAAAAGTGAAGTTGTTCTTCCAATAAACGCAACTTGAATTCCTTTAAAACAGGAAAAGTGCTAATTAATTCTATTCAGTATGTGAAAGCATAATAAAATTGGTCGTTTTAGATATAATCAATATCCACTAGCGACATACCTTGCAGTACGTTCAATTTTTTGATATGATGTTCATAACCATATAAAGAATAATGTTTTTCTTTTACAGGGGCATTTTATTATTTATCGACCACACATGCAGGACTTTCAAAACTTAAAATTATGACACCTACAGTGACAATCTTGATAATATACGACGAAAATAATTCCTAAACACCATACTATTTGAAAGGCCTTATTGTGCAAGAAAGCTATCAATGTTCGTTATTACCTATACAGATGATGATTTTGTAGGTCACTTTAAATTTAGGTACCTACCCAGTCTAGACCGTTTCCTACTTTACAGGTAATTTAACAAATTATAACTCTCTACGCGGAAGCATGATTGAACAGCTCAACAAAGCTACTTTTAAATAGACAGTTCAATGTTTAGAAAGAGGTGATTCGTAAATTTGTCATACACTTGATTGGTTGAGTGAAATAAATAATTTAATAAAGAGACACGTGCTATTCTCCCCCACCATACAGTAGTAGTAATAATAATAATAATTATCGACATTTCAGTAAAACAATTCTTCAAGGGACAGAATATTTCTTGGGTTGGGTTAGCATTCAAGATTATTCGAAATAAATGGAAATCAGGAACTTAATTTAACGCATTATAATTTGATGTTATATTTTACGCCGGCATGCGAGTGAATAAATTGCTTAATTTTTCATCTTGTCATCTTAAAAAAAACCGACGTTATTATTTAAGTGGAAAATCGTCATCTTATTCGTAATCTGAATGAAAGTTGGCGGAAATGGTCATTTTGTAAGATGCTGCGATGAAGTGAATTTTATTTTCTGGGGTTTCCACATAAATGCAAATCTCCATAATCGGTTTAATAAAGTTACGTATACGTGACGTTCAATCTGAATTAGATTTTTAATTGCTCACCCAAAAACCTGTCCAATGTCGACAATAATGGAGCACATCAGCATTCCTGTGTAATAATTTCTGGCTGGCGCTAAGGAATGAAAAGTAAAGGTCGTTTATGTAACGACTTAAAGTTTAAATCACAATACGAACAGACAACAAATAAGTAATGAAATAAATATCTCTTATAGAAAATGGTACTTTGACTTTGAAACATTGACTACAGACCAAAACGGAAAAAAAGTTGACCACAATAACTCATTTTTTTTTAATTTCAATGGTTTCCCGAAAAAGAAAGTGTAAAATTAATACATTTTGCAAAACATAAAAAACAGACCTACGTTTTTACTACCCGCACGTTAGTAAGGGGGGTATTGCATTGGGGTAAAAAATGACCCTCCACTTTTTTACGGAAACACACGTTTTGAAGCCCCAGGAATCCGAATTAAACAAAATTTCGATGATATCGGTCTGTCGGTCCGTATGTACTCTCATTTCCGGCAAAACGGCTGGACCGATTGGAACCAAATTTGGTACACATATTTTTGGACATAAAAGAGCAGAATCGCGCATACGCATGTGTGAGGGTGGTATCTGTGCTAGCCACGGGAATTTTTTGTTGTTGGATGGGAATTATTCTGCGTGTAGTGGTCGCAAAGAAACAATTTTCCCGTAAAATGTTCTGTATATACACAGGACCATTTCAATTTTAATGTCAATGAAACGTTAAGTAAAGAGACCTGTAGTTTTAATGAATTCGCAGCATGCTTAAAACTTGAACTTTTGATCAGTTTTTAGCGTCGAGTTTTTAAAGCGACCCGCTAATGCTTTCCCCAAATCGTCCGAGCACTTGCTCGCTCGATGGCTTCATGTCCATCTATTTAAAAGAGAACGGATGGACCGATTACGATGAAATTTTGCAGGGTTCTTTATCAAATTGTTCTTGAATAGACAATGTATGCCAAACAATTACGTCCTTAGGCCCTTTTGACATTTCCATTTGTTATGAACCGTATAATGAAATTCCAAATGGGCATAGCTTTAGCGATGTAATACGCAATGCCAAAAGTTGAGCCTAATCGATTCAACATTTCTAATGCCTCTATAGTGCATTTCTGCAAATTTATTGGTAAAAACTTCCAATACGAATTGTGGATGAACGGGACGTCGGAAGTGGGTACCGACAAAGGGAATAAAGTAGCCCCCAACAAGATCTTGTTGATGGTGCCAAAACTGAATTACATGAAATTCAAACTGGGCATAGCCAGACCATATCAAATATTATGTCACCGCTTTGGCACTTTTGAATACGTATCGCCAGGGCCTTGGTAAGGGCTTAACTCGCGCAGGTTCTAGTGTTAGCATATTCAAATGATGTGTTTATCTAAGAACAAGTCTCGCCAGGGTAAAAACATACCGTGTGTCCCAGGTTGAACGCACCATAGGCAAACAGAATTAATGTATTTTTTTGTGAAGGATACACGAGGCCTTTGCTCTGTATTTGAAGTTTGCGTTCAACGTACGTTATTGCGCTTGTCTGATGCTAGAAATAGATTGGAGTAGTACGTTAAACACTGATTTTAAAGGCCTCGTGGATCCTTCACGCTAAAATACATTGCCGTTTCCGAGGCCGTTTCTCTATGGTGCGTTCTTGCTGGAACACACTGTATAGTTTCTAAAATGAGCCATTTTGTATACATATACATTAAATATATTCAGCTTATGTATTTTACATGGAAACTATTAGTTGAGCAGTATGGTATAGGAACACATTTATCACTGACTTCATGAGAAAAGATAAATGTTTAGTGTAATTAAGCGTTTCGTTCGGACAAATTTCCCTCGTTTCGGGGACCTCTTTAAAAAGAAGGAGGATGATCAATGTACGTTATCCCTAAATATCAATAAACTTTTCAAAAATCGTAGGGACAAAAACAGTAAATATTAAAATTCCTGTGTGGTGCAAGTATTCCATTCTGGATTTAATTTCAAGTTAATTGATAGAGCACACGTGTTTGGTCTACACTTAATGACCATTTGCGCCATTTGACGGTAAAACGTTTACGTGTTTTAAGTAAAAGGAAAGAGCTTGTCAAGACCCATTTAGAGGAGGAAGATACATAGTTTGATCACCAGGTCTATGAAAAGGCATTCCGTTTTTTTTTTCGAGGCCCGTTGCAAAATTTGATTGCAGAGACAATCAAATGGAAGAAGGGAGAGCAAGTGTTGAAGACATCCGTGTGAGGATTTTCAACTCAGATTACTTTACACGTTACGCGGTGTTAAGTACCACTGACGGTATAAACTACGTCAACACAAAAAAGCAAACCCAATTAGTTATTACGCGTTTTTTAAGAATTAAAATAAATAAGACATGTCTTTTGGTGTACTCGAAGCTTTGAGTGCGAATATATCGAAAAAGGAGTGTTAATCGAAAGAAGAGGTTATCTAGATTAATGGATTCCATTCATAATGGGCACCCTGTATATGAAATTGAGAAACAGTTAAAAAAACAACAAATAAGGAAATCATTAAAAGTTTCTTATTACTTCTTTTCCTGTAATTACGAGTCGAGTAGGCGTGAACTAATCTTTGATTATTATAGCTTGCAATGTATTTCAAAAACAAATTTCTTGCATTATCTATCTTATCCTATCTATGCTCTGTTCTACTGGAACAATTTCACTACTTTGTGAACAACTCCTGAAAAACATAAAAAAAGAATGAACAAATTTTTGATTGAGGAGATGTTTGAAGAAACTAAGTTGAAATGTGAAATAAATTGGACATTTTATTATGTCTTAGGCCTTGGACATAGAGCAAATTAAATTTTAAAAAATACACACATACTATTCAGTCTTCTCTAATCCTCTTAGCGGTGTAATTTTCACATCAGAGTGTAACCGTAAATCAGAATATCAAAGTAATTTAGTATAGCAACTTTTATAAGTGGGAACATATTTTAATTATTTGCATATAAATTGTTATAAACTTATTCGTTATGTAAATAATCGTTGACTGCGTTGACATCAATCTTTTATGGTTGGCGCCGACAAAAAATACTCATTCACTCTTTTTATTTTAGTCTTCTGGAGCTGACGAATTTTGAACGCAATATACTACATACCACTGTAACGAAAATTAGTATTATTTCAATGGGGATTATTGAAATAACCAATTATTTTGTCTAAAAAACAGTTGTTTGGTGTGGGGCTTTATTTTGGTACACTTTTCTTAAATACATATTTTGAAACTCTAAAATAACGTCGGCAGGTATGCAGCCGTGAAGATTTAGGTGCAACAGCTGGTTCAATATAATATATGAAGTTAATTATCAAAAGTTAAACCCCAATGTAGCACTGCCCAGATATTTCTTCTCGCGCTCATGTCAGTGGTGGTAACGTAAACTAACGATCATTAATCTGTCACCAAACTGTCACTAAACGTGACTCTATTCACTTTTCGAGTTACACATTATAACTTAATAACATAATTCGAACAACAATTCTAAAAATAGCCAAAGGGGTTGGTAACACTAATTCTGCAAGCTTCCAATTGATCCTACTGTATCATTACCTCGTTTGCGGTTGCACTATTTTTAGAATTAACATGCCTTAAGTGTGTTTGTTTTTAAATTACCCTGAGCAGTAATTATTGTATAAGTACAAAATAGTTCGGCTGATATTAAAATGAAAATTGTTCCCTGGAATGCGGTCCCTTCTAATGGATTGTTCATGTCAAAAAGTACAACAAAAATTTAAATGCAAGTACTGCATAATGCAGATGCTTCGTGGGCGGCATAAAACTCACCGGGCGCTGTTTTGAAAAACAAAAAAAATAGTATCCGTGGGGTGAACAGATCACCAGCTTTTGAGATGAAACGAAGTAGTTTCTAAAATTAAAGTGTTTGTTCGCGCTTCATAAAGTGAATTGGAATTTAATTTCCTTATGTATCAAGTACCAAAATGTAACACTTCATTAAGTACATTTTTTGTTCGATCCTCTTCCGTTTCCAAGTTACGAGTGCGAGAATATGTACAGAAACAATTTAAATTTTACTGTAATCGTTGGGAGTTATGTTTATTGTGAACATTAATTAATCAGATGCCTTCTGGAAAGCTATTAATCACTAGGAACTATGTCATTAGTTACAAATATCAAGTGCATGAGAAGGGAACACGCATGTGCACTTAGAGTAATGACAAAAAGTCGCTTTTTTTGAAGAACGAACTTATAATTACAGGAATTTTGATGACAAGCTCCGTTAGGAAAACCGCACTTTGAATTTTAGCAGACGGTCTAAATTTAGATTTTCAACTAACAAGTTTAGTGTTGATGGGAGTAGAGAGCTCTCAAGCCTGTTAATAATTTTATATTTTCAGAAAAATTTACAAAGTTAATTGAAAATTTAATCATAACTCGAAAATATTTTTATCTTTCTACACATATTCCTGTAGTTGTCTCTGTTACTTAAAAAAATTAATATCAATTCAGGAGGAGATTGTCAAGGATTGCATTGCATTGAGAACAAAACGGGGGAGTATTTTTCGTATAAGATGCTCCCGGGCGGGAGTAATCGTAATCGTAATGCTCCACCATGCATGCTTCAAATTTTTTACATGATGCATTGATGTAAAAATGACATGTCACACATTCAATGAATATTCTGCAACTATTACAAGAAATTCACTTCTCTTGAACATGTCCTGTAGGAGTATCGAAATACATTTTTTTCATTGTCAAACAATTAATTGTGTGTTTATTCGAATTCTTTGTGCAACTCCCAAGAAAATTAGACTAATAAGGCAATCTTAACCTTATTCACTGAAAATATTTGTTGTGTCGGGTTAATCGTTGGTCATTTCTAGTTCAAGTCAAAATGTATAGGTCTGCTTAATTTGAATTACAGATGTTTGGAACATTAACTTTTGGTTTAAGACTGATTAAGATTTCTTAAGTTAAAAAAAATAAAGTTTATAGGAAGATGAGGGTTTTGTTACGAGGTTTAATTTGTGTAAAGTTGAGCTAGTTGGGTAAGTGTTATTTGAGTGGTGTAATGAATTCATGCCATTGAACACAGCATTAATTTTTGCACGCACAACGTGGGGCACAGCATTTATTTTTTTTGTGTCCGAATAAAACGGACACATCAGTATATTAAAGTTTGTATAGGAATAAAAGTCGAAGTCACAAGAATAATTATAAGAAAGAAGTATGAGAACGTTATATGACTTTATACGATTAACTATTCATTTAGACTATTGTCAAAGTCATATAACGTTCTCATAGTTCTTCTTTAAAATTATTCTTGCGACTATAAAGCATATTTTAAAAAAAATCCAATACAACTGAATACCGAACGACCCTCGACCTCGAGATCGTTTTTGGACTGTAACTTTTTGGCCAGATAGTTTACGTAGCTAAAAAAAGAGTAGTGACCTTTCTTATATCCTTATAACATCAGATTGTGTACCCATGTTTAAAGTGATCGGACGTATTTAAACAAAGTTATCGTTATTATGACCTGCAAAGCTAACGTTTCAGTAAATTATTTGTTTGGTATAAGAATAACCTTCAAAAAGTCATAAGCAACTGCAATTCGAATGGGAATAAGCAGTCTAATCAGGGCCGGACTGGGTGGGTAAGGGCCCCGGGCGCTCCATGGCCAAAAGGTTCATGGACCCCCCCCCCCTCAACCGGAAAAGAAGACAAGGGATTTGCAGATTTTTTAATTGTATTTCAAACAACTTGCTGAACAGTATTGCACACGTACCTACGCCGCACACTTGGATCGAGCGAGGAGGGGGGAGCGCTGCCGCAGCAAGCTAGCGGGGCCCAGCGTTGCCAGCTTCAGTACAAATGTACTGAATTCAGTACTTTTGATTAGAATTTAGTACGTCAGTACGCCATCCTTAAAATCAATACAATTTTTAACGTTCAAAACGGGAAAATTTTTGTAAACAACATTCTTTCCTTTTATTGTCCGCACGTGAAAACAAATTACAAAAGCGCAAACTGTAAACGTAAAGACCGACAAAGCTTCGCGCCGACGGCGGCGGGCTGCTTGTGAATCGGGATAGAGTATCCTTGTCCTTGTCTTACATGAGGATATAACGGGTTTTCTGTTTTTTGTCGACCTCCTACAGAATAATTGTGAATATTTTTCATATGCACAACGCTTGCGTATTTTTGCAGATTCTTATGCAACTTTACCACCATGACAATTATAAACATCAATACTTTTTTCCTTCCATCAGTACTTTTTTCCATGTCTCAACAGTACCTTTGACTACATTCAACTGGCAACGCTGGCGGGGCAGTTGACACGGCTAACTCCACATGGCGGAAGCCTCGGGTTAGCTGGGTTATGCTTTAGCGGGGTCCCCGCCCTAGCCGGCCGTGGGCCAGTCCGGCCCTAAGTCCCTAATTTTTGCCCATTAGATATCTCGCGAAATAGAAAACGCGGTTTGGAATAACTGTCAGAAAGCCTTTAAAACACAAACCTTGCTTGAAATACAACACATTTCTTCTATTTTCGCGAGAATATTCTCATTGAAAACTTTTCAAATTTGACACACTGTATATTGTTGTGTTATTTTGTTTTAGTTGTAACTTGAAAGAAATTATAGAGCGTCTGGATGTGACAATTTTGTTTAGTTCAATTAATTAACCGGGGGGGTTTATTAATAATTTGAGACACAGGATTGCGTAAATTTCATGTTATAGTTTTGGTTCAATTTCTTAGAAGTGTTCTGTTTTTATTTTATTCCTAGAATTTTTTTCGATGTAAATTTCTTTTTAAATTTTATTTGCCGTTAACGAGGTATAGCGCGAAGTAGAGATAAGGTTCTTCGCAGAATTGCCGGGCGTACGTGCCGTTTAGCAAGAAGTTGAAAAATCGACGCTTCGCGTGATTGGCGGACGGGATGTTGAAGAAAGGAGAAGGGCTTTTGGCTTAAATAGAAAATTTTGATGAGAGCGGGGCTTTTTGGTCGTTACAAAGCCAACCGGCGCTTCTTCGGTTACGTTATTTTTGAATTTTGTGGAAGTTTTCCTGCGTAGTTGGATCCAGGTTTAGTTAGAATTTTGTGTGTGCCGTTTTAAGAAGAGTTATTGAGAAGTTTAAGAAGTTTGTCGCCGTCCTGTTTGTTTTATTTTGCGGAAACACGGAAGTTTTGAATTTGTGGGTACCCGAAGAGAGAAGACGTCGGTGTTTGAGTGGTTGGTTTACGTGATTGTGTACGAATACCTCTTTTTATCGGAATACGTTATTCGGACTAATTTTAAAAGTAAGTAGTAGTTAGTGTTTTGTTTTGTCTTGTTTTGTTTGTAATGTTTGAGTAATTTGTTTTTTTTGTGTGTGTCATTTATTTGTTTAAAATTGTAAAAAGTTGTAAAACAGAAATTTACGCAATTTTTTGTTTGAAATTAAACCAGTCATTGCAATCCAGGTTTTGTTTATTAGAGTCAAAGAGAGGTAATTGTCGGCGTCTCTTACTTTGTTTCAAGTTGATTAAATCTGGGGGTAAAGTTTCATATTGGAATTTAAGGATTTGGTTAAGCCACCTATTTATGTCATTGTTGGAATGCTGTAGGGTGGCAGAATCCAGCTGGACCTTGAGATGCGTGTAAAAATTTGGTTTTTTTTAAAATTATAACTGAGCTAGCTAGAGGTAAATCGTGGGATTCCCAGAAGTGAAGGTTAGGTCTCACACATATCTATGAACTATATAGAGTACTTTAATACCACATTCGTGATTGTTCAACTAAAAGCGTAATTAGCTACTCTAGAATATTCCTTACGTATGTCATCAGGCACCGCAATTGCAGAACATGTTTACAGGTTACAATGAAATTCGCCTAATTTCTTTTCATGGAAGTGTAATTGGCCTAATTTATGAATCAGAAGAGAAGCAATACATTTCTAAAATTAATAAAAAAAACAATTATTCATTTTTATTTTATAAGAAAGAATTTATTGATCAGACCAGAGTCTACTTTCCACTTTGACAATGCAACGACATGAATGTTTACAGCGCTCTTGAAATTCTTCTTTGAAACTATTCGAATTCTTTTATTAGGCACCGACAGACTATCTTAACATCTGCCGGAACAAATTCGTATAACATGAAAACTATGCTAATAGAACTTAAATCTAACATAAATAAAAAATGTTTCTTCTAAATTTAACACCAGCCAGTGATTAATGCATACGATACGTTGCATATTGTTTATAATTCTACGTACAACGTTAGGTTTTAAAAATGATTATTGATTGCGACATGATGACGGAATTTTCATTAAGATGTTTTGTACATTGGCTGTTTATAAAAAATCCAATTGGTACTAGAACTAGAATCCAATACTTCTAGTAAAAAATTGAACAGTAGTTTGCGAAACAAAAGGGATGGCAAAATAGAGTGGCTGATGGCGTTTCATTTTCAGTTATAAGATAAATTAAACATTTGTTACAAATCTGCATAAATAAAATATAATAAAATATATGGCCCTGGTTTATTTTTTAAGAAAACTAACCCTCGATCGCTTGGTGACAATGTCATGTGGCAAATGAGGCAGTTTCCACTTTCGACTAAATTTAAGAAAAGCTGGTGAAACTGACCCTAAAGATTTTCTTAATCCCTCTGCAGTTGTTATCAAACACCAAAAAATATCCGATTACCCAAATATTTAGGGCTTTCTCTGTAGTTTTAGATTATTTTAGATTGTTCACATTTTCAGTGTGAGTATTAGTATTAAAAAATTAGCACTAAGTACAAGATCTAACTGTGTTTTATTATCTTTGAGATATTACTAATTTCTCGAATTCTCTGGGAACAAAGGTAGGAGGTTAATCTTTATCTTATCTTATCTTGATACTCGAGATACTATTGTTCTGTTATTGTTTATGTCGGAACCCTGAACACCAATTTAAAGTAAATAACATTACACGTTTAATTGCTGCACTAATTTTTCATCACTTTTTCTAATAATCGATCACTAGACATAGTGATATGAAGAGCAAAAAAAAATAGTTTCCAAAAAAAAAAGAGATACCGCATTTTTAAATCGAAGATCGTTGACAACATTTACATAAGTAAAGCCGTGATCTTTTTACGCCAATGCTGTAAATAATTCTCTCTTCGTTCTTGCGTTGCAAACGGAAACTTCTTTGAGTGGTTGCGTTTAATAAAAAACCAAAAAAATTTCAAAAAATGTTTAGTTTAGGTATACATCACATATTATGAAACGTTGGGTAATTCAAGTACTGTACAATGCACATAATTTAATATATCTATTTCAAAATCAACGTCTTAAAAATATCAAATGATATGTTTAATTCCTTTCTGATGATCACGATATTATACGTGTCCATCCAAGAAAATGTTAAAATTCTCTTTTTTGTAACATTGAAAAAGATAGCCCGATTCAATTTTAGGTAGAGTTCCAAGAATAGATTTCGTTACTAATTATTAATCTTTATTTACCTTCACCGGAACTTTCTATTTACGCGGTTGACTTCCTTTAAAGTTTATCCGATGTATTGGAAACGCACCTTGTATGAAAATCTATTTCCGAATGTGCCATAATCAATCGTTACGAAATTTAGACTAAACAAAAAGACCGACCCTAACAACAACAAAGAATGAAGCATGACAAGGGTACTATTTATTTGTCTTGGTACGTGTTATAAATATAACTTCTAGAGAAGTTACAGATTTTAAGGATTATCATCTGTTGTCATTGCCTTTTAGAAAACAATGTCTATTGCAAATTATTCATTTATTTATGACCATTGGGACTTTTGCCGGAAGTGTACGAGGAGAAATTATAACGATTCTAAGTTTCAATTTTAATTGCTACATAGGTATTTTGTGGGTGGTGTAGTTGACCGCACGCCATTATTGCACACAGCAATATGGATGCTTTGAAATTTGAAAAATGCAATTCAAAACGGATCATTATTAATCAACATTGAAGAGCATTTGAATCTCGCATTGAATTTGTGCTGAACTAGGAGGTGATTTAATTGAACAACACCATTTGGAATAATAATAGAGTATTGTTTCTTTTATTTTAGGGTTAATAAATTGTAAGTGCACAGCTAGTGGTATTTTTAATTAGCAAGTTGATATTGAAATCCTCAATTTACCTACATTAAATATTTTAACTACAATATCGAAGTGTTCTTATCGGCTTCAAATTTCCTGCATGGTCATTGCATTCTATTTGCACGTGTACTCAGTTTCATTTTGAACAACTTTTCTTAATAACATTTGTGCGCATCTTGTCCCCAAAGAGCACTTTCATTGGTATGTATTGGTATACATTTTTCGAAACTAAAATTATGACACAAATGAGTATCCAACCAAGCAGCGCTAAATCCCCAGAAATTCAATGCGAACATTTTTTATCTTTTACAAGGTAAGACCATACAATCGAGGGACACACTGTACCTATGTACAGGGTATAACAAACGGGTAGGTATGTTAAAAAATGTGGGTGTTTGAGAGGACCAAAACAACTTTTTGCAAACCGACCAAGGGTCCAAATATTTCGTTGTAAAGCTGCAAAAGGAAAAATCAAAATTTGATAATCGAAGGGCTGCTTTACACACATTTTTTGGAATGTCTTCACTGACTTTCGCCAGATATATACCAAGCTGGCTCACTCAAAATTGCAAATACGATTCCCGTCGGGCAATAAATATGATCTGAAATATTCTGCGTACACTCCGAACAAAACTGTCGGACAGAGCTTTTGCACGAGATTTAAAAAAAAAGTTATGGACATTTTTCCGTAAATTAGTCCATGACAAGAATAAAGAGGACATTGATTACAAGTGTTTGAGTTCTGACGGAAGTTCACAAGTTGCCCTTGCAACAATAATCATAGTAATAAAATAATTAATTTTGTTAAGATATGAATTCTAAAAACCGCGACAACCGCTACTCATTCAATTATGAATCAATATAATTGAATAGTGATAAAGTTCACTGTAAGTGCTTCTACGTGCAAAAATCATGGAAAAATCGGTCTACTAAGGAAATTAATAGGAATTTGAAAAATCCCAGATAACAAAACTTTGAACTATAATGCTATGATGCAACAAGCATTTCGTCTCAATTTTTAAAGTTACTGACCGATAGAAAATGTCCAATAAATTAATCAAACCAGCTACCGGCATTGTTTGTGTTCGTGCGGGGGAAGCGTAGCAGTATTGAGAAGAGCCAGACACTCCGAACATTTTTATATGCATTCGATCAATGGAGTACTCAAGATAAATGTGACCGAGAAACAAAGCGTTGATGGAAAGTAAACATGGCCCATATAAGCGTCGGTGTTTCCGAATTTTATACTTACGCCTACGATAATAAAATTTTTTAATGAGCTGTAAAATTACCAACTAAATATTACAAAGTATAATGGTTCTTTATAACTTTTTTCATCTATTTTAATCATCTTAGGTTAAAGGTGATAGTAATAATAACGATAGCTTTCTATATGTTTTCATTATTAACCGCACACCCACCGCTTTTTGTTGCATACTGTATAAATAAACAAATTCCTATCAGCCGTGGTGCAGCTACCAAAACAATAAATCCAATGCATTTAAATATACCGTCAATTTTAGCTATGTTCATTTTCGTCAACGTTTGTAGTAAAAAGACGGTTGCATACCAAGTTGCATCCATGTAGTAAACAATTTTGAATCACGAATTCGATAATTTGCGTAATGAGTCTCATCTTTCTCAGTTCGCGATTCATCGAATATCTCATAACCTTGGTCAAAAAATTTTTTCCTGTACGTCTTTCACGACTTTCAAGTTTTATCAATTACCAATACGTTTGGGCGAAGTTGTTACTGAATAGAAATGATACTCAATGGATGAAGGGTGCTATTTGAACCCAGTCAAAACCCTCTCTAAGGTCGTTACTAATGTGGGGACACCGCGGCTATGGGGTGGGGAACAAATGAAAGACTTGATTCCAAGCAGAGCTGTCACAAATCGTTTAAAAAACGATTTAAATCAAAGATCAAAGATGCATTTCATTTTAACAAATGATTTAAATCAAAGATACTTTTGTCAATAAGAAAGTATTTAGATAATAAATCATTTTGAGATTTAAATATTTTTTGTGATTTAAATCTTTTTAGAAAGTATTTAAGATACTTTCGATGTATTTAATTCATTCAAAAAGGTTTAAATCTAATTTTGTTAATTTAAATCACGTATAACGATTTAAATCATGTAATGATGTAATGATTTAAATCTTTTCCGATGATTTAAACGTTTTATGACAAAAGGTTTGTAAAGGATTTACATTCAATAAAACTGATTGGTCTGATGATCTTGCTCGAAACCCTCAACATCATTCATCAATATACCTACCATTTCTACCGTATTTTATTGTTATTATTTATTAAATTAAAATATGTACCTATTTTTTTGCGAAAGAAATTTTAAAAAACCAAGACATCGTCAATCTCAGTATACTCGATTTTGTAATAAATACATATAAACGTCTACCGAAATAAAACCCGGGGTAATTAGCTTAGTCAGGTTGAAACAAATCAAGAGGATTTGTTAGTATGTATTAATTAAATCGTCTCTAAAAGATTTAAATCACTCGGAAACGATTTAAATCTTTTCGAAAGTATTTAAATCTTTTTAAAAGATTTAAATCATATTTTTAAGTTCAAAATCAAAGATAGTTTTCATGAAGATTTAAATCTTAAATCAAAAATCATTTTCCGTAAAAAGATTTAAGATCAAATGATTTAAATCGAAAAAAGTATTTAAATCATAAAAAAGATTTAAATCTTATTAAAAGTGACAGCTCTGNAGCACGCTCCTCAGAAAGTTCGGATTAGCTTCTTCCTCCTGGACGACTAAGTTGCAGAATTCCAGCCTCCTTTCATGGTCACCCGGCCGTAACTCTTGCACTTTCTTAAACTTATAGGGGTGTAAGTTGTTGTTGTTGGCGATGTTCCACACTGTGTGTTGACTACAACCCACCTGATCTGCTACAAGTCGAGTGCTAGTACGCGGGTTTGCCTCGAAACGTTCCAACACATCCTCCTCTAAGGCATTTACCAACGGGCGATCGCGATCACGGGCGCTAGTGGGCTGCGAAATAGGAGGAGGTCGGTGTAAACAAACAAACTTTTCGAAATGGGTGCTTAAATGACCCAAGTATCGATGTGCATCACGAATCTGTGTGTAAAGTTAAGCCTCCGTCAGCTTACCTGCAATTGCCCTGTCTCGCACAGTCGGAAGTGAACTTCTTGAAAGACCTGTCTGCAGGGTAACTGACGGTTTGGATACCGCTCAGCGTACGCTCGTCGTGCAGCTCGTGCGTTACCATTGCCAATCCGTACATGAAGTGCATGTCCGCGTATTCCGTGTTAGTAAAACGTGCCATAGTGTTTATTCACTTGATACGCGTCGTTGCAGACGGAATTTCGTGGGTTTAAACAAAATTCTGATCAAGTGTCAGCCACACATCGCCGCCTGAGATCGCTCCGTGTGCACCGCCGGCCGGTTGGGTTGCCTACCTACAGGCGCGAAATTCCAGAAGGAAAATTTGGCTCTGGCACCCTTATTTTAGATTTCCGACCCCAAGTGTCCTATATCAAAATACTCCCCTACGCACCACCTACACGCTCCCCAACGGTGGCAGGTACTATAGGAATCACCCTGTATGAATAACAATATAATAACAAATACATGGCAGATATTATACGTATTCTCAACATGAAGATCATATTTACCACTTTATTTTTATTCCTGTATACAAAAACTTGTTCTAATTTTACCAAAATGTCAATATGGGAGGATGGCTAGGGAGGGTATATGGAATTGACACTCTATCGACGAAGTTAACTGTCATTGCGTATCTGTTCCAAAAAATCGCAAAGCTGTAAGCAATTTTGCTCTGGTGTGTCTCAACGTTCAAAAATTTCTCATGTCCAAAGGTGAACTCAATAGTTATTTCTCTTTCATTAAGGGAATGACAAAGATTAATTATCCATTTTGCAGCTATAAAAATGTAAAAGTGATAGAGAACATACACGATACACCTAGCTACTTAGTAACACATTACATGGGTACGTTTTAATTTTCGTTGAGAAAATGAACGTCCTTTCAAAGATCAACTCGAAAAAAAAAAATAAACAATATACTTACTTCTATTCAAAGTTAAACCGTATGTTTTCTCTAAAGCTGGCGCTATTACTATAACTTTGTTGATAGTGGAATAACTTCATGCTTGTTAGAATAGCAAATATAACATTATAAAAACAATTCTATCCCGTTACCAGATATCAACACTTTTTCAAAGGAAACAATGTGAAATTCTGAATATAAAATCTTAATGGATATAGTTGTCTCAATTAATTAATAGAAGAGTGGTAAAGTATTAAACGCTTCCGACCGAACTCGCCCCAATGGCGCCCGCATATTTAAGAAAGTCTTTCAGTGTTGAGTGAAGGATCTAGGATTTTTCACTCCACGCTTTCAGTCTTTTAGTAGAAGAATTTAATGGTTAAAATATTTATAAGCACGAACCCTTGTGGACTTCAAAAAGTGGCTATGAGAAAGGCACGGATAAATAGCGGTTAATCAACAATCGTTTTGAAGCAAGCAAAGATATCAGTTTCAGGGGATGATTTATTAGGGTTGCACCCGCATAAACCACAAAATAGAAATGTCTCGTCCTGACGTTCCACTTGCTCTTTAAGAGTACCATTTTCCGTCACTTTGTTTTCAAGATATTCACTTCGATTTCCACCAATAGATATATCTCGTCCAATCAATTCATTTTGGATTTGTGGGTACTTTCCTCCGACATACCATTTTCGAGATACTCTTAAAGTTCTGACATCACCAATTCTTCCAGATGTCCCAATCGCCCTTTGTGAGTGCCCTCCTTCGACAATCTGTTCTTGAGATATAACGAATTATTTATATCCGATCACGATAAGGGGTCGAGGATGACTATGGTTGGTAGAAATGAATTCCTCTCGTTGAGACCTTTCATTCGAGTACCATGAAGTACCACCACCCTCTTTTGATAAAGAGTCAGAAAGAAGGGCGGTCGTTGGTAGAAAACAGACCCTTTTGTTGAGACCTTTAATTGGAATACTATGGAAAATAAAACTAACGTCTACCCAGAAGCTACGCTATCGTTTACAGATCAGAGAAATCAGAAATCGCCCTCCTTTGGCCTGTTTCCACTAAGGCGACTACGACCTCACCATCTCAAACAAAACAGGGACGATGATTTGTCCTATATTTCGTAGTGTCAGATTGTAGTCGTCAGCTTCAATATTATGGATTTCTACGACCTTTCGCTGCGATTATAGAGGTACAACCAACCGCAAGCTTGGGACTTCAGTTCGCCGGAAAACGACGACAATTGTATGGTCGGGCCCACTCCGAAATGTGGGTCGTGTACGGGCACTCTTTAGACGATTCGATTCGGTTCGGTACGTACTCATATTTGTTTTCGGTAGCCGTCGAAAACGAATGACATCTCTTCATTTCTTCACACACACTCAGTTCGCATCATCCCAATCCGAATCATCGATTATTTAGTGGAGAGCGCACAACTGAAAAAAATTGTCGTTGTGCTCACTATGGAGAAAAATTAAAAAAACAAAGGCGGAATAATCGACTTCACTGGGTGCACCCTAAAGCCTCACCAAAGGGAGCTTGGTGCATTTTGTTCACTTTGTCGGAATATGGGAAAACGAAGGCAAATTTTCCAATTACTTCAGAATATTTTTACTTGCCGAAAACGCAACCGAACCGAAACTAAATCGTGTAGGTATGTGTACGGCCAATTGTTTTTGTGAACCTTGCACCCGAATAGAAACCGATTCGTGTCGAGGCACCTTTCGGTTATGAGAGGTCTTTAGTAGGTACCGAACACATGCCGTATCGCCCGTTCTCACTTGTCAGAAGCGACCAAAAACAAATTGGATACGCACCGAATCGTATAAGTGCGTGAAACAAGCCTTTCTCCGATTATTCTGTTCCGGACAGACGGAAATCACGGTTTCATAAACCAGCTTTCCCTTTGAAAGACTTACTCTGGCAAAAGATTAGTAATTCACATTTTTTAGTGCACTTTCACTTTCAAAAAATAAAAAGTACACGTTTGCGCTCTTGATCTCTGTGTGCCTGAGTCACAAAGGCTCCGGAACGACATCACTTACAGACTTAGTATTGGTATCATTCGATCAGAAAATAAAAATTCTTTCATGTTAGTATTCTCGTCAAGGCATGAAATGTCTATAAGGGCTATTAAAAATGAAAAAACAAATTGCTTAACGAATTTTTATTGGTTTAATTGCGTTTGTTTTTTTAATCCCATCTACACAATTTTTACTCGAATTTTTGTAACGTTTAGCATCGGTGGTAAAACCGAATTAAAAACAGATATTATTCAAATTCCACTTGTAAAAATGTTCTACTAATGCCAATTGCCATAGCATAGATTGCGCATTTCTAATAGTTTTCTTGTAAAGCAAAAAACTTGAAAAATACAAAATTGGGTATGATCTATCGTTTTATTCAATTCTTCCATTCATTTTAAGATTCGGCTTGAAATAAATAGGCAACTTTGAGCCATAATTTAACAAACCTCGTGTTTCTTTTTTTTTAATTCGCGCAATTCAGATTATAGGTTTCTGTTATACTATGCGATCAAAAATGAGTTGCTGTCGAGTCACCTTTGGAATTTTTGTTTACACGGAACTCGGCAGCAACTCATTTTTGATCGCCCGTTATTAGTGCCCGTATCGTATTTGAAAAATGTAAATGCACTTCTTTGAGATATTTAGATGGCTCTAAAGGATGGCACCAGCTGGAAGGGATCTCTTTACGTATAAAATATTATTTTGATATGGAGTCAATACTGATTGCGTGTCGGCTTAACCCATTGATCTTGATGTACAGCTTATCTCGCGATTTAAGTGTAGGTACGTATGGTTCGTGTTAATCTTTTGCGTTCGTTCAGAGTGAGTCCATAATTTTCATGAGGTACACATCAGTGAAAAGTAATAAGGGAAAGTCACCTGGGGCCATTTAACACTATTGTATTTTAATTGTAGAGATTCTTTTGAATGCAAATAAATCCTGAGACGAAGTCTGCTTGCAAAAGCAAATTTGTTTGCATAAATTTTACTATATTAGTGTTAAATCATAATCATACCCACTCATTTAATTCAATTTTTTAAAATTTAGAATGAAAGTTCAGTTGGGGGAGGAGGGGGGGAGGCGATATCAATTTGTTATAAGTGTTTTTTTCTTACGGTTATTTGAACGTGTATTGAACACGATCTGTTATCGACACGGTTAGTAGTTATCAGATAACAAAATCCCATTAACTACGTCAAGGACTTTATTTTAAAATGTCACTTTATCGACTTCGAAAATAATAGGAATAAATAATAATTCCCTATTTTACGTTCTATCGTCCTTCTGTTTTGGTGCAAAGACGTTCGTATATACTTTATGTATTATACTTACTACGACAGTAGTCATCCCAAGTCCAAAAATGTACAAAAAATACGAGGGAACAGATGACTTGTGGAAAGGGTGCCGTATGCTCTCGTCATCACAGAAGAACCCCCTGCGATAGGGATCGCCCCAAAGGTACAGGAATAGAATAGGAAATCCCACTGAAAGTAAAACAAATGAATAGAAACAATTTGAACCTCGCCGCCTTTTGCGCAAGTTAGGCAACGTAATCGATACGTTACTGTTTTGTATTTGACAACTGCGAACTGTATCATCTTACGTTTGAAAATCAATGAACGAACCTAACCTCTACAATTTGTAGTAAATATAGGTCACTTACCGCAAAGTAATAGCAAGACGTCGAAAATAATCTTACGAATCGAAATTAGACGAATCAATTCGTGCTCCATTTAAGTAATTTATTTATAAATTTAGATCGTACACTCATGACCACTTGAAATAAATGGTCGTGAATTTCTCACAGAACGTCAAAAGTTAACCGACACCAACATGCAGCACGCGACGAGAGCGTACGGGAACAGCCGGTTCCGTAATGAGAATCTGTTTGGAGATACGGTCGCGATTCACATTCACAATCGTCGCACCTGTGGAGAATAAAACGAACCCCCCCACCACTTCACGATTTTGGTTGTACAATAAAACACTGCGGACGGGCGGACGTTTCATTCAATTCAAATTGAGCTGCTGTGGTACTGCTTTATGTTTAGCTTCCACCGATATCATCTTACGGTTCACTTTTTTTTATAAATTGGTCTTTGTATTCAATAAAAAAAGATATTTTTTTTATTTAAAGCAATGCACTTATTTTTGGGGGCGATGACAAATTTATGCGTCCAAGAGTACGTCAATTTTGAAAGAGCACAGTGGCTTTTTCCCAGCAGGAATTTTATAGCACCGCCGATGTCTGCACCGCTAACGCGGGGTCAATAAGGTTTTTCGCAAAAATCTCGCTAACTAACGAGAACTTTTATCGAAAAAATAGTGGTTAATGGTTATCACATTAGCAGCTTACGAGAGTACTTTTTTCGAGACTAATTGTTTATGAAAAATGACCCTGGGGTAGAGGGTGAAAGGGGGTGAAGTAGTTTCTGGTTAAAAAGTTGTCTACCTTTACAAATCGTTTGACGTGTCTCACCGTTTTTGCCTTTAATCAATCAGTGGTTTTGGATAAATCCGTAGTGGGAAGTTTTCAAATGAACACCCTGTATACTGTATAGGGCCTATTAACTAGAATGTGAATTCATTTGAAGTAATTCCCATCGAAATTCGGTTGTTTCAATAAAATTGTTCCTCTAAATGGGCTCGAAAGTATTAATTTAGGTAAGATAGGAGCTTCTACGAGTATAATAGGAAAATTTAAGAGTAGTTTTGATTTCTTCATTATTATAAACCTCTGTTAAAAAACATTACAAGGGAATGCGGTATTTTGTAACAAATTTAGTAAGCGTTGTTCAAATGTGACAGTTTTAGCATTTGTACTAATCAATAAACAATTTAACGTAGAACCGGTGTTTCTTCAACGTAGTAAATGTACTTTATTTTACAACCTCCAACTAAAAAAATTAGACAACAAGTAAAAAATTAATCCAAATAAGAATGACAATAAGGAAAAATTGTAAGCAAGGTGAATTGTGGATTGAGATTTGGTTTATTTTTTATCAATATACATATATATGGAAAGGAGCAGTTTTTTCATTCGGTGTATTACCAGATTCTAAAATAGTATATTATTATACGAGCATGTTATGGCGCTTATTATTCACGAGGTTGACGTTTGCGACGCGAGCGACCGAGTGAATAAGAGCCATAACATGCGAGTGTAATACTATACTTTATCTACGACTATTACTTCAATTAGATTAATATTTTATTAGCATTTACATTACAATAAATACTCACAAAAATAACTGAAATGAAAACAAAGTAAGCAGGATTTAATTCTATAAAAGAAAGATTTCTTATTTAACGTCGGATTATGGCGGAGTAAGTTCTGTGGTAGATCTTGAAAAATTGACTGTCATGGTACCGTAATTAACAAATGTTATAGAATTTGGTTGCAAATTGGTTTGAGCATGGGTCTCAAAATGTGCATTTGCATTTAATACGTTAGTACCTACTACAAGATGTTCCGGATGATGATGCTACAGGTTGTGGAGCGATATTGGAAGTAGAAATCCCAGAGCTTGAAATTTTTTTAGCGGTATCCAACTTATTTGTCAAGGAAGTATCAACGTATCCTCCGGCTACGCCTGTTGATTTCCAGCCACCGTGTTGTTTCAAAGCCATGATGTCTCCACCAGCATCAATTAGGATTGTTGCGGATGTTCTTCGGAAACAGTGACCGGTGTATAAATCCGTGTTCGTAAGTCTCAAGAAGGTAGCAATATCTTTGGGCATTTTCGCAAATTTGTTAATTCCAATTTTTTGGCTTGTGCATTTTCCCTTTTGGAAATTTAAAAAAAAGAAGGGGGATTGAACGGTAGGTGGGCGCAATTTCGCATATTTCTTGTATATATCAAAGAATTGACCCGTAACTGTAAACGTTCGGACAATTTTAGTTTTAGTTTTAGGTATTGTGATAATAACTCCCCCTTCAAAATCTTTAATATCCTCGACTTTCATGTCACTTAACTCACAGACTCGACATGCACCCATTAAACCCATTATCAGTGCAACCTAAAAATACGAAAGATTAAACTAAGAACCGTACTAAGAAACGTCAGAAACCTTTGTTGCAAGATATACTTTGTCAGGTGCATTATTCAAAAATGCATTTATCTCCTCGGGGCTGAAGATTTTAGATTTCTTCTTAAGATGTCCATCTGATTTACGTTTAAGGAAAGTACGTAGTTTGGGATATTTATCAATTTCCACTCCATCATCAAGATTTAATGTAGTTCGTAACATCGAATAGAATGTCCACAGTGAAGAGGAAGAATACTTTTTAGATAACTCTTAGAAGTATACAAGAAGAACATTTTCAGATAAAGAGGATACCTTTTTTTGACGTCTCCATTCCATAAACTTTCCATATACGTGTTCGTACTTCGTTCGAGACTTTTCAGGCAATAAATTTGAACACACTTCTGCCTGGTGCATAACCTCAGGAGGTGTACCCACGGCCACGAGTTCATTATTTTCGTTCTCACTATCGAGGTCCATTCCTAACTTATGAATAAGCTAACGGAAAAATACTAGCGAGAATGATTGTCACGATAATTAACATTTTCATGTTTTGTTTTCAAGGAGCGCGCTATTGAGTTATGAATATTATTCAATGGATTGCAACCAATCATAGCCCAAATTTGATTCCATAACTGCATAGCAATTAATTATGGCTAGCATTATTTATAGAAATAGAGGCATATTATAAGCCACTCGTGCCACAAGATAGTCGTATTACAACCCAGAACAAAAAACTTAGAAGGGAAACGTAAACGGGAACAACTGAGTACAAACATAATTAGTTTGGAGAACATTCAATAGAGGGCGCATAGTTAGCGTGCGTGTTAAAGTTACTAAATCTAGTAACTTTAGTGCGTGTTCGCCATTATGACAGTTGAATTTTGAATTTTGATTGACGGCTTATTGTGCTTTAAGTATAATTACTATTCATTATTACAATGAATTCTGCATACACAAGTCGAGAACGTACATGTTGTGTGACAAATTGTGAAGACGTTTCCCAAAAATGGAGCCCGAAGTTTTTAAGAATCGGTTTAGAATATAATGTGGAAGAAATTTACACAAAAGTTTTTGGTTTGTGAACGTCATTTTTCTGGATGCGCTTTAGAACCTGGAACACGAAGAGATTTAAAGCGTGTGGCAGTTCGCACATTATATTAGCAGGTAACACTAATTGAATTGTAATAAATTGCCACATATTTTATTTTTAGAACGATCTGGAGAGCATCATACAGTAGAGTTCCATGAAGTTGATCTTGTATCTTATATAATCGTATTAAATTAAATATAACTCCTTGATTGGATTAATTGGAGTTGTTACTTATAAAACAAGTGCCCTGTACTCTTTGAAGGCCCTGACTGGTGAGGTGCATCCGCATTAAACTGAATTTATTTGGAACCCTAACAAATAAAATTGGACTTCACTGGCTGGATTCATTTACCTTTTAGGTTTCAGCTAGTCAAATCCAATGTTATTGTTACAGATCCGGAGAAATTCACTATAATGCGGACGTAGCTTACATTTTAATATTTAAATTTGGCGCCATTCACGCAAAAGCTGCTGAGAACATACACGAGATGGCGCGTCATTTTTACATTACACTACAGTTTCCATTCTAAGTTTGTTGTTCTATGGTATTACAATAGGTCGCATTGTAACACTTGTCTTTCAATATACTATTTTCTATTTCGATGTCACAATGATGATTGTCTATGTGATTATAGTCGTTTTTTTTGGTAACTCATCTCTTAAGTTGGCAGTTACTAGTTAGTACAAGTAGGTACTTCGTTGGGTACTTCCATGTTTGAACTTCAAAATGTCAGTCTTACTACGCTGCCAACCTAAAACTTAACGGCATAAAAAGTGTTCCCAACATAAAACATGTTAGTTCTAATGTTCCCTATAGTTTCTGATAATGATTTTTTTAATTAAATTAAAGCACCGAAATAGAAAAAATAGTACGAAAAACGCGTGTTACAATGCTTTATTGTAATACTTCTATCTTGCGGACACTCGTGGCTACGCTTCGCGTCGCCACTCGTGCCACAAGATAATCGTATTACAATAGGTCGCATTGTAACACTTGTCTTTCAATATACTATTATATACCTACCTAGAGTTATAGTCGTTGGTCAGTTAATGATTTTGTTAAAGGGTTTTCGAGTTCTCAACAAGTCAAAATTTTATTTCAGGAAGGGGCTTCAACCTCATTATATGCAAAAAAAGCTTGCTGCAAATACAATTGTCTCTTATAACTGATCATATCAACTGGTTCCACAACGTTACTTTCACGAACGGCGTGTGGAGGAATCCAGAGTTTTCCTTTCTTTGTCCAAGTAGCAAGGTCTAGGGGTTATAATTTAAAATTCAGCTCGTCCCGGTTCCGGACAAAACCATTCAATTCTTGACTATTTATCCCAATAGCTTGGAAATCGTTTATTCTATTTATTACAAGCGTTTCTTAATAAACTTCAAAATCTTGTTAACAAATGATTTCATACGGGAGAAGTGGTTGATTAGCAGGCAGAGTACAAACTCCATCCACAACAACTTAAGGCGTTAAAAATCAAGATTTAAAAAAATGGGCACAGAAAGTCGTATTCAAATTACGCCCCTACTCCTACATATAGGTACTTTTTTCTGAGGTTACGTGCCAAAAATTCGCTTTAGTCACTGCTATGAGAGCGACGGCTTTACCACTTATTTTTGTGAGAAGAAAAATTTCTGGACGAGCCGCTTTTAACAGGATTAATTGAAAAACATTTTATACCTATTTATTTTTCTTTAACATTACGAATAAGAGAGGGATAAGTTCGATACATTACACGTTAATTACCCTATGTAAACAGAAAATATTGAATTGCAAATAATCGAAAGTATGAGTTCACGATCACGAAACTTCAATGAAAAAGCCATGAAACATTGGGGTAACTGACCTCCTTATTAATGGGCTAGTCACACTTCTGTCGATTATAGCCAAACCGTAGTAAAAGGGGTTTGTAGCATTTCCTAGAAAAATACGTAGCACTGAAATGACCTACTCGAATTATCAATATGCGATATACAATATGTAAACGATACAAATTTACCTTCATGTCTATAGTAAATTATTTATAATTACGAGCAAAATAGATGCGTAATATGTTTTAAATCGTACCTATGCATTGGACATATATCCGTAAGTCAGTAACTGCTTCTTTATTTCCAGTGAAAAGTTTTCTGTGGCAAAATTTAAAACAAAATAAAATGTGGAGATGCTATTGGCACCTAGATTGGCACGCATTAAAATACCTATACTCATGTTGTATTATTGAATCAAACAATAGTCTCTTAGTTCCGAAATTTGATTCTTGATTACGGTGTGATCGATGCAATTTAAATTATAATGTATGATAGGTCACATCATTTAGTCATATTGTTATGACGATATGATTAAACGAAACTCTAGATAGATAAATTTTCTGGCGAACTAAACAAATGATTTACGTTTGTTAATTAGGTTTGAAGTATGAGTTTTGTTTAAATAAATAATTATAAAATTAAAACGTTACATTACTATAAATATTGAGAAACAAATTATGAACATCGTATATAAGTAGGTACATAATATTCATAAATGATAGTGTGTTTATGCAAGGATATGCGTAGGTATTTATAACAAATGTGGTAGATTCTAGTGTTTTTAGTTGGATAACCAATTTTTAAAATTCTTGAATATCTTACAGGTGAATTAAATAGGATAACATTTATATAAATTTACCACGCCTAAAACCCGAAAATTTTATGCTTGGCGTAATCGGGTTTGGATGTATTAACATAACAAAAAAGACTTTACAAATTAGAGCTCCCTAAGATATGATACGAATGGTTTGCTCTGCCGACTTCAAATTCCTCTCTTTGTATTTGACGTTCCTGAAGTTCTCAAAGCTATTTTATATTCTATTTGAAAACTGTCATCAGCAAGCACAAGGTAATACGTCAACGTATACTTTACTCGAGTATCAAATGGACATGTCACCTGCCGCACTTAGCTTCTAATTTACGTTAAACGTGTTTCCTAAAAATACCAAAACTTTTCTTGTTTGAATTGTGAAACCGAACTCTGACTTAAATTAGAAACAAAGGAAAAGTTAACAGCAAGAAGTGTCTTATTTCTCTAGGACAAAGAAGCGTGTAGGTAGATTGGATAGATTTTTTATCGTGTTCCTCTGTAATCGTAATCATGGATATCGAATAACACCCTAAATATTTCCTTTCAGGTATAAGACCGTAGTTTATATTGTTACCGATATTTTTTATGCGTGGCATTTTCGTCGAATGGTTGCTACCGTGATAAACCCTACAGAAACATTTTAATAAGTGTATTATTAGAGAACCTTTTGACAATTCATTCTTGGGCGTTATTGAATAAACTGTAACAGGTTGGTAAAGGTAAAGGCAAGGAAAGAAAATGCATTATTATTCCTGGGACAATTCCCTTTCAAAATCCGTTAATGGGTGCCCTTAAAAACTAACGTGTGGTTAATGCACGTCCCTTGCACCGCAGTTAAGCAGTTTATTCTTTCAACGTCTAACAAGTCTCTACTGCAAACAGAAAACCCCAACCCTTTGGTACAAAAAACAAGATCTATCCTTCCAAAAATCAAACAACGCAAAAAACATGTCGAATTCCTTTGGATTCCTAGTTAATGGCCCGTATGAATAAAAATAAGCAAATGCTTATACTTGCAAAATTCAAAGTAAATACTCGTAACTGCCCCTTCATACTGGTCTGTTTAGCAGCGCTGCACTGCGTCCTGTCCTACTGCTTAGCAGCGCTGCTAAGTCGCCCAGTGCGGAGGAGCACTTACGAGTACTTACTTTGAATTTTTCAAGTATAAGCATTTGCTTATTTTTATTCATACGGGCCATTGTGGCATAGCTGGAAACGATACAGCAGACCACCTTGCAAAAAATAGTCCCACCTCTCATGCCATCGCAATAACTAAAGCCACTACATACGATCCAATGTCACACTCGAAATCTCAAATTGTTAATGAATGGAATAGGAAATGGAACGACAACAACAATACAAATAAACTAAAAGAAATAAAAACTAGTCCACAGAATGGATTTCATCTTACCGGCCGAATCGAAAAGAGGAAATATCGCTCGCAAGACTAAGAATAGGCCATACAGACTTAACCCATGGACACCTTATGGAGAGGACTGAAATAAAAAGATGTGAACAGTGCGACAAAACTCTAAGTGTAAAACACATATTAACGGAGTTCTCAAAGTATACTTATCACCGAAGTGTTTTGAACTGACCAAAATTACTGTCAGATCTATTAAGTGACTCAGGTGACATTAACAAGCTGTTTTGTTTTTTGAAGGTTACTGATTTGCTCTCAAGGATCTAAATATTGTAATGTCAATTGGTATAGGTGCCGTAAACCTCGACAGTTGGTTTAGTACACCTTTTTCAAATAAAAAAAAAGGCCCCTACTTCTCTGGGAAGCTAAAGTTACTCAAACCTCTAAAAGTTCTACAATTCCCATCTCTGCGAAAAGATAACAAATTTAAATCCACAATGTCAATTATATCTACCAATACACCTGGTCCATATGTCACTTGCCTTATTAACCCGTTATATGCCCGTCATGTAACTTAAAATTTTCGGGGGTGCGGAACTAACGCGAAGATGAAAAGATTAGCGAATGGGAGGCAAATAGGCAAATGGATCTAACAGGTTTCAGTTGCTCACTAAAGCTTTTCGCTTCATATCTCTCGAACAGATTACAAGTTTCTTACAATCACTCACATTTTTTACATTGCTACTTCGGGAGTACCGCAAGACTCAAATCTAGGACCGCTACTATTTATTATTTTTATGAATGATCTCTTGGACAACATGAAAATCAACATACCAACGTTTGGGGATGATTTTAAAACAGGAATCTCAAATTATAAAATTGAATTGTACCGCATGTCGTATTTTGGTTGAGGCTGAGCTGTTTTTAAAGATAGAAATTTGCGGTTTTGGCGACCCTGTGCCACTTTTTTGTGATACCACAAACAGAATCAATCTAGCCACTGTTGTTTCTGAGATACAAGGTGTACATAATCTCTCACAAGTAATAACAAAGTAATGCGCTGAGCTTGAGCTAAAACTGTCTGAGGATTCCTTAGAATTTAAAGGATCCTTGATTAGACGTTGTCATCTTCACAAATCAGTTCTAACACTACCTCGAACACTACTAAATTCGAAAGTTAAATGGACGTTTAGGCCGCGTCTTATGCAAAATTCGCAAAACGTAACATTTGTGAAAAAGTCCTTCCTTGAAAATGATAATAACCGCCCAAACAGTTGTAAATTATATTGCACTTCGGTTTCTGTGCTTTGAGATCAAAGCAGCGTGTCATCATTTTCTTCTTCGAATACTAACAGACTAATCCTTTACCTTAGTAGGTACCTACCTGCCATAAAATACACGGATTTAGAAATTTCAAGAAAATGTGTCTAGATATTAGATATTCTGTTAATCTAGGTGCATAAATGAATTTGCATAAATAGGTCGGCACCGCAAATATACTAGCAAGCATCAAAAATCGCGTTATTGTTGAAAAATCCTGTCTTTGATGGGATTTGACATAGTAGCCTAAAATGTCGCATGTCGTAGAACTGAATTTTTTGTCGCAAAAATGGCATAAACCGTACCCCATCTCCCAATGTGGTAACACTGTCCAGAAGTGTTTGGGGAGGGGGGGGGGAGGCTGCGCCCCCTTTAAATCCACGCCTGAGAATCCTTGCTTTATTGGTTTGTGTAAGCCCTAATCCTTCACTCAACGGTGTAAGGGATTAGTTTCATACTTACACCACAGCTTAAAGCTGTGCTTACACCAATAAACACTTTCTTTTCCAAAGCGGGCAATTTTCAATTGCTATTTACATAACAGGGTTATGAACTGATAGATTTTATTTAATGAGCGTCGTCGTATGCTACGAGGGTTGCGAGTTCAACAAAACTAGGCCTTTTACCCCTAAGTATACTTGAACGCGAGTGGCTAATTTCTCATAGATTTCATCATCCATGGATTCACATCATTTGTAAACGTAAAAATGGCTTTCAATATCAAGTCTAGCCTTTATTGTTCAATAAAAGCAATATTGCGATTAATTTCAATTACCCACAGAGGCACATTAAATAAAATTGGCAATTTATAAAAATTGAAAAGAATTCAAGATCGATTTGTATTTAAAAGCGCCTACCATATGGTGGTGCCATCTTTGAAACTGCGACACTTGGATTAAGTTGGAAATAGAAGGTGACTGTTTTATCACTTCTAATTCCTCTGCATGATGTCAGCACATACAGACATTTTTAAATTTGAATTCATGAAGCATTGACTTCAATCAGTGACAAAGAGAATGAAATTTAATTTATATTAAATGAGCCGAACAGATATCTTCAGTTTAGTAACGTAGGAACAAGTGGAGTGGATGTTCAATGCGAGCAGCATGCATATATGCATAAAATAAATAAATAAAAAAAAAGGAATTAGTGCCTCATAGGTGCTACACGAGATATTGTCGAGTAACTCATGAATTACGTTGAAATTCTGACCATAAATCCCAACTCTGAAAGTGAGTGCTATAGAATGAATTCAATTTGGCCGACCTCGATAGTGGGATGCAGATGTAATCTAATTGATTATATTGAAGGCAGAGAAGTGGACGTAATGGCACCAAACGGTGAATAAATAGTGGGATCGGTTGAGTAATTTGAATCAGTCCCTTTGGATTAGGTATTGACGGAGTTTATTACTCAATATATTAAACCTTTTCGCGCATCATCAGATTTCATTTCCCCCTAAAAGACTTTCTTTGTGCCCACAGTATGTACGTAATGTTTATTACCTACTTCATCTAAGTACATTGTAAAATTAACATAGATATTTAGATCAAGTTTTTTAATCTTAATGGGCTGTTTGTAATAGACTGCAATTCAATTATTTACGCTAGACAGCTTCGAAGTACCTATAAGGCAGATAAGGCGCAAATTGAACCAAAATCGGTACCACTTTCATTCGAGCTACAAGATAAGACAATGTACGGAATCTGGATATTAATTAGCAAGACTAATTGTTTAGTACTCAGTAACTATACGCACAATTCAACAATTGTCACTCTGGGTGCTTTGGCATGTTGTACAGACCAAATTTCAAGTTGGTAGATTATGTTTGTGTAAAAAAATGGAACAACAAATCATCTTTGAATGTCTTGTTGAAATAAAACAGCGCTTTTTTGTGTGGCAGATCATTATTCTGTTCGCCAGTTTTGAGTCCACTATCAATAGGGCCTTGTGGAAGGCTACCACATTCCTTTTATCGGTACCCACTTCCGACTTCCCGTTCACCCACAATTCGCGTTTAAAGTTGTCACTCCAGAGTCCACCATCAGTAACATCTTGGACAATCAAAAATTGGAATAGTGTGGGGATAGGGAAATGGACTAGTTTAAACGGGAAAATTTGCGTGTTTCGTAACTGTTACACTAAAAAAGCCGTTTCATAGCGTCATTCAACTAAAACCTCGCTTTTATGATATTTAGACCAACATTTTTGGTTCTTACTGTAGTTTCAGTTTTATGAGATTGTAATGTCTGTCCGTTCGTACAATCATCATTGAGACAACTACACCAATGTGCAATAATATCGAATAAACAAAAATAATTTAACAAACAAACTTAGGAATGACATGCTCATTGCACAGATAAGTTTGTCAATCAAATTTACGCAGATAAAAATAGAATAAAAGCTAATCGTTGGATTAGCAGTGTTTCTGTAAACGTGTAAAGATAATAGAGAAGATAACTACCTACTTACATTTCATTGTTAGTATTAAAAATAAATAGGTAATGTTATCTTCATAATTAAATCAATTTTAACTGACGCTTTTCGGAGAAGGAGTTATGAAAGATACTGTCCGTGAACCATCAAACTGAGATCTTTCTTTCGCAGCATGTTTAGTGATTTAGCCGAATTGTGGACTTGACGTGTTTATTGATTGTGTCATGACTCGTGTATCTTATCATGGATCAGAAAAACACTTTTACTTAGCGCCAAAAACAAAGGTATCATTACGACACGCGTTATAACACGTGTCGAAATGGAAACGATACATATCGATGTTATTTGTTTGTTTTTAGATAACTGGTACCTATAAATGAACAACTGACACGAATGGCCAAATAAAGTACTTACCCAGAATAAACTGATCTATAATAGTTTCAGTTTCGCAATGACTACGTTGGGAAATGATCTTCCTTTTTGCTTGGTTGTGGGTGTGTTGATAACCAAGTTACTTATGTTAGTTATTCATAAAATCTTAGGAGGTGTGGCACTTTGATTTCCTGATGAACAACCATATTACGATAGCGGAAACAGAAAAATAAAGGTGGATTTGAGGAATTTATTCATCATAGGTGGTCATTTTCCAACTATTTGCATTATACGTCTGGAAAAACTTACAATACGCTACTTCTCACGAACAAGAGGAGATATCAAACAAGTTAAAAACGTGGTCACTCGCGACAGATGAAAGCGCATTTTCCCCGCACAGAATCAGCAATTACTCGGCAAGGAAGTGACCAAACCAATTAAACTTTTGCCGTTCTGGTCTCTGGGCTGTACTAGACAGTATAGGAGAGAAACCACAACAAAAAAAAGGTTAAACTGGAGGACTAGTAGTAGTACAGACGGACAAAGTGCGGACAAAAATTGTTAAAACTGTTTCTAGGATAGAAACATTTAGTACCACATCGACCCAACTATAAACAAATCTAACCCCTGCTTGCGATGCATCATTCAAAGGTCTATGAAAATCGAAGTTGTACTTGAAGAGCAAATTTAATTAACAATCGGTTCAGTTGTCGAAAAAATATTGTATATAACGCTAGCGCGCGAAGTTATTTTGCGCATTTGACTGATAGTCGCCTCGTCAAAATACCTTCAGTCTCAATGCGCGACATTGAACTTCGCGCTAGCGTTATATAAATAACTATTATTATAATTTTTATGTGGTAGGTACCTACCTAATTATCGATTGTCACTATATTAAAGAAATATTTTTTGAAATTATTTTACTATAAGCAGGGACCAATTGTCAAGGGGCGAGTTGCCCTAGAAACCAATTGTCCAGTGATCAATTATCGGATGGGGGGTGGGGGAAATTGTGATTGAATGGGATTGTGCTAGAACTAATTCATCCGTCCGTGTATTTCAGATACTACTCCTTACTTTCGGCTCCAATCGATTTTCTCCTGAAACTTTTTTAACAAAACTTTCTGTCTTCCAAGTATGATTGAATTAGAAAGAAATCACAACTGATTCGAGATAAAAATATGTATGTCCCTTCAAAATGCTCCGTAAGATTTTAGATGTAACGAGTAGCGTGAGAGCGCGCAATGCCTTTTTTATATACTGGTACTACTACTAGAGCCGTTTTGAATACATACGGAACAGTACTACTGCAAGGGATGCTTTCACGATTACTGATATTCCCTTTAGTGCTTATTATGTACTGTGTGTAATCCAAACTAGGATGGCTAAAGTTGTTCCAAGCCGGCGGGTTAAAGTATGCAGCTCTTTAGAAATCATCAGATATCCACCCCAATTGACGAGTAAAAAGGTTAACCGTATAAGAATTCCAGATCTTCCACATCGAAGAAAAAATTGTAAATAAAGGTTAGCTTTACCTATGTATTTTGTCAAATTTACTCGATCCTTGGTTAAAGATAAATATTGATCCGTTGGACTATTTAGTACTTATAGTAAACTCTTAAATGAAGGATCTTAAAGGAGTCGAAAAAATGTCATATTGTGTATTTTTAATGGGTGTGGCCATAGAGGAAATACAATGGTGTGGCAAAAAAGAACCTCCTGAATTTGATGTCAGTTTTAATTACATTTTCTTTTTCGGATTCAAAGGGATTCTATAAACCTCACTGTGAATGAAAAAGTAAAATCAAAATTAAGGTTTGATTAAAGTATAAACTTACTTATGTAAATTAGCTGCAATTCTAATAATATTAATAATAATAATAATATTGCAGTGATCTAGAGGTCAGGTCATTTCAAAGTAAATTTTAATTATCCCAAATTGTGACAGGTAGATTTATTAGTAAATGAAAAGTTATTGTAAAATGGGAGAAGCACATTCCTAAACAACTCTTAACATTTTCTGATTTTCATTAATATACGTGATTTACCATTTTGGTGTTATTATTTTTGCCGAACAGAAAAAAATAAAAAAAAACCCATTTGCGACACAGTTTAAAAACTAAATTCGTCATTGTGATCCAGGATATTCTATGATTTCTACAAATTCTACAATTAAATGGAATCAGCACCAGTTTTTAGCTATTTAGATCCTTCATCTAATATCGTATAGGTAAGCCCTTGTACCGATTGTGTAAACAAAGATTACTTAAACAATTATTTAATTGACCTTTCTAATATATTCCTGAGGACCAAAAATTTCATTATACCTAGGTATTTCGCTTGCAGGCTTGATTTCTGAAATTGATTTCAACGTAGGTAAAATCTTCATTTGGAATTCCTACATAATACATGAAATTATGTAAAAGTTTTGGAACTGAAACCTTTTTGTGTCAGTTATCCCTCTTGTATTTATGATATTGAAGACAAAGTGCGCCATGAGGTAGATCGATGCAATGAGAAAAATATTTATTTATTAACCTACGTACATACATACAGGGTGATTCCTATAGTACCTGCCACCGTTTGGGAGCGTGTAGGTGGTGCGTAGCGGAGTATTTTGATATAGGACACTTGGGGTCGGAAATCTAAAATAAGGGTGCCAGAGCCAAATTTACCTTCTGGAATTTCGCGCCTGTAGGTAGGCAACCCCACCGGCCGGCGGTGCACACGGAGCGATCTCAGGCGGCGATGTGTGGCTGACACTTGATCAGAATTTTGTTTAAACCCACGAAATCCCGTCTGCAACGACGCGTATCAAGTGAATAAACACTATGGCAATAGTATAATAATAGTTGGCTAGATGTAGGAAGTGCATTGAGAACAACGGTGGCCACGTTGAACACTTGTAATAGTTATTTACGTTATAAGTCCGGTAGGTTACTTGTAACAGTACGAGTTAGACATTATGGACGAGGCGACGTCAGGAGCCGAGTCAAGAATGTCTTAAACGAGTGCTGTTACAAGTACTACCGGACGTATATCGTAACGTATTTTATTTCATACTGTAAGTGTGTTTTGTATCATTATTTCATTTCAAAGATTACAAAATTTTATTATATTGTAAAAATCGCATTACCTTGTTTCTGTGGCAACGGCCGTTGCTATAGTTTGTAGTTTGTTGACATTGAATTTTTTTCACTAAAAAATGGACGGTATAAACGTTATGGGATGTTCCACTGTTCCCGATACAATCCTGTCGAAATCTCATGAAGCAACCGAAAAGTTGGTTCCTAAGAAGAAGTCAGCCGCAAGGTATGAAAAAGAGTACTAAGTGTTTTGCCAATTGAGGAACGAACATGGGGCGAAACAAGTAGAGGAAAACGTCATGTTGGCATACTGTTTGGATGCAGTAAGTTTTTGAATTGAGATTTTTTTTGCCTGGGTTTCGATGTTAAAGCATCATGGGGCATGGAAAAGCTCATCGGCGGCAGAAAAATACATCGAAGGCTCGGTAGAAGGAAAAGTTAAGATTGCCCGTATGATACAACTGATACAAGGCGGCGAAAATTTCATTGAAGTTCTACAGCAGAAGGAATCAAACATTACTAACTCGACATCCAGTAATAACCCAGGCGTTAGTGTTGAGAGAAATACAAATTGTTTCATTACAATCAATGTTAAAGTTTGAAATAAAGAATTACAGCCAAATGTATGTTGGGGTTTTTAATTAATTGTGTGAAGATGTCAAATTTGATGTATACAAATAACAGTCCGGTAAGTGTTGCTTAGCGACACTTACCGGCTCTGATGCTGTAATAACTCACCTACCGGACTCAAAATGAATAGTGTAATCGAACATCTACCGGACAGTATGAAATAAACGTTATTGCTTTTGACTGTCGTTTTCCCTCCTTCCCTCCCATGTCGCTTCCTCGCGCTAACTCGCTCTGCATCGCTCCGCGCGAAACGTCGGTCGGTTGGGTTGGCTACATACAGGCGTGAAATTCCAGAAGATAAATTTGGTTCTGGCGCCCTTATTTTAGATTTCCGACCCCAAGTGTCCTATATCAAAATACTCCCCTAGGCACCCCCTATACGCTCCCAAACGGTGGCAAGTACTATAGGAATCACCCTGTATGTGGGTGTGTGGTGTGTCGCTTTGGCTTAGATTAAGGAATGAAGGGCAGTGCACGCGACGTGACTTTTTTTGTAAACGAAAGGGAACTGTATTTGCACAGAATGTGATTGAGAAATTCTTGACACCATGAATTCGGTTTATCTTTGTATCTCATTGGAGCACCTTACTAAATGAAAGTCTTTAATAAATTAGTTTTACAATGCGGATTTTTTGCACAGATAGATAGAGGTTGTTACAAGTCGAAGTTTACGACTGATAGACAAAATATTGCTAAAAATTCTTTGCGGTTTCTTAATTTTTTGCAATATTGCTAACAAACCTCAGACAGTGAGCCAACATTCCAAAACGACATAAAAATAAGATAGAATGGAACAACTACTGCACAATTTTTCTGGTATAGCAAAACTGTCCGTTTTCAATACTAGTCTCTTATGAATAGTGAAGAAGTGTGTTAATTGCATTCCTCATACTTTCAGGTACCAGGACTACTAAATCATTTTAAAATTCTTTTAAATCTTGCTATGAAAAGGCGCGCATTTCAGTTATTTGCTGCTCTCTGTCGCTCTCCATACCGTGTCAGTTTTATGTATGATCCCCTACAATGAAGTATGCAAAGAGCTTTAATTTGTTTTGAATTTCTGCCGTTTCCAAACGAAAACTGTTCAGGGTTTTTGTTTGAAGGCAATGACCTGTTAACCTGCCACGTATTTGTTTAGCCGATGCGAATTTACGGTGCAGGTAAGGGTTTAATGGACCACAGTCTATTATTTTCAAATTTTCTTGTTGTCTTGAAGCGGCACATAAAAATGACCTAATTTAAACTTTAATATTCCTCAAATTCCATTTGCCTCCGTTTTAGTGTTAAAACCTCAAAGTATCCATAAATGGGGATGTCAAATCTGACATCAGCAGGCGTTTCATCCGCACAGTCCATCACACATGCATCAATGTCAAACTTTCCCTCGAAAACAATAATTTATTGATCAAATTGAAAATCGGTACAAATGTAGGTAACTCGCCCTTGCGCCGCAAGTAAACTAGCGTGCCGTTAATAGTGTTGGCATGTCTCTGCCTTTCGTTCATACTTAATTTCCGTTTGGATTAGCTCGGTGACGAGGGTAAGGCACAAATCTTTGTTTTCTTCAATTTTGTTAGCACGACGCCCCTCTGAGTGAAATAATGTAGTATAAAATGCAGCCCGAAATTTTCTAAGAAAAGGTATTTGTCGTATCTGACACGATTTCTTTAAAATTTGTTTCTTTTCAACCACATCCTTTGTTACCAATCCTTAAACTATTTACATAACAGACACGCCACTTTACAGGTTGCTATATTTCAATTACCCATCTATAAACAAAGTTTCACTTTGAATAGGACATTCTGTAGTGGCCATTATTGTAATTTTAAGGGCGTTGCGTCCATTACAATTCGGTTTCTCTACTGACCCATTAAAAATAATTCATACCTAACGCTTTTGAAAACATGAGATTTTCGTAATTTTAATAAACGCTTGGTCCTATAGCGGAATTGTTTGGCACAACACTGACTGTTTAATGACATTGAGCGATTTAAAATTGGGTAACAGTGGGGACTATTCTAAAGCTATTTATGATTACAACAAAAAAGTGCCAAGTTTTGTCAATCGGTAAGATTATTTGCAGATCCACCACTTCGCAAGCACGCAAATTCTGACCATTTTAGTTGTTCAGTTAGAACTTCTCCTTTCATTTTTAGGAAGTTTCAATTCGTTATTTCGTGTGTAAAGATTAGGGATCTGGAAATAACAGTTCCAGTTCCAATAATATAGGTGATTTTCGTTCCACTCTTCTTGTTTCAGAAGACAGAAATCGCATTTACACAAAAAACGGTTAAAACCAAAAAAATTAACATAAACAAAATAGTGCGTCAAAACCAAACTTACGAAAATTTGGTGCCTAGGGGAAGAGGCTCTTCCTCTCTTCCGACAATCCGTTCTGGAAATATAATATCCGATCACGACAAGGGGTCGAGAAGGAGGACTATGGGTGGTATAAAGTAATTCCTTTCGTTGAGACGTTTTATTAGAGTACCATGGAGGATAAAACCAGTTCCACCCCTACCCCCCTCCAACCCCGTGTAAAAGTTAAGCACGTTTTACTTTCAAAAACAGCATCTCAGGAAATATTTCACGGGGAGGCGAGGGGGCTCTTTAAGACAACGAAATTTGATGGCCGTCTAGCACACCCTCAAGGTATAGCCTACCTACTGCAAAAAATTCCAGGACTCTAGGACCATTCACCTAGAAGTAGTTCAAAACGGCAAACGTGGTTCCGGACGGACGGACGGACAAAACGCAAATAATGGCACATTTTTTTTTAATTCTTAAAAAATGCGCTAAAAACAATTTCTATTCTGAAAAAACAAAAGAAAACTGATTCCCCAGACCAGCACAAACGAAAATGGGTCCCCACAATCTAGCACAACACTACCACTACAACTTGATTGTTCTTAATCACCGGTTGATACGAAAAAGGCGTGCGAATTTAATCGTCAGTCTATGGAAGATGCAAAAGGTATCCCTTCCCCTTTCGAGCGTCATCGGCTGATACGGAAAAGGTGGCCGAAATTAATCGGCGGTCGATAACAAAGAGGCGGTCTATGGAAGAAGCGAAGGGTCGCATATTTTGTGTATAAGTCGAACTAAACCTAAAATTGTGTTGTGTATTATACACTATCATATTACTTTTATTACATTAACTGTTAATATATACGTTAAACCTAGCATATTTCAATTTAGTAGACAAAGAAGTTAACATAACCTCTTACAAAGATTAACTGTCACTTTTGATTTTTCAGTTTCACATCATCATAGCGGGGGGGGGGGGGGGGGGGGGGGGGGGGGGGGGGCTTAATAACGTCGTCCACGTTTTTTTTTTACAATACATTCTTAAAACCGCTTCAAATTTTCAGGTCAAATACACGCAAAATTGCATCTAAACATTGATCTAAAATATGTTACAAAATGTTACCATTTTTTTTAATCTTGTTGGATTTTTGGGAAAATTGATACCTTCAGCATATTTTCATCTAACAAATTCAAATCTCTGATTAAAACAAGACGAATTCAGCGTACATTCATTCATGAGGCGACCAGCTTTGCTGAGCACCCGGTATCTAGTAGACGCTTCGTTACTAAGTAGTTTCTGAATTTATTTATTAGCTCTAAAAGACGAGGAGTGGGCTTTGTGGGTTTTCATTTTGTTTAATTGTTTGCCTTACCGCCAGTAGTGTAGTGCACGTAAGTTAAGTAGTGAATTTATCAGTTTTGCAATCGTTCATCTGGGAATATTTAAATTGATTTTACAGCCGCCAGAAGCTCTGTTGCCAGAGAAGAAAAAATTGTAAAATTAAAAATTTAGAATTTCAAACATGATAAGCCATTGTTAGCAGGTTTTGTTTTCTATGATAAATTTAAAGCGGTATTGGCCCTGCAATACTATACAAGTTTACCCGTTATTAGGCAGATAGCGCCGACCCGGTTGATCCTGCGAATTCCATTAAAAAATGGGTGTTAATTGGAGTACCGATTCTGAAAATTTGCAGATTTCATTCCGACTTATTGGATAAGTGTAATTACGGATTGACATTTAATGGTGTGTTTATACAATCATTATCGTTAGTTCACAATCAGTAGCTCATTAAGAAATACCCAATAGAAAGAAAGGTTCATTGTGCGTCGTGAACCAACAAACCTATACCATTGCTGTTGGCTTTTTTTTACCTAATGATAATGATTGTATAAACCCACCATAAATCAGTTACAGGAAACCCGTCAGATTAAGCTGGGCCTTATCTCAAAAGAATCGCTCTTAAAAGAACGTGAAGTTTGACGTCGGCCCCATATTTTTCCGACGTTGGTGAAAGGAGTAATTAACTAAAAACAGTTTCATTTGTTTAAACGTATCGAAGGTGGCGTACGAGATGGGAATTCAAGTTTCTCCCGACTGGACGTTGAGATAAATAGACATCAAATGACATAATTTACTATTCTCACGTGGTAATAATAGATTATCAATTATCTAGAATAAATTTTAATCCCAGAATTAACTGTTCGTATCGACGTTATGCATATGCAATGTACAAGATGTACGTAATGTTCCCATCACCTTCACTAATTACATTGAGAAATGCAAAAAAAGTACTCACAATAGCGAATTAAAAATCTAACATGCAAGGTCTCCAAATGCGAGCCGAATTTATTGTTATGTGGAAACCATAGCGAGTAGATCTCCAAAAATTGTGCTCGTTTCATGCTAAAATATTTTTAATTTGAGAGTATATCGACTGTTCATCTTGGTTACTATTTTAAACGCGTATCAATCGAAAATGTTTTTAATTATTTCAGTTTCTTCGAACTTTTAGCAAAAATTAATCCCGCAATGCAATGCGTACTCGATGCACCTATTATTTTTATATCTTAAAAAATGAACATAGTGTAAAATATACGGTTTTGTAGGGATTGTGAGAGTATTCAGTTTTGCGGTTTTAATGTTATGGCCTCAAAACTATAAGAATGAAGAGTGTCTATTAGGAGAGACTCCGCTTTAGTGTAAGGTGTTGATATTTTGAATATAAATATGCTGGGTGCAATGGAAAACAGGGTCTAATCCACCCACAAAACACCTGTCCAGCTAGCTCAATTAAATAAAGTCACTCAAACAATTAACATGAAACTCTTAAAATCCTGGGTCGTAACTTGGGCTTATTCTAATGCGAAACTGCTCTTTTACACAGAACACAAATTTATTCAAAAAATTGCTGCACGAAAAATCGTCACTCCGGGCCAGAGACAAATACCCCGCTGCAACTCGATCGAAACAGGTTAAATAAAGTATGAATTGTCTCATAATGCCAATAATAAAAATGTTCCGTCTTACACTGCAATTTCTAATTCAATGTGCACACTGCACAGACAACACAAACATTAAATCTTCTTCTCAGGAAACCCAATTTCCTATTTTTTTCAACAAGCTCGACTATTTGCTTTAATAAACACGAAGAATTTCGAGGGTTATTCGGAAACTAAGGTCCAAATCCTTATAGCTAATCGAATGTCGCACAAGCATTGAACCGCGCATGCGTACCAAATGTTTATAACAATCGATCAGCCCGCCGACTGTGAAATCCGGCAAAGAACGTTTCAGCAGCGGAAATTCATAGACGACGTGGCCTTATGACGTCTAGGGTTTCAAATCTTTGGATGGGAACAGATTGACCACCTACCGCACCTACAGTCCAGACTTGATGCCGAGGTATCAGTGATTTTCACTTATTCCGCTACCTAAAAGAGTTTCGGCAAGCAATTCGTCACAGATGACGAGGTAAAAGAAGCAGCTTAAGTGTGGTTACCCTTACAGGCGGCAGACGCCATACAGAAGCTGGGAGACCATCATGTCAAATGTTTAAACAAATATGGAAACTATGTAGGAAAATAGAGCACATCAGCACATGTAATGAATTTAAACAATAAAGTGTTTCGAAAAAATCTGTGATGTTTTATAAGTAAACGGACCTTAGTTTCCGAATAACCCTTGTACATTCTCCCAATTCACCAAACTTCATTTTGTAATATTTACTGACCGACAAATTGACTGTTTATTATGTACAACGAATTTAATTTAAACCTTTCAGTTTTCGAAATATTGGCCTTTTATAGGTATTTATTAGATAAGACGATAAGGTAATATTTTAGTTTCCCTTTATCGTCGTGTATAATAGAAAATTTTATGTTATAGCAAAGCCTTATAAATATGGTAAAGTTTCTGACAATTCTGAATTTTGATTTAGACGTCAAAAACGCCAAGCTTAGGTGTTGCCGTCGCGGTCGTTTCCATAGAAACAGCATTGACCATTGTCATATGTTCTGAATGTTATCTTATATCGTGCTCCGCGCCCCATTTGAAATAAGAATGATATATGTTATTAGAATGCACAATAATCTGTTTCACTTTAGCTACCCTTGCGGTTAAAGTGATGACTTTATCTACCCTTACGGTTAAAGAGCGGTTTAGGCTACTCATTCAAACCTAGTAAAATGTTAATTTAACATATGCTATAAAATAAATATGTATTGTTTCTATTGTAAAATTGCTAGTATGTACGGTTTTACGAATTTTTGTTGGTTGTCACTAAACCACCCATAAGCTTAATTAAACACAGGTACTAACAAAATCTTTTATACGAAATGATTATAAATTTTCCAGGGCACGTCCAGCCTATTAAATGAAAAAGGCTCCACAAGTATATATCTGAGTCCATGACTTAACAAATGTTAAGATGTGTGTTAAGATTTATGTTTGGTGACGAAAGGGCACTGGACACACTTTAAATCAAATCCTTGGTGATCTTGTATGTCAATGAATGTGTTTATAATTAGATTTATCAATCGTTGCAAAGTCACACTGGACACATTTTAAATTCGTGGTACCTAGTCTCGTGCGTTAAAATGCTATTACGCATATGGCGTGTTCTAGTTAGATAAGTTGGCACAATGCATTAAAAAATTCAGATCCGAAGTAGGAAGTTTGATATCCACACAACTAAAAAGGGAGGTCTTCAATCATTTTCCAAAGATATCTTTTACTTTTTAAAACTGTTGATAAATACATAAATTTGCGTAAACTCTGCACTGAAAGTTGTGACTTGGCACTAATTATTAAGTAATTGATGATTGCCTTCGAATTTTTTGCCAATGATTTATGATCATCTGAAGCTTGTTCGCCGCTAATTAGGTACATGATTGGTACAAACTATTTCATGTAAATTCCAAATTTTTCATTCAACGGCTTTCTGACATCATCTCAAACAATAGGTATAAAGCATCAATTGAGTATTAAATTACCAATAGGCAAGCGCTAACAATTCTCTACCTTTAATTATATATTACACGACTAAGAGGGTGCGGAGTGCATGCACAACTAGTTCGTAGGTATAACAAATAGTAGGTACTGGCGCTAAACAATTTTACTACTGCAAAAGGGGTTGAAATGCTGCGTTGTAGAATTAGAATAATTCGACACGCTATGCCCGTAAGCAATTTAATTTTTTGCCGATGCTCTTTAGGAATTTGGAAGAGGGAAAATCATCGAGGAAGAGTTTTTGCGTCGATTAAATTCGCGTAGAAGGCAATGACATTGTTAAAAATTTATTACACGTTACGCGTCCTTTTTTTCTCGAAACGGCGTGTTGAAAATGAAATCGAAACTACAAGAAGGAATTAATTAGTAGAAAATTCCGTAAAATCCTAAATAAACAAACTAACAACTACTTCAATACATATAGGCATGTAAATATTTAGTTTGTCGACTGTGGTGAATTGTTAGTTCTTGGATGCGTGGTCAAGCCCCGGTCCGGATGGCTGCCGAGCAGGGCCAGTTTTAGTTTGGCAGTTGGTCTTAAGCTGAATGGGTAGGTAGACGAGGTGAAATAATGAGTTTGAGACGGAGGTATGGGCCAACGTTCGCGTATAACAAGGATAATCTTTAAGGAATTCCACCCGCCGTATCTTGTTAAGTCATCTTGACTCACGATCGAGAAGTACCATTTACTCAGGGAAAATCCTGGAGGCAATTCTTTTAAACCGCACAACCATGAAATATTTTAAATTATTCCTCCAATTACGCACCAAATTACATGACACGACACCTTATTATAATATCATAAATGGGAAAGGATCGTAAATTATAAACTACATTAAAATTATGCGTCTACTTAGTTTTGCATTATTTTTAATTAGTATTATGTTTCACATAATTTCAGTACTTTGTATATTTATCTTGAGAACATAATAATTTCTCGAAACGACAAAGCGGAAATAATTCATATTTAATTTAATTTATTTCGTTTACTAAAAAAAACTGTACGCCTGTCGCATATGTAACACACACTGCAACTATGCGAAACTTGCAGCATTTTTAAGACATCAAAATCATGATACAGTTTTCATAATATACAAATTAAAGCAGGTTTGATTATAATCCTGTTTGGTTTGATTCAACCGTTGAGGAGTTACAAGACTTTGTAAACGGGCGATTTTTACTCTCCCGAGAAAATTAAAAAAAGAGCCTTTTTCGAGTCTCGGCGACCAAGTGCAAAACTAGACCTTTTATCCAAAAACTTATGCATACTAGATTCAAAAAGGCAAATTTCTCTATAAAATTCGAAAGTGTGCCGCAACGAGTACGTAAAGGTGAATTTTGGCTTTTGAGAACAACGAACTAGTTAAGCCATTTAGCAAATGCTATAATGAAGAAGCGTAAGCGGTATGCGCTTTATTGTGCTAAATAATAAATTGTGGCCCTGGCCAAGGAAACGAATTGGAAAAAACAAAGCAACAAAATATGTCGGAGACGTAGCGAACAAACAAGAGGTTCCAGAAGACTGGACGTGATCAAACATAAAGAAAGAAGGTGTAAGAAGAAATCAAAAAACGAGACCTGCAGAAAGAACGCCTTTATACGTAGACGCACAAGAATCTTAAAAAAGGAACCAAGGAGGTGTGAAACACGCGCAATGAAAGCGCGAAGCATACCTATGGATAAAAGAAGTTACAAATGAACGCATAAAGGAAGGGAGTATGAGAGAGGCGTCAACAACTGGTCTTTAAAGGTTGAAGGAGATATGAAGAAAATGCGAAAGACGCGTGATGAACAGATATGTGAAGAAAGGACGTCTGATAAAAAAGAAAGGCATGAAGGAAATGCCAAAAACTTAAGAGGTAACGTGATGAAAGAAAGCATATCGACATCAACAAGAAACATGAGCACAAAAAAGTGTTGAAAGAGTCGGAAAGTGTCAAAAAGGGGCGTAAAAAGCGCGTGAAGGAAATTTGAGGAGCCATAAGCGAAAGAAAGAGACAAAACAGACTACAGAGTAACATAGAATGCAGTTACAGAAATAAACGTAAAACACCACGATAGAGGACGTCTTATTGAAAAAAGGAGACGCGAATGAGGTCACAAAGGTATGAAGATTGCGCAGAAACGGCAAAGGATGCGTGAAAAAGGTGTACAGAAGAGCGAAGGAGATATGAGGAAATATCAAAGTCCTAGACCCTAGTATGGGATCGAAGAGATTTCAGCGAATTTTTCGTAAAATGAAAGTCGGAAGTGAAGTGAAGGAAGTTTATCAAATAAATTTATATAGTTTTGATCTTGTCGCTACCACTTTCCCTTTGTCGGTACCCACTTCCGGCGTCAAGTTCACCTGCAATTCGCGTTGACGTCTCCGCAGTCATATAAATATGCCATTTTGGCGGATTTCGCTAAAAACCCTCCACAAACTAATACTCAATTTTTGGGACACTTCTCATAGTTCGAATTTGTATTGGACACACAAGAAAGAGAGACCGATACGAGCTTTAAGAAACTTTAAAACCGCGTGAGAAAATTCGCAGCGGAAATGAACTTTTGGATGTCCGAGGTCGACTACCCCTCGAAGATGCGCGGGATGCGCCCCTAGAAAAAAAATTAAACTTCCGTCGTGAACGTGTCTTGTACAAGTTATTTGGGTATACGTATTTCAATTGAGTAGAGTAAATATGGAGGAGGGGGGAAGGGCGGCACAGAATTGGTTTATTTCATTTGAATTTATACCTCTGCAGTATTATTTTACCTTTTAGAATTGTTTGTAATTGCGTATTGTATATTGAGATGTGTTGATTTAATTGTAAAAGGTGTTAAAATGTAGGGACATCTGGTTGCTAGCGATAAGAGTTTTTTATGTCGGATGAGATTTGATTAACGGATAAACGCACGTGTGAATATGGCAATTACATTTTTTATGCGTTAATTCGCGCCAATGCACCATTTCATTTATCAAGTTAATTTTGCTTGTCATCAAGATTTGTGTCCTAAAGAACAGTGAAGTCCAGAAGCTGTCAGCGTATGTGTCTTGCATGGGAAAGTAACTCTGAACATATTAGAACTACAAAAACCGTAAGGAATTTTGCCATATTTATATTTTATTTGAACCTTTTTTGTGAGATCTCTTATACAAGATGGCGCGAGCAGCCCTCCCCCAAGATCGAAAACATAGTTTTTTTTCAAGGCCCAGACGTCAACCACATATTAAAAATTTACTACTACACCACCTTTTGTAGGGCGAGAATCCCAATTGATAGGACTAATTAGCCAATTAATTAATTGTGTGCTTATTCGAACTCACTATGCGACCCGGATAGTTTTTCATGTCAGCTTATTCTTCTCGTACCCAAGAATGGTGTCAGGTGTTAATCCTTTGGAATTTTCAGAAGTTGATCGAGGCTACTGAGTCTCCCAAATTATTATTTCAAAGTCAGTAGTGGGATTTTTTTTGTGGCAGTTGCCGGAAGGGTACACGGAGAAATTATAAAAATTCTAGTTTCCATTTTGATTTGTTTGAGCTACTTGGACAGGTGTTATGTGGGTGGTCTAGTTGACCGCATACCATTGCACACAGAAATGTGAGCGAGCGAAAAGGGCGTGAAAGAAGCGTAAAGAAATAAAATCCTTACAAAGCCGGACGTCACGAAGGAGGCGTGAAGGAGTAAAGAAACTGTTGGTGCAACACTAGGAGGGTTAAGGAAAACGTCAAAGTTAACTTCACGAAACAGTGCAACATGGAAAGAAAAAGGGGCGCCGAAAACAAACTGCTGAAAGATACGTGCAGACAGAATGTATAAGTATGGCGTGAGGAAGGACTTAAGATGGCGCGAATATTGGGCGAAGGAAGTGTAAACAGGCGCGTTGGTAAAGGAAGAAGCGAAGCAAAGAAGATAATTATATATATTATAATCGTTCTTGGTACACTTCCGGCATCTACTTACTACAAAAAATCTGAATGTTGACTTAATTTATTGATTAGCCTCCAAAGGATTAACTACTAAACTATGTAACATGAAATAAAATCTGGGTCGGACAAACGATCTGAATAACCATACAATTAATTGATTGACAATGACAATGTATTCTGAAACACATGACATGAAAAATTAAAACAAAATTCTTGAATGAAAGAAAAGCTTACAAACCCTGCTTAGACAAATTACCCCGCACACAGGCGTAAAATAAAAAAAATCTTAAATTTACTTAGTTGATTTTCTCTTTTTAAATCCGAACAACCTGGTTGGCGTTAACACGTTATTAAGGTTTAGCAGCCTCTCTCATAATCTACTAAAGTTTACGCAATTATAGTGACATTATTATCCGTGGCTTTTAAATAAGAACTAGGAAAACGTTATATGCAAGTACAGAAATTTTTTTGTTTTACTTGAACGCTTTGCTCTTTCTTCTTTGTAAAATTTGAATGGTATTTTTTTTAATAGGTTTGTAATATGGCTTCTTTACCGCTCGCTGTCTTCACTTAGAGTTAACGTATTTCAAATATCTTCCTAAAATTAAAGACGCTAAAGTTATGAAAAAAAAAAATCCAAAACCCCAATTATGCAAGTATTTTGTCGGATTTTTTGTTTTGCTAGAACGCTTTGCTTTTTTTACGGACACGACCTTTCACCACAATCCCTCTTCACCCACGAGCCCCAAAACCGAGTGGGGGGGTTAAAGGGGACCTTTTGGTTATTCTTTTCCGTCTCTATACGGATTGAATTTTGAAACAAAGGATCACATGAAATAGATAAAGACCAGAAATTTCAAAACAATTGAATCCCGAGTGGGGGGGTTAAAGGGGACCTTGTGGTTATTCTTTTCCGTCTCTATACGGGTTGAATTTTGAAACAAAGGATCACATGAAATAGATAAAGACCAGAAATTTCAAAACAATTGAATCCCGAGTGGGGGGGTTAAAGGGGACCTTGTGGTTATTCTTTTCCGTCTCTATACGGGTTGAATTTTGAAACAAAGGATCACATGAAATAGATAAAGACCAGAAATTTCAAAACAATTGAATCCCGAGTGGGGGGGTTAAAGGGGACCTTGTGGTTATTCTTTTCCGTCTCTATACGGGTTGAATTTTGAAACAAAGGATCACATGAAATAGATAAAGACCAGAAATTTCAAAACAATTGAATTAATAATAAAAATCAAATCCAATACACCAACGAAAATAACTTGATTCTATGGTTTTAATACAAAATTATAAACAAATTGAAGCCGTTGTTTTCAATATTAATGGGATTGTGTCCTCCACTAGATTTTCAGTAATGGTCTGGAAAACTAACATGTTGCTTCGCTAATAATAGTACAAGCACTTAATTTTAAGGATGCCATCCACTGCATAAAATATTTCGAATAAAAGACCGACAAAGATCTAGATCTGAAAAGAAAGGAAAAAGAGGACGCAAATACGTGTATTGTTTTATTAGTCGCTTGGTCTCTCCACTGAAATAGTTTTTACAAGTAAGAGCACAATATCAAACTGGGCATCGACTTATTTGGAGAAAATAATTACGAGCAATGTTACGAATCCCTAAGCCTAAACATGTATTTATGCAGTAGAAATGGGAATTACTGTATTATTCCATCTTTATGTCGCTTCTCGTTAAAAAGATACAATTTAAAGAGAGGGCTTACTACACGCGTCGCTTCTTTTCGCTTCTAAATTGAAAATTGGTCTTTAATTAAATATCGCTCGTAAACAAAAGGCAACGTTTATTATTACAAAAGTGAAACCATTAAGCTTTGCCGTGTGGGGAATGTCGCTCGGATGGTGAAAAGGTAAACAATGCATCAGTTGGTGTAATTACCATAAAAATGCGTAAACAGTGGCAGGAACCTTATGCTCCATAAGAACTCTGAATGCGTGTATTTTTGTGTCGCGAGAAAGGATTTCTTGTGAGCGTAGTCGCTTGTTAGCAGCAGGCGAGGCTGACCTGTTTTTCGGTTAATTGGACGGCAACATATCATTAGCAAATTGGCGGTGATATGCAGAAGCACCTTTTCGAAATGTGCAAAGGTTAGAAAGAACACGCAATGCTTGTTTTACTTTGAGGAAAAACTAATACTTCATAGGGGAGTTGATTTTTGCATTGTACATCGATATAAAAAAATGTTTGCCATTTGTCTTTTGTAAATCAAGAAAAATTAATAAAACCTTTCCCTATACAAATTTACTTGTCAAACAAGATTGTAACGGGAGCCCGCTAAGGGCAGTTAAATTTGTTCGAATTTTTAGATGTGAGTAAAATACTGTACGAAGACGCGAGGAGCTTTAAAAGGGAAAAGACGTGTTTTAGCATGCGTGGACTTTTACCAAGATGACTATAACCGTTCAGTTTCTGGCAATTGGCTGAGAGGGGACGCTGGTCGCAAGATTTGCGTTGGAACCGTAGTGGGTTTTCTGCTCGGTTGCATAAATAGCGAAGTAAAAAGTAGAAAGAGCATAGACACTAAGCAGCCACCTTGCCAGGCCATCCGCCAAGAGCGCGGAAGATTAATTAGAGGTATCGTCAAATTTTGTACATACTATATCAATTAAATTAAACAAAACTGAATGTGGGTTAGTTTAGCAGATGAAAACGACAGTTTAAACAAACCTTTAATGAGCAAACTAGCGGGAATTTGCATAACATGGGGACAGATACCGGCATTTTGCTCAGACGAGTGTATACTGAAGAATTATGGTAGATAGCTTCACGCTAGGTTTCGCACCAGCAGACGCTTCTAATATAAATTGACGCAAATGTTAACCACACAGGCGTCCCTTACGGTACATCCGTTATGGAAAATAATGTTGCAAACAGAGCTTAACAATTCGTAAGCAGCATCAGAAATATTTGTGAATGAGAATTCATATAAATATAATGTAGGCACCTACCTTGTGCGTTGCTGAACCGTTCGGAGGTAGCGCAAGCAGTCTGTTTCAAAAATGGTTACGAGCGCGGTTGTCAGATCTTGAACAGGCACACCGTTGCTGGTTTCAGGTACAGGGATTCTACCTAAAATAATTTTAAACATATTACACGTTGGAATCGTATGTTTAGTGAAAAATTATTAATAAAGGTAAGTTTGACAAGCTTTATTTTGAATAAATATTTTCTAGGCAACGGTGTTTTTCCTACTTTATAATCGCGTCGTTAAAAAGCGCGTCATCAAATTCGGATTTGTGAGAAATTGCGAGTTACCTGCAATTTTATATGTGTGCGAATAGACGAATTACAGTAAATTCCCGCACGAAGAAAAACATTTTAGCATTCGTAGCAACGTATTTACGAAAGATAAAATATGCCCGAAAGAATATTTTTGAGTCGGAGATCCGCTTTTTAAATAAAAAACAGGATTAAATTAATTGACATTAAACTTAATTAATAAATAAATTAATTGCGATAAATAAGAAGTCTTTTCGGATCGCTAACAGTAACGGTTGGTAAAAGGAAGTTCCCCAAAGTTCAGTGACGTCATTGGCTAACGCATTGTACCATACATAAAACTTTGGCATACGGCAGGGAATTGAAAGACAATTAATCGGTGCATTTACCTGCAACAAAACCTAGTTTTATTTAATTTATTTTTATTTTATTCTTTCCTTTATTTTTAATGGGCGGAGCTCGAGTATTACTTACGCCACATTGACGCCAGTTTGCTTGGATTCGCGAACGTACGAACTTGCCAAGAGAATATTACTCACGTAAGCGACTACATTATTTTTTTTGTATAAAGTAGTGGTCGTAGTAATTTTGTATGAAGTAATTTTAATATTCCTAAAAGGATCGACCTATGAGAATTATTTGCATGAAACAGTATTATATTTATTGTTAAGAAGCAGATCCAAACAAAGGATTTGGGTTATTTTGGTTCATTAATTGGGAATTTTGTATTTAAATTAAGTGATCCTAGTCCTTTGATTGGATTGAAATTTTGTTTATTTAGATGAATATTTACGGCTCATTGCACTATTGGATTAAAGTGCTCGCATTTAAATAAATCGTTACCACGAAAGCGTTATGGTCCAAGGTGCAAAACATTTGGAGTGGCTAGTTACGCTAAAAAAAACCAGTTTATTAATGAAAGCTGTTCACCTAATTTGTTTATATGAAGTGCTAATATCATTATAAATAAAGCGGCAAACGGTAAAAGTTTTAAAGACTATTTCCTGAAAACACAAGAGCTATCGTGACCACTTTCTTTACTGTAAAATACTCATTTCGTTTACGCTTGCACTTTAGCATGCTGGGTAAGAAGATTCTAATCAATGATGTCTTTAACAGCACTTAAAATGCCTTTAACATTAGTTAGAAACCACTAAATAGGTTCTTTGACCGTGTCCTTAAGTCTATTTAAAGTTAAAAGTTCTACAGTACCTACTCTAGAGCCTTTAGTAGAATTTAAGAATCTTTCAGGTTACTTAAAAAAAGCACCCAAAAGTTTTCTAGTACCTATATTCCTCTATGTGTATTTCAAGAATGTAACATACTTAAAGAGTTTTTAAGAGACATCAAGAGGAACTTTGAAGACTCTTCTTGACACATTACATTGTTTAAGAGTCTCTGACAGCACTTAAAAACCTTTTAATGACCTTCAAGAGTAACCTGAAACTTTAAGAGTTTTCATGAGTCATCAGATGGATTTTCTCCACATGCCTTTAGAGCCATTGATATCTTCTGGTAATCTTTAAGAGTACTTTGTTGATATCAGAATCTTGAAGATCCTTTAAATCAATGCCATCCAATATCCCATTAAAATTGATACGTTACCTGAATTATACCTTCAAATGTAGGTAATATACATCCTATGCTTTATTTATGATGCACACGTTATAGGTTACAATTTAAATAAAATAAACAATTCCATGTAAGTTTCGAACCGTAACTGAAAGATTTTAAATTTAATACAAAATTTGAACGAATATTTTAATGATGAATTGAATTATAATTTACCCCCACAGTCTGACACGCAAACGATATAAACGATTGTTGAAAGAAACACAAAGACAATTCAGGTTATTAATACGTGATACAACACATACCTTATTTTAAAACAACTGATATGACTTCACCATAAACATGGAGATAAACGATTCCGGTTTCTCAATTATTATGTATGTATGTTGAGAACCGCTGGTCTAGAGAATGGAAAATATTCGAACGACAAACCTCGCAAGCTCTCTAAAATGTACGATGGACTCGAAATTAATCTCCCGGAAAAATCGTTACTTCGCACAGCTTCAAAATACGGACGGACGGAAAAAACAAAAAAACGAACTCAACAATGACAATGGACAGGGCCGCCGTTAGCCTCGACGGGTCCCGGGAATATTTTTTGACCGGGCCCCTATAATTGAAATTTTTATTGTCCATCACCCTTATCTTAAACTAGACATTTGCAATCTTGACTACTTAGATTTGGAATTTATGATGAATTGTTAGAATTCAAATAACCAAATTACAATGTAACTCTGCGGATTTTCTTATTAGCAAAAGTGAATATCACTCGCTCAAAATTAATTTCTCTAGCAAGTTGAGCTTCAAGAACTAATGTACCGAGATTGATCTAACGATCTTGACCCATATAGTCGATCTCAAACGGTTTTTTACCTAGCGAGCCTTCTACCACTGTGCCGTAATTAGGAAATTTTGCTCAATGGTATGGTTTTTTAAATCTTCTGCTGTGAATGTTTTTATATTCTACTCTCATATAGAGATAATATGATAATGCAGATTTCTGTTAAAAAACCGGTTTCAAAATCTCTTTTGGCCGGGCCCCCAGAATATGACCGGGCCCCGGGGCAAATGCCTCGGCTGACCCCCCTTATCGGCGGCCCTGACAATGGATTATGAACTGTGCAACCTGGAATGTACAGGGTGTCCTAATAATAAAGGTCACAGACCATATGTATGGAATGGTTAATTGCACTGCATGGGGGATTAAGATTTTGTTAACAAAAAAAGGCAAGAGAAATCGCTGGATTATTTTCAAGTTTCTAGGTTTGCCGCTAGAGGGCGTACGATTCAAGGTTAAGAAGAAAAATGATTGTTGATTTATGCAAACGTGCATAAAAAATACATGCATCACAATTTGTACCCCTCAATATTTTATGAGCTAGAACAATATGTGATGCATTAAAATGATGTAAAATTCATACAAGGTTGCAATGCAGGCATTTTTTATGCATGTTTGTTGGGTAATTTTGGGAAAAATTCATTTTTCTATTTAACCATGAATCGCACGCCCTCTAGCGACAACCCTACAAACTTTTCCCTAGCGGTTCCATAGATACCGCTTTATTAATAGGACACCCTGTACAATCAATCGGTACAAAACTTAAAGAATGTGCAAAAGAAACCCAAAAATTAAACACAGACATTCTAGTCCTAGCCCCCCAAATCGCATAAAAAAACAACTGTAGAAGAAATCGGAGAAAATACATTCTCATATATGGGCAGAAAGAGCACAGAAAGGGAAAGCGATCCTAATAAAAAACAAATATAAAAGAAACATCACGAATACGGAATAGTTATAAGTGTCCGAAAGCTTAGACAGGATGAACTGAAAATTGTTCTAGGATGATCTTGCACGATTCCTTCTTGTAATTTTATCCTTATTCATTTGTATATGCAACCAATTATACATTAAGCTGCATCATAAGTTGCCGATATACAGGTAAAAAAGGCCCAATTTGGTGAATTGTTCGATGGCGCCAGCCCAGTTTGAATCGCTAAGTACCTACGTATGTAATGTATGTATCAGTATTTCAACGTTGGTCTTTGAATACTCGAAATTAATGACTTTCGCCCCCTTCGTTCTACGGAAACAATAGATAACGGCTATATCTGAGCAAACCCCAAAAACTGTAGGCACGTTTGAAATTTAAATTGAAAAGAAAAAAAGTAGGTGGGGTGTGGTAACATTACGGTAAATAAATAATCAAGCAGAGTGGGAAACTATCAAAGTACATACGCCTCCTATCCGTAGCGCGGTGCGTCCAGTTTAGTGTATTAAACCACATTCCAGTGCTTACAATGCCCAACTGTCCCAAGTGCGATAAAGCGGTATATTTTGGTAAGATTTCAATAATCTAACGGTATTTTTCTGATATTATTAACCGAACAGGAACCAAATTTTTGGTAACTGATTAGGCTAATTAAATTTTTGATAAGATTACGTGCCTATATTCGTACGTGATGTAATTCGTTTAGTCATCGCCGGTTTATTTTGCTAAACACGTCTCGGTTTTCCTTTTTTGTTACATAATATGCATAAGTAATGCATATCGACATTTGCATAACGAAAAGTGCACGGATGACAGGCGTACAACAAAACTCGCGACATTTAAAATTTAAAGAGAACAAAAGATCCGGCCTTTGTTACAGTCCTTGTAATTAGCTAATGGCAAGTTTCTGTGTGTGTGCCCTTTTGAAGTAAACAGAAAATGGGTTTAAGTGGCAACTCGCGCTTTTCTAACTAGCGATATTATAATAATCGCTTATTTGTCCATCTCTCTATACTTCTGTCGTTTATTCCATTTCTTTCCGTGTACAAAAACACTAATTACAGAGCAGTTAAAACTCGATAGCTACAAAGTATGGCAAAAATTTAAATATTTTTTTGAACTAACTAAAATGAGACTGCGAGGGGAAATAAAGAATACCAACAGTGAAAAAGTACTGGAAAAGTCTATTTCATTTTATTCCTCCGAAGAGATCTCGAACAAAAAATTGAAATTCAATAATAATCGATTTTTTGTATCAGAACTGGAGCACATAAAAAAAGGCTCAAAAATGATGTCGACACAACTCGTTTTATATAGAGTGAATATAAGTGTCCCTTAAGGCATAAACAGTTTTTGGATCTTTTAAAAAAAAACCCTTTGACACCAAAAAGAAAACGTTTAGTGCACGAAATTTAATTAGATACAAATTTCTTCCTTTTTGGATAAATTCAATCAGGTGTATATTTCTAATTTGTTACCACTGCCCTTACTACTAAAGTCACCTTTTGAGCCACCCTCATTTTTGTGGCAATGAAGTCACCATCTAAAAATAAAAAAAGTAATCTTTTCCCATAATTAAATAGGTAAAAAAAGGAGAGAATTTATAATTACTTACATCACATCATAGCCTATTACAAAATAAATAAAGTATTTGTCATCGCAACAATCTAATCAGTGAACTAATCATTAAACCATGTTTGCGCATATCATCACTCCTTTTTTTACAGGGAACTCATATCCTGCTGTTTTTTCTTGGCGTTTTCCTTAACTGTATAATTATCAGTTAAGGATGGCATAGTTACTTTATGCACATGCGTTTCACTTTTTTCGAAATAATTTTCCTACTTTTATTTTAGTAGAATTCTGAACAATGACACATTTTTCTCAAATTTCGAAAATGGAAAAAGTAAAACGAAAAAACCAGTAAACCACACTAAAAGATCGAACGCGTTTCAACAGCACACAACGGTTATTCGCTGATGACAGCCGTGTGTTTTTTTCCTGCTTTAACATTTTTTTAATCTATTTAAGATTCGATTTTTTACTCTAATTTATATTCGATATTCTTACACCATCTAGGTATTTCCTTTGTAAACCCGTTTAGTTAAGATGTTAGTTATTTCTATGGTAGATTTGTTATTAGTATTACCTTAGTTCTTTATTTTCGCCGCTAGAGGTCATCCGAGTTTCTTGATACGCCATTACTTTTACTTGATTTATTGTCTACCTGAAAAGGGCTCTTGGTATTATATATCGTCAGGTTTATTTCTCTCTATTTTTGATGTGTTGTGGATGCTCTATACGCTTAGCGGATTTATATTTGCAAGTCATTTGTGTGAGGTATGTAAAGATTGACATGTTATTATCTACCTGGATATTACTTATTACCTATGCAGTACGTGAATGACACCGCATTTTTACATGGATGCGCCATCTTAGTGAGACTGACATTGGCGAAGTCACGTGATGAATTAGAATCGAAAAGAATATACCTTCCGAGAACCGATTTTGTCTACGATATATTTTGTAGTCACTTTGAAGATTCATTTGTACTGCCTTAACTACGTTTGATATCCTTTTCCTTTATATTCCGATATTTAGTTACCGTTGCTTTGTAAATTAGTTTTAGAAATTACCGAGACTTATGGCCGTTTGCACCGACAAATTTAAGCGGAACTTAGCTTAAGCGTAGCTTAAAATCCATGGCAACCATTGTCTCAATAATCGTTGCCATGGATTTTAAGGGACGCTTAAGCTAAGCTCCGCTTAAATTTGTCGGTGCAAAC